>NC_051072.1:24112496-24712496 GCF_004664715.2 Peromyscus leucopus | reverse complement strand
CCCCAGGCCCGCTCCGGCGTCCGGAGCTCCTCCTCCCTCTCCCCCCTTCCTCCCCCGCTCCACCCCTCTCTCCTCTGGACCCCTCCCCTCTTCTCTTCCCCTCCTTCCTCCCCCGGGCCATCTACAAACTCGACTCCAGCCCAATCCCCCTCCCCGCTCCCTCCGCCAACGTCCAACCCCCTCCACGGCTTCCTCTTTCCGTTCCTGAAACAGTGTCGTCCAGGCCCCGGGAGGACGAGCCGGAAGTGCGTCATGACCTGGCGCCCGGCTCTTCGTTTGGCGCGCGCGTCCCAAGGCGAAGTGGTGGACTCTCTTGGCTCTTCGCTCGGGTCTCCTCGGGTTTGGAGCAGCTTCGTAGCGTGGTGTCCGCGGTTGCCGGCATGCCGACGTCTGTGCTGGGCTCGGTGATGGCGGCCTCGGCGTCGTCGTCGGCCGCCTCCCTGCAGGAAGCTTTGGAAAACGCGGGGAGGCTTATCGACCGGCAGTTGCAAGAAGACCGCATGTACCCAGACCTGTCGGAGCTGCTCATGGTGTCCGCCCCAAGTGAGTGAACCGGCCCGTGGGGCGCCCTGTTTCCCCGCCTGGAGGATTCTAGTCTGATTCTCTGCCTTAGTCCTTAGCACTGCATTGGTGCCTGCGAGGGTATTCAGAGTGTAGCGCTTGGTTTCCTGAATTTTTTTTTTAAGAACAAGCAAACCCCTTTCATTTTTCTTGTCTGCGCTTTGTTCGTTGTAGATACTTGAAGAGGTTAAGAGCAGGCTCATTGAGTCCAAGTGAGAAGAATCTTCTGATCCAGATTCCATTTTTGTACATTTCTTGTATCAGTTGTGAGCCAGTCAGAAAAGCAAACGAGTTAACTTGGGAATCTGCAGTGTTCTCTCAGTCATGTCTTAAGTGTACAGTTAGTATATTTGTAAGTGCTGGGACGAACCAGTAAAGAAATACAGGAGTCAGAATGCCCAACTGACAGGGAGGGTAGAACAAAGTCTATCTGTCAACGAACGAGATAACTGGAAAGTTTGCCTTAACTTTAAAAAACTTGTAACCAGCTAAAGTTTTGTGGAATTGCATTAGTTGCTACAAAGTGACTCTTGGGACGTGAAAGTTGGAGAAAAGCAGAGAAATGTTAAAATACAGATGAGACTTGGTGAGCAAAAACGCAGGTAATTTAAACAGGATAATCCATTTGAAGTAGACCAATACATGCTAACGATTTATAAAAATCTTTTGAGAAATTTTTAATCAGAAATACCAGAAGCAAGTACTAGAAAAAAATACTTGACAGCCACTAACAAATGGCCTTGCCTTATAGAATGTATTTGGCCTATTAGCCACAATCATCTTAATTTGTCCTCCTTTAATTGGAACACAAGATCAGAGTCCATGTTTTCTGATACCCCTTTTTTTTTTTTTTTTTTTTTTTTTCCAGACAGGGTTTCTCTGTGTAGTTTGGGCTTTCCTGGATCTCGCTCTGTAGACCAGGCTGGCCTCAAACTCACAAAGATCCACCTGCCTCTGCCTCCCGAGTGCTGGGATTAAAGGCATGCACCACCACCGCCCAGCTTTCTGATACTCTTAAATATATAATCTTTTTACTTATACTTTCTCCTCACACTAATCCCTTTCCCTTCTAGCATTTTTTTCTCTGCCTAAGAGACTCTTCCCAGATTCTTTCTGTGTAGCCCTGGCTGTCCTGGAACTCACTCTGTAGACCAGGCTGACCTCTAACTCGGTTTTGTCTGCCTCTGCCTTGAGTGCTCAGATTAAAGGCATGTGCCACCACCGCTCAGCTCCTCCCAGAGCTTTGCGCCTTTTCCTGGAACTCATGGTAGCAGGCTGCCTCAACTCACGAGATCGCTGCTCTGCTCTAATGCTGGATTAAAGGCATGTGCCACCACCGGCCGGCTTCTTCCCAGACTCTTAGTGCAAGTCTCTAGTTTAAGCCAGGCATGGTTGTACACTTCTTTAATCTTAGCACTTAGAAGGCAGAGGCAGGAAGATCTCTTTGAGTCAGTCTGGTTTACATAGTAAGTTCCAGGCTGCCCCGAACTGTACAGTGAGAGTCTGTCTCCAAAAAAAGAAGTCTTTAGTTTCTTTGAAAGTTTGGGGTTTGTTTTTTTGTTTTGTTTTGTTTTGTTGTTGTTTTTCCAAGACTGAGTTTCTCTGTGTAGCTTTGGTGCTGTCCTGGATCTGACTCTGTTGACCAGGCTGGCCTCGAAACTCACAATCCACCTGGCTCTGCCTCCCAAGTGATGGATTGAAGGCGTGTGCCACCACCGCCCAGCTGAAAGTTTTCTTGACCATTCACATTCTCTTCTTCACGGAAGTTATTCATTCTTTTTGTATTGCTACTTCATTTCATAGGTGCATTGTTGTATTAAAATCGTATGTTAGTGTGGGCAGTGGTGGTACATGCCTTTAACCCCAGCACTGGGGAGGCAGAAACAGGTGGATCTCTGATTTTGAGGCCAGCCTGATGTACAGAGTGAGTTCCAGGACATCCAGGATGGTTACATAGAGAAACCTGTCTCAAAAACAAACAAAATTGTATTTTATGAATAAGATTTTCTTTTAAAAAAAGAAAAAGAATCCTGTGGAGGAGTGAACAGTTAGTTATGTGAATGAACCATGTTGCGGGAGGCATCCCCGTGATTATTCAGTCATGGTAGTCAGTATTTAATGTCAGTTTCCCCCAAAATCTGTGTATTCTAAACTAGATCCTGATAAGGCGCATGGAATTATTGGGTTGTCAGCAGGTAAAGTGTTCAGGGCCCTGAAGGACAAGTTAAGTTGATCAGCCACTCCTGCCCCTAGGCTCTGAGTCATAGAGCAAGAGAAAGAAGCTCAATAAGAATTCTTTATTGAGAGCAGTCTGTGTTCCCCACCAACTCCCAATAATATAGTGCATTTTTGGTACTATTTGTATGTTACTGTTGGCTGGAGGAGAAATCCAAAGGGAAAAAGAATGGATTGTTTGGTTTGGACCTTGCTTTGGTTTTTAGGACAGGATCTAATGTAACTGGTGCTGGTTTCTAACAGTAGTCAAGGATAACCTTGAATTCCTGATCCTCTTGTGTTCGCCTCCCCAGTGCCAGGAATACAGGCATATGCCACTAGGCCCAGTTTTTGCTGAGCTAGGAATCACAGCCAGGTATTCATGCATGCTAGGCAAGAACTGTGCTAACTGAACTGTATCTCCAATCTTGATAACCTTCCCTCATGATGGAAACCAGTGACTGCCCCATCCTGTAACAATGGGATTTCTCAGGTCTACTTTTGTAACAGGTCAGACTCCTTCATTTTGGAGACGCTGGTGGTGGGGTTGGGTAGAGGCGGCTTGAATTGCCTTTCTAGTCTAGTTGATGAGTGGTACCTTACTGATATATATAAATGCTTCATTTGACTTTTTGTAGACAGTCCCACTGTTTCTGGAATGTCTGATATGGATTACCCTCTGCAAGGACCTGGTTTGCTGTCTGTACCCAGCCTTCCAGAGATCAGCACTATCCGAAGAGTGCCCCTCCCTCCTGAGCTGGTTGAACAATTTGGACGTATCCTATTGTTTTTTATTTAGCTATTTTATACATATTAGATTAGTGTTTTCATTATTATAATTCCTGTTCTATGTTTATATAATGTCTATAAGTTATTTAAGAGTTTTCAGAGCCACAGAGAAAGCTCAGTGGTAGAGCATCTGTCTAGCATGCCTGAGGCCCAGCTGTTCAGTCCTCATTACCCACCTCCCCCCAAATTTTCAGTCTTGGGTGCTGGCATATATCTGTAATGCCAGTACTCAAGAGGTTGAAGCAGGAGGATTATGGCCCTCTTGCAGCCAATCTGGGCTATATAATAAGGCCTTACTCAAAAAGAGTGCCTGGGTAATTTGCTTCCTTATAAAATAGATAAGCGTGGGTCAGACATGGTGGGACGCACCTTTAATTCCAGCACTTGGTAGGCAGAGACAGGCTGATTTTTTTTTTTTTTTTTTTTTAAGTTCAAGGCCAGTCTGTTCTAGAACAGACAGAACTACATAGTGAGACCCAGTCTCAAAAGAAAGGAAGGAAGGAATAAAGTAGGCGAGCATGATAATACATACCTGTAACCTCAGCCGTCGTGAGGGTAAGGCAAGAGGATTGCAGTTTCCCGGCCAGTTTGAGCTAATAGTGAGATTGTCTCAAAAAAAAAAAAAAAAAATTATCTATATCGGCTGGAAATAATTCAGCAGTAAAGAGCACTGTCTGCTCTTGTAGAGGACCCAGATTAGATTCCCAGCACACACTTGGTGGCTCACAGCTGTCTGTAACTCCAGTTCCAGGAGCTCCGAGGCCCTCTTCTGGCCTCCATGGGCACCAGGCACACACATGGTACACAGACAAACAGGATCTCTCTCTCTCTCTCTCTCTCTCTCACACACACACACACACACACACACACACACACAATAAAATCATTTTTAAAAAAGGAAAGGGGAGAAGAAAGGAAGGAATGTGGGGACAGGAGCCTCATGAATGCCAGGCAAGCACTGAATCACCACGAGTGACACATCTAGCCAAGAGATCTTTTTTTAATCCTAAATTTTAAGTCAAAAGCTATTGAACCTTACATTCATGCCTCCTCAGACATGCAGTGTAACTGCATGATGGGTGTTTTTCCTCCCATCAGCAGAGCTTGGCTCACAATTGACAGTGACATATTCATGTGGAACTATGAAGATGGGTAAGTATGGAAGGCAGGGTTGGAATTCTGTTAACCGTTACTGCTTGTTGCAGGTAGTGTTCTACTCATCAGAAGCTGTCTGATTTTACCTTTTATTTATCTTGTCTGGGTCAGTGTTTCCCAGTATGCACACTAGTCATCTGTGGGCGTTGACATGTGGCTTTGGGGGCCAGGGAGATGGCTCAGTGGCCAAAGTGCTTGCTAGGAAAGCAGGTGGCCTAGGCCCAGATCCTTAACACTCACATAGGAGCCAGGCATGGCCGGGCGGTGGTGGTGCACACCTTTAATCCCAGCACTCGGGAGGCAGGCAGAGGCAGGCGGGTCTCTGTGAGTTTGAGGCCAGCCTGGTCTACAAGGCGAGTTCCAGGAAAGGCGCAAAGCTACACAGAGAAACCTACACAGAAAAACCCTGTCTGGAAAAACAAAACAAAAAGCCAGGCATGACTGTATATATCTAACCTCAGTACTTGAGGGGCAGAGGCAGGGAAATGCTGGGGTCTTACTGGCCAGCTGGTCTAGCTGTAACAGTGAACTCCAGGTTCAGTGAGAAATTGTCTCAAAAAATAAGGTAGAAAATAAAAGAAGACAGCTAACATTGCCTAACCTCTGGCTTTTATACATGCACACACACGAATACACAATGTGGGTTCTCTTTGTAACAATTTCTCAAGCAGTGTTCTGGGTCCAAGTACTGCCGCAGCCAGCTCATGGCAAGCACTCTACCATTGAGCTACACTCCCCAACCAAAGTACTGCTCTTGTTTTATGTTTACCAGTTGGTTTGCTTGTTTGAAATCCTGGGATTAAACCTAGTGTCTCATGCATGCTAGGCAAGTGTTCTCTCATTGAGTTATATCCCCACCTTTCAAAGGACTTCTTGAGAACCAAGGCATAAATTCCAAGTTTGTAGTCTATAGAAAAGATGATAATATATTGGTATTTTTGAGCCATTATTTGGCATTTTTTAAAATTTTTTGGTTATATTTTTTTCTTTTGTGTATATGGGTGTATGTGTGTGGGCATAGGTTTAGGTGTGTGGGTGTGAGTACCACAGGTATATGTGGCAGTCTGAACACAATTTGCATGACTCAATTCTCTTTCTACCATGTGGGCCCTGGTGGTGACATTTTAAAAACACTTATTTTCCTTGCATTTCTATGGACTAGGAAGCTGATAATTATTGAAATGATAATTTGGTTGTTTCATGGTTTTTGACTGTGGGTAAATTAGATATATAGAATATATAAAATCTAAAGTCAGTGTTTCTTAAATAGAGTAATATTTGATCTGGCTAGCTCTCTTGGCCTTGAGAGGTAAGTTCTGTGTTATTTCCACTTCATAGTTCAGTTACTCAGTTATCTATTTGAGTCATCTATGTTATCCTTATTGAGATAGGAAATGTCATAGAAGGTCCATGTAGTTAAGCTGTTACTCTTGCATTGAATAACTAATGCTCCTTCTAGAAAGATGCATGTGCATATGAACATATATTTAAAAGACTTAATTGTATCAAAATCATACCATATGATAATTTATATTCTGTAGAAAGATAATTTCCAGTTAAAACTATATTTATATTTAAGCCAGGCAGTGGTGGTATACACCTTTAATCCCAGCACTTAGGAGGCAGAGCCAGGAGGATCTCTGTGAGTTCAAGGCTAGCCTGGTCTACAGAGCGAGATCCAGGACAGGCACCAAAACTACACAGAGAAACCCTGTCTTGAAAAACCCAAAAAAAACAAAAACAAAAACAAAACAAAACAAAAAAACGGTATTTAACTAGATGGGTGTTTTAGTCATAATAGAAATGGTCCATGAATGTGATAGTTCTAAAAAGTCTTCATATTAGTGACATTTTTACTTTTCTATTCAAATGTAACACTCATTCATTTAACAAATACTTACTATTGTCTTGAGACATGCATATGCCTCCTCTTTAACTAGGGTTCGGTGGGTAGACCTGTATTATGGCAAGAGTTGGCTTTTTTCCAGGGTAAGAGTTAAGCTGAATTTGGATTTGTTTGTTGCTATAGTTACTTAAGTAGCATGGGTTTCTGAATTCCTTTATAGTTTCCCTGCATTAGGATGTAAATTAGACACTGGAGAATTTTTCCTAGTCTCCTCTTAAGTTTTCTGAACTCCTTCCCAGAGTCCTCTCCACACTGCTTCCCTGTCTCAGCAGGAGATGGGTGTTAACTTGGCAGACAATACTTGCAGCCCAGTCGGACAGATCAGATGTTTACAATGTTGCTCTAGTTTATCCTTAGATAGGTCTAGTGCCTGGGTCTTAATCCTTTACTAGTTTTGTTTGCTGTGTCTATTCTATATCTAAGTTTATTCAACTAATAAGAGCATTGTAAATAAGATTTAATTTATGTATATATACATATGTATATATAAACATGTTTTGTTTACTTTGACCAGAGGTGATCTTGCCTATTTTGATGGACTCAGTGAGACAATTCTTGCTGTGGGGCTTGTTAAACCAAAAGCTGGTAAGAAATAAAACTATCAGGATGAGATTATGACTATACACATAGTCTCCAGACGTTTTAAGGGCTCAATCAAAAAATTCCTATTCTTTCTTCTAACACCTGGCAGCGATCACTCTACTATCTATATGAATGTTTTTTTTTTTTCCTGTAGTGTTTGTTACTTTGTGTCCAGCATGCTTCACTTTAATGTGTCTTCACAGATCATGCATGTTGGGTATCTGAATTTCCTTCCTTTTCTGCCAGGTGTGGTGGCTCATGCCTGTAATCCCCACACTGGGGAGGTGGAGGGAGGAGGGTCAGTTCAAGGTCATCTTCAGCTAAATCATAGGGTTGAGGCTCACCTGGGCTACCTCAAATGCTGTCCTCAAAATTTTTTTGTGTGGCTAGATATGTTTGCACTGCATGTGTATGCTACACTTTTTTAAATGACACCGATGAACCAATTATTTCCTGTTAGTTCTTTTCTACTGTTTACATTAATGCTCTAACATAGTAATATTCAAACATCACTGTTTGCTCACCCAGATTCAGACTTTTGCTGTCTAATTAGGAGCTCACTTTAATGGATAACTGTATTTTATTCATGCTGAATGCTGTGGTTTTCAGAAGATAATTTACCTTTGTCTGCTTTGCCCCAGGCATCTTTCAACCTCATGTACGACACCTGCTGGTTTTGGCAACCCCTGTGGATATAGTAATTCTTGGACTCAGCTATGCTAATGTACAGACAGGTATGGTAATCCACTCAAATGCTAGGTTTTTGAAAATAATAATGTGTTGAAAGTTAGTATTATAATGGTTTTCAGTACTAAGTCCTCACGTGAGTTTAGGTTTGTTCTTCTTGATATTTTGCTGTGTGATAAATATGTGTGCTATAGGTGCAGTTTAAGATGAATTATCAAATTATCTTTAGTGAAGCTTTGTGCGCGTTCGTGTGTGCTGCTAGGAATTGAGTTCAGGAGCTTACATATAGAATGCAAGCACTTTACTACCAAGCCACATTCCTGGCTGCTGTGTTTTGTTTAAGATTTATGTATTTATTTATTTATTGGTTTTTTAAGACAGGGTTTCACTGTGTAGACCAGGCTGGCCTCGAACTTGCAGAGATCCTCCTGCCTCTTTCCCCCTCCACCCCCAAGTGCTGGCATTAAAGGTGTGTGCCGCCACAGCCAAGCAAGGTTTCTTTTTATTTTATGTGTACGAATGTTTTGCCTGAATGTATATATGTGCACTGTGTGTGTGCTTGGAGCCCGAGGAAGCCAGAAGATGATGTTAGATCCCCTAGGACTTAAGTTACAGGCATTTTTGTGATTGGCCATGTGGGTGTTGAGAACTGAACCCCGGTCCTCTGCAAGAACCCCTGAGACTGAGCCATCTCTCCAGCCCCTCAAGCTTTTATGGTAACTTTATAAAACATGTTGTAGGCATTTGGGAAGTTTTAGTAGGAATTCAGTCAAGTTACCAGTTCTCAAGATACTGTGAGTATCATTTTAAACTTCAGAAAGCTAAGAAACTGTTCCCTGCTTTTTCTTGTTGCAAACTCACAGGTTCCGGCATTCTTAATGACAGTATGTGCGGTGGAATGCAGCTGCTTCCCGATCCTTTGTATTCTCTTCCAACGGATAACACTTACCTGTTAACAATCACGTCCACTGATAGTGGCAGGATCTTTTTGGCTGGAAAGGACGGCTGTTTGTATGAAGTAGCTTACCAAGTAAGCCTTAACACTTACAAATGTGTCTGTTTTTTTTCTATCTCTCTTGAAAAGGAAAAGAAAGCGTTTGTTTCAGTTTTCTAATTGCATGCTACATATCTTATTAAGGAAAATAAACTATAGTCTACTATCACTATTCCATACCCATGAGACCCAGTCTCCCTCCGAGGTAAAACCCTTCTTTCTTGGGGCAGATGTTGGTGTTCTGGAACTTGAACTCAGAGCTTTACAGATGTTAAACAAGCACTGTGTGAACTGCATCACGGCTTTCTCACGATGATAATCTGTTTGGTATGTGTTTTTAAAGCAATGGTTCCCAACCTGTGGGTCACAACCCCCTTCTGGGGGTTGCATATCAGATATTTATAGTACAAGTTGTAACCACCAAAATTATAGTTATGAAGTAGCAACAAAAATAGTTTTATAGTTGGGGTCCCCACAACATGAATTATATTAAAGGGTGAGAACCGCTGTTTTAAAGCATGATACTGACATTGGTATATGTGTATTTATACACACGTGAATAAATACCTGTTTACATGTGTGTGCCTGTGTGCACTAGCAGACAGCATGCTTTTGTAAATGTATGTCCTTACTTAGGTTACTGTTAGTTATTTTCCCAATTGCCTTTTTATTGAATAATATGTCTTGAAAGTCATTTGTTATATTTGTAGATATTTTGACTCATAGAATAATCTGTAGTTAATTTTGAAAGGTATGTTTTACTGTATTTACAATTACTGGTGATTGTTGTGGATATCGCTGTGTATAATAAAATGCTGATTGGCCAGTAGCCAGGCAGGAAGTATAGACGGGACAAGCAGAGAAGAGAATTCTGGGAACAGGAAGGCTGAGGCAGAGAGACGCTGCAGACGCAGTGATGAGAAGATGTTAAGATACCAGTAAGCCACAAACCATGTGGCAACTTATAGATTAATAGAAATGGGTTGATTTAAGATATAAGAACAGTTAGCAAGAAGCCTGCCAGGCCATACAGTTTATAAGTAATATAAGTCTCTGTGTTTACTCAGTTGGCTCTGAGCAGCTGTGGGACTGTCAGGTGAGAGAGATTTGTCCTGACCGTGGGCCAGGCAGGAAAACTCTAGCTACAGGTGATTCATGGAGACTTAGAGTTTTTAATGAGCGTGGGTCCAGTCGTTTGTTATATGGCTTTACGGGTCCTGTATTGTTTTTCTCCAAGGCAGAGGCAGGCTGGTTCAGTCAAAGATGTAGGAAGATCAACCACTCAAAGAGCTCACTCTCCTTCCTTGTGCCTTCCTTGCTGCAGTTCACATTCTCAGAAGATGGTAAGTAGGAAACAAATTTGGCAAATGAAACAGATTTTTGGTACTTCCAGAGTTAACATTTTCCTCAGAAATTTGCATGCTTCGTTAAAATACTTGTCATATTAAATTGTATGAGGTGTCTCAGAGAGCAGAAGCATTATAAAACAGAAAAACGTAGATTTTAATCTCAAGTTATTTTCTACAGATTTAGGGTCATTCCTGGGTCATACGCCCCAAATGCCTTTCCCTCAAAACGTGTGTATGTGGTCTGTCTCTGCATACAGCACACCTGCACAAGTAAGAGAGACAGATTTACATATGACAAATGGTCTAGAATGAATTCCCAGTTCAAATGTATATCTCGTGGTGGGGGGGCATTGTTTGTTTGTTGTATTTGTTTGGTTTTTTTCAAGACAGGGTTTCTGTGTGTACCCCCAGCTATCCTAGAACTCACTCTGTAGACCAGGCTGGCCTCAAACTCAGAAACCGTCTGCTTCTGCCTCCCAAGGCCTGGGATACAGGCATGCACCACCACTGCTTGGCATATATCCCTGAGTTTTAACCAACTTAGAAACAAGCAGGTGGAATAATTCTAAGATGCTTTAAAGTGAAGTCATGAGCCCCTTCACTTGTGTGTGGGTTCGGTTAGTGTTAGTGTTGTCACTGTGCTGACAGAATATTTACACAGACTGCAGTGGCTACCACCTGGTGCAGTGATACCGTCTTAGGGAGCATGCTGTGTTTTTTTAAGTTAGTATGTTGTGTAATAGATTTCATCGTGGCACCTTCTTTATTTCTTTCTTTTTAAATTTAAATTTATTTATGGGTGTATATCAGTGTGAAATTATGGGCATATGTATATACATAGTGCCTGTGGAGAGCAGGAGAGGGCATTGGATCCCTTGGAGCTTACAGGCAGTGTAAATGCTAGGAATCAAACTCAGACCTGCAAGAGCAGTAGTGTCTGCTCTTTCCCCTAAGTTGTCCCCCATCCCTTCTGTGGCATTTTCCTACCTAGATGTCATCCTTTGTTTTTATTCTTGAAAAATTAGGAATGTAGTAATCTTTGTTTTTCTAGCATATAATAAATAATTTAAGTATTACTGGATGAAGGAATAATCTAAACTGGACATGGTGGCACATACCTCTGATCCCAGTATAGAAACCGGTTAATTTTTGTGCATTCAAAGCCAGCCTGGGCTGCATAGTAAGTTTGAGGCCAGCCGGAATTACATGATGAGACCCTGTCTGAAAACAAAATTTAAAAAATTTAAAATTAATTTAGAAGGCAAAATAAGTTGTTTTTGTATTAAGACAGAGTTTTGCTATATAGCACAGCCTGTCTTGGTAACTCTTATATATTTCTCTCTCTTTTACTTTTTTTTTTTAATTTTTGAGACGGGTTTCTTTGGCAGCCTTGGTTGTCCTAGATCTAGCTCTGTAGACCAGGCTGGCCTCGAACTCACAGAAATCTGCGTGCCTTTGCCTCCTCAGTGCTGCGATTAAAGGTGTGCGCCACCACTGCCCGGCTGTAATATATTTCTCAAACTCTAAGCAGTTCTTGTGCCATAGCCTCCTACAAGCTAGGATTACTGGAGAGCAGCATCCAGTACCGTGCCTGACGGAGTGAGTTATTTGTGCTCCCCTTGACTGTGTTCCCTGGCTCGGTCCTTATGCAGATATTGTAGACGTTAACAACCAAGCAAGAGAGTAGAGTGCAAATCCTGAGGCATCAGTTTTAATTTGTTGTGAAAGGACCCTGTGTTCAGTTGCTGATCCTCAGGGTTTGGTTTTCTCCTTTTGTTTTACTTTTAGATCCTATTGTTCAAATTGAAATTGATAATTCAAGGAATATTTTGTATACACGATCGGAGAAAGGAGTAATACAGGTAAATATGCATATTTGCGACTATTTAAAAATAGAAGAGCATTCCTGTTTTATTTTCAAAAAATTACTATTTGTGTGTGTGTGTGTGTGTGTATGTGTGTGTATACATGTGCATATGCACACCTGTGTGACACAGCTCACATGTGGAGGTGGAGGACTTTAGGAGTCATTCTCTCTATCATGGACTCTGGAGATGAACTCAAGTTGTCAGGCTAGTAGTGGCCAGTGCCGTTAGCCAGTGAATTCTCTTACTGCTTATAGTGGCCAGTGCCGTTAGCCAGTGAATTCTCTTACTGCTTATATCCCTGTTTGGTTTTGCTTTGGTTTTTTTGTTTTGTTTTGTTTTGCTTTTTGAGACAGGGTTTCTCATGTAGCCCTGACTGTCCTGGAGCTCACTCTGTAGAACAGACTGGCCTCTGCCTCCCAATTGCTGGGATTAAAGGCGTGCACCATCACACCTGGCACGTCCCTGTTTTATGAAGACAATTTAGTCACTCAAACTTATCCGTGTACTGTAAATTTTGTTGTTGTTTGAGACAAATTCTCTTGATGATCTTGAAGTCTTCTGCCTCTACCTCCCACGTATTGTTATTACTGGTGTGTATCGCCACACCTGGCTTCAACTGTGTGCTTTTTTTGATAAACACCTCAAACAGTTTCTTAGGCCATGTTTTGTTTGTTTGATTTGGTGGGATTTCAAACATCCTGATGTTTCCTTGTCTGGTAAGTACCAAATTATTCTTTAAAAGAACAAGTCAGCTTTAATATAATGGATATGCTATGTAATTGTGTCTAAAGGAGCCCTTTTTTATTCACAGGTTTATGATTTGGGCCATGATGGGCAGGGGATGAGTAGAGTTGCCTCAGTTTCACAGAATGCTATTGTCTCTGCTGCTGGAAACATTGCTAGGTAATATGTTCTTTATTGTCAACATTTCATTTGCAGACATGATTATACTATAATACTATGTTATACTATACATACATATTATACATATGTATATATACATTATATAGTATTATAGCACATATATGTTATATATACTATACTAAGATTAAATTAAGCCTTCAAACATCTCTAAAAGATGAATGGTTAAGGAACATCATAATAAGTTGTTTCTCAAACATTTTTGCTATAGACTGTCTCATGTTGGTTTAAAACAGAAGGTAGTATGTCTTACTGAGTGAAGTATAGCTTTTTGTGTTTTTCTCTCTTGGACTTTTTTTTCCAAAGGTGCTGAGAATCAAACCCAAGGTCTCCCACAGACCAGGCAAGCATTCTACCACTTAGCTGACTCTCTAGCCTTTTTCCTTGGAGCTTGAAGCTCAGGTTCATTGTTGCAAACATTATAGATGTTATAACAAGATAACATAGGCCAGCTACTCTTGCAACAGGCCTACATAGTACAAGGTAGACTTTCATAGCTGTAATATCCTTATTTAATTCCTGACAAAACAAACTAAGTGATACAGTGGCTTCCTTTGGCCTCTTTTTTTTTTGGGGGGGGGGGGAGTTTGAGACAGGGTTTCTCTGTGTAGCTTTGCACCTTTCCTGGAACTCGGGAGGCAGAGCCAGGTGGATCTCTGTGAGTTCGAGGCCAACCTGGTCTACAGATCGAGATCCAGGACAGGCACCAAAACTACACAGAGAAACCCTGCCTGGAAAAAACCAAAAAAAAAAAGGAAGGTAGGAAGTTGAACTATTGTAACTACGTAATTACATAGTAAACATTTAATTTCCCAGTAGTTCTCAAATTTGGCTTTGTTTCTTTTCATTGTTCTTGACTTACATTCTGTTTTGCCTGATACAGTATGGCTCCTCTCTCTGTCAATACAGAATACTGTATGAATTTGCATATATCATCCTTGTACAGTGGTCATGTGATTCTCATCATTCCAATTTGAATAAATATACTGCAAAAGCCAGCACAGCTCTAAAAATTTTTATGGCTTTTTTTTTTCCTCTCCACATTCTACCATTAGAATTTATGAATTATATTGGCCTTTAGTCTTTTTAATGCAGAACACTCTTTTCATTCATTTTCTTTTTTTCATAATACTGACATTTGGGAGGAAGGTACAGGAGTTATTTATAAAATATTCCAATCTCTCAATTAGTCTTCCAATCTATTGTATTCCCAGAAGTAATGTTTTGTTTCTTAAAACTAAAGCTTCTTGTCACCCAGGCTGACCTTGAATTGCTGATCTTCCTGTCCACTTGCCCAGCACTGGGATCAGAAGTGTGTACCACCACACCCAGCTCTCACTTCTTTTTCTAAACCAATACACACAGGTTACATAAACTAACTACATTGCTGCATCTGGAGTCGCTTAATGTCCATTCCCGACTCAGAGTTTTCTCCATTATTTATCTCCTAGTGACAGAGGTCTGTTTTCTCTCTTTTAATCAGTAGTGATCGCTGCAGTGGTGATTGATTCCTTGGGTTTATTTGGCCTTTTTAAATGGTCTTTTAAGTGGTTTGAAAAGAGGTCTAGTCTTAACTATACATATACTGGAGTCTTGTTACTTCCTACTGCTACTATGTTACTTTCTAAGGAGTTAATCTTATTTATTTATTGAGACAGGGCCTCTCTATTATATCTCTGGCTGTCCTGGAACTAAGTACATAGACCAGGCTAGCCTCAAACTCAAAGAGATCCACTTGCATATGTCTTCTGAGTCCTGGGATTAAAGGCACATGCCACTATACCCGCCTCAGACTTGGCTTAATAAACTAGAAATGCACTTGGGTTTTGTTTCCCATAGGACTATTGATCGTTCCGTTTTTAAGCCGATTGTTCAGATATCAGTGATTGAAAACTCTGAATCCCTGGACTGTCAGTTACTGGCCGTCACTCACGCAGGTACGTTTGTTTCCATATCTGCCGTGGCTGTTACGAATTTGATGATACTTGGTTGGGAAGTTTATGATGAGAAACGTTTTCCCGCCTTCATTAGTTATTAAGCTATGCTGAGAAGTCATAAAATGAGGATTTATTTATTTATTTTTAAATGGGAGATGCTGTTTCCTTACTCATACTGTGATGTGTAACCAGACCTGTAAAGTGAAGTGGCTTATTTTTAGTGACAGACCCTTAGCTGAGACACAGGCTCCCTTGATTTGTCACAAGCTCTTGCTATAGAAATTATTAAGTCACTGCTCAATTCTGTGACATTTTCTAGAAATTTGTTTAAATTGCTAATCTGTGATTTCAGGCCAGTGAGGAGAGTGATGTATGCTTTTGCAGCAGTCTGTGTTTATGTGTGAAATTTCCTCACTGCACGTGTACTTCTGGTCCTTACTTTTTGTTACCGATGCATACCTTTACCCCTCATCAGGTGTGAGGTTGTATTTCAGCACTTGTCCATTCAGACAGCCATCAGCTCGGCCCAACACACTGACGTTGGTTCACGTCCGACTACCTCCTGGATTCTCAGCATCTTCAACAGTGGAAAAGCCTTCAAAAGTACACAAAGCTCTGTATAGTAAAGGTAAGTTCTGAAGTGCTGTAAGATTTAAGATTAGGTTCTTCTTTTTTTTTTTTTTTTAATGTGCATGAGTGTTTTGCTTACGTGTATGTACACACACCATGAGCATGCCTGGGACCTGGAGGTCAGAAGAATGCATTAGATCTCCTGCAACTATGGTTTTCGCAAATGGCTTTGAGCTGCCACGCGGGACCTGGAACTGAACCCAGGTCCTCTGCAAGAGCAGCAAGTGCTCTTAACTGCTGAGCCATCTCTCAGCACTGCTACCACCCACATTTTTATTTATTTGTTTTTTTGAGACAGAGTCACACTGTGTAGCCCTGGCTGGCCTGGACTTCTCTATGTTGACCAGGCTGACCTTGAACTTACAGCGATCTACCTGCCTCTGTTTCCCAAGTGCTGGGGTTAAAGTTGTGCACCACTGTGCCAGGCTCTCCCACCCTGTTGTTGTTCAGTATCCAAACTTAACTTTTCGAGAAGAATTTCTTCAAATAACTAATACTGTGTATCATCACAGCACTTTGTAAATTATAACTTTATTCACATGGTTCACGATAGAAATTAAACCCTTCTAAAGTATAAAAATCAGTGGGTATTAGTTTATTCAGAGTTGAACAGTGATCACCACTGTCTAACTTGAAAATATTTTCCTTATCCCAGGAAAAAGGCATGTCCACCAATAGTTGTTCTAGCTCTGGAAAATCTTTGATCTCCCTTTCTTACTAATTTGTCCATTTTGGACACTTTATGTAAATAGAAGAATATGATTGGCTAAACACGATGCTGTAAAGATTAATGATGGTAAAACGGGTATTAGGACTTTCTCTCCAATTTAGAAAATTATCGTGTCTGTGGGGTTGGGGGTAGCCACGCGCCCTGGTTCATTTGTGGAAATGAGAGGACAACTTGAGAGGGTGGCCTCTCTCATTCCACCAAGGGGGGTTCCAGAAATCAACTCAAGTTGTCAGGCTCGCAGTGAGCCTTTCCTGGCTGAGCTGCCCCACTGGCTCCTGTCTGTTTGAAGCAGTAGTTCATTCTGGAACTCAGGCCAGCCTGGAACCACCAAGGAGCCCAGTGTGGCCTCAAAATTGCAGGTCTTGGCTCAGCCTCCCAGGCACTGGAATTACAGGCAGGAGCCACCATGCCCTGGGCATCTCCTTTTTATTGTTGGATAATGTTTAATTGTGGAAATCATACATTTGCATGCTGTCCACCTTTGCATGCTGTCCACCTTCTATTGTGAACTACACTGCTCCTATAAATTTTTGTGAACAGGCTTTCACAACGTCCTCGGTTTCTTACTTTTGTTGGAGGAAGTTGTTGGATCATGTGGTCACTTTGCTTTACCCATGAATAACTCTCAGATGTCTCTCAAAGCAACTAGGACAGTTTACACTCTTTCCTGGTGTGTAAAGGTGCGCTCACTTTGACTACATTCTTTCCTAGTGTGTGTAAAGGAGCGCTCACTTTGTCTGCACTCTTTCCTCGTGTGTAAAGGTGCACTCACTTTGACTACATTCTTTCCTAGTGTGTAAAGGTGAACTCACTTTGTCTGCACTCTTTCCTAGTGTGTAAAGGTGCGCTCACCTTGTCTGCACTCTTTCCTAGTGTGTAAAGGTGCACTCACTTTGCACTCTTTCCTAGTGTGTAAAGGTGCACTCACCTTTGCATTCTTTCCTAGTGTGTAAAGGTGCACTCACTTTGCTGCATTCTTGCCTAGTGTGTAAAGGTGCGCTCACTTGTCTGCATTCTTGCTAGTGTGTAAAGGTGCACTCACTCTGCACTCTTTCCTAGTGTGTAAAGTGTGCTCACTTGGCTGCACTCTTGCCAGTACTTGTTTCTGTTGTCTCCGTCCTTGTGGAAGTGAAGGTGCTTTTACCTGATGTAAAGACGGTGAGCAGTTCCCAGGTGTTGTCACCACCTCCCCCTCTCCCCCAGAAAACAGTCCCGAGAGCCTCTTACTTTGTTACTGAATTGAGAGCCCATTGTGTATTCTAGATTCAAGACCCTGATCAAACAGGGGATCTGCTGATTCGTATCCTTCCTACATGTGCTTTATATTTCACTGTTAGGTCTAGAGTTTTTTCCTTCTACTATTTAATTTTATTTTGTGTGGCTGTATGTGTGTAGGCACACTGCTGCCATGTGTGAAGTCAGAGGACAATGTGTAGGAGTTCGTTCCTCTCCCCAAGTAGGTTCTGGGGTCAAACTCAGATCGTCAGTATTGATGACAAGACCTTTATGTTGACGCCACCTTGCCTGCTTTAGATTGTAAAGTTTATGTCACTCTTCCAACTTTTTAAAATTGGCTTCTTTTTTGGTTTTTCGAGACAGAGTTTCTCTGCGTAGCTTTGCATCTTTCCTGGATCTCGCTCTGTAGACCAGGTTGGCCTCGAACTCACAGAGATCCACCTGCCTCTGCCTCCCGAATGCTGGGATTAAAGGCGTGCGCCACCACCGCCCAGCTCCTTTTTTAATTAATAGTATCTGTATTCTCTTTGAAGCCAACACAAATAAAGTCAAGTTACTTTGTCTTCTCCCTCCTTCCCCCCTGCCCCAGTTCTAGACTTAAGTTTTAAACTCAGAAAATATAGTCAGGAAAAAATATTGTTCATATTGTGTATACAATGCAATAAATCCTGCAAGCTCTCTTTTTTTAAATAATTTTTTTAATTAAGAGATTTTCTATTCATTTTACATACCACCCACAAGTTCCCCTGTCCTCCCTCCTCCCGCCCCCCAGCCTTTCCTTCCAACACACCCCCTATTCCCAACTCTTCCAAGGCAAGTTCTCCCATGGGGAGTCAGCAGAGCCTTTACCCTGATACCCAAACCACACAAAGATGCAACAAAGAAAGAGAACTACAGACCAATCTCCCTCATGAACATTGATGTAAAAATACCCAATAAACTATTAGCAAGCTCTCCTTTTTAAAGTAATTTATTTTAATTTTATGTGTATTGGCTTTTGCCTGCAAGTATGTCTGTGCACCACGTGCCTGCCTGCTGCCCCTAGAGGTGAGATGAGGGCATCTGATCCTCTGGAACTAAGGTTACAGACAGTTGTGAGCTGCCATGTGGGTGTGGGGTGGAACCCACGTCCTCTGAAGGGGGCCAGTACTCTTAACCACTTGCCATAGCAGTCCCTGAAAATTGCAGGTTTTCCAAAGTTCCACAAACTAGAATTTAAGAATTGTTCTCTGCCACTTTAATATAAACTACTGGCCCTGTATAGTTAACTACTTAATTAGGTCCTCACCTACAGCAATAATGGACAGAAGATTGATGTCACTAATGTTAGTCTTAAGGGCACAATTGAGGTAGAGAAGCTAGAATCAAGCACAGGAGAGTATACACTGGCACCTGTATCTGTTTTTCAGTCATGGTGTATTTGATTTCACTGGTACGTAGACTATTTCACTGACTGAGAAGACATTGACGTGAAGAAAAAATTTATATACTTAATAAGCTTTTATAAGTTACTAATGAAAATTGATGAGCTTCAAATACAGAAAAATGAAAAAAAAAAGTTTCTCTAAAGCACTCACGATAAGATCAATAACACTTAGTAAGTGCTTTCTAATGACCGCAGGTTCTGTGTGTGTGTGTGTGTGTGTGTGTGTGTGTGTGTGTGTGTGTACACACTTGTGTAGGACCTGTGATTTCTAATGACCTCAGGAACTCACTGAGTAGGCTCAGCTGGTTGGTCATTGAGCCCCAGGCTTCCGCTCATATCCATCTCCCCCAGAGTAGAGATTATGGGAGTTGAACCTGGATTCCTCTGCTTACGGGACAAGCATTTACCACCTCTAGCTATGTACATGGTTCTTTCAAGGCATTTTTCTTTACTTATTTTGTAACTTGTTGAATTAGACCTCCTTTCTGTTTCTTGATGTATATACAGTGTATAGGTCTGGTATTTCCTTTGTTCAGTTTATTTGTAAACATTTTTAGTTATACATCTTATTTTTCCAAACACTATTTAAAAACAAAGTCCTATTCTTTCCCCATTAGATTGTGTCCAGCATTGTATAAATTGTATATGCTGTTGATAATTATTAAAGTTATTGGGAATGCAGGTTATTTAGCATCATGTAATATTTTGTGTGTTTAACTTTTAGGAATTCTACTGATGACAGCCTCAGAAAATGAAGATAATGACATTTTATGGTGTATCAACCATGATACATTTCCTTTCCAAAAGCCAATGATGGAAACTCAGGTCAGTTGTTTTGAGACTTCCAGTGAAACTAGTGTGTGGTGTGGGTCAGACCCAGAGCTCTGTGTATGTTAGTCAGGAATTCAGTTGTTGGACCCATCCCTATTCCAGTTACAGATGTTTTAAATGAGCAATAGTATGGTAAATAACTTTGTCTATTGAATTGTTGCTATTTTCAATATAATTAATATATGATTAGAAGTCTTTGAGGGGCGCTGGAGAGATGGTTTGATCTTCCATCATGAAGACTAGAGTTCTGATCCCAGCACCCACATCGGAGGCTGACAAACACCTATAGCTCTACCTATAAGGGATCTGATGCTCTCCTCTTGCTTCCTTGTGCAGCTGTGCACTAATGTGCACATACACTTAACACAGACACAAACATGAGCACGTGTGTACACAAAAAAATTTAAAGAAATTTAAAATTTTTTTAAACTTATTTTATGTGTCTTAGTGTTTTTCCTGTATGTATGTATGTATGTATGTATGTACACTATGTGCATCCCTGGTACCGACTGAGGGAAGATGAGTGTGGGAATCAAAACTGGGTCCTCCAGAAGATCAACAATACTCTTATTGACTGAGCCTTCTCTCCAGCTCCAAAGAAAGCAACCTTAATTAAGAGTAAAGAAATATATCTTCTTAATTCTTATTGTTTGTTTTTTAGCTCTGTCAATAGTCATACACACACACACACACACTCACTCACACTCACACAAAGAAAATCTTTTTTTTTTTTTTTTTTTTTTTTTTTTGGTTTTTCAAGACAGGGTTTCTCTGTGTAGCTTTGCGCCTTTCCTGGGACTCACTTGGGAACCCAGGCTGGCCTCGGACTCACAGAGATCCACCTGCCTCTGCCTCCCGAGTGCTGGGATTAAAGGCATGCGCTACCACCATCCGGCCAAAGAAAATCATTTTGGGAGTTCTCATTATGTAGCCTTAGATGGCTAGATCTGGCTAACCTTGAACTCAGAGACCCACCTGCCTCTGCTTCCCAAGTGCTGGGATTACAGGCATGTGATATCTTACCCGGCGCTAAAAACATCTTAAAAAGAAAACATTGAGTTGAGCGTGGTCATGCACACATTAGTTCCAGCACTCAGGAGGCAGAGGCGGGCAGATCTATGTGGGTTCAAGGCCAGCCTGGTAAAGCTTCATGTTGTAATACATATAAGAATTCAGAGCTCAGAAAGATACAAGTGCAGTCCTGATTTGGGGGCAGGAATAAGGTTTGAAATTTCGTTCACCATCAATCGCTTTGGAGGATTTAATGACTTTGGCACTCTCATTTCCTCGTCTATAATAGTTGCCATAGTACTTTTCCTCTGTGAAGATACCATGAGATTAAATGAAATCATATACATAACACACCAGATCATTGCCTGGGACAGAGGAAGGGTCTGATAAATGTTAGCTTTCTGTTACTTTGTTTATTGAGATGGGGCCTTGCTCAAAAGCCCAGGCTAGTCTGAAACTCAGTGTCTAGCCTTGGCTGACCTCAGACTTCCTGTTCCCCTGCTTCAGCCTCTTCAGTGCCTGGATTACAGTCATGAGTCACCACACCCAGCTTCACTATTTTTTCAAGTAATTTGTATAATATTTGAGTTCTCAATCAGATGTGAACTTTTATTTAAAAATAAAAATGTCAGCCACCAAAAACAGTGTGTAACTGATAAAATTCTAATTTCCTAAAAGTAAGTATACAAGAGACACACTTGGAAAATTTGTATAGACTGGGCATTGAATTAATTAGCATTAATTATCAGCATTCTTAAATGTTACAATGATTCTTGGTTTAAGAGAATCTCGTTATTTTCTGGAGATCATGTGGAAGTATTGAGGGTGATGTGTCTTCATTTCAAATGGTTCAGTAGAAGAAAGAAGAGAGAAAGCAGCTCTGTCAGGACACTAGTTGTTGAGGTTAGGTGTTGTGCATATAAACGGAGAGTATATCTTAACATTTTCCAGTGCTTGAAATGTGTTTTCTAAACTATTCTAGAATATTAAAAATTTGTTTTTAAAGAATCTTACTTTAGGAGGGAAATATAACAGCAAAGGAGAGCATAGTCTGTGGCAGCAAAAACCACCGAATCTGCCAGTTACAGCAGCTGTATGGAAGCATATAGAAGATGCTGTTTAAAAGTAACAGGCTAAATACGTGTTGAAGATACCCGGGTTACTGGACTTAGGAGGTTTTTTTAGTTGTTTTGTTTTATTATTTTGTGGGTTTTTTTTTTTTGTGGGTTTTATTTCCTAGAAGCTTTGGCATATATGATTTAACAAAATATGAGAACAGTGTATTTCTTTTCCGTAGATGACAACCCGTGTTGATGGTCATTCCTGGGCTCTTTCTGCAATAGATGAATTAAAAGTGGATAAAATAATCACACCTTTAAATAAAGATCATATTCCAATAACTGACTCGCCAGTTGTTGTACAGCAACACATGTTGCCTCCAAAGAAATTTGTTCTCCTCTCGGCACAGGTATGTGCATATTTGCTTACGGTAGAGGCAAAAGAGGCTGTATTCAGCGTACAGAAGTCTTCTTTCCATAGTAGTACTGACAATGGAACCCAGGAACTCCTGCATGCTAGGGAAACACTGAACCACTGAGCCATGCCCCTGTTCTGGTGTTATGCACAGTTTCAGGCATCTAAGGGTGGAGGTGGTTCTTGTAGTCTGTCCTGAGGATGAGAAACATTAAGTTTTTGCATTTTACTTTATCACATGATTTTCTTAGTTTGTGATTTAACTCTTTATTGAAGAATTTCCTATGCAGACAAGTTTAAAGTAGTCGATAACAGTTATTCTTAAGAATTTGTTTTGTTCTGGAGTATTTTTTTGTTTGAGATTTATTAAAACAATTAAACAGAACTTGTACTTTCTTCTAGTACATTTATAATTTTTTAAATCTTGAATCTGTTTGGAATGTATCCTAGTTAATGGGTGGCTAAAGATTCAGCTTTATTTTTGTATAAATAGATATATATAGGCCAACATATAATAATAATAATATGAATAATCTAACTAATTCTCTAGTTTGAGGAGCAGCATGACAGGGGCAAAAATACTAATTTTTTGTAGATATGGAAATTAAATATAGGTTGATTGTTGTGTGATCTTGTTGTCTAGTTTATTTTGTATTCTTGGAGTTGCTTATTGTTAAATAAGGTAGCAGTCAGTTATTACCAGCCAGGCTTTTTGTGAGTGTTACTGAGGAGAGAACTTAGGGTCTTCGCGTGCCAGGCTAGAGCTCCACCCCTGAGCTACATCTCCAGCCCTCCACCAGTCAGGCTTGGTAGTTGCTTACTTGTCTTTCTCGCTTTTAACTTCTTAGGGCAGTCTTATGTTTCATAAACTGAGACCTGTAGATCAGCTGAGACATCTGCTTGTGAGTAACGTGGGTGGAGATGGAGAGGAGATTGAAAGATTCTTCAAATTACATCAGGTAATTATGCCCTGTAGTGTGATATTTTACATAAGGAAGCAATAAGGATGTTAAAATTCTTGGTAAATTGGTAGTAGAACTCTGCCGTACACAGATGTTCTGTTCTCTTTTGTACTCGAATCAGCATATATGCACTGATACTGACAGTAGTAAAGTCATAGGGCTCCAGATTCAGTCTCTGATTTTGACAAATCCTTATTAAGGTGTACTAGTAAGAATGTGATACTGAAGTCATACGATAAATACACTACTTACTAAAAGCACCAGGCCTTAATTTTGAGCATGTACATGTTGTGTATGTTCCCAAGCATACTGAATAAGGCAGGAAGTTGAAGCAAAATGTGGAGACATTAGTAGTTAATAGCTGTAACTCTAATTGATAGATTTAAAACTGAGAAGGTTTAGTTAAAATTAGTACTGTCTAACTAATGTTAAGTGTACTGACCCAGGATTCAAGCTACCTGCTGAAAATATTCCAAAAATGGAATGAGAAGCTTGTATTCACTGACTTTAGTTTTAGTTTCTGCTTTTTGTTAACTGTGCTATAAGGACTAGTACATACTAGCTTCTTAAAACAGTGCCTAGCACATGATAGGTACTCAAGAAATGTTGGCTCTTGGTGATAATTTCTCAAAATTAAAAGGCTAGACTACAGGAATAAAAAATAAAGAGCAACAGTTGATCAGAGCTTAATAAAGAGAAAGCATCTTTAATACTAGTGCCTGAGCTAAACTTTAAATCTGGGCTGTTCACTTTATTACTGTCAGTTGATTTCATGGCTTGTGGAACACTGGTTTAACTACTGGGTGTATCTTTAATTGTTCCTTGCAGGAAGACCAAGCTTGTGCAACTTGCCTTATCCTTGCTTGTTCTACCGCTGCCTGTGATAGAGAAGTGTCTGCTTGGGCTACACGGGCGTTCTTTAGGTATTCATCGGGGTGGAGTGTGAGTGTGTGTGTGTGTGTGTGTGTGTGTGTGTGTGTGTGTGTGTGTGTGTGTGTGTTTATGTAATGAGCTACGTTGTTGGGGGGTGTTCTGAGAGTTGGACATAGGGCTTTTTGTGCATGCTATACAAGCACTAAGTACTCTACCACTGAGCTACATCCCAAAATGCCTATCAAATACCTTAGTAATATTGTGATTATAGTTATATATAGAAGACCTGCTTTTTTTTTTTTTTTAGATTTTATTTATTTTATATATATGAGTGCTCTATCTGCATGTATGCCTTTATGCCAGAAGAGGGCATCAGATCCCATTATAGATGGTTGTGAGCCACCATGTGGTTGCTGGGAATTGAACTCAGGACCTCTGGAAGAGCAGCCAGTGCTCTTAACTGCTGAGCCATCTATCCAGCCAGCCTGCTTTTTTGTTTGGTTGGTTTTTATTTGATTATTTACTGGTAACGGAAGTTGAATCTAGGATCTTAAACATGCTAAGCTCTATCTCCTGGGCCTCTTTAAAAAAAAATGTTATTTTTGTGCATGGGTGTTTTGCCTGTGTGTGTCTGTGTAGCTAATGCGTGCCGTGCCTTTGGGAACCAGAAGAGTGTATGGATTACCTGTGACTGCAGTTATAGACAGTTATGAGCTAACATGTGGGTGCTGAATATAGAAACCAGGTCCTCTGCAAGACTACCCAGTGCTCTTAACTGCTGAGCCATCTCTCCAGCCGTCTGGGTCTTTTATTTTTGAGAGGAGAGTCTCACCATTCAGCCTGTGGTAGCTGTGTTACCTCCTGAGTGCTGGGGTTAAAAAGACACCACTTTTGGACTACTTTTAAAAATGATTACCATGTGATATAGGTTAAGGCTTTGCCAAACAGAGGAAATAGGCAAATTACTAAAATTCATTAGTAAGAGTGAAATCAAGAAAAATTAAACTGCTGATGGGACAGGCTGATTAGCACAATGCATGCATTACTGTTCTCTAGGTTTGCTTTAAATTTTGGTCTAGTTTTGCACTTTTCACCAGGTTCTCCCCTCCGTCTTTTTTCCCCCTCAAACATGACCAGTTCTGTTTTACATGTGTCATTGGCCCTGAGAAATCCTGAGACAGTAAGGAAACTTGGTGTTGAAGAGAAAGTTGTTTTGTTTTTTTTTTTTCCAGTGCTGGGGATTAAACTAGGACTCCTACTTCCTAGTCAAGCATTGTGCCATTAACCTTTGCCCCAGCCTTCAGACATTGTCTTTGTGTAAAATACTTCGCCAAGAATTTGAAGTATGAGTATGCTGTATAAAAATATAAATTTTTAAATTTATAGGGGCTGGAGTGATGGCTGAGGAGTTAAGAGCACTGGCTGCCCTTTTAAAGGACCCAGGTTCAAATCCCAGCACCCACATGGTAGCTAACAACTATTTGTCACTCTATTTCAGGGGTTCTGATCCTCATCGTAGACTCCATGTGCAAGGTAGTAGTCCATGGTGCACAGACATACATTCAGGCAAGACACCGATACAAATAAAGAAAAATCTTTTAAAAACTAGTTTGTAAATGTATGGCTCATCATATTCTATCAGAGAGACTACAGTGTCATTTCATTAAGTAAACTTTTCGTCACATGTCCTTTTTTTAGACATTAGTAGAGTCCCTCTAATTTCCTGGTAGCAGTTTCAAATCAACATTTATCAAAGAATTATGCTAGGTGCAAATCCCACTGTCAGCGCCATTTATATAAATAAGCTAAACAGGAACAGGAGTTATCCCAGCTTTTGGAGGATGCACAATTTAACTGAAGTTATTCTTTGGTCACACAAATAGGTATGGTGGTGAGGCACAGATGAGATTTCCAGCTACTCTTCCCACTCCAAGTAATGTTGGTCCTATCCTGGGCTCTCCCATGTATTCTAGTGAGTATGGAACATTGAAATGAAACTTGGTTTATATTTTAGAAGAGATGACATACTTTATGCAATAGAGAATTCAATGTTTTGTTAGTACTTCTGTCTTAGTAATGAAAAAGTCTAGACAGTGACTATTGAATTTTTGTTTGTTTGTTTGTTAGGGGGCTTTTGGTTCCTTTTTTGGTTTTTGTTTGTTTTGAGATAGAGTCTTTCTATGTAGCCTTGGCTGGCCTGGAACTTGCTATGTAGGCCAGGCTGGCTTTGAACTCAGAGATTCCCCTTGCCTCTGTCTCCCAGTGCTGGAATTTTAAGTGTACGCTGCTACCACTCCTCACAATATTGAATCTTTAACAATTACTAAGAAGCAACATAAGTTGTAACCAGGAGTATTTACAGAGCTCATTTAGTATTCAAAGAGAAAGAGATAACGAAGAAAATTGCCTTAATCAAGTAATAAGCAAGTCTGTATTGGTGTCTTCCAAATGCGAGAAAGTTGGCTTACTAATTAAAAATAGGATGCCTGTCTGATTCTTGTGTGTGATAGGTAGTGTTATTCCTCAGTCACACTCATAGTATCTCCTTTACATAATCTTGATCAGATTCAAAGCAGTGGGAAAGTATTTTACGCGTCTCTATTCTCTTTTTCATTTGCAGGTTCTCCTCTCCCTGGTGGTAGTGCCTATCCGAATCCACCCCCTTTGGGGACACCATCCCACGGTATCTCTTTTCTGTTTTGGCTTTTTACTTCTGTTCATTTTGAAGAGCTAACACTGTTAATTTATGTGTTTAATATTTAATGTTAAATATATTAACTTGCCTAATCCCTTAAAAAAAATTAAAAAAAAAAAGTCAGAGGCTGAGGAGATAATTCAGACGATAGAATGCTTCACATAAGCCTGAAGACCTAAGTTCAATCCTCACAACCCATGTAAAACAGCCAGCATGGTGACATGTCCTTGCAATCTCCAGCACTGGGGGAGGCTTCCTGGCCCGCCAACTTGATCTGCTAGCTGAGTTCCAGGCCCGAGAGAGACAGTTCAAACAGGAACAACAACCAAGGTTGTCCTTGGCAGCCCAGATGCATACTTACAATCTTGTTTGGTCTGTATGTACATGCACACACAGGTCAGCACACATGCCAGCACTCAGCTAACAGAAGTGGCATCCAAGCAGGTTTTTGCATTTGACTCTGAATGCATCAGAAACTCCTGTAACAGTGTGGCATGCCCTCACTGGCATATGGAGATTAACTGGGTCGTCATGACTAATTCATTCTTTTTCACTCCAACATTAGAAACAGTTTTGATCGCAGGTTTTCTTACCTTTCATCCTGCCTTGCCAACATGTGAAAGTTTAGTTGAGAAAACCCTTCCAAGTTTACACTTTTTATCAAGCAAAATCAAATGTATATCTATTGCTTCCATTATCTCTAAGTATTTCCCTTTTTTTGTCTATATACACCAAATGGATTATTGAAATTTCTAAACATTTCAGATTTCTCTTCGTTCTTTCTTTTTTCTTCTTTCTTTCCCTTGTTTTTCTTTGTGTGTGTCTGTGTTTGTCTCTGTCTCTCTGTAGCTTTAACTGTCCTGGAACTCGCTCTGTAGACCAGGCTGCCCTTAATCTCACAGAGATCCACCTGCCTCCGCCTCCCGCAGATTTCTTTTTTAACAAACTTATTAATTTGAGAATTTCATACATGCATACAGTGTGTTTGAGCATATTTACCCCCAACTCCTCCCAGAACCACTGTCCAAAACCCCCACTCCTCAACCTGTGTCCTCCTTTTTTTTTAAATAGCCCACCCAGTCCAGTTTGTGCTGTCTATATACTAATGGACATGGGCCATCCACTGTAGCGTACAAGGACCACACCAACTCTTAAACCCAGAAGCCATCAATTGTTAACAGCTCCTCAGCTGGAGGTAGAGGCTCTGAGCCTTCCCTGTTCCATGCTGGAATGTTGGCTGCTTCAGTCTTATGTAACCAGCCCTGCTGTGAGTTCCTGATGGAGCGCAGTCCTCTCATGTCCAGAAGACTGTCTCACCCTGCTCCTCTGACCTCTGGTTCTTACAGTCTTTTTACCCTCTTCCATGATGGTCCCTGTGGACCATCATGGTGGTGGGTTAGTGTTGGGCTATGATGTAGATGTCCCATTGTGACTAAAGACTCCACAGGGACTTATTCTCCCTTCATTTCAACTTCTTGGGAGTTTCTGGTAGCCACCGTCTATGGCACAAAGAAACTTCTCTGATGAGGTCTGAGAGCTACACTGGTAGTTGGAAATAGAGACGTAAATTAAAAGGCTGCTTGATACTGTGTCCATTTCACAAAGCAATAGTAGTAAGTTGGCGCTCATGAGCCCCGAGGGTGAACCTAGGATTACTTTTCAGAGACTTTGGTATTTGTTGACAGGCACTCAGCCTCCTACCATGTCAACCCCAATGTACGCTGTGGGAAACCCAGCAATGCAGGCTGCGAGCATGAGTGGTTTGACCGGGCCAGAGATTGTGTTCTCGGGAAAACACAATGGTATTTGCATTTACTTCTCTCGAATCATGGGGTAAGTATTTTGTAGACTACCTTACCGCTGTCCCATTTTAACCTATTTGCAATAGTGAAATATTCCTAAATCCAGATTTGGGACGTTACGTGGTGAATGTTTTGGCATTGTTAGCCCTTTAACTGTATTCATTGTTTTATTTCTGTGCATATAGCCTTAGCTTATATTATCTTCATGCACATTAGTAACTAGCCCTATAACTGAACAGTATGTATCTAGATTTCAGCTGGGCAGGTCTGGTCTTACATGGCTCACTCATGCATATGCAATCAGATGCAACAGTAGAGTTTTATTTATCCTGGCTGGGTTGCTATGTGCTTTGAGGCCCATTTATCCACTGGTGTGAACTGGGTACATAGTTCTGTTCTCTATATGGCCTCATCCTTCAGTAGGACAATCAAGAATCTTGCTGGTGGCAGGGTTGCATGAGAAGGTAGAAACTTGGAAAGCCCCTCAGTGCCTCTGTTTACAACAGTGCCCTTCTCTAGCCTTATCTGGCCAACCTTGATTCAAAAGATGGTGTGGAAGTCATCCTGCAGAGGGAATGAGTAGAGGAAAGGATGAATGATGGTCCCCCATCTGTAGTCCTTCCATCCCTTCTAATTAGCTGCTGTGCCTGGATATATATTGATACATGTTGAGATAAACGCCAGTGTGCCTGTTATAATTTTTACTTTATATGTAGAAATGCTTTTCCTGCATGTATGTGTGTGTACTGCCTATATGCCTGGTGACCATGGAGGCCAGAAGAGGGCATCAGATCTCCTGGAAGTAGAATTACAAATTGTTGTTAGTTGTCGTGTGGGTGCTGGGAACTGAATCTAGATCCTCTGCAAGAGCAGAAAGTGCTCTTAACCACGGAGTTTTTTCTTTAAGTAGGTTTTCATTTAATAAACTCATTCTGGAGTAATAGGGATATTATGTTTGAAAGTTTTCCAGTTTTCCCACTTTTTTCTTTTCTGAAAATTGTATATATTATTGGTGTGTATGTATGATGGAGAAGAAGCCTATGCCACAATATACATGTGGATGTCAGAGGACATTTGTGATCAGTTCTCTCCTTCCAACTTCACATGGGCTCTGGGGGTGACATTCAGGCCACTGGGCTTGTACTACAAGTAAGTGTCTTTTCTTGCTGAGCCATCTCTCCAGCCCCATTTTCTAGGAAACTTAGTATATGTTAAAGTAAGTACAATTATGTTCCTCAGAAAAGTAACTACATGTTATAAAATGTTGCATTCATTTACAGAATAGTAATTAAAACACTTTTTGTTCCAGAAATATTTGGGATGCTAGCTTAGTTGTTGAAAGAGTATTCAAGAGTTCCAACAGGGAGATCACTGCAGTAAGTGATGCTATATGTCATCTTGTTTGTATGTAACCAGTAGATGATGTTAATAGATAGTGTCTCGTGTGTCTGCATGTTGGAAGTGAGGTGCACTGATTGTTCTATCTAGGTGTTTGTGTTCTAACCCTGTACTCCGTCCTCTCGCTAGTTTGGGTCTTGTCCCAGTCACTTCTGAGTGCGGCTTTCACAGCCTGCTGCTCCACCTCCGAAGGGTGCTGTGTGGGCCAAAGAGTCGGCCTAACACTTAGTGTCCCGTCTGCTCTCACAGTTTCAGCACTCACACACTTCCCAAATTGCTCTAAAGAAATCTTTTTTTTTTTTTTGAGATAAGGTCTCACTATGTAGCTCTGACTGTCCTAGAATTCATTTTATAGACCAGGCTGGCCTTGAACTCACAGAGATCCAAGTGTCTCTCTGCCTCCCTGGTGCTAGGATTAAAGGCGTGTGCCACCACACCTAGCCTAAAGAAATATCTTACAGAGCTTTGTCATCACAGAACAGGTAGGAAAATTTCTTTAGAGAATCTGGAACATCACTTTTGTTTTCAGTTCTTTTTAAAATGGTAAAGTATCAGGTATTTTTTGTTTTCCTTTACTGTTCTTTGCTTTCTTGACTCTTCTGTTTTTCTGTCTTTTTTTTTGTTATTGTTTTTCAAGACAGAGTCTTGCTATGTATTTCAAGCTGGTTTTGATCTTGTGATTTTTCTACTATGACCTCCAAGTACTAGGATTATACACATGCACTGACATATGGAACCAACCCAAATTGTGATGCTCCTCTAGAGTTCACATTTCTTTCTTTTTTCTTCTCATTAATTTCATTAATATCTTAAGGGGTTTTTGTTTGTTTGTTTGTTTGTTTTTCGAGACACAGTTTCTCTGTGTAACAGTTCTGGCTGCCCTGCAACTCACTTTGTAGACCAGGCTGGCCTTGAACTTTCTGCCTCCCAAGCGCTGGGGTTAAAGGTGTGCGCCACCACTGCCCAGCTTAGAGTTCATATTTCTAATAATAAGAATACACTTTATCTAACATAGTATTTGTATGCACTTCAGAATTGGCTGAATTTGTGATTAATGATAGCAGAAAGAAGGTTCTCTTGAAGACAAGATGATTGATTAATAGCCAGAAAAGGCCAGGTGGATGTGGGTGGGGTTAATATGCTGTACTAGGATCTGAGTGATGACCACGGAAATGTGGAAAGTAATTAAGGTGTTTTACTGTACATAAATTATATGTTAATCTTAAAGGAACGGGAGGGATAGACCATAGATAACCTTCATTACGGCTAACTGGTTGTTCAGTGGACTTAAGAACTGTACTGTTTCTAAAGATAGCATAGCTCAACACTAAAATTGTATACAGTCAGCACTGACTGTATCTAGTTAGACTTTTATGCATGCACGGTTTCCATGTCTTTAAACCTTTGAAAACTCACTCTTACAGATCGAAAGCAGTGTGCCTAGCCAGCTGCTAGAGTCTGTGCTACAAGAACTGAAGGGTTTGCAGGAATTTCTGGACAGAAATTCCCAGTTTTCTGGAGGACCACTAGGAAATCCAAAGTAAGAACCAGATTTATGTATTTATCCACTTTTTTCTTTTCTGTGTATGAAAGATGCCTTTTCTTCTTTCTTTGAGGTGCTGAGCTGAAACCCAGGGCCTTGCACATGCTAGGCATGCTAAGCAAGTGCTCCTCCACTGCAGTGCAGGCCTAGCTATTGAGTTTTCCTTTCTATTTATTTTGTTGAACCGTTAGACCTGTACCATACAGTCATTATTTTTTTTGTTTTTTTGTTTTTTTGTTTTTTGTTTTTGGAGACAAGGTTTATTTGTATAGCCCTGGCTATCTTGGAACTCACTCAGTGGACCAGACTGGCCTTGAACTCAGAGATCTTCTCTGCCTCCCAAGTGCCGGGATTAAAGGAGTATGCCACCACTTCCTGCCTGTTATAACTTTTTTTTAAGACAGGGTCTCACTATGTAGCGTTGGCTATCCTGGAACTCACCTCATAGACCAGGCTGGCCTCAGTATCACAGAGATCTGCCTGCCTCTGTCTCCTGAGTGCTGGGGTTTAAAGGTTTGTGTCACCACGCCCAATCTAAGAGCTATCTATGAAATGGCACTTTTCTGTAGATTCTGGTGTATTCACAGGGTTATATACCATCACTTTTATCTAATCCTGGAACGTTCTCCTTGTACCAGAAAGAATCTGCCCGTTATCAGTCCCTCTCCATTTCCTCTCTTCCAGTCCCTGGGACCAGTAGTCTACTTTCTGTCACAGTGAATCTGCCTCTAAGTTTACCTAAATGAAAATATGTAATATTATTTTTTGTGCCTGGATTATTCTTTTCTGTAATGTTAAGAAAGACTGTGTCCATTTCTATTTTATTATTTCTCTGGTTTTTTTTAATCACATCTATTTGGGATTGTGTGGGTGGGAGGTGTGTGTGCCATGGCATCTATGTGGAGGTCTGAGTACAAGTTGCCTGAATTGGTTCTCTCCCTCCACTATGTAGGTTCTGGAGATCCTGCTCTGGTCATTAGACCTGGCAACAAGCATTGTTACTTACTAAGCTGTCTTAGCCACCCAGACATGTGACTTTCAACAGCATCCATTCTTTCTAGCCATGTTCTAAATCCAGGCGAGCACTCTTTATTTGACAGCTTCTCCCTTTTCATGGACCAGCACTTGTGATACGGTTTCACAATCCTATGAGTAAACTCTAGAGTTAAATTAAGGAGACTAGCATTGGTGGAGTATTCATAACTTTCTGATGCTCATAAAAACAAAATGACAACTTGACGCTAAATTATGCCAAGGTTTTGATAAACTTGTCCTTAAATAAAAAAAAAAAAAGCCAGGTGGTAGTGATGGTGCACACCTTTAATCCCAGCACTCAGGAGGCAGAGGCAGGCGGGTCTCTGAGTTTGAGGCCAGCCTGGTCTACAAAGCGAGTTTCAGTACAGCCAGGGCTGTTACACAGAGAAACCCTGTCTTGGAAAAACAAACAAAAACACAACAACAAAAAAAAAAAAAAAAATCTTAAGCTATTAATGGAATACTTCAAAAGCCAGCTGTGAACTGTCTAGATTTTTATCTATTAGTTGTGAATCTTGTTTGGGTTTTTTGGTTGTTTTTTGTTTTTTTTGTTTGTTTTCAGTGAATGTTTGGCACATTGCAGTCTTCAAACATGATTATCTCTGATGTATTGGCATATTTGGTGACTTGTTAATCCAGCGATAGCATTTGAGAAAGTTATATCAGCAGGCAATATTTTCAGTTAAACTTGCTAAATGGAAAGACTGACCCTCAGTCACTGTAGCTTTAGTGATTGCCAGTTGTTAGTTTAGGGACTAGTACATGAGCTGTGCAGTCTTGTCTTACTAAGATGAGAAGTCAAACAGAGAGAGACAGAGAGAGACGTGTGCACCTTACAGACCTCAGTAAAGCTGTCACACTCACGCTGTGTTTTCTGTTTCAGTGCTACTGCCAAAGTGCAGCAGAGGCTGGTAGGATTCATGCGTCCTGAGAACGGAAACACCCAGCAGATGCAACAGGAGCTGCAGAGGAAGTTTCATGGTAAATTATTTCTTATGGTCAGTGACACCAGTTATACACACGACCCCACCAAAGAGCTGCATTACCTGAGTAGGAAACAATAAAGGACTTCCTTTATTCAGAGCAAGAGTGTCCAAAAACACAAACTTTAGTATTAGTATTTATTATTATTAAAGTGCCATCTTTGTGGTTGGGAAAATAGAGCAGCATGGAGATTGTTATTTCCATAATTCAGCTTTACTTCATAGTATATCAAAGTATATACTTGAAAGATTTACACTTCTTTGCCACCACAAAGCATGATGCACTCTATTTGATGAATTTCTTCTTCATCATAGTGACATACATCTACCATAAAGTTGGCTGTTTTAGTTTTTATTTCGGTTTCCGACAGTTTCCAACACGCACATACATTCTGCTTACTCTCTCCCTCCATCCTTTCTACCTCCCTTCCGCTCTTGTCAAACCTCACACACACACCCCTTCCTTTCCCGGCTTTATGGCTGTGTTTTGTTGTGCGACCTTTTTAGTTTAATCGGGGCCATCTGGGTGACCATTGGTTTGCGACTGTCCATTGAAGCAGATGGGGTCACCAGTTGGGGACACAGCTGAGGAACAGACTCCCCTGTCTCTGAATCTCCCCCTGTGGGATTCCCATACTCAGCTTACAGCCCCGGAGTCCCAAGTGTACAGTTGAGCACATTCAGTTATTCACATCCTTGAGCAGCTCTTCCCAGTGTCCGTCTCCTGAACCTTTTCAGTAGGGGACTCAGTGTAACCATGACATAGTAACTCTCTGTTTTCCCTATCTTCAGCTAATGGCACCTACCAGTCTGCTTTTGTTTTCTGCCCATTTGACTACTCTAGGTAGTTGGTATAAGCAGTTTTCTTCATTTTATTACTGCCTTACTTCACCTAGCATACTGTTTTTTACGTTCATTCATGTTATAATGGGTTAGAATTTTCAGTGGAAGATTGAATAACAGTCTATGGAATTATATATACCATATATAATGTTTTATTCATTTTGTCCCTTTTAACATATTCTACTTATTTAAAAGATAAGGCAAAATTATCCTGACTGACTGAATTGATTTAATAATGTAGTAGGGTATATTAATGTAGGGTTTGAGAAACTCAGTCCTGAGAAGCTTGGTGGTGCCTTCCAGAAGGCCTTCCAATGTATTGTTGTTTCAGTGGCACTGTGTTGGAAGTGGTCTACATGCCCTTTGGGTGAGAGCCTTCGAATGTGATTTACTTAGAAGATGAGACAAACACTGCAGTGTTTGTATTTCTCATGTATATACATGCATGTTGTGTTGACATAAGAAAACAACTCACCCTGTGTCATTTTATATTTCACTAGTTGTGTTTTGTCATTAGAGGCTCAGCTGAGTGAGAAGATTTCACTTCAGGCGATCCAGCAGCTGGTCAGAAAATCCTACCAGGCTCTGGCTTTGTGGAAACTCCTCTGTGAGCATCAGTTTACCGTCATTGTTGGAGAACTTCAGAAGGTGAGGGATGTGTCCTTCGGGGTGTTTGAGACCCAGAGTGCTTGAGTCTCTTGACTTTCTTTGTTGTTCATATTGTGTTTTGTTATTTTAAAAAGTTTATGTGTGCCTGATGTGGTGGCACCTGCTTTTGATCCCAGCACTCGGAGGCTGCGGCGGGAGAATCTCTGTGAGTTGTAGGTCAGCTTGGTATACATAGAGAATTAATTCCAGGACAGCCAGGGCTTTGTAGAAACTCCATCTCAAAGGAAAAAAAGTTGCTGTGTGTGTGTGTGTGTGTGTGTGTGTGTGTGTGTGTGTGTGTGTGTGCGCGCGTGCTGCCTGTATTTATGTAAGAGGACCCCATGCCTGTCTGTTGCTGCCCAAGGAATTGAACCTGGGTCCTCTGGAAGGGCAGCCAGTGCTGCTGACTGCTGAGCTGCCTCTCCAGCCCCCTTATGTCTTGGCTGTAAGCAGCATTTCAAGTGAAACAGTGACACGACCCCACCCCCACCCCCCCCACCTCCGCAGGTTTCTATTGGTGCCCAGAGAATGGTTATGGTGGTTGTTGAAATCTCTCCTGATTTTTTTTTTAAGATTTATTTATTTATTATGTATACAGCATATATGACTGCAGGCCAGAAGAGGGCACCAGATCCCATTACAGATAGTTGTGAGCCACCATGTGGTTGCTGGGAATTGAACTCAGGACCTCTGGAAGAGCAGTCAGTGCTCTTAACCTCTGAGCCATCTCTCCAGCCCTCTCTCCTTATTTTTAAGGTTTGTTTTTTTTTTTTTGTTTTCCCCTTTTTAAAATTTAAAACTCATATTTAGTTAATGAAAGCTATTTTTTTTTTCCTTGCCAGGTAGGATGCTTTTGAATTTTGTCAGTTATAAATTAAGGATGTGAGCTTTTTCACCCTCTGTCGTTTGTGATCTGTCTTGAAAGCTTCCTTTTAGTCCGTTTGTCAACTATGTGCTCGGGGAATGCAAATTAGGGGTTTGTCCCATAACTTGTAATATTTACTAGATATTTTTGTTGAAATTTAAGAAAAGAAAATATATCCCTATAAAATTATTTAGTGGACTATAAATGACTTTACCCTTTAGAACTCCATCTTAGCAAGCAAATTTGTCCAAAATGCAGGTCAAATTCATGCATTTAATGTTAGAATCCTAACATTATTTGGGAAAAATAAAATGAAAGCACAAGATTCTTTTTTCTTTGTTTGGTTTGGCTTTTTGGAGACAGAATCTCACTACGTAGTTCTGTCTGTCCTGGAAATCATACACTCCAGCTAGCCTTCAACTCACAGAGATCTGCCTGCCCCTACCTCCCAGTGCTGAGACTAAAGGCGTGCGCTACCACACCCAGCTCTAGCCAGATTTTTGTAAGTAGCCTAGTGATGTTTTGCCAGCTGCCAAAAGCAAAGTGGCCTGGTACTAATGCTGACTCTGCCTTGCCTAGACTTTTCTCATATATAAAGTGGGAGGGTTCAATTAGACCTACATTTTTCTAATTTACCTCCAACTTTATATGATTTTATTGCAGATTTTTTGCAGTTGTGTATCCGTGGTTTAGTGTATTTTCTTTGTCAGCGCTGGGAATCAAACCAGGACTTTACAGCTAAGCTGCACACTCCGGCCCTATTTTCTCATTTAAATTACAGTCTGCTGGTATTTAAGTTACCTTTTGTTATTAGTGAAATCTCAGCATTGGGCCTCATGCTTGTAATCCTAACATTTGGGAGGAGGAGACAGGCAGATCTGTATTCAAGGCCAGCCAGGTCTACATAAGTTCCAGTCCAGCTCATGCTACCTAGTAAGACCCTGTCTCAAAAATGGAAACACACACACACACACACACACAAAACTGAAAGACAGAAAAATTTCACTTTGTGAGGAAATAAAGTATTTCTGTGATTTTTTTTGATGCAAGGATTTCTCTCTTTTTAGGAATTTCAGGAGCAACTGAAGATCACCACCTTTAAGGATCTGGTGATCAGAGACAAAGAGCTCACCGGTGCATTAATTGCTTCTCTTATCAGCTGCTACATCAGAGACAATGCTGCTGTGGATGGCATTAGTTTACATCTGCAGGACATCTGCCCGCTTCTCTATAGCACAGATGATGCCGTTTGTTCTAAGGTAATATGCTTCACTGCTTTGTTTAGTGTTTTCATAGATGAGTTTATAGTGTGATAAATGGGAATGGAGAACTCATGGTTTTTCAATGTATGACCTAAGGGCCTTCACTTAATATGTTCTGGTCTTAGAACCCTCAACTAAGAGGGGGGTTGAAATACATGGTTTCTTAAAAATACATGTATACTCTTTTAAGTGTTATATATAGAAAAATCTTTGACAGTATTTTTAGGCCATGTTTTAAAAGGTAAAGGTTATGCAGCTGGAGAGATAGCTCAGTGATTAAAAGCACTGACTGCTCTTCCAGAGGACCAGGGTTCAATTTCCAGCACCCTCACAGCAGCTCACAACTGTCTATAATACCAGTTCCAGGGGATCTGACACCCTGTTCTGACATCCGTGGGCATCAGGAACATGCATGCTGCAGACATACATGCAAGCAAAAGACCTATACACATAAATTTTAAAAAAGACAAAGGTTAACAATTTAGAGAAATCACTTAATTTAGAAATTAAGAAAATTTATTCACTTAGAAATTTGTTTCCTTCCTTAGAAAGTAAGGGAAATCACTAAGACGTTAAGTAAATCTGGAGCGAATCAAAGTTAATGAGGCAATTCTTATTGATCCTTTCCTACAGGTGGAAAAAAAAAAAGTGTCACATGATGAACAGCCTGCTGACCAATAATGTATTGACTAGGCAAGAGCATTCTCAGACAAAGCTATCTGGCTTAACATACTTGGGAGAGAAATTAAGACTAGCTAGGATTTTTTTGGTCAAAAACTTTTCTTCCTAAAATGAAGAAGTAAGTTTGTAGAGTTTTTCTTTATAATGGTAATAAACCCCATGTAAATGTAGACAGACTAAAACATATATCGACAGCATCATCTGCCTGCTTGATTTTGTCTCTCTTTAAGCTTTTGTCATCTCTTTAGGCAAATGAGCTTCTTCAACGGTCCCGACAAGTTCAAAATAAGAGTGAAAAAGAAAGAATGTTAAGGGAGTCACTGAAGGAATATCAGAAAATCAGCAACCAAGTAGACCTGTCCAGTGTCTGTGCTCAGTACCGGCAAGGTGAGACGCAAGCTGCTCTTGGTATCTTTTTCTTGACTCAGGACACATGGCCATGTATGAATACATCAGGGCGACAGACAGTCTGCCCAGACGCAGATCTCCTGGCCGCCGTGTCCAGTGATGGTTTGAATTGTCTAGCTTTTGTTTTTCTTGTCATGTTGGAGATCAAATGTAGCACCTGTATGTGAGGCAAGTGCTAATTTATTTCTGAGACAGTCTTGTATGTAGCTCAGGCTGGCCTTGAATACTCTGTAGCCAAGGATAGCCTTGAGTTTCCAATCCTTCTGCCTCTACCTCCCAAGCCTGGGATTAGACACATGCTCCTCTGTTTCTGGCTAATATGTAACTTTTTTGGTTTTGGAATTTCAATCTGTGTCAAATTATACTGCCTAAAATATTTTGGCTAATTCTAAAAGTAAAAACTGTAACTGCTAGTACAGATTTAAATCATAAGTTTTTTTCCTCTGAAACTTCTTTCTGTAATTTTATATATAAAGTTTCTTTCCCAGAAGGGATTCATTCCTAGCTGCCTTCCCGCCCTATTAGACCTTATTTGATCAGAACTGTCTAGCAAAGGCCTACTAGGAACAGAGCTTTCTCTTCTGTTGTACGCCTGCTAGGGAAAGCATTGGCAGTAGTAGCGAGCTCTAAGCCTGGCCTTTCCTTCCCATCAGTGCGCTTTTACGAGGGCGTGGTGGAGCTTTCTCTTACTGCTGCCGAGAAAAAAGATCCTCAGGGTCTCGGGCTCCATTTCTATAAACATGGAGAACCAGAAGAAGATGTCGTGGGTCTGCAGACTTTCCAAGAGAGGTGAGTTCTCGAACCTTAGCTGTTGTCGGGTTTTTAGAGACAGGCCTGTCTTTGTATAAACTTTTGATAGATAGTATAGGGAAGGGATATTACAAGAACAATCCTTATAAAATTTAATTATGTTCTTACTTAGGAAGAACTGATTTTTATCAAGTCCCGAATCAGGATTATAATTCATACTCTAGAGATAAGGATTTGGCTTTATAAAAATTGAAAAAGCACTTACAAGTGTTTTGTGTGTTTATGCATGTTGATGTATGCACATATGTACATGCACACTTGGAAGCCAGGGGGAGACACCAAGCGACCTGTTTTCTGTCAGGCTCCAAGTTGCTCCTTTGTAGTGTTTCTCACTGAAGCTGGAGTTAGGCTGTCCGTCAGGAAGTCCCAGCAGCCCTTGCTCCGCAGTGCTGGAGTTCCTGGCGTGGACGCAGCCACGCCTGCTCTCTGCCTGAGTCCTGAGGATTTGGACTCCAGGCCTCCTCCTTGCAGAGCGAGCACTTTTCTCGTGCTGAGCTGCCAGCTCAGCCTGAAAAGTTCTGGGTTGTGTCTCGGGAAAGTCTCACGATATTTCCCTGGGGAGACTGGAATTCTGCGTAAACTAGTGTGACCTCAAACTCAGTCATCTTCCATCTTCCCAAATACTAGCATTACAGGCATGTGGCACCACAACTGTTCCTCATAAGTGGTTTTTGACCTGTAGTTGTGAGATTTTTTTTCTTTTCTTTTTTACTTTTAAAGCCTTATTATATTGTTTTGAGATCCCTGATTTGAGAATAAAATTGGCTTCCCCTCCTCCCTGATTTCTGGTTCCAGGTGAAAATAAGTGGGGTTTTGTTTTGTTTTGTTTTCAAAAGGAAAATCTTAAATGTTCACAAATTTTTAGACACTTAAAGAAAAATATGCTAATTAAAAAAATCGTTTTGTGTAGTTTTGCCCTTCTACATTTGACCAAATAGTGTTCAAATCTTTTGAAAAGGTATGTTGCAGTTTTTGAGGGAGGCATAGAGGATACAGGGTGCTTTAGTTTGGTTTAGTAATTGTTAAAAATTTTTATCATTATTTCTTGTATATGAGTGTTTTGCCTGCATGTATATGCATCATTTTTGTACCTGTTATCTGTGGAGGCTAGAAGAGGATGTCAGATATCCTGGAACTAGAGTTATATAGGTTATGATCTGCTATGTGGGTGCTGGGAATTGAACCCTAGTCCTCTGAAAATATAGCCAGGTTCTTAACCACTGAACCATCTCTCCAATTCCCTAGTTTTGGGTTTTTGAAACAAGCTTCAAACTCAATTCTGCCTCAGCTCGGAGTGTTAGATATATAGAGACAGATATCATAATTTGTTTGATTGTTTGTTTAGACAGGGTCTTAAGTATCCTGGGCTCCTTTAACATTATTGAACTAAATAATGTAAGTGACCCTTTTCTTTTTCAGATTAAACAGTTACAAGTGCATTACAGACACTCTTCAAGAACTGGTTAATCAAAGTAAGGCAGCTCCTCAGTCTCCTAGTGTACCCAAAAAACCTGGTCCTCCGGTGCTGTCATCAGATCCCAACATGCTGAGCAATGAAGAAGCAGGACATCACGTAAGGGACAGGCATGCTTCCATTCTGGAAGTGGGTGGGTTGGAAAGTTCTGCATGGTAGTGCTGGCACAATCCCTGGGAAAGGAAGTAGCTCTTACAGTTGCCACTCAACTGTTCTCTTACCAGGAGGTTGGGGTGGGGTTGTATCCTGCAAGAAAGCCTTTAAGCATGCTAATGTTCACTGTTGTGTCTATTTTAGTTTGAACAGATGCTTAAACTGGCTCAGCGGTCCAAGGATGAGCTCTTCAGTATTGCTCTTTATAATTGGCTAATCCAAGCTGACCTTGCGGATAAACTACTACAGGTAAAACTAGTGTTTGTACGATAAGTTTACGTTCATTTATATTTCCAAGTAGCATGACAGTAGCTCTTGGAGATGTAGGAAGTTAGTGTTCCTCCTGTGTTTAACATTGGGTGTTAGTATAAAGCTAAGAATTAATTTCTTTTTCTATGGAGCAGAACAGACTTTTGCTTTAATGTTTAGAGGCTGATTTGAATAGTAGCACTGTGGGGTAGGGTCTCTGATTAGTAACTAGATTCTGTCTTAAGTCACTGGGTGGCTTCTTTTTAAGTATCAGTGTTCCTTGATTGATAAACTTGAGACCTGGTGTTTGATAGTGCCAAGGGTGCCTTTTGGGCTCAAGCCAGTAACTGTGCTCTCAAAGTTCATTCAAAGAATTTTACACTGAATAACGAAAATCATTTGTAATGAGAAAATGATTTCCCCTATTGATGTTGGATTCAGTTTTGCTTGTTTTCACAAAACAAGGCACACACACAAATACACTGTTTTCTACTTTAAAAGCATGTAGGTGATCACAAAAATTTCCCATGTAACTACAACTTCTAGATTGCCTCTCCATTTCTGGAGCCACATCTAGTCCGAATGGCCAAAGTGGATCAAAATAGAGTTCGCTATATGGATTTACTCTGGAGGTATTATGAGAAGAACAGAAGTTTCAGTAGTGCTGCTCGCGTCCTATCCAAATTGGCTGACATGCACAGGTATGGCATGTAAGAGTCTCATTGTAAAGAATAGGTCAGAGCTGGGGGGGAGGGGGGGAGGGGTTGGTTATGTCCATTGGAACGGGGGTGGGGTGGGGGGGGCAGCCTAAGCCTAACCTGATGTAGTGAGGTCTTCCCCAAAAAGAGTAGGGAGGGCTGTGAGGGAAGCTCACTGGTAGAGCACATACTTAGTGTGCACCGGCCCTAGGTAGTTCAGTCTCCAGTGGCCACCTCCTGAGAAGGAAAGGTGAGAATTCAGTTATGGCTAGAAGGAAGTGTGTCTGTCTGGGGGCTTGAGGGTTGGTGGTGCTGGTCATGTAGGTGTGTGTGCCCAAAGCTTTCTTGACTTCCTTGCTCTCTATAAGCACTCAATTCTAAAAGTTGTCCTCACATACAAAATATAAAATAACCTTCTTAATTTTTGGTGTACACAAAGGCAACTTTCAGTAGAAGTCTTTGTTAATTTGTTGCTTTTGTAGTTAAGGATTGGCATTAATAGCTCAGTGGTTGTGGCACATGCCTTTAATCCCAGCACTTGGGAGGCAGAGGCAGGTGGATCTCTGTGAGTTCTAGGCCAGCCTGGTCTACAGAGTGAGTGCCAGGACTGTTACACAAAGAAATCTAGTCTCAAAACAAATAAACAAAAATGTTCAGTTTAATGGGGGTGGGGGTGGGGGTAGTGGTTACAGGGGAGAAAGGAAAATCTCTTTTACAAACAGGGCTCCTAAATGCACAGAGACCTTTTATGTGTAACTGCAAGGGATGAGCATTGTGCCTGTGTCTAATGAATTATATTCCCAGCCCCCTGCAAAGGATATTTTAGTACTGGTTGATTTGAGAGGTTCCCAATAAGTAAATGAATTGTTTGTTTGTTTGTTTGTTTTTGAGAGTGGGTTTCATGCATCCACAAATTTCAAATGATTTTAGGGTCTCAGCTGTTCATGGTTGTGAAGGTGGGGGTTGGTATGTTAAATAGTCTTGGAGGCCAGTGAAGATGGATATTAGTACTCTGTTGAGTCCCATTAAAGGAAAGTTCTTTCTTTCTAGTCAAAAGAATGCAACTTTTCTGTGGCCCTGGGTGGAGTCATGTCATTCTGATCTGCTCCAAAGATTAACTGTTGTGGATCTGGAGAGATGGCTCAGCACTGGCTGCTCCTCCAGCACCCACATGGCAGCTCTCAACTGTTTGTGTCTCCAGTTTCAGGGGGTCCCACACTTTTACACAGACATGCATGCAGGCAAAACACCAATGTGCATGAAATAAAAACATCATTTTTTTTTTAAAAAAGGGTAACTATTATGCACTATTATGTAAGTGTCCTTATTATTAAGTGTCCTCCCTTAAGAGTTCATTCAGTTGGCATGTCAATCATCTGTCCTTCTAGACCACAGGAAAGCTAATTCATCTGAAGACTTGCTAAGGACAGGGAGGAATAATTATTCCCTTAATGAGATAATTCACTTATCCTTGAATAAACCCCTTCCTTGGTATAGCCACTTTTCTGATTAACTGTTTTTCTTTCCTATCTATCTCTTTTCCTGTCTGCAAAGCTTTGATTTCCCAGATGCTCTGAACTTTATCATGCTCCTCTGATAAAGCTAGCATCCAGGTCACAGATACCCACCTGCCTTTGCCTCTGCCTCCCTTACCCCCTCATGTGACTGATTACAGATAAAATTGGTTTTTCTGTTTCTCTTCTTCATCTTCCTCCCCCAGGCAACTGCCAGGGTTTACAGCTTAGCTTACCTGCCCTGATGTGTTTTCTCTTAAACACTGAATAAATATCCTCAAGGTTTCCTTCTACTCCATTTTAAAATTCTTTTCTTAATGAAACAAAAAATGTAAAAAAGGGAACTCCAGTTTCCCCAGTAACATGCTTCCCAATGTGGTATACCCCAATGAGCCCAATAACAATAGGATTTTATATTTTTGACATAAATATGAGTACTTGTTGTCTACAGTTATGAACTTCTCATTAGAAAGCTAAAGTAATTGGCCAAACATGTCGTTGCACACCTACAATTCCAGCACTTTGGAGGTGGAGGCCTGGTGACTGATGCGGGTTTCAGGCCAGTCAGGGTCTGGATAGTGAGAACCTGTCTTAAAAAAATTTAAAAAAAAAAAAAAATTAGATCTATTTAAAAAAACAAAACACAATTTTTTTTTTCATTTCAAATAGCCAATTGTGTTCTGGTTTTCAAATAGTATGTCTTACTTGATATATTTGAACCTTCAAATCTGAAGAAATGATACAGCTAAAATTAAGGATTTTCCTCCCAGCACAGAAATTTCGCTTCAACAGAGACTAGAATACATTGCTCGAGCCATTCTTAGTGCTAAAAGTTCCACTGCCATTTCATCAATAGCTGCAGATGGTGAATTCCTTCATGAATTAGAAGAAAAAATGGAAGTAAGTACTAAATACTTCAGTGTATGTTATGTAGAGTGGTAGCCATGGTTATACCACTGTATCCTCTTCCCCCATGAATTGGAGTTCTGTTGAAGTCATTAATTCTAAATGTTTCTGTCAATATGTTTATTTATTGTCATGTTTGGATATAAATCTTATGAAACATAGAGGCATAATTCGGGAGAGTTTTCCTTAATATATCAGTAGTTTTTGTTTTGTTTCATGTTCCCAACTGTCCAGCAGCAATGGGGATTGCGTGGCATTCATCATTTATTCTGGGGTGATCTAATAAGTAAATGTAAGGAATAGACTGAACTGCTTTAAGATTAAAAAAATCTGATTGTCCATGACATTTTGACTCCCTTTCTCTGTAGCGTAAATTCTAATTGGTCTTAATAAAAAACGGAGTCAGATATCAGAGTAAATGCTGAAAGATCAGAGAAGTAAAGGAGCAGCCACTAGAGAGACTTCTTACCTCTGCCCAGTCCTCAGACCGAAAGGGGCCGAGCTCCTGTGTCCACTTCCTCTCTTAACCCAGCCATATCACTTTCTGTTTCCTCCTCCCAAGGGCCGGTATTAAAAGCGTATGCCACCACTACCTGACCTCTAGTGGCTACCTCTGCACTGGAATATCCAGGCAAGCTTTATTTGTTAGAGCACAAACAAAATATCACCACATTTTTCATTTCTGGAGTGAACTTAAGTCTTACGGCATTAGCAGCAGGAGGTCCAGTCTAAACATTTTTCGGCCTGTGATCATTGGGTTACTAAAGGCAGTTACATTGGGCAGTGAGGTGACTTGTCACAGCTCATTTCCTGTGGCATCAGTTACATTGAGAGGACAGTCTCTTTCAGTTAAGTCTGTATTAGTATACTATCTTCACTTTAGCAAACTAAACTTTTAGACAAGGAGTCATTTCTTCAAGTACCTGTTGGATATTATAAAGATTTTAATACATCGTATTTTCTGTTGAAACTAGGTCGCTAGGATCCAACTTCAGATACAAGAGACACTACAAAGGCAGTACTCTCATCATTCCTCAGTGCAGGATGCAATTTCTCAGCTGGATTCTGAGCTGATGGATATTACTAAGGTAATAAAAAAACAGTGAAATTCCTGTAATAGTCACCTTGATTTTAGAAATCCGTTTGTTATTGTTGTATCATTTGCTTCATGGAAAAGTAAGTAAAAAAGTTCTCAATGTTATTAAAAATTTTGTATGAAATATGCAACATGTGAATTTCACATTTAAACTTGGGTCCCATCCCCAGTGTATCTCATGTGTATATGTACATATTTTTAAATATTTGTTCCTAAGAATCTTGTATAATGGCTACTCAACTTGTATCATATTCATATACTTTAGATAAAATATTTGATTATTTGTAATTGGAAGACATACTTCACTATTAATCTCTGAACACTGCCTATAGTTGAATGTTTAATTTTGGGGTTTCTTCCCACAGCTTTATGGGGAATTTGCTGACCCATTCAAACTTGCAGAGTGTAAACTTGCAATCATTCATTGCGCTGGTTATTCAGATCCCATATTGGTACATACACTTTGGCAAGATATCATAGAGAAAGGTAAGTGTTCAGTTATAGGTACATTACCATGTGGTTTTTAGTGAATGGGAAGATACATATATGCCATTATATATATGTATGTTTGTATGTATGTATGTATGCATCTAGGGTTTATGGAAATGTGTTATATATGCCTGATAGAAAGGACGTAGAGGACATATGTATACAGTTAAAAGGTGATGTACTGAGTGTGACCCTGGTGAATATTTGGGAGCATGCTCAATGAAAGTATATATAGTTTATTTGATATATACCACCTCATAATTATCTAAAACACTTCCCTCAAAATCTTGTAACTAGTACTATAATGAGAAATATATCAGATCCTCACAGAAGCACAGAATCTGCTAATTACATAAATGCCAATATTGGTCCTGATGTGTTTTGAATCTTGAAGCTATTAAGTAGCTAATGTAAACATTTCACATTAAAGACAATCATGATTTCTGTTGACATGTCTCTTCCAGAATTGAACGATAGTGTAACATTGAGCTCATCAGATCGAATGCACGCTCTCAGCCTCAAGCTTGTCCTCCTTGGCAAAATTTATGCTGGCACACCTCGTTTCTTTCCCCTGGGTAAGCGGTAACCTTGCTGTCCTACTGTTAGTTTTACCAACAGAAAACCTCATTGGCCTTTAGAGCAGACTGTAGTTTCTCTTTGCCATTTGTCTATTTACTGTTTAGTTCAGCAGTTTCAACTCCGACTCTCCAGAAAGAATCCCTGGAGAATAACAGAACTTGATAGTTGACTGTGAAATTTTCTCTGAACAGCTTTCCAAGTTTCTACATCCAGTTTGTAATTATGCTGACTGATAAGCGATATCGTCTAAGTGATTATACTGTTGGGAAAACCATTGGTAGTGTCAAATAAGAGATTAAAATGGCTGAGAGTTTTATATATTGGTTATTGAGATTCTGCTGCTCTCTATTACAGTACAGGGGTTGGGGGGTTAGCGTTTGGCTGAAACCCAGACTCTCTCTCATCTTCTCACCCTTCCTTGGTTTCTCCTCTCCTTCCTCACTCCTCCCCCTTCCTTTTTTCTGTGTGTGGTGCTTGGGTTTGAACTGGTGTTCTTGTGCATGCTAAGCAGGTGTGTGACCCTCAAGTATAGGGACCAGCACTTGGGTTTTTTAAATAGGTTCTGACTACATAGTCCAGACCAGCTTTCAACATGGGATCCTTCCACCTCACCTTCTTGGGTTCTGGGATCACAGGCATGTGTTAGCATGCCTGGCTTTTCTTTTTTTTAAAGAACAGATAAACTAAAATTTTAATTATCTGAACTTGTTTCTTGACCAAATATGCTGAGTAGTCATTGTTATGAGCCAATTGCTAACTCATAGTTTTCTTTTTGTTATGAAAACAATAGCTATGAAGTAGGATACTAAATACTTATCACGTTATTTTTAAAAATTGAGAAATAGGAAAATATTCATAATCACACATTAAATCGCCTATTTAGTCTGTCTTAGCCTCTTGGGGTTTAGCCCAGGGCCTTGTACACTGAACTGTATACCATCCCTAACTCTTTTACTGTTTTTGAAATGAACATTCAGACTTACAGACTATCTGAAATACTAAGACCTCTTTGTTGTCAGAGATACTTAAAACTGCACTGCGTCCATGCCACTTCAGTGATAGGAAAATCATGAAACTGGCAGCTTGGGAGCATCTTCTGCTCTTTCCGAGGACCTGGGTTTGATGCCAGGACCCACATAGCAGTTCACAAAGAGCTATAATTCCAGTTCCAAGGGAATAAAGCCCTCTTCTGGCCTCCATGGATTTCTAAACAAATACAGTACACATAAACTCATGCATAATATACATGCAGATAAAATTAATAAATAAGTTGGTTTATGTGGGATTTGGATTTTTGATAAGTATGTAAAAACAGTTAAGTTTGGGACCATTTGACGGTCTTTTGGCTTTAGTCTAGATTTTTAATTATTTTAGCCCCGTGCTGTGGGGTTTAGAGCAGCACAGGTCAGTGGTTTAACAAGCTCCACAAGACTTGAGACCGTCCTCCATTCGGGAGGCAGAGGTGGGCAGCGCTCGTGATAGCTTAAGGCCGCCTGGTCTACACAGCATGTTCCCATCTAGCAAGGGTTACATAGTGAGACCCTGACTTTAAAAGAAAAAAGAAGAAATCTTAGTATTTGCTCTAAGTCTTTAAATAGTAAATTCCAGACTGGCCTGGTGGCATATACCTTTAATCCTAGCACTTGGGAGGCATAGGCAGACGTATCTTTGTGAGTTCAAGACCATCCTGGTCTACATAGTTCCAGGACAGCTGCATAGAGTTCCTGCCTCGAAAACAAATAAATAAATAAATAAAATAAATAAATATAAATTCCACAGTAACCACAAGTTCAAGTGCTGTTTGTTGTTGTTGTTTTGTTTTTCGAGAGACAGGGTTTCTCTGTGTAGATTTTGGAGCCTGTCCTAGAACTCGCTTTGTAGACGAGGTTGGCCTCTAACTCACAGAGATCCACCTGCCTCTACCTCCCAAATGCTGGGACTAAAGGCGTGAGCCACCAACTGCCTGACCTTAGTGATACCTCTTATTCATGATGTTTATATTGGTTGTTTTCAAATTTCAAATATCATCATTATAGATTTGGTTAAAGCTTATTTATAATAAGACAGTAATGACTATTAAGAATGAGACCCGCTGTGCGGCGCACACCTTTAATCCCAGCACTCCGGAGGCAGAGCCAGGTGGATCTCTGCGAGTTCAAGGCCAGCCTGGTCTACAGAGTGAGATACAGGACAGGCACCAAAGCTACACAGAGAAACTCTGTCTCGAAAAACCAAAAAGAATGAAACCATAATTAGATCTTTTAAAATAGGTATTGGGCCAGGTGTTTTGGCACTTGCCTGTAATCCCAGCAATCAGGAAGATGGGACAGGAGGATCAAGCATTTAAGATTGTCCTCAGCTGTGTAGAGAGTTTGAGGCCATCCTGGGCTGTATGTGAACCCTGCCTGAAAAAAACCTAAGTACATGAAGGGTAGAGTATTGAAAACTCATTATGTTAATATTGTAAAGTTGGGGTGTAGTAGTCCTTTCTGACAGGCTGTTGAGTGTTTTTAAAATAGAGATGTTGCAATTATCAAGTCCTCTTCAGTAGTATAATTATTCTCTACATTCTTTCAGATTTTACAGTTTTCTCCTAATATCTTTAATAGTGTACAGTTTAATGGTGTTAGCACAAACTTTCGTATGCATAACCTGACCCAATCTAATGTTAGGAGATTGTCATCATCCCCCAAAGGAACCCTGTACTCAGTAGTTAATCACTTTCTGGTCTTTCCTTGCCTTCAGCCCTGGGCCACTATAAATTTACTTTCTGTCTCCAATTTGCATGTATATATCTTACTTTCATTTGTTTGTTTGAGGTTATTTGTTTTTTGGGGGGTTTTAGTCCTGGGGATTACACCTAAGGCCTTCTACATACAAAGAACATGCCCCTAAATGTGTTTATTATTTTTTGTTTAGAGAGAGAGAGTGGGTGCTTATGCACATTCATAAACATCAATATGGAGGTCAGGAAACTTTCCTAAGTATTACTTAGCTTGTTTGTTTGTTTGTTTGTTTGTTTAGAGATAGGGTAGCCTGGAGAGTCCTAGTAAGCTAAGCCAGTTGGTCAGCAAGCCCCAGGAATCCACCTGTCTCTGTCTCCCCAATGCTGAGGTTACAGGCTTGTAGCTCCACATCTGGCTTTTTCACATGGTGTCAAACTTGGTTTTGATGCCTTAAAGGCAACCATGTTCCCAAATGACCTGCCTCCTGGCCCCCAGATGTGTTTGAAATTCCTTTTCCGAGAGCCACTAGAAACTACTCACTTAATAGTAAAACAGGCAGTTTGCTGAATCAAGAGTTACAGTTCCATATTTCTGGGGCTGGATACTAGCTTAGCAGTGAGAGCACCCACATGGGGACTCACAAATGTCTGTAACTGCAGTTCCAGGTGGGATGCCCTCTTCTGGCCTCCACTGACACCAGACATGCACATGGTGTACATTCGTACATGCCGGCAAAGCACTCATCCGATTTTCTGAATTGTCTTTTCCAGATTTTATTGTGCAGTTTCTGGAGCAGCAAGTTTGTACTCTGAACTGGGATGTTGGTTTTGTTATACAGACCATGAATGACATTGGAGTGCCTCTGCCTAGACTACTAGAAGTTTACGATCAGCTCTTCAAGTCACGGGTAAGGAAAATAAAATGATCTTCCCAGGTTTCCCAAGATACAGAATGAGGTATTTTGATCGCATGTTTGTGGGTATCTTATCATTTAGGCTAAATGCTTTCAATGGAGATTGGCTTCGACTGTGTAAGTAAAATCAACTTTGGACTCTTAACTAAGGGTTGCTTTGCTTTGAAATACTAATATTTCATATAGGTAAACATATAATTAACCAGGCGATAGTGGCGCACATCTGTAATCCCAGTACTTGCAAGGCAGAGGCAGGTAGATCTCTGTGAGTTTGAGGCCAGCCTGGTCTACAGGGCAAGTTCCTAGACAGCCAGGGAGGGCTGTTACATAGAGAAACTTTTACCTAAAAAACAAACAAAAAACCCATAAGTATATGCACTTACTCATGTCTTAATAGTAAACCAAAGTAGGGGCTATTTCTGGGGATCAGATCTTAGGGCCTTGCATATGATTGCCAAGTGTCCTACCACGAGACTATAATCCCCCCTTACTTGCTTTAAGCACATTTATTCATGTAACCTCATTTTTAAAGAAATCTTTTGTAGGGGATAGGGAGATCTTAGCCTAGAAGTAAAGTGCTTCTAGCCCAAGTTTGCTCCAAAGAACCCATATAAAAACTAAATGCAGTGTCTATAACCCCAATACTGGAGGGACAGAGACAGGTGCATCCTGGGGCCTTCTAGTCGTGCCTTCCAGAGTGTAGGTTACGGTTCTTTGACTGCCGGTTTCTTTCACTCTAGGATCAGACTGCATACATTCAAAGGAAAATGGGTCGCAGCCCATAGAAACACCAGTTTTTCTTTAATTTCATATTGCATGTTCTAATAATAAATCAGTTATTCTTCCTAAAAAGTATCATAATGTGGTCTTTTATTATTTTTGTTTGTTTCTTTCTTTCTCTTGCTTTCTTGAGACAGGGTCTTACTTGTAGCAATGGCTGTCCTAGAACTCACTCTGTAGACCAGGCTGGCCTCAAACTCACAGACATCTGCCTGTCTCTGCCTCCGGAGGGCTAGGATTAAGGACATGTGCCACCGTGTTCAGCTTCTAATGCTATTTAAAGAAATTTTGCTTGGATTCCAAAGACTTCTTTAATCAACATAAATAAATAGGAAAAATACACACACACACACATATATTTGATGAGTTGTAAGATAAACTGTGTATACGTACATATTTTTTTCTCTTCATAGGATCCATTCTGGAACAGAGTGAAAAGGCCACTGCACCTTTTGGATTGTATCCATGTATTACTAACAAGATATGTTGAGAATCCAAGCCAAGTTTTAAATTGTGAGAGGTAACTATAAATTAAATACTGTATTATAGAAAAAGGTTTAAGTGTTTCTAGTAAGTACCTGGGTAACAAGTTGAGAGTGTATATGGAATGCTCTTAGAACAGTGGTTCACAACCTTCCTAATGCTGCGACTCTTTAATACAGTTCTTCCTGTTGTGGTGACCCCCCAACCATAAAATTATTTTCATGGCTACTTCATAACTAATTTTTCTGCTGTTATGAATTATAATGTAAATATATAATATGTCTCCCCCAAAGGGGTTGTTACCCACAGGTTAAGAACCACTGCTCTAGATCTTACAAAGAAGCATTAGAGAATTTCTTAGGTATGTTAGCAATAACTATTTAATTGATCGCCTAACCATTAGCATTCATGAAAGATCAGAAATTTTTCAACCATGGTCCTAAATTTTCTAAAGTGAAAATAATTTACAACTACTTTATGCTCCTTCTTATGACCTAGGACCGAGACATTTCTATTATGTCTTTGTGGTATGATTTCAAGGAAAAGTCTTTTTGAAAGCTGAAAAGGTGTAAATAATAATAACAGGAATCATCCTCTAGTGCCTCCTCAGCTAACTGTCTTCAAATTGAAAATGGTGATTATAAGGTAGCTGACCTCCACCTTATTCCCCTCTCTGTTTCCTGCTACTTACCATTTACTGTGTTCTAATCCTTGCTTTCCAATGGGACTGTTAGAAAGTTAATCAAAACCTGGTCTGAAGCAGCCCTTTGAAGGAAGTGGGTTTAAGTATAGGTGGTTGAGGGTCTAAATCAAGGGCTCAGGGATTAAGAGCACTTTCTGCTTTTGCAGAGGTCCTGAGTACAAGTTCCAGCACCCACACAGCAGCCACAGCCATTCATGGCAACAGCTGCAGGGTTCCTGGTGCCCTTTTCTAGCCCCGAGGGTACTGGACATGCACATGGTGCACATACACACACGCTGGCAAAGCACTCCTACAGGCAAAAATAGAAGAATAAATCATTATTTTAAAACAGAAGTAAACGGGTGACCTGATGTCTTTCCCTTACAGGAGAAGATTTACAAACCTCTGCCTGGATGCTGTCTGTGGTTACCTGGTTGAACTCCAGTCAATGAGTTCTTCGGGAGCAGTGCAAGCCATCACTGGGAATTTTAAATCTCTCCAAGCAAAGTTGGAGCGACTTCATTAATTACTGTAGTATATTTTTCTTTCTTGCATTTTGGTCTGTAAAATAAAAACTCAGCTGGGTCCGGAAATCAGGTGTTGTATATCTAAGAATTTTGGTAGAAATTTGTTTTTAATAAGTGATTGTTAGCTACAAATAGTACATTTGCCAAATGAATTTTTTTTCTATGACTAGTTTTTTGTTTTGTTTTGTTTTGTTTTGTTTTGTTGATTAGTTGGGTCCAGGTATGTAGCTCAGTGGTGGAATGTTTGTGCAGTATGTAAAATGCCCTGGATTCAATTTCCAGCACTGTACACCAACACATCAATTTGCAAAAAACTGAAATAAGATTATGTATGATTCTGACACACAAAGATAAAGTTCTTATTTTAAATTTTACTGCTAGCAACAATTTTGAATTTGTACTATTTATTTCCAGGTTTATCTATTATCAGTGATTAAACCAGCTCTTGGGAAGGCAATGGCAGACAGATTTCTAGAACTCACAGAGAGTTCCAGGCCAATCAGGGCTATATAGTAAAACCTTGTCTCAACAAACAAAAAAAACCAAAACGCCTTATCGGCTGGGTCTGTTCTCATACCGTTGGATTCTGTAGCAGTCCTTGAGTGCACATTTTTTAAGTTAAATTTTAGAAAATTTCCTGAACTACTAATTGTATCAGTTACAACCCTTTAGGTTCTCTCTTTCTCTCTTCCATCACCATAAATATGTACGTTAGATTTTTTATGTATACATTTTTATATATGTATGTATGTATGTATATATGTGCTGGATGTGTATGTATTTATATACAGAATAGTTGAACATGTAATAAACTTGTAACACTGTTATGAGTATTTAAAACCTACATGATCAGCCATCTGTGGTGGTGCATACCTTTAATCACAGCACTTGAAAGGCAGAGGCAGGGGGAGCTCTGGAGGTCAAGGCTAGCCTGGTCTACATATTGAGTCACAGGTCAGCCACAGCCTTACCGTGACTACTGTTTCCTTAGAACTCTTACTCTCGAAGTGAGTACGCTTCAAGCCAGCAACAGCAGCAGCATCCTGGATTTGTTACCAATTAAATTTCTGGGTCTCATGTCAGATCTACTTTGGCATAACTGCCTATGATGTGTTTTAACAGCCCTTCGGATGGATCCAGATTCATGTCATATCAGGAACAACCCACTTGTAGGTCCTGCTGTTTTCTGTGTCTTGTGGATTGAGTTCCCTCTCTGATTTGATTTCTCCAGCCCCCTTTCTTACCAGTGACCACAACACAAGTTTTACCCAAATTATAGTGGATGAAGCAGAATTGTTAGTATCTAGTTTTGGGTTTGTTTTTTTTTTAAAATATTTGTTATGTATAATAGCCAGAAGAGGGCACCAGATCTCATTACAGATGGTTGTGAGCCACCATGTGGTTACTGGAATCGAACTCAGGACCTCTGGAAGAGCAGTCAGTACTCTTAACCTCTGAGCCATCCCTCAGCCCTAGTAATCTAGTTTTTAACTTCTTTTTTCAATAGTGCCAAGTTGAATCCAGGGTCTTCGTCCTAAGCAAGTAAGTACTCCACTCCTGTAGCTGTACCCTCAACCTCTGAATTATCTCTAATGGGTTAGAATTGCTAAACTAAGTGTCCCAAAGCATTCTCAATGACCAAAGGAAGGAGTAAGAATGATTTTTTTTTTTTTTTTTTTTTTTTTTATTTTTATATTTTTTTTTTTTTCTTTTTTTTTTTTTTTTTTTGCAACAGTCTCACATAGCCTAGGCTGGTATCAAACTTCATGCCTGCCTAGAGTGCTCTTGAACTTATTATCCTCCGGCTTCTGCCACCTGAGTGCTAAGACTATAGGCATGCTTCACCACGCCCACTTTTCATGGTGCTGGGCATTAAGCCAGGGTTCCATAGATGCTGGGTAAGCATCTTATCACTGAGTTGTGTTCCTAGCTCCCACCCCCTCCCCTTTTTGTCACGGTTTCACTATGTACCCCAGGCTGGCTACAAGCATACCCTGATCCTCCTGCCTCCGTTTCCCAAGTACTGGGAATCCGAGCGCGTGCCGTCATACCCAGCTTCCGTTGTGATTTGCGCTGCTGGGAGTGTTAGCTTATGTCTGCTGTCCCTATTGCAAGTCTGGCACTTCTGTAAAATGTAGCTTGGATATATTTCTACTTCTACTTTTGCCTTTTACTAGGATTTTATATATCTTTTTCCACATTTTTTTTCTTAGAATTCAGATTCCCTTTCACTTACAGTCTTTGTATATTTCATAAAGGATCAAAGTACCACAAATTGGGTATCACTACCTCATATTTTCCAGCTTTCATTTTCTTAAGTTTAGCTTTTTTAGGCTATAAAATGACTGCATCCGATGTATTAATGGTTTTAGCATTTAAAATTCTGTTTTGTACTTACTATAAATGATCTTGTTTAAATGCTTTAATTTGAATATCGATCCATTTATGCTAGAAATACATGCTACTATCTCCAGTTATGTTTTAAGTGTATTTACGTATTAACACATTAATATATATGTTACATACACTCACCTGGGCAAGGTAGCTCTTGCATAATCACCATGCTCTGGAGGCTTAGGTAGAAGGATTCAAGTTCAAGGCCTGCTTTAGCTTAATGGTGAAACCCTATCTCCAGAAATAGAGAGAGAGAAATGTATAGAGATGACTATACACACATATATGCACAGTATCTTTGTATAGACCTGCAGGATACAATGTCAAAAAGGATGAAATCAACAGATATCAGAACACTGTCCCCTTTATTTTTATAGCACACTTTGAGAGAGTTTAGGAATTTTAGCAAATGTTTACAACGACCTCCCTAAGAGAAAAGATACCACTAGTCCATTATTGCTAAAACTTGAACAGTCATCAAAGAAAATTTCTGGATGGCCTGTCCGCTCAGATTCCGGACTTGTACCTGCCCAGGTATGCTGATGTGGGAAGTGTGGTCAGATGTCAACGTGGCAGTGTTCTAGCACACTGTCCACTGTGCGATTACACTTTGTTCCTGGTCCTTGATCAGTGAGTTACATTTATGTTGTAAATGTTACATGTGTTTAGCCGGTGAGTAGAACCGTCATTGGTAGGGCATTTCAGGGACGTGCATTCATTGTGGACAGTTGCTTCCCTGAAGGTCTTGGTTGTGACGTCCTTGAGTTTCTAAATAGTCTCACTGTGGCAGCATGGTTAGGAAGAGTCAGACTATTTACATGTTTATGCCAGATACATGATGTTGACCTGACAAGTATGTATTTGACAACTGTTTGATTATTAACTGTTCACGTCATTGAACACCTGTATCACATTAGCTTCTGTTTGTTTTATAGTTAATTGAATCTCAGCCATCTTTCACAGCTTGTTCATTCTCTTCCTTAGGATACTTTGTATCTCCATGTTTTCCCTTTCCTTCACTAGAGGAAAGAGAGCAGTGATTCAGTCCTAGCAAAAAATGAAGAACTAAAGCCCCAAGTCTGAGGTTTTGAAAGAGATTAGTGTTTTCTTGAGTGTTCTCTATCTATATCTTAATTAATAATAAAACTTTTCAAAATACCTTTGAGTTCGCTACTAAAACTTCAATCTTTAGTTTTGTTTTATACGTAAGTGAAGAGGTTGAAACTAAATGGTAAGACTCCAGACTAAATTTTTATAAGAAGTAATGCTATCTTAAATTGCCTTAATTATTGTTTTTCTTCAAATAGACATTAACTGCCGTCGGTTTTACTTTCTCACTTTAAATCATTCTACAGCACTATGCACCATGTTTGAAATCAAATATTTGTCTAACAGCTGCCATCACCTAGTCCTCACATGCCACCCCATTGCTTCTAAGGGGAAACAAATGAGAGAAAAATGATTTTTACATGTTAAGTTAGTTTACTCTGTAGGAGCCAGAATCCTGGTAGCGTGTCTCCAGCCCACGCTTGATTGGCTTCTGAGCTTACCTCTGTGGAAGCCTGACCAAGCCTGAGGGCATCCTTCCTCCCTGCACTCTGCCCTCTCTTTGGCTCCTTTATTTTCTGCCTTCCGTCCTTACTATCTAATTGTGTAAATTAGAAATATGGCTCGGGCGGTGATGGCGTGGATCTCTGTGAGTTCAAGGCCAGCCTGGGCTACAGAGTGACTTCCAGGAAAGGCGCAAAGCTACACAGAGAAACCCTGTCTGGAAAAATAAAAAGAAAAAAAAAAGCAAAGAAATATTTCATCTTTTTAAACTTCTGACCTCCCTCAAAAATGTATTAGTCACCAGTTTCCAAACAGTTGTGTTTCTTAGTACTGTGTCAGTCCAAGTATCTCACTAGTTTCAAATGGGAGGGTTTCTTCAGGTGTGGTTTGGAAGCTTGCTGTGTGTCTAAGTTGTCTTTCCACCGTTAGTTTGACCCCTTCCTTCGCTGCTTTTTTTCATATTGACAAGATCTTTTAAAGGTGTAAATTTAATCATTATTACCATTTTTTTTCTTACAAGAAATGATACAGTGGCAAATGAGGATTAGGTGATTAACAATAAAAGTAAAATCTGGCCGGGCGTTGGTGACTGGGATTACTGCCATAGACCCCCATGCCCTACAGTCTGCACTTTCCCTCTTTGTCTCTGCAGTCAGCTTGTCCCGTAACTCCTGGGGGAGTATGGGCAGCGTTAACTGTGTTAGCTCTAACCTGGGAGTGAAATTCACAGAAAAGGGTCTAGGAAGGGCTCAGATTTACCTTGCCCCTGGGAGCCCGGGTTCCGTCAGCCTCAGCAGCTCCTGTCCTGGGCCTCCAGCCATGCCAGTCTGGTGCTCACAAACACCCGGGTTGTCTGCATTCTCCACGCTGGGACTCCATCATGGCAGGAGGCACACACAGACCCCCGCAATCGCCATGGCTCTCTGTGCTCCTGCTGCCAGCAGCTCCACATGTCTGCTGCTGCTGCTACTGCTGCTGCTGCTGTTGGCCGTGGCGGCTTCTGAAGCAGCTGCTTTCTAGTTCTCTTCTGCATCCAAGGTCCCATGCTCGGGGAAACCAAGGGCACACCTGCTTTACCCTAAGTTACTTTCTTTTAAGCCTGCATCTCTCAGACTTCCCGAGACCTTTATGACTGACTTATATTACACCTTTAGACCTAACTTAGGCCTGCATCCTCAGCCTACCTAGATCATTCACTCAGACTCATGCCATCACACATTCAAACTCCCACAACACACCCAGACGTTCACACTTTCAAACTACTTTTTCAGACATAAAAAAAAAAAATCACAAACTCAAACCTTCACAACTTAGATACTTGTCGCAGCCCTGACTTTTCATTCCTCTGGCTTTTAAAATGTCTTTAAACAGCTGTCTACTTTTACCCTGCTCTCTATATACAATTTACTCCCGAGTTAATCATCATACTTCTTTAATCTGAGCATTCTGTTCACTTGTGGTGTCCTTGACTGGATCCCCTGTATTCAGGTCCACTGTTCAGGCACCACGTTTCAGATCCCACCAGACCTGTCAAACAGTCCTGAATGGGGGAGTGAAGATTGAGAAAAAAACAGATAGGAAAAAGATATAAAAGACAGAGACACAGAATAGGTTCGGGAGGGCTCTCAGTCAGTACCACAGCAGCCCAAGTTTATTTCTCACAGGTCTTTTTTATACCCAAAGCAAGAAGAGCAAAAGACCTTATCATGGATCAAGGAACAAACAAGCATAAACACCTTAATTCTCAAAACATCTAGTAACCGTGCCTTTGGCCAAACATCCTGTTATATGGCCTTGAAGAGCAATATATCTAGTAACTATGCCTTTGGGCAAACATCCTATTATCCAGCTATAAGGAGCGAAGACAAGCTTGAACTCTTGAGTCAAGATGGAATCAAGCTGGAGTCTCTGTGGGCTCCCACAGTTAAGTGCACTGGTTACTGTTCCAGAGTTTCTGAGTTCAATTCCCAGCAACCACGTGGTGGCTCACAACCATCTATAGTGGGATCTGATGCCCTTGTCCTTTTTAATGTCATACATGCAGATAAAGCACTCACATATATTAAATAAATAAATCTTTAAGGAAAGAAAAAAGAAAACAGTAGAATGACCAGAACAGTTTTCAAAAGTAAGGATAAACTTGAGGGGTGGAGAGATGGCTCAGTAGTTAAGACTGTACACTGCTCTCCCCAGGGACCTGAGTTCAGTTCCCAGTGCCCACATCTCATTGCTCACAACTGCCTGTAAACCCAGGTTTCGGGGGATCCAGTGCACTCTTTTGGCCTCTGCAAATACCTGCAGACACATGACATACAAACACATTTGTGAACACACATGTACTTGAACAAAAAATAAACGAACATATACTAATTTCAAGATTTTCTTTTTGTTTTGTTTTGTTTCAAGACAGGGTTTCTCTGTTTAACAGCCCTGGCTATCCTGGAGCTAACTTTGTAGAACAGGCTGGCCTGGAACTCCCAAGGTCCACTTGCCTCTGCTTCTCAGAGGTGTGCACCACCACGCCCAGCTCAAGATTTTCTTGTAAAGCTACAGCAATCATGTTAAGATAGTACTGTAAGAACAGTTATATTAATGGAGAAGAGTAAATATATGTAAACAATTGATTTTCAGGAAAGGTATCAAGTTCAATGGGGGAAGATAAGTTAACACATAGTACTAGAGCAACTGAATATCTGCATTTTAAAAAATTAGCACTGGACATCGGTGGTGGACACCTTTAACTCCAGCACTCAGGAAACAGAGGCAGGCAGATCTCTGTGCGTTTGAGGCTTGTCTATAGAATGAGTTCCAGGGCAGTCAGGCAGGCTCCAAAGCTACACAGAGAAACCCTGTCTCAAAACAAACAACAACAACAACAAAAAATTAGCACGGGAACTGTGTGGGGTCCCCTTTTTCTTCACGGTCCATTGGCCACCAGTCCATGAGGATAAAGGGGCAAAAGTAACAACAGAAAGCTTTGTACACGGCCTGTGAACACATCAGAAATAGCTCTCCAGGAGACAGCTTCAGTGAGTCAGCTCAACTTTATTCCAGAGCGAGGGGGAGATTTATAGGATGGGGACAGTGGCTGTGGGATCACCTAATTTGCATTAAGCAGCACACACCGATCATAAGTACAAGTCTTAGGTCCTATCATAAAGCTCCTAGCACAATGTCTAATTACCATATGGGCAGCAGGGGAAAAGCTGCAGGGAAGAGATTAAGTCAGGTATCAGGGCCTAGAGATGGGTCTCCAAATAAGGTCCAGTGGAGAACAGGGTGCCTTCTGCTGCTGGGTGGGGAGGGGGGATCCTCCATGTTGTTGATCTCAGAGAGAGCCGCCAGGTCATGGTAGACTGCAACCTCCATCCAGCAGGGCTTCCCAGCAGAGCTGGGCTGTAGCTCAGTTACAATATGTTTAGTGCACATGATCATGCTTCTGAGTTTAGTCCCCAACACAGCCACACAAATTAGTGTGCCATATGTAAAGAGGAATATGATCTGCATCATAGATGTAGGGGAAAAAGTTATGTCCAGCTAAGCATATTTCTTAGGACTCAAAATGCTTTAATCTGAAAAAAAAAATTAGTGAGATGGGCCTTAACAAAATTAATAACATCTTTAAAAGACATTAAGAAATTCTATAGACAAATCCAAGATGGTTAAACAGTTATCAGTTATAGAATGGGTGTTCCTGAGGCCCTGAAGTTAGCACACAGCACATCATTTAGTTAATTTGAATGTATATAATGCATGGATAGTACTCTTACAAGTGAATATGGACAAAAGCTTGAAAAAGTTTTCCACACCATTATTCAGTAGGGAAATACATATTTTACAATAATTCCACGTGGATGTAAACATGTGTAAAAGATTAAGGACTGGAGAGGGTTCAGTGGGTAAGAACACTTGCTGCCCAAGCATGAGAGCCTCAACTCAAGAGACAGACCTTGACAATGGATACATGCCTTCAGCCCATTGCTGTCGGAGGCCGGGGAAGGGAGGATCTCTTGGGTAAAAGTGGTCACATCAGTATGCTGATGTAGATAGATTCTTTCAGGTATACACTCAAGAATGGTATAGATGTGTCTTTTGTTTGTTTTTGTTTTTCCAAGACAGGCTTTCTCTGTGTAACAGTCCTGGCTGTCCTAGAACTCGCTTTGTAGACCAGGCTGGCCTCAAATTCAGAGATTGGCTTGCCTCTGCCTCCTGAGTGCTGGGATTAAAGATGTGTACTACCACACATAGATGGATCTTTTGGTGGTTCCATTTTAGATTCTGGAGGAACCTCTGTATCAATTTCCATAGTGACTAAAGTCATTTACAATCACACCGCTGGATAAGGGTTCTGTTCAACATCTTTCCTATCTTTTACTGTGTTTGCTTTATTGATGGCAGACATTCTAACAAGGTGGGATGGAATCTGAGTGTGGTTTTGATGTGCCTTTCTCTGGTAGCTGAGGGTGTTAGTATTCCCCCCACCAATTTTTTTTTTTTTAAACAGACTTAATTCACTTTATTTTGCTTGTATAGAAACCCTTATGTGGTAGCCACAGCTGGAGCCTGGGTTTTCTGAACAGACTCTGGTGTGGGTTTTCACAAGATGGTCAACGAATTCCTGATAAGGACACTTGGTGAACAGAGTCTCTTTCCAGAGATTGCGGGTCAGGTAGCTGTAGGTCTTGGAGATGGCATCAAAGGTGGCCTTGGCAAAGTTGCCCAGGGTGGCAGTGCAGCCCCTGGCTGACGTGTAGCAGTCATCAATACCGGCCATCATCAGTAGCTTCTTAGGCACAGGAGCAGAGATGATGCCAGTGCCTCTGGGGGCAGGGATGAGACGCACCAACACAGAGCCAGAGCGGCCTGTCACCTTGCACAGAACAGTGTGCGGCTTGCCAATCTTGTTCCCCCAGTAGCCTCTCCACAACGTGAAAGCTTGGCGAAGATGATGGTCCCTCAGGTGACAGTGGCTACCTCGGCGGTAGAGCACTTAACACCAAGACCAACATGACCATCATAGTATCCAATAGCTACAAAAGCCTTGAACCTGGTCTGCTAGCCAGCGGGTTGGCTTCTGTAGTGGCATGATCTTTAGAACCTCATCCTTTAGGGAAGCACCCAGGAAAAAGTCAATAATCTCGGATTCCTTAATGGCAGGGAGAACACGTAGATCTCTAACTTGACCGTCATGTCTTTAACCAGGCGGCACAGCTTGGTGACCGGGATTCACTCTTCACCTTCAGCTTTACCTGCCGTGACCATAGGCCCCTAAGACCGCTGCCAAATTCTAAGGGAAACCTCCTAATCCTGGGTCTCTGGGAGAGATCCCAGCACCGGCATCATCTGACATTTGATGTTTTCCTGAAGAAGAAGGAGCATTTCCATTAAAAAAAAAAAAAAAAAATTCCAAGCTGGGCGGTGGTGGTGCACGCCTTTAATCCCAGCACTTGGGAGGCAGAAACAGGTGGATATCTATGAGTTCGAGGCGAGCCTGGTCTACAAAGTGAGAGACAGGACAGCCAGGACTGTTAAACAGAGACACCCTGTCTCAAACAAAATAAACAAATTCCAGTTATATATTTATTTATTTTAGTAATTGTTTGCTTTACTTTTTTTCCCCCAGTTCCTTGTAGATTCTAGGTATCCACCCCCACCCCCACCCCCATTGTATATATTTGGCAACGACTTACCCTCGTTCTTTAGGCCATCTGATCACAGCAAATTGTTTCCTTTGTTTACTGTGCTGCTTTCAACTTATGCCATCCTGTTTGTCCATTCCCGAAATCTAGAGCTCCGTCTCCCCCATGACTTGGTGATTTCACTTAGATCACCTTCATTTGTGTATTTAAATTTAGGAAGCTTTTACTATTTTAGGTTTCCACAGGGCCTTTCAAATTGCCCTTCATTGCAGCTGTCCCTGTATCCCTTCCCTCACCCTCCTCATTCCTTCCCCTCTCCATTAGATCCTCCTGTTCCAGTCTGTTCGTCTGCCCAGTCCACCCCCACCCATCCATGACTACCTATTTTATTTCCCCTTTCAAGGGAGATCTGCCCCTTACCCCCTTACGCTATACCTAGCCTCTGTGGTTCTTTGAGTTCAGCTACGTGTCTTTTTGTGTTGTTTTTGTATTCAGCTACCTTGCTGAAAACGTTTGTCAGACCTAATATTTTTCTGGTGGGGTCTTTAGGGTTTTTAATAGGATCGTGTCATATGTGAATAGGGCTAACCTGATGTATTAGTCAGGGTTCTTTAGAGAAACAACTGATAGAATGAATTTATGAATATAAAAATGAGATTTATTAGAGTGGCTTAAAGGCTGTGGTCCTACTATTCCAACAATGGCTGTCTCCTGACAGAAAGTCCAAGAATCCAATAGTAGGCTGAGATGTCTCGATAGTCTTCAGTATGTGCTAGAATCATGAAGAAGTTGTCTCTAATAGCAGTGAACCACTTGGCCTGACTGCTGGGAACAAAACTCAGATCCTCTGGAAGGGCAGGAAGCAGGCAATGCACTCTTGAATGAATATAGAATAACAGGATAAATGTAAAAGAAGATACAAAAACACTTCATTCGGGAGGCAACATGAAACTAAGTGAATCACACACAAACAATGGGATAAAATAAGAAGAGAGAATAGGGCAAATTGCAGCACAAACTGTCTAAAATGTACTTCTAAATAACAATAATAAAAATTTAGAAATAACTGGGGCTGGAGAGATGGCTCAGCAGTTAAGAGCACTGGCTGTTCTTCCAGAGGACCCGGGTTCAATTCCCAGCACCCACATGGCAGCTCATAACTGCCTGTAACTCCAGTTTCAGGGCATCTGACACTTTCACAGAGACATACATGCAGGCCAAACGTGAACACACATGAAATAAAAATAAATAAATTATAAAAAAGGGTTAAAAATTAAAAATGGCATGGAAATAAATATATAATAGGAAATATTAATATTAGAATTTTTAAAACTTAAACTGTCAATTGACATAACATAGATAAGTACTCAAACTACAGGATAAGTTCTCTCTGAGTGTGGTGATTTGAATATGAATGCTTCCCCCATGGGGCCTGGAGAGTTGGCTCAGCAGTTAAGAGCACTGGCTGCTCTTCCAGAGGACCATGGTTCAATTCCCAGGACCCACATGGCAATTCATAACTGTCTGTAATCCAGCGCCAAGTGGCCACAGCAACTCTTACAAAGGAAAACATTTAATTGGTGCTGGCTTACATTTCAGAGGTTTAGTCCATTATTGTCATGACGGGAAGCATGGCAGCATGCAGGCAGACATGGTGCTGGAGAAGGAGCTGAGAATACAACATCTTGATCCACAGGCAGTAGGAGGAGACTGTGAGCTAAGCCTGGCTTGAGATCCTGAGACCTCAAAACCCCAAATGACATACCTCCTTCAAGAAACTCCCACCTACTCCAACAAGGCCATGCCTCCTAATAATGCCACTCCCTATGGGCCTGTGGGTCCATTTTCATTCAAACTATCACAGCCCCCACAGGATCATGTATTTGAATACTTAGTCACTAGGGAGTGGAGTTGTTTGAAAGGATTAGAAGGATCCAGAGGTGTGGCCTTGATGGAGGAAGTGTGTATCTGGGGGTGGGCGCTGAGGTTATGAAAGCCTATGGCAGGTCTAGGTTCTCTCTCTGCTTGTGGATCAAGATGCAGCTCTCAGGTACCTTCTCTAGCACCACAGCCAGAGTGTTCATCAAATGCTGCTGGGAAAACAGGCTCCTCACTGCAGATCAACCACCATCTTAAACAGTAACTCAAGGCCTGGGAAAGAGGACCTAGCAGGCAAAGGTACTTGCTGCCAAGCTTGGTGACCTGAGTTGAACGGAACCAGCATGGTGGAAGGAGAGAACCTACTGCTGGGAAGTTGTCCTCTGACCTCCATATCTGAACTGTAGATGTGCACCTCTACACAAATAAATACATGTGAAACAAACAAACAAAAAAAACTCAAAATGAGCCAAAGATGTTAATGTAAGACCCCAAACTCTAACATGATTACAAGAAAACATATGGGCAATATTTAAAAGAGTATAATGCTATAGGTAATGATTTTTTTTTTTCTGGATAGGACTCCAAGTGCACAGGAAGCAAAAATTTAAAAATGGCAAATTTTTGCATATCAAAACTAAGTTTTTGCATATAAGAGTCAAAAGTGAAGAGATAATTTACAGGGTGGGAGAGAATATTTGCCAGTTGTTTATAATAGAGATATAATATCTAGAATCTATAAAGAGCTAAAAAGAAAAAAAAGCAAGAAAAACAAGTAATTTCTTTGAAGACTGGGCAAATGAGCTAAATAGATGCGTCTCAAGAGAAGAAATAAAATCTGTACAAACAAAAAAAAAAAAGCTCCATAGTTTTCCTTCAGGAAATATTTATTTCTTCAGTATCCTCGTTATGGATGGCAGTCAATGCCTTTCTTTTAGGTCTATGAGGGTTCCTCTAGGGAGAATTAGGTTTTGTTTTGTTTTGAACTTGTTATTTTATTATATGTATGTGCACCACCTGTGTGCCTGGTGCCCACGGAAGCCAGAAGAGGGTGTTAGTTCCCCTGGAACTGGATTCACCCAGGGTTGTGCGTCTCCTGTAGGTGATGGGGAATCGAACTAGGGTCCTCTACAAAAGCATCAAGTGCTCTTGACAGCCCAATCCAGTAGGTGTAGCTAGTGTTGGTTCTTTTTTTGCAAAGCTCCATATGATGCCCGGGAACTCAAAAGACTAGCACGTGAGGAGGCGATGGATGGAGAAGGGACCACTGCGCTGAAGAGAGGGTGGGAGCCTGGCGGGGAGAAGGACTCTTGAGAGGGAGGGTCGGACAAACAATGTGGACCGACAGAAGGACAGTCTCCCAGGACTGGGGCGCGAAGCGGGGTGGGCCACGGGGGCGGGGCCTGGGGGAGGCTCGGGGTGCCCGCCCACTGGGCGGCACGGAGCATGCGCGCTGGGGCGCTCCCGCCGCCCCCGCGTCTCTAGGACACCGCTCCCGGGCTGCGGCGGGCGCGGCCTCTCGGTCTCCGCGCAGGATCCCCACAATCCCCGCAGGCTCCCCGCAGGCTCCGCGGACCTCAGCGGGAGGTAACGGCCTTGGACTCCTCCCCAGGCGGTGCGTCCCCGTGGGTCCAGCCTGGCTCTCGGGACCCCGCGCTTTCCTCGCGGCCCGTCCGCCCGCCCTCTGGCTCCCGGTCTCCCCCGGCCTCTCAGGCGCCGCCCTCCCCGCCAGGGTCCCCCGCACCTCCACCGGGGACCTCTGGGCGACCCTTGGGCCACACTGTCACGAGGAAACTTGTGGGTTGACCCTAGCCGACGGCAGAGCAGCGAGGGATGGACGCGGTGTCCTAGCATCCTCCGTGGCAGAAACCCCCAGAACTTCAAGGATTTTCTTGAAATGGCACTCGCGGATTTGTTTGAAATAAAGGTACCTCTTTCCCGCGCCCCCCTAGGCTTGACAGGTTACGCCTGCTGTGTGCTCTGCGTGATGGAGCGGATTTTTGCCCCCTCGGTTCTTGCTGTTGTGCGGCGCCAGGTCGCTCTCCCGTAGCATCAGTGTTTTGAGAGGCTTTGCAATATGCGTCAGAAATGGTGTTTGCTGCGTCCCACGAGGTGACTTTTAGAATTCTAAATGATGGAAGGTTATATGTGGAGCTCTCTCCCGAAATCTTGAAGTGGTTTGCTGTCTTTTTATCCTTTACGCTTTACTGCAAAACTGTGTCTACATATTTCCAAACAAATCCTTGGCGTGAATACTTAAGTGTTTATCTTTCATATCTAGAAGCAAGGACTTATTAAACAAAACTATAATATAATTATCCCACAAAACCAAAACTAACAGTTTGTTGTCTCTAGTATAGTCTATTAGAGTAGTCACCAATAGTTGCCTTTTAATGATTTTGCATTTACATGAGTTGCAAAAATAATGTAATTAAATGTGCTTTTATTCAGATTATCCAGTTTATGTCTTGCCATACTTTATCTTTCTGTTTATACATGCACATAGTATTTACGAGCTATTAACTACCTAGAAATAACTTTCTAAACGTTTTAAGGATGTTATGTATTGTACATTTATATTCACACATCATAGTCAGTAAAGTGCATATCTCTAGTAATGCTTTTATATGTAAGCAAGTAGTCATCAAATTTGGGAAACAGTACTGAATAGTGCTGTTTATAGCAATTTTTGTGTTCTGGTGCAGGATAAAATACTGCATTTGGTTGACGTGTGCACTTAAATCGTCTTTAATTTGGAACACCTGACCTTTTGTTTCCTCATGACACTGGTTAGTTAGTTTTATGTCAGTTTAACACAGACAAGAATCATTTGGGAAGAAAGAACCTTAATTTGGAAAAAATGCTGCCCCTTCCCCTCATTGGAACTGTGGCCAAGCCTGTGGGGCATTTTCTTGATGGATGCGAGAGGGCTCAGCTCACTGTGGGTAGATACCATCCTTGGGCTGGCAGTCTTGGGTGTGTAAGAAAGCAGGCTGAGCAAGCCATGAGGAACAAGCCGGTAAGCAGCACTCTTTCTTTCTTTTTTTTTTTTAAAATTTTTCGAGACAGGGTTTCTCTGTGTAGCTTTGCGCCTTTCCTGGAACTCGCTTTGGAGACCAGGCTGGCCTCGAACTCACAGGGATCCTCCTGGCTCTGCCTCCCGAGTGCTGGGATTAAAGGCGTGCGCCATCACGGCCCGGCTGGAAGTAGCACTCTTGAGTGGTCTCTTGCGTCAGCTCCTGCCTCCAGTTCCTGTCTTCGGTTTCTCCCTGACTTCCCTGGATGAGGGACTACAAGCTATGAGATGAAATAAAACCTTCCTTCCTGAAGTTGTTTTTGGTGTTTTACCGCAGCAATTAAAAACCTTAACTAGGAAATTGCTACCAGGTCACGTTCCGCTGTGACAGACATGACCATGTGTCTTGGGGAAGGATTGTGGTGGCATTTGTATTTTGAGTGCTCAGAGCTCAGTGGACCGTTTTGTTGGGAGAAATGCAGGTGATGGAGGCCTGGCTTGTGAACACAGAGGGAAGCAAGTCTTACCGGGTCATTCAAGTGAGATTTTGAATTAAGAGCCGCTAAGGTGAAATTTTTGCTTTGCTGGGACAATTGATACTGGTCATCCGGGGCTGAAGGAGCAGCTGTGGTTAAGAAGAGACCAGCATCATTGAGGGCAAATCTTCTGGGAAGTGTTTCCTCAGGGTCAGTACACTGAAGTTATGGTCCAGAGAAGGTCAAGGATGTCCCTTGTCCTTGCCGCCATACTTGCAAGTGTGTAAGAGTTGGCACTGATTTGAAGGCATGAAGGGATCATGGAGAGAAGCTGAGCTTATTGCTTAAGATATCATCCCCCCCACACACCGTATTGCAGGAGGGTTAAACATTCAAGGTAATTTTGGTTTATAAGGAGTTTGAGGCTAACTTGGACAAGAGACCAAGTTGTCCAGGTTAGCCTGGGGGGCTCTGGGGCTGGGGTTGTGGCTCACTTGTCAAGTGCTTGCCTAGCATACACAGTCCAGGTCTCCATACCACAAAAACCAGGTACGGTCGTGCAGGCAGGCCTAAAATCCCAGGTGTCTGGAGGTGGAGACATCTGAGTTTAAACTCCAGGACCCACTTAGAAAGCTGGGCATGGCTGAATGTGCCTGTACTCCCAGAGGCAGAAATAGCTAGATTCCAGGAGCTCCGTGGCTAGTCATCCTAGCCAGAATGGCTAGTAGCAAACTGTCACTTCACTGAGAAGTCCTATCTTGAAGTATAAGACAAAAAGCAATAGAGGAAGACATACAGTGCCTTCTCTGGCTTCTGCATGAGCATACAAACGTGCTTGCAAAATGCAAAGCAAGCATAACAGCGAACATTAAAACCAAAATCAGTAAATAAACATAACAAGAAAGTTAATTTATCACAACCGTTTAATGCATGTTTTCTGGATTTTCCAATTGTTTAGGTTTTTCTAAAAATATAATATTATGATGAAGCCTATAATTATTTGGTGTATTTAGTTGCCTGGTCTGTTCATCCTTTAGCTGCTCACCTTTCATGACCTGGACTCCACTGAAGGTTACAGATTAGTTCTTTTGTAAATGTCCCTCATTTTGGGTTGATCTGATGCTTCTTTATGATTATGTTATACATTGTTATCAGTTTATGCATCTTCAGATGTTACCATTGAGACACCGATGAGATCTTCTCATTTTACCTATCAGGTAGCATGTGACTTCCATTTGTTACATTTCTGGTAGTGTTCATTTTGGTCACTGAATTAAATGGCTTCTGCCTGACACCATGTCAATCTCACCACTTTTTATCACATGCTCTATTCATAGTAAGGATTCAGTATCCTGGTTTGATTCATAGATTTTAATCCATTACTATAATTTATTTTAATGTGCATAGTGTTCTTAATTTGGTCAGTGAGATTCCCTTTCAGAATGATTTCTGTGCCCTCTGCTTGGGTTCCAGTATACTCTCAGCTATTCTGCCAAGATTATGCTTTCCCTCCACGCTGATTGGGTTCTGACTCTGCACCCACACCACGGCTCAGTGTGAGCATCCTCTTCTGCTTGCGCCATAATAGACAGTCCTTGGTCTCTGCCACAGGTGTCCCCACAACTAGTGTGGGGACTTGCCGCACACCTCTTGTTTTGTGCTGTCTGGAGGCTGTTTATTCATTTCTGGTGCTGGGCGTTGAACTGGGAGCCCCTCACATGCCAAACAATTCCTCTAGCTCTGAACTGTGTCCCGGCGCTCTTTTTACTTCTCATTTTGAGACAGGGTCTCACTCCCTTGCTCAGGCTGGCCTTGAATTCACTCTGTGGCACAGTGAAGCCCCTGGAGTACCTGGACTTCATATATATGCCAACAGGCCTGGATAGACTTTTCATTTTAGATGAGCTAGACAGTTTGCTTACCTGGTGATAGGAATTTCATGAATAATTACTCCAGAGATTATTTTCTCACCTTTTGTGATTTAGCCTTAAAAATCCATAACATCACCTCCCTTGTACTTTGTTGGCTAAAGTGACCCCACAATCTACCTTAATGTCACAGGAAGAGGCAGAGCAATAGCAAAGTCAGAATATGAGCACAAGACTGGATGTTTGACCTTCTTTACTAAAATACAGTCAGCTACACTGAGAAATGCAAATCATACAGAAACGTGATCATCAGTAGCCTACCTACTTTATAAGTCATTGTCTGAGAAGTAGTGTGTTAAGAAAGCAAATGCAGGGTTGGAGAGATGGCTCAGAGGTTAAGAATACTCTCTGTTCTTCCAGAGGTCCAGAGTTCAATTCCCAGCAACCACATGGTGGTTCACAAGCATCTATAATGAGATCTTGTGCCCTCTTCCGACCTGCAGGGACACATGCAGGCAGAACACTGTATGCATTATAAATCTTAAAAAAAAAAAAGAAAGCAAATGCGTTTGCTTTTGTTCAAAATGTAGAATTCAATGTAGTATGAAATGTTTTATCTGAAAAAGAGAATTATTATGAGCTATTGAAAAAATAATAAAAAATTCTTGAAGTTCTAAATTAAATCTTCAGCGTTACCATTTGGATTTCAAATGTCTCCTACAGACTCATTTTCTTGACTACTTTGTCCCCAGCTTGTGATGCTATTTTGGAAAGTTCTGGAAACGTCAGGACTTTGGTCTAGTTAGAGGTCACTGGGAGTAACCTTTGCAGGTTGTATCTGTTTCACTGTCCCTACTCCCTCTGAGGCTTTCACCCCTATATTTGGCTCCATGTTTTTTTTTTTTTTTGTTTGTTTTTTTATCTATTAAGACCATTTAGAGATTTGTCTGCATCCTCCTGTGTGGTGAAGACTCTCCTCTTCCCTGTGGTCCTGTAGCCATGGTATTGTGCCCAAGTGAATGTGGCCAGCCAGCTGGAGTTGGCTTTCTGAAACTGAGCCACAGCAGATCTTCCCTCCCTTCCTTAGGTGGTTCCATCCAGTATTTTGTCACAGTGTTGAGAAAAGGAACTAACAGTCTCTGTACATATTATGGGCTATTTATTATTACTGTTATTATTCACAGGATCTTGTGACTGGCTGTGCTTAATTGGTCATTGCTATCTCAACAAGCATGGAGATAAGATTAGAAGTTTTGACATCAACAAGTATCAAGCAGAAAAAACCCTGGCCCAGAGTTTCCTGGTTGGGTCAAGTGAGTTTCTATTTATTTATTTATTTATTTATTTATTTATTTATTTATTTATTTATTTATTTATTTAACTAATGGTTTTGCATATGTTAAATGTGTGTTTTTCCTGTAAGATGTAGGAATATTCTGTGGCCTTAATCCTCCTCCCCAGAAAATGCCCCCAAAATAACACATCATATTCAGAAGATCACCGATTCCCTGAAAAGGGTGTGTGTATGTGTGTGTGTGTGTGTGTGTGTGTGTGTGTGTGTGTGTGTGTGTGTATGTGTATGTGTGTGTGTAAAGTTATAATGTACAAGTTAGCATTTACAGAAAATTGAGTCATCTGTCTAGGTAAAAGCTTTTGCTTTCAATTTTTTCCTTCATATCATATTTAAAGGGAGTATTGAATTTCCTACACTTGTTCTACCAAAACAGTGGAGTGATTCCTCATATTGTGTCTTTAAAGGATCCTCAGAGCTGGCACAGGAGAGGTGGGCCATGAGGCATTAGTAAACCAGGATTCATAATATATGATACAGCATTCACACCTTAGAGTGGGCAAACCTACATAACTCCCCTTTAATTTATAACGATTGTTGACATAAAGACTCAAATTTTCAGTGAGAAATTCTGCATTAACTTCTCTGTAATAGGAGTTCTCTACTGTATGTTTTGTTTTGTTTTGTTTTCCCCAATATTTTATCTTCTGTGTAGCAATGTTTTCCTTTCATGTATGTAAGTACACTGCATGCATGGCCAGAAGAGGGTGTCATATCCCCTGGAACTGGAATTTCATAGAGTTGTGAGCTGCCACATGGGTGCTGGGAATCGAACCCAGGTCTCCTGGAAGAGTAGTAGCAAGTACTCTTAACCACTGAGCCATCCTCCAGCCCAGGAGTTTTCAACTTTTCCACTCAGCAGAATCATCTGGACAGGTGCAATTTATTCAACCATAATGAAAAAATTTTGAAGGATAGTGTGTGGAACTAGAGGTCATCCTGTTAAACAAAAGAAGCCTGCCACAGAAGGACAGACGCTGCTTGCTTTTTCTCAAACTAAAAAGTCTGCATTTAAAAATAAGTGTGTATAGGATGTGAAAGTAGAAAGGGCCTGTGTGGGAGGAGGAAGGGGTCCAGTGGGAGGTGGACAGGACAGAACCAGGCAATGGGAAGAGGGGAAGACAGATAGGGTGTGTTTTTTCATGTTCCAGCTTGACTGTGTATGTATGTGTATCCATGAATAACACAGAAAGGGGAGTTCTTGGAGGTAGGAAAGCGACAAGGGAGGCTAAGGGCCAATATGAGCAAAATGCGTGTGATAAGTATGTTTGTAAATATCATAATGAAACCCATACATTGTACACTAACTAAAATAATAATAAAAAACAGATTGCTGAGTCCCATAGCACCTCCGGCTCAGTAAGTCTAGGCTGGACAATTTACACTTTTTGTTTGTTTTCTTTTTTAGGGTTTAGAATGTTTCAAAACATTGCTTATATATTTTATGTATATGAGTGTTTTGCTTGCGTGCATGTCTGCCTGTATGCCAAAAGAGAGCATCAGATTCCATGAAAATTCCATGAGACTACAGTTACAGACAGTTGTGAGCCACCATGTTGGGTGCTGCAGATTGAATCAGGACCTCAGGAAGAGCAGCCAGTGCTTTTAAGTACTGAGCCATCTCTCCAGCCTTGGTAATTGGTATTTTTAGCAGGTTCTGAGGTGTCATTGCTACTGCTGGCCCCACAAACTTCATCTAAAATATCTTAATTTTTCTAGACCAAAAAAAGAAAAAGAAAAGTGATCTGTCTGAGTCATGAGCTTATGGATTTCCAAAGCCATATTCATTTTAATCTAATCAAACAGTATAAAAACTTGTCCAGCCAGGCTGGTAGTGGTGCACGCCTTAATCCCAGAACTTGGGAGGCAGAGGCAGGTGATCTCTGAGTTTAAGGCCAGCCTGGTCTACAGAGTGAGTTCCAGGACAGCCAGGGCAACACAGAGAAACCTTGTCTTGAAAAATCCAAACCAAACAAAAAGCTTGTCCATACAGATGCTCACATGCATAGGATTAAATAATTTTGGCTTGTTGAATTGGCAAATGAACCTAGAGTTGTTAGCCTTTAAAGAGCTTTAAATGTAGCAATTAGATCGTTTACCCTGTAACTTAAACAAGGGGCATTTTATTATTTCCTGTTTTCATAGTGCTAGATGTAGAATATATAGATATAGAATCAGGACCTCATTACTAGACAAGCATTCTATCCCTGAGCCCAAGTGTTATTTAAAACAGATAAAAAGTGTTTAGGTTATGGGTTTAATGTTTACTTTAGATTTGTGGTATGAATTATTCTTGTTCTTAAATGTTATTTTGTTTTTCTTTCTAGACAATTTATATAGACAAGATTAATTAACTTTTGGAACCACCTAAGTCCTTCACATGTGTTTTTCTCTTAGGAGAATGAAGCTGTTTTTCTTTTGGATGAGAAATGCATAAATGAGATTAATTTGCTGTCAGGAAGAACAAAGAAGAAAATTCCTAGTCTGCAGCCTTTATTGAAGGATGTCTGTTTTCTGGCAACATCCAGTAATGGTTAAGTACTGCTGATGTGTTCAAAGGCTCGCTTGCTATGATTTTTCAAGAACAAAAAGTTGCTGATAGTGTGTTAAAAATTGCATTTCACTTTTGAACAGATGTGTGGCTGTCTGGGGTCCTCACTACAGGAGAGCTTTTCCTGTGGAACAAAGATCAAGATTGTTTGAAAATGATACAAGTGACTGAAAAACCTAAAGAAGTTATTAAAGCTACAGTGGGTAGGGATGTTTTAAATTTTGTTTGACTGGAAAAAGACTGAAATGTTTTCATATTGCTATTTTGATAATGTATCTCCGTGTGTGTGCATATTGTTTCTGTCTATATAATATTTATTCTGGAAATTGGTGCTTTTTTGCACTTCATTTAACTTGAAGGAGAAAACCTGGCATGCCTGTCGTTGCTGTGACAACAGGTTCCTAATGTTACAGTAACAGTTTAGGTTTTGTGGTGCCAGTGTGTAATACAAACAGTGCAGGAGACCGAGGCAGGGGGACCAGAAGTATTGCTTGGACTGCAGATTGAGCGGAAGGTCAGCTTGAGCGGCTTAGCGAGACCCTGTCTCAAAATAAAAAGTAAAAAGGATGCCAGGAGTGAGTGTCAGTGTTAGAGCACTTGCCTAGCCTGGATAATACACTTCAATCCCTCTATTAATTATTGTTAATGCTGGGCATGGTGGCCCACACCTTTAATCCCAGCACTCAGGCAAGCATTTGGGGTACCGAAGTAGGAGGATCCCATTGAGTTCAAAGCCAGCCTGGGCTACAGAATGAGACCTTATTTCATAAAAGCCAAAAAGGAAAAGCAAATTAAGTGCTTTCATGAAAAATTCAGATTTTGGAAGTTTCATTTTTCTGTTTTGTTCTGTGTTAATTAGCAAGCTCTTCAAGACTATACTTGTATGTAGCTGAAAATGGGAAAAGAGTTCTGCTTATTACATCTTCTGGCTGCATACTTCTGTGGGAATATGTGGAACTGAAGAATATCCTATCTTCTAAAAGCCTCCTGTTGGTGGGTCAGTGGTCCCAAATCATACCTGAAGAAGCAGTTTTATTGCCTTCTACTAAAGACAAAGAAGCTGTAGTGGATGCTGTTTTTGTCAAAAATGAGGTAAAATCGAAATGAGACACTGGAGTAGGACTCTTAGGCTTTAAGAACTGTCCCTATCTGAAGGCTATGTAGTCAGGGGTATAATTGCAAACCTGTTTGTCACTGGTCAGAGCAGTTGTGAAACTACTCTTTGGAAACGATGATTTTAAAAATGCTTTCAAATTAAAACCTACTTTCCCTTAGTAGAATATGACTTGTAGTGAGCATGATGGTGAGCGTGGTAGTACATACCTGCGATCCAAGCACTTGGGAGGCAGCTCTGCGAGGACTAACCCGAGTTCAAGGCCAGCCTGGGTTGCATAATGAGCTCCAGGCTGTCTTTTCTACATAGCAAGGCCCTGTCTTAAACTACCAAGTTAAAATAAAATGTGTGCATGTTCTATAAGTTAAGAACTGGTGGCTTTCCATAAGTCATTCGTTCTCAGGATATAATAGAGTCATTGTTTAAATAAAAATTTTAAATAGCTTCATATAGCTCTGCATATGAATTTTCGTCTATTACCCAATCCACTTTTGTTAGAAATTGTATTTTGAATTTAGGCTTGGTGGTATATGCCAATTTCAGCACTATGGAAATAGAGGCAAGATGATCAGTTCAGACCAGCCTGACCTCTTTAAAACAAAACAAACAAACAAAAAACAAGCCCTTTAGTCCCAGAACTTGGGATGCAGAGTCAGGTGGATCTCTGTGAGTTCAAGGCAAGCCTGGTCTACAAAGTGAGTTCTAGGACAGCCAGGGCTGTTACACAGAGAAACCCTATCTCGAAACTGCTCCCAAAAATGGCATTTTGAAATTGTATTGGTCCCTCCCAGTAAGGTGATACTCTAATATAAATAATATAAAACTACAAAAGAAGAGAATAATTTTACAGGAACCTTCCCAGCAACAGTAAATGGCAGTATATTTTTTTAAAACTAATATTCGAACATATTTATGAGATGGCATATAGTACTTTTATATATTTGTATATTATAGTCGAACTGGAGTAATAATAAATATTTCTATATCCTCAGACATTAAATACATGTTGGGAATTTTATTCTTTTTGAATCACTTTGATAATACCTTTATTATCTTATATATTTTTTCAAAGATTTATTTATTTTATGTATATGATTGTTCTATCTTTAAGCCAGAAGAGGACATCAGATCCAACTACAGAGGGGGTTGAGCCACCATGTGGGTGCTGGGAATTGAACTCAGGACTTCTGGAAGAGCAGCCAGTGCTCTTAACTGCTGAGCCGTCTCTCCAGCCCCTTTTGTCTTAGATTATCAGTTATAATATTGGTAATATGGTCAGCAGTTACCCTGCGGTGCTGTAGGAACACCAGTACAAATTCCCCTGCTTTGGGGTCCCTCATTGGACTTGAGTGTAAACAAGATGCTCAAGACCCTGGGTTTTCTTCCCAGTCCCAAAAGACCTCTTCTATGTCCTTAGGCTGATTTTTCATTTGGGCCTTGTATCTGGCAAAGAAAAAAATTGCTTAGCCTTTAACTTACTATTAAGAATGAAATAGAAGCTGGGTCCCAATATTTTTTATTTATTTGAGACATACTTTCATATATCAGTTTATTTTCATATTAATTTTATACTAAACTATTAAATTTATCTGCAGTTATTTGGCGACTGCTGCCTGTGTTCTTTTACTTTTTATTCTGGAGAATGCTTGAAGTTAACATTTCTGGCCATTCAGTGGTATGAGAATGTGTTTACATCTGTAAGGTGAGGTAAATATTTCCTTCTCTTATTTTCTCCTTTCAAACAAGCATTGCCATTTTGTCATTGACCAGCATGGATTTACGCTCTTTAGGTCTTTGTTTCAGTTTGTAAAGCTTTGTAGATCTTTCCTTCACCGTTTAAACAATTACTCTAGAAAGTTTCTCTTGTTTTTATTTCTCTTCCTAGAAGGGAGAACATGTAAGAGATAGCATAGTTTGTGGTATATTTGTCTTGATGCTGTAACAGTAATTACTTTGAAATGAATTGAATTTTAAAGGGGGCAAAAATATTTGAATTTACTGTTGTACCTTCAAAATGCTCAACTGTTTTGTTTTGTGTTTTTGGACAAGGTCTCACTATGTAGCTCTGGCTATCCTGGAACTCTGTGTGATCATGCTAGTCTTGGACTCAAGAGATCCTCTTGTCTCTGCATCCCAAATGCTGGAGCCACCAGGCCTATCCTCAAATGTTTTTTCTTTGTTGGTTTCTTTAATAGTAAAATAGTTTGTATTCTAAGCTCCATAAAATAGAGCAAAATATATTAAAAGATTATAATATCTAAGTAAGATTTAGGAAAGTAATGTGACTTTATGAATTCTTTATGTTAATAATACTTCATTATTTACATAAAGTAAAATGAATAAATCATAAATTTATAAGAAGGTTGATAAATATATACACCTATTGAATCATCCCTCAGAACAAATGTAGGAAATTGGCATAACCTAAAGAGTTCTGTTTCCCCTACTTTTTTTCTCAATCTTTTTATTAATGTACATTAATTGCATAAAAAAAATTTTATGACATTTTATTTGATCATATTCATATCCCTATTGTCCTCACTCATTCCCCTCCCCTGTGTTTATAATTCCAGTAATAAGTTTGCTGTCATGTAAAAAATGTTTAAATATTTAGTTGAAACACGCATATTTATGTTTGATTAGGGAACATAGCTCTTCTTAGAAAACTCCAATACCGAAGTAGATTTACTGACAGTTACTGCACAGTTACTGACAGTATATGCACATCTACTGAAGTTTAGGTAGACCCTTGTGTTTTTTGTTATTAACTACATATCAACTTCAAACTTACTATATGAGCTTGGCATGCTCATGTGTGCCTCTAGTCTTGTTACTTAGGAGGCTTAGGAAGAGGCTCACTTGAGTTCAGGAGTTCAAGGCCAGTCTAAGTCATATATTGAGACCTCGTCTCAAAAGCAGACACATATACATCAGAAATAAATATGTAAATAAAATCATTAAACCTTGCTGGGCAGTCATGGCTCACTCCTTTAATCCCAGCACTCAGGAGGCAGAGGCAGGCAGATCTCTGAGTTTGAGGCCAGCCTGGGCTACAGAGCGAGATCCAGGACAGCCAGGGCTCCACAGAGAAACCCTGTGGAATCTTGCTTTCATTAATTTCATTACTTTCTTAGGTCATTGCCGTTCCGTGTTCACTGGGCACAACAGGAATGTTTGCTGTGTCGTCTGACTCCTAAGTGTGAGTCAGTGAAGTCAAGAGGAGCTCTGCTGTCTGCCTTCTCAAGAGATGGCCTTGCCCTGGCAGTGACTCTTAATCAGAAAGACCCAAAGGTCAGTAACTAGCATCTGTCCTTACTACTTATGTTCTTTAAAGTGATGTTTTCAGTCCATTGTGGTTTGGTAAAGTTATGTAAATCAGCTGTCATAATTTTCAAAAGTTGTTCTGAAGAACTGTAAAATTAAAAAGCTTATCTTGGTGGCAAATGCCTGTAATCCCAGCACACCGCAGACTGGGGCAGGAGGATTTGAGTTCAAGGCCAGCCTGGGCTACATATCAAAAGCCTGTCTCAAACACAAGAAAACGAAGTAAAAAGTGAAAGAATAGAAGAAAAGGAGGGTGTCGCAGCTGTTGGCAGGGTGGGGCAGGAGGATTCAAAGTGTAAGGCTGCTCTGAGCAACTAAAAGGAAGGGCTGTCAGGACTGCCTGGCATAGAAAGACCACTTACTTTGCTAGTATAATAACAGCTCTCTCAGCCTCCAGTAAGTAATACACACGGAAGATAATGCCATATTTTCCCCCTTCTAGGCAACTCAGGTATTATTTATAAACACACTGAATTTCGTTACTCTCTGTGGTGGCCTTAAAGGATGTAGTAATAAGAATCCTGTGGTCCCAGCTACACTTACCAGGTAAGAACACATGTGCTTATTTCTTGGAGGGTTTTTGAAGTTTGAAGCTCTACTGATTCCATAAATATCATTTAGATAAAGAATGTGACTTACCTTTGTACTTGGTAAATTCTAAAAGTTGCTTTATATAAAGAAAGCCTCAAATACTTTTAAAGGAAGGGTAGAGCATAAAATAAACAAATGTATTTTCTTTTTCGTTGTTTTTCCTATCTTCTTAGGAATGGAATTGTGAGCAGTAGAGCAATAGGAGGCGTCGTTAGGGAGGCTAAGATGAAAAGTCAAGGGAAGATCATCATTCATTCAGGAAGGCTGGGGTGTTCACAGATTTTTAAACACGACATTCATAGTGGTTTTTGGATAACATATCAGCTATAAGACGAATACAAGTTAGGTGTGGTGGCGCACACCTTGAATCCCAGCACTCCAGAGGCAGAGGCAAGGGAACCTCTGGGACTTTGAGTCCAGCCTGGTCTACAAAGCAAGTTCCAGGACAGCCAGGGCTGTATATAGAGAGATGCAGTCTCCAAAAAATAAAAGGAAAAGACTTGTACAAGATTGGAGTACAAAGTTTTTCTCTTGAGCGCCTCCTAACCTCTTTGTTTCTGAACATGTCCTGTGCCTTTCTCTGAATTTCCGGAGTGGTCAGGTCATCTAGCTACTTCTCTTCATTCTTTCCCAACCCAAAGTTCCTTTCCTAGAGCAGCACTGGTCTCGGCTCAGTGGTCCCTTTGACAGTGTGCCCCATTAGCAGATGGGAGGGGAGCTGCTTGTTGTTCTGGTGATACATTGATGCTGCCAGGGAGCAGCAGTAGGAAGGAGGAAGGAACATCTCTGGGAAGGGGCAGTGTGCTGATGAGTGGGACTTCTAATGAGCTGCTGAGTGGATAGGCACGTCTGAGAACCTGTCATCAGCCTTGGTTACAGGCTCCAGAGATTACAGTTCATTCTGATCAAAAGATGAGTGAAGCCGGGTGTAATCCCAGCATTTGGGAGGCAATCAGGCTGATCTCTGTGAATTCAAGGCAGCCTGGTCTACAAAGCGAGTTCCAGTTCAGCAAGGCTGTTATACAGAAAAACCCTGTCTCAGGAAGAAAAGAAAAAAGAAAAGAAAAGAAAAGGTGACTGACTAATTGGCTCAACTTTGAGGAATATTTTCATTTCTGAATTGCTTATCATTTCTAATTAGAATATTGTTGGGGTAGATATATGTAAGCCTTTTTTTTTTTCTACAAAGTAAAACTAACAAAATTTATGTGACAACCACCTACTATTCAGTCCTTTCTAAAACTGTCATTTGCTCTTTCTAGGTCATACTGGGTAGGAGACATCAGCTGGACACATGGTAGTCTTTTTCTGGCCTGTGTGTTAAAACGTGGCTCCCTGGTTTTACTGACCTGTCTAGGTGAATTGCTGACATTAGTTACACTTGGTTGCTCTATAGAATTTGGGCCAGCTGAATTTATTCCTCTTCATCCACTAATAACATATAGGTGAGACATTTGAATTGTTTTGTTTACATATCTTATTTTCTTTGTGATTAATTTTATTATGTATTTTTACAAAAACAATTTCATCCCCAAATTTTCTTTTCCTTTCTGTGAGTCTGTCATGTCAATATCTGTTTCTTATCTGTTCCTAATTATTTATAGTTTTCTTCCTATTTCTTTTTGTGGCTTATTCCTGGTGAAAATTTGACATTGTGACTATGTAAGTATAAAATTATTTAAATATTTAATAGTACTGAAAATTTAGCTTTACTATAAAAGATAATAAAACATGACACATTATTTTAAAAGTGTAGCACTGAGATAACTTAGTAACTCAAAATGAACATATTAAAGAACAAAAACTGTTAGTAATAGGCTGAAGAGTTTAGCCATATTTGGATTTTAGTTGTGAAAGAAGGTAACAATTGGATCCTGTAGTCAGACAGTTCAGGTTTCAAGTACTAGTTTTCCTATTTCCTAGTTCTGTACATGAATAATTGTTCTTTAAGCCTCGGTTTCTTTCTTGTGAAATGAGCATGACAGTAGTTGTTTTATAGGATTGAGGGAGTGAAGTCAAAAGCTGGTGGCTGTGACTGAGGACATGTTGCTGGGAACCAAATTCTAGTCTTCTGCTAGAGCAGTAAAAGTTCTTAACTGCTGAGTCGTCTCTCCAGCCCTAAGGCTATTTTTTAATAGAAAAACTGGAAATGACTTTTGAAGTTTATCAGTCTATAGAAAGTAAATGACATGGGTACATCCTTGATTATGTTTAGCCAAAAAAAGGATGCTTCATTTTTAGTGACAGATTAATGCTAGGAGAAAACTGTCAATTCCTGCAGTGAAAGTTGTAGGTTTGTTTTTTTTTTTAACCTTTACTTTTTATTTTATGTGCATGGGTATTTTGCATTATGTCTGAACTTTGTACATTCAGTGCCCAAGGAGGCCAGATGAGGGTGTTAGATCCTTTGGGACTGGAGTTAAACACAGAATTGTGAACCTCCATGTGGTTGCCGAGGCTGGAAGTTGGGTCCTTAATTTGTATTTACTGGAATTTCCTCACATTCTCCTTTAAAGTTACTATTTAAAGCCTTTTCAAATTGATGGTTTTTTTCTAGTACATATTCATTATTTGAAAAAATAAAATTTTAAAATCACAACACATTATTAAATAGTATAAATATGATTCTCACAATCCTTATACTCAGAGATAAAAATTAACATCTTAGGGTATTGTTTTCTAAATATTAAACATACTCATATTGCATTTATAATAGTAGTAATATGTTATTTACTTTCAACATATGATAAATTACATGAAATGTATTGTCTATTTTTTAGCTGTATTTTGTTCATTTTAATTTTGTTTTAATGTTTTGTGTGTGTGTGTGTGTATGTTTATGATATGTATGTGGGCACAGGTATGCCACAGTGTACATGTGGAAGCCATTCTCTCCTTCCACCTTAACATGTCAGGCTTGTGTGGCAAGTGCTTTTGCTCACTGAGTTCAGTGGACAACCCTCATCTGGCCTCCATGGGCATTGCATGCACTGACATTCATACAGGCAAAACTCCGTACACATAAAATAAAACATAAAAAGAGTAAAAGAAAATACTTTCACTGCAGGAAATGCCAGTTTTCTCCTAGCATTAACCTGTCACTAAAAGTTAGGCATTGTTAGTTTGCTGACATAATCAAGGCCATCCCAGCCATTTCAGTATCCTTTAGACATCACTGTTTTAATTCTTCCTTACATTTCTCTAATGAATCTATTAAAGTGGGACATTTCGCTAATGAAAACAATCCGTATTTGAGATCTTAGGCATCCTAACTTGTTTTTGTACAGCACTAGAGCTCAAACTCAGGGCCTTGCACACGGTAGGCAAGGGCTTTATCACTAGGTCTCCCAACCTGTATTTTCATAGTTCTCTAGTCTAAAAAATTACCATATATTGATATATCCTTTTATATTTATAAAACATTAAATGTAATAAGCAGCTATATTACATAACCAGTGTCCATTATAGAATTATAACAGATACATGTATTTATGTGAGACTCATCTAATTTTAAACTCATAAAATGTCATCACCAGTATATTCTCCAAATGTCCTATTTCTTTCTTTATTTCCTCCTTAATAACAATTGTACTAGTTGTAATTCTTGTAATTCTGTTCCTATATTTATATATTTTAGAAGGAAAGCCAGCTACTTAGCCCTTTAATAATAATAGTAAGATGCCATAATTCTTAAATAGGTTGCATATAGTTAAAAAAAAAAAACTAGAGCTCATTGCCACAAAATTCAGGAAAACATTTGGAAATATGTAAAGACATGTATTTTGGTCACTGTTATATTTCCTAGAAGTCAAATATACAAATTTAATATTTTCATGTGTTTCATCTGCTTGCTGTCTCATTGTTCTATGTGATTTCTTTGCCTTTTATTTTGAATAATATGATTACTTCCTTTAAGATTCTTCTCTTGCTGATTCTTGGCTTTTCGTGTTTGTTTGCTAGACCGCAGCAGTTTACATTTCAAGATCAAAATAATTCTGTAGATTCATCAGCTTCTGACAGTGACCCTCTGAGACAGAGGTTTTCTATAAAAGCACACTCACGGCTACCCTACCTTATTATTTCTGATGGATATATGGTTACAACCCTTCGGTTTCTTGATAACCAGTCTCCAACAGCGCTCGTGAGGTCGTTGCTACTTGATTCAACCCAGAGGCTTGAGAAAGCATACCAAAGTATGATGCTATCTAAGGTACAGTGCCTTTTGGTATCTGTGGTAAAAAGTGCCTTCCTGTTCCTTTCAAAGTTAAAACTGTATCGACAGTGATAGTAGTCTTTTTGACACTGGAAGTTTTAATCGCCTTAGAATTACAGATAAACTCTTGCGCTTGGAAATCATCTGTCTTTTTTTTTTTCTATAGCCGAAGGACAAAGGGTTGAACTTGAGATCACTGGATTCCTTACGGTCTAGCCTGTTAAAGCGTCAAGGAAAGGAGGGGTCAGAACATGGCACTGTCCCCAGATTTCTGCAGGTAGAAGAAACAGTGAAGTTAAATGAAACTACAGATTTCCAGGTACTTACTACATACTGACTTTAGTCTAAGAAATTCATTGATTTTTGTTGTTGTTGTTGAAGGAAATAGAACTTTGAGAACAACACAGCGATCCTATGCATAAGGCTTCAATGGTATTAAATATGATTTTCCCCCTTGTATTTAGGATTTTGAAGGAGACGAAGCTAATGAACAATTTCTAAACAACTCACTTCCTTTTTGTAACCAAAGAAAAGATCTACTGTTTGGCACTGTCAGGGAAGGAAGATTAGAATTTGCATCGATGTTTGATACAGTTCATGCAGAGGATGATTCCAGGGAGACAGACAGAACCACTGCAGAACTGCACTGTCTCCAGAAAAGACTTCTTGCAGCTTGGACTATAGGAATTTCAAAAAATGTAACAGAAAAAAACTTAATGTTAAATTACACAGTACTTTGCATCACTCACTTTTTCTATATTCTTCAGTTTACAAAATGTCCTTTGCCTAAGTATGACCTGTGTTTAAATAAGAGTCTGAAGCATAATGCGTGGGTACTTTGTATCTTTCAACTTTTCCATCAGTGTTTATCAGTCCACTATTGGGATATGAGATACGGACAAGATATGGGCCATTTGATAAAGCTGACCTCAAATACCATGAAGCTTTTACTGACTCAGCAACAAAAAGGTGGATTCTTCTCAGAGATGCTGTTGGCCTGCCTTTCTCTACTCCGAATGGTCGCTGACTATTTAAATGGCATCTGCAGTCTTCAGCCTGAGACTGTTTCGGCATCAGCTGATGAAAGCAGAACAGCTGAGCTGGACTCATTGATGGTACCTATTTTTCAAGCTGCTAAGGAAAGTTTGTCCTGGGACTCATCTTTAAATATTTATCCTCAAGTTACAAATCTTGTTCAAAAGCCAAGTCACAGGTATGAATACTAATTTTTATTATTAAAACACCACTGAATTTCTTATAAGAAGTGTATAATTTGGTAGTTTTTAGTATATTTATAAGGTTTTAAACAGTTAGTACTAATCCCAGAATAGTTTTTCATTCCACAAGGAAACTTTGTAACCATTGGATCCCAGCATTAAAATATGTTACTTTAAAAATACTCAAGTACCTGTTTCAGAATATCAGATTATTCCTGGTGCATCTATATGATTTTTAAACATTTATTTATTTTTTTTTTGTTTTAATTATGTGTATGTATGTGTGTGTGTGTTTTTCTTTCTTTTTTTGGTTTTTCGAGACAGGATTTCTCTGTGTAGCTTTGGAGCCTGTCTACGAACTCTCTCTGTAGACCAGGCTGGCCTTGAAACAGATCCACCTGGCTCTGCCTCCTGAGTGCTGGGATTAAAGGCGTGAGCCACCACTGCCGGGCTATGTATGTGTGTATGTGGGTGCCCATGTAAGCCAGAAGAGGGCATTGGATCCTCTGGAGCTGAAGTTGCATGCAGTTGTGAGCTGCCTGGTGTGTGTGCTGAGACGTAAACTTAGGTTCTCTGGAAGAGCAACAAGTGCTCTTAACTCCAGAGGCATCTCTCCAGCATCTCTCTATAAATTTTGTCAATCAAAAAATTGTTTCAGTTTTTTTCCCCAAAGATTAAAAAGCACACACCTTTTTTTTTTTTTTTTTTTGTCTTGGGCAGCCATAATGATCTTGAAAGTATACAATATAAGTTAAGTATGTAATGAAAAATGTATACTGGTTCATAAAACATTTGTAAAAATCTTGTGGTCCATGCCGGGCGGTGGTGGCGCACACCTTTAATCCCAGCACTTGGGAAGCAGAGGCAGGTGGATCTCTGTGAGTTCGAGCCAGCTGTCTACAGAGTGAGATCCAGAAAAGTCAAAGCTAACAAAAAACCCTGTCTCGAAAAAAAAAAAAAAAAAAAAAAAAAAAAAAAAAATCTTGTGGTCCTTATTGTATGCATTTGCCACTGGACTATGATCATTACCTTGGTCAGTATGTTCTATTGTATCTGTGAAGAAATGAAGCAAAGCATTGCCTATGAAAGGAGCTAAACTTGTTCTTGTTACTCATGAAATTTGTTTTGACAATTGTCTAATTTTGTGTACAGATTGATTGCTCTTTGGAGACTATTATACAGAAAAACTTTATGGTACCAAGCACAATTAAGCCGAAGAATTCCTGACAGTGACAGACAGTTACCTGAAAATACTACAACACATGAAATCTCTTTTGTCAAGAATCTGTTATGTCATCTACAGACTAACCTGCAGATGGCTGGGGGTAGCTTGCATCAAGCCTTAGAACTTAAACCTACCAATGGTCAGTATCTCACAGACAGTTTCTAACTCCTTAGATATGTGAAATGATTAACTTTGGTTTTTCAAAATGAGTTGCACTTACTTGATTTCCAGAATAATCTCAGGCTGGAGATGTATCTGCTGAATTTTAAAATAAAGTAAACATCTAAGAGTTATGTAATCAACTGTAACTAATTGTTGGATAAAATCATCCTTAGGTGAAGAGTGTTTTCTGTTAGGCTCATATGAAAAATCAGTTCGTCTGTGGAAGAAGGCTCTACAGGAAACGCGAGAGAAAGGTAAGGGATGTTTAAAAAAAAGTAATACTGTATTGGTAAGAACATAAATTAAGTCAGGCGGTGGTGGCGCACGCCTTTAATCCCAGCACTTGGGAGGCAGATCTTTGTGAGTTCCAGGCCAGCCTGGTCTACAGAGTGAGATCCAGGAAAGGCACAAAGCTACACAGAGAAACCCTGTCTTGAGAAACAAACAGAGCTGGTAGGACAGTTTAACAGAGGATGGACATTCTTCATGAATTTAGATCCTAAGTACGTTCTGTCAGCTGGGTCACACCTTTATCCCTGCATCAAAAGGTGTCACAAGTTTCTGGGATCTAGAGAAACCAAAAGCCTGAGAAAGTGTAAGAATTTGGCAAAGTGCAAATTTGTGATTTACATATGCAGTATTATTGGTAGGCCAGTAATGGCGACAGGGAACAGTAGTGAAGGAAGGTCTTGTATGGAGTGACAAGAGAAGAAGAAGAATCAGGTTTAAAAAAAAAAAAAAAAAAAAACCTGGTCTTCGGCGGCTGGAGAGATGGCTCAGCCGTTAAGAGCACTGGCTGCTCTTCCAAAGGTCCTGAGTTCAATTCCCAGCAACCACATGGTGGCTCACAACCATCTACAATGAGATGTGGTGCCCTCTTCTGGCCTGCAGGCATACATGTAGGCAGAACACTGTATACATAATAAATAAATCTAAAAAAAAATAAATGCATTTGTGGTCAGCCAGGACTACATAGACTGAAAAAAATTAAAAAAAAAAAAAAAACAAAACAAAACCTGGTCTCACTTTTAAGTCTGGCTGGTCTGGAACTTACTATGTAGACTAGGCTGGCCTTGAACTCAGAGATGTGCCTACCTCTGCCTCCTGAGTGCTGGGATTACAGCCAGTTTTTAAAATTACACTTGTTTATTTGTGTGGAGGGATACACATTTGCTGCAGCATACCTGTGGAGGTCAGAGAATGACCTGTAGGAGTCAGTCCTCTCCCTCCACCATGTGGGAGGGAACTGGGGCTCAAACTCGGGTTGTCAGGCTTGGTGGCAAGCAGCTTCGCCCAGAGAGCTGTCTTACTGTCCCAAGACACATTTGGTAAGGAAAAGACTGTTCAAATTAATACAGAAGGTCCTTGATTTACGATAGTTTAGCTTAAACTTTTAAACTTTGTGATGGCATGAAAGTCATGTGTATTCAATTTTTTCTCTGAGCTAGAAGTTATGCTATATGAAGTATGTGTCTTAGTTGATGTTTTATTGCTGTGAAGGGAAACCATGACCATGGCAACTCTTACAAAGGAAAACATTTAATTGGGCCTGGCTTACAGTTCAGAGGTTTAGTCCATGATCATCGTGATGGGACATGATGGTGTGCAGGCGAACATGGTACTGGAGAAGGAGCTGAGAGTTCTTGATCCTCAGACAGCAGAAGGAGACTGTGTACCACACTGGGCATAACCTGAGCATATGAGACCTCAGAGCCTGCCCTCACAGTGACACACTTCCTCCAACAAGGCCACACCTACTCCAGTAAGGCCACACCTCTTAATAATGCCACTCTCTATGGGCCAAGCATTCAAACACATGAGTCTGGGGGCCATACCTATTCAAACCACCACAGTATGCAATCCTGAAGAGCAGCAGTGAGTGTCAGCTTCTAGTCTTCTGTATGAGCACAAGGGTGACAACTGATACTCCACTCTATGGTATCCTGTGGTGTTTGGTAGGTTGGGGATATAATTGCCTTTTTAAAAGATTTATTTAGTTTTATTTCATGTGTATGAGTCTTTTGCATGTATGCTGTGTACCATGTATGTGCCTTATACCTATGGAGGTCAGAAGAAGGTGTTAGATCCCCTGGAACTGGAGTTACAGAGGGTTGTGAGCCTCCATGTGGGTGATAGGAACCCATCCAAGGTCCTTTGCAAGAGCAGTAACTGCTCTTTAATGCTGATCTGTCTTTCTAGCTTACATAAATGCTTTTTTGATTTGTGATCGTTTCTATTTATGATGGGTGTATTGGGAAATAACCCTGTTCTATACCAGGAATACCTTTTTAGTTCATTTAGGAAAGTCCCTTTGATATACGTGTGGTTGGAGGGGTGTGAGTTGTACACAGGAGCAAGATCATTACTCAGAGGAAGAGACTGAACCAGTGCCACATCAGTGGTAATGGAATGTAGTTCATATTTAACAGATACATGGCGAGTTTGATCAATGGGAATTGTGATTGAGTAGATTTGGGGGAAAAGTTTAATGTAATTCTCTATTTTGAGACCTGGTTAACTGGATAAAGGAGAGGAATTCAGTGAATTAGGAAGTTTTAGAAGAAAACGGTTTCCTCAATGAGCCCACTGTGGGCTTGGATGTGGCTTCTAGTAATGGACACTCATAGTAGCAGTAGCTTCAAAGAAAGTGCCTTAGGAGTGGACTAGAGGTTAGCAGACCCAGCTGATGTGGGTTTCTGTGCACACCTACGAGGACTCAGGCCCCTTTAGCTTTTCTGCTCTATTAGTATTCAGGCTATTTCGTGGGCCTGTGTTCCAGCCATCACATTTATGTGACTGGCTCATGATGAGGGAAATGGGAAAAGGTGTACTGCCTAGCTGAGGTAACTCCTACAAGCAGGCATTCTATAATATTTGCACAATATTATGTCTTGGTTCACATGAGGACGTATTGTAGTAATCCCAAATACAATGGAATTCTTTCACTTAGGAACATGAGATAGAAATACCAGAAGACCTCTTTGCTCTTCTGGTGAGAATTCGATTTCTTTAGGAAACAGCTATCATCTTAGGGCCTCTCGAAAGAAAACAAGAGAACTTAGAATGGAAGAACCTAGTATTGTTGACTTGTTTTCATTATATTATTATTATTATTATTATTATTATTATTATTGAGATCCGATCTCACTTTGTTGCCCTGTCTAGCCTGGAACTCTCTCTGTAGACAAGGTGGCTTCAAACTGAGAAATCCTCCTGAACCTGCCTCTCAGTACTGGAATTAAAGGCATGCACCACCATGCCCAGTTGCTGCCCTGTTTTTTAAGTAACTCCTTTACTGAAGTATAAAACAGATGCAAAAAACTTACATGTCGTGATTACCTAACAATGAATTTCCGCAGTCACCATACTTCTGTCCCCATGGCACTAGCCAGAGAGCAGTCCCTTGGGACCCTGCTTGTCTCTGTCTAGGAGGAAGAAGGACGTGCTTTCTTCAGCTGCGGTACTATCTCTCTCTCCTGTACTGCCACCTCTACCGCTACAATTTGAACGATGCCCAGGGATTATGTGATCACCTAGTAAGAGAGCTCCTCAGCTGGTCCCAGTTACCCGTGAAAGAACGTAAAGATTGCTCAGGTAGACTTTTTAAAATTCAGTATACTCTCTCCCTCTTTGTCTGTCTATCTAATCATTCTGTCTGTCCATCCATCCATCCTTCCATCCATCTATCGTAGTTTTCCAAGGCAGGATTTCTTTGTGTAACAGCCCTGACTGTCCTGGACTGGCCTCGAACTCACAGAGATCCGCCTGCCTCTGGCTCCCAAGTGCTGTGATTAAAGACGTGTGCCACCACCACCTGGCTTCTTTCTTTGTTTTGAAACAGGGTCTTGTTGTGTTTCTCTCTGACTTCCTTGGTACCCATGTAGCCAGCCCATGTGACGAGCCTGAGCCTCGCGAGTGCTGGGATTATAGGCATGTGCCATCCCCCTGCCTTTGCAGTGACGGTTGTCCTGTGTGGATTTTGGACCGTCAGTTTCTCAATGGAGTAGAGCACAGCTGTTCTTTGAGATTTACCCGAGAACTCATTCAGGTTACTTCCCGAGGAGTCAGTGTATGTTCACTGGCTCCCTAACTCCTGCAGAGGTTGTCCCCCACTTTGTGGGCTTCTTTGCCACTCCCTTGATTGTTTCCTTTGCTGTGCAGAAGCTTCTCAGTTTTATGAGATCCTGCTTATCATTTGTTTGCTTTCATTCCGGAGAGAATGGAATTGTCTTCAGAGAGCCCTTCCCCGCACCTATATCCTGTAGAGTACCGCCTGTGTTTTCTTCTAGCAGTTTCGGGTTTTACATTGAAGTCTTTTAGCCAGTTGAGCTGGTTGTTGAGCAGGGTGATAGATAGGGGTTTAATTTAATTTTTCTACATGTGACCATCTAGTTTCCCAGCATCATTGTCTTAGTTTGCTTTCCATTGCTATGATAAAACACTTACCAAGAATCCCAGCACTTGGGAGGCAGAGGCAGAGCTGAGGACCGAACCCAGGGCCTTGCGCTTGCTAGGCAAGCGCTCTACCACTGAGCTAAATCCCCAACCCCAAGGCTACTGCTTTTTATTAGTTGATTTTGTGTATGTGTTTTCTGCCACTTGGCTGTACATATTGTTTGTTTCTAGAAGTTTCCTGGTGAAATTTTTGGTATTTTTTATATATGTTATCTTCTACAAATAGGAATAATTTGGCTTCGTTTCTTACCAGTGCCCCTTTAATTTCCTTCTCCTGTCTGAATGCTCTAGCTATGGCTTCAAGCACTGTATTGAAAGGCAGCTGTGCTCTATACCACCAGTCTACTACCAGCACTATACTGAAAAGGAGTGGAGTGGTCCACAGCAGCTGCAGCTGGGCCTGGACAAGGGATCGGGGGCACTCACCCTTCTGGACCGCACTAGGATGGGACACTGGACAGGCCTAGCGTGTGGGGCCGTTCTGAGGGGGGCAGTTAAAACTGGTTGGTTTGCGCTCCGTGTGGCGCTGGATGGGCCTGAGAGTGGGGGTTGTCTCAAGTAATCTTACTTCTTTATGGTTTGTTGAGAATCTCCTGGTCGTCTGCTGTATTCCTTAGATTCTGAGAAGCCTCATTGTGAGTTTGCAGTGACTGGAAATGTGCACCCTGAGGCAGCGGTCAGAGTCGTCCAGTGCATGGCCCGGTTCATGGCTGCCTATTTCACCAATGAACCGCTCTGCATTCTTCCACCTCACAGTGTGAATGTTCTTCCGCCACTTCATATTAAAACAGGTAATATGGTAAACAAATACTTTTCCACCGTGCCTTCACACATGCTACCTAAAGTCAGTATCTTATGGACATTGCACTGTTTTAAGCTTTACTCAAGCCTGCCTCTGTTGCTGAACATTATTTGTTTTAACCTACCGACTAGCTGAGATTATAGGTGTGAGCTGCTACTCACGGCTCACACTAATTTACCTATCTTCTTTTCATCTTTCATTCCTTGTTTCTTTAATTAATTAATTAATTCTGACAGCAGGAGGTGTTGAAGCCAGCACCTCATGCATGCTTGGCAAATGCTCCATCAACCCCTTTTCTGTTCTTGCTTTCTGAGACAAGCCTTCATGTGCTGTGTAGGCCTTAAGCTCACTGTGTAGCCAAGCATGGCCTTGGATATCTTTAGATCCTCCTGCCTCTGCTTCCCAAGTACTGTGAGTGACGTGCCATACCTGGCTGTCAGCCCGTGTGTGTGTGTGTGTGTGTGTGTGTGTGTGTGTGTGTGTGTGTGCACACGCGCACGCGCGCACGCAGGTGTGCACACATTCATGTATATGCAGAGGCCAGAGAAGGCCTCAGGTGTGATTCCTCAGGCACTATCTGCCCATTTTTTTCTTTTCTTTCTTTCTTCCTTTCTTTCTTTCTTTTTTTCTTTCTTTCTTTCTTTCTTTTTTTTTTTTTTTTGAGACAGGGTTTCTCTGTGTAGCTTTGGAGCTTGTTCTAGAACTCACTCTGTAGACCAGGCTGGCCTTGAACTCACAGAGATCAGCCTGCCTCTGCCTCCCTAGTGCTGGGGTTAAAGGCCTGCGCCACTGCTGCCTGGCTTTACCCATTTTTTTCTTTGTGTTTGTTTTTGAGTTGGGACAGGGTCTCTCACCAAATAGACTGGATTGGTGGCCCCACAACTCAGGGCCATTGTATCTATGCTGTCTCAGTCCAGAGATTACAAGCACACACAAGCATGCTTGCCTTTAAAAAAAAAATTATTTATTTATTTTTTTGTTTTTTTTTTTTTTCGAGACAGGGTTTCTCTATGTAACAGCCCTGGCTGTCCTGAAACTCTGTATACCAGGCTGGCCTCATACTTACAGAGATCCACCTACCCCTGCCTCCCAAGTACGGGATTAAAGGCATGCGTCATCAGTTCGGGCAACCTGCCTTTTTTTAATGTGGGTTCTAGAGCTCAAACAGGTCTTCATGTCTGTAAGGCAAGCACTTTATTGACTAAACACTCTCCCCAGACCCTAGTCCTTTTTTCTTTCTTTTTCTTTTTTTTTTAGATGAAAACTAATATGTTTCGAATATTTTCTGAAATTAAAAAAAATTTTTGGCTCTATGGATAATGTAAAATGAGATAATTTGTCTTTTAGATTTCATAATCTGCTTTGAAAAGTAGGAACATATTTCTGAATAGTTCTGAATACATTTTTTTTTTTTTTTTTTTTTTTTGGTTTTTTGAGACAGGGTTTCTCTTGTGTAGCTTTGTGCCTTTCCTGGAACTCACTTGGTAGACCAGGCTGCCCTCGAACTCACAGAGATCCGCCTGGCTCTGCCTCCCGAGTGCTGGGATTAAAGGCGTGCGCCACCACCGCTCGGCTCTGAATACATTTTTAAAGCTGTATTTTATTTTTAATTATGTACATGTGTATATTTGTGTGTGGTATGTGGATGTGAGCACAGTGCCCAGGGAGGCCAGACGAGGACATTAGGTCCCTTGGAGCTGGAGTTACAGATGATTGTGAGCTGCTGGTCATGGTGCCGGTCATGAACCCTGATCTGGGAGAGCAGCCTGTGCTCTCGAGCACTGAGCCATCTCTGAGGGCCCGATCTGGTTCATACGTATGCACATTTTATCTAACCCACAGTGTTCCCCTTTCTGCTGTGTAATGCACTTACTCTATTTCTGCTGTGTTTCTTCATCTTTTAAGAATGTTTGTATTTTATGCATAACACATTTAAGGAAGCACATATTTCAGTCTTAACAAAACTGTTCTAGAGGGTATTTTATTTCATTCTGTATGCCTCCTCATTGTTGTGTTGGAAGATACTAACTAAAGAAATTTAATTAGGTAAGGAGGCATGAGTTGGAGTACATGTATGCAATTGTCATATCATTTTCTCTAATTCACTCACAGAGCATTCCCTACGACTTATTCCTCTACAACACTCTAAGGTGGCCAGTTTTGTTAGAGATCAGAATCTCTCAAATGTATGGACAGTTGAATATGCTCTCGAATTGTTATTTATTGGTGGCCTGATTCCAGAGGCTGTGTGGTTGGCACATAAACTTGGAGACTGGAAGACATCTGTTTCCATTGGTGTGGCCTTCCAAGTTTTCAGTAAGCATAATCGCAATTTTGTGAGGTATGAATTCTCAAAGTTTATGTATTTGTTTGTTTGTTTATATGCATTTGGGTGCATACATATCATAGTGCCTATGTGGAGGTCAGAGCACAAGTTGTGGGAGTCATTTCTCTCTCCTGCCATATGTCTTCCAGGGATTGAAGTCAGGTCATCAGACTTGGCAGCAGGTGCTTTTACCTGCTAAGCTATCCCAGCAGCCCAGGGTATGGGTTTCTGGACAAACTTCAAGTATTGCACAATCATAGCATCTTAGTATTTTACATTTTCTTCTTGTTGATATTTGCATATGTGGAATCCTTCCTTCTGCATTGTCTGATAGGACCTCTTTCTAATGTTTTTGTCCCTGCTGCACAGTGTGGTAGTCTCCAGCTGCAGTAACTGTTGGAGTTTGGAAATGTGGCTGGTGACACCAGAGAGTTGAACTCTCACTTTAAAGTAAAAGCTAATACTATCTGTGATTACTGTGTTGGACAATGCTCAGCGGCTTACTGATTTTTGCTGACGCACTTACCTAGCATGTTTAGGTTAGGAATATCCTAAAAAGGCAATTAGATAGTTGGGGAGTTTATCCCACATGGGATTTGGACATTGTTTTTTCTTTCCCTTCCTGCCCTTTCTTTTACTTTCTTTTCTCCCTTACACTGTCTCTTCACTCCTGCCTTGCAATTCCCCACTCCCTTCTTTCTGGATAGGATCATGCTGCGTAGTGTAGGCTGCTTCCAAACTCACTGTCCTTCTGCTTCCGCCTCTTGAGTGCCGGCATTGTGGGCCTGCAGGACCTCAGTGGGAGTTTGAGCTTAGGCTCAGTAAACTAATCTCTCATTTTTCGTTATTTGTTTGTTTGTTTTCGAGACAGGGTTTCTTTTGTTATGTCACCATGGACAGTCTTTTATGTAGTTTCAATCAATGATCCAACATGTATTTATTAAGTAACTGATCAGCACAATGCTTTGTGACAGGCATTCTAATGGATGTAAACTTTTAAGGTGCTTAGACTTTGTCATAAATAGGACAAAACGTTGTCACTTTTGCAGTGTGTGAGACAGCTTCCAGTGTCGTGATAGAGAGAATGGTGATAGCAGTGAGGGAGGGCCAGAACTCTTCCCTGTGGGAGGTGTGCTTTCAGATGCACGCTGGAGGGTAGGGAGGCCGTCCTAAGTGTGAGCAAAAGCATCTGGCAAAGAACTTGTGGCTTACTTTGGGTAGAGTACTTATGAAGGGTGGCAGTGAGAATGGAGAGATACTGTATCCTCTGAAAACCCTTAACATGGGGTTTGCTTTCTGTAAGTAGGATGTACAAAGCAAGTGACTCCATATTTTCTTAAATACATTTACTTCTTGATGTAAAGTCTTTTCTTTTCCCCAAATTTTATTTCTCTTAATTTGATGTCATTTCAGGTCCAAGAAAAAGGGTATGGACCTACCCTTAAATATGATACCAGCACAGATTTTTCAGGAAAAACTGCAGTGTTTTTTAGGTCAGCCAGTCCCTTTGGAAGCAAAAAATGAAAAGAGCTCAAAATATAAGCAATTTACAGGTGTGTTACCTACATGTGTTCTAAGTATATCATGTTCATATAAACCTGTGCTATTATAAAAACTTACGAATATTTTGAAATATGAACACCTTGACAAAATTATCAAAAACTTGAGAATATTTATACGTACTCATGGGAGTACCTAACACTGATGCCAGATGGGCTGGAGTGTTGGCTGAGTGCCAGAGCATTTGCCTGGTGTGTGCTTTGCTCGGGGTCTGATCCTGAGCACCACAAGAAGGAGGAAAACTGGTGTCGGGTGAAAACAGATTGTGGGATGGGGATACCACTCAGTAGTAGAACACTTGCTGTCCTGTAAGAGGCCCTGAAGTCAGTCTTCAGCATTGCCAAAACCGAAACAAAGCAGCCACACTGGAATTACATTCTGTGTGTTTTGTACGTACATTTATAGTTACTGTTATCTTGGAGATGGGGTCATGTTGTTATCCCAGTGTGACCTTGAACACTGATCCCTTCCTCCTGCCTTGGGCTCCTTCTGAGAGCTAGGACGACAGTCATGAGCTACCACACCTGGCTAATGTTACCTTGATCATGTTTGATAGATCCCATCGAGGAAGAAGATGCTAATGTGCTGTTTGGGTCTGTGCAAGAAGTGCTGAAAGCGTCAGTCATGGCGGACGCAGACATTGTTTCAGAGACGCTGCTGCTATTGGTGGACTCTGCCAAGGACTTGAGTAGGAAGCTGTGGGGCTTAGTGCCCGTCGACCTGTATCTTCCAGCACCTCCCTTGTATTGCCCCCAGCCAGCTGTTCTTAGTGAAGTAAGCACAGTGCGGCCTTCTCTTAGTTCACGTTGAATTTGTCTACTTTAAAATAACCTGATAATAGTGACCTTGTTACAAATGCAAGTTAACTTCTGGTTTCCAGCAAAGTATGGTCTTAGGTAATATACCACACAGCTGTGTAAGTAATCGATAACTGTTCTGTTGTCCTCAGGAACATGGTGACAATCTTCTTTTAAAGGCCGAAAAAGATAATCGCCAAAAGCTGTCTGGAATCCTGCAGCGAGTTCTCCTGCTTTTCCGGGCAGCTCGATGCTCCTTTTCTGTAGCGCAGTGGTACATCTTGCAGCTGAGGTGGGCAAGAAAAGTCATGCAGAAGGTATGGACTGACTTGGTCATTCAAGTGCTGTGTACGGCCTCTGTGCTGTGCCAAGTGCTTTCTCACTCAGGCCAGGTTTTTCTGGCTGAGAGATACCACTGTGAAGTAAGTCTGTGGGTTAGCTCGCCCTTATGAAAATAGAAGGTGTCACTATCTAGTAAATTCTTCCAGACTCTTCCTACTCTTTCCACCCCTGAATCATGGAAGATTTTTTCTTTTTAGGACTTCTTCTCCCCCACTTGTTCCAGAGGTAAAATCTGTGTTTTGTGGCAACCTCAGGGGTTCCAAGCATGGAAAATTAAGAGTGAATTCTGGGCTGTTTACTACCAGGAGTCTTTTTCACTGGTTAGGATTTCCTTTGCTGTCTTCTGAGATGTGCAGTTTGATTCTGGGCCTTCCATGCCCTTTCAACCTGACATCTGCTGACTCACATGTGCTCAGGCTGAGCAGGTATTGGATCTGTTTCATTATCCACTTGCAAGTCCTTAGCTTTGAAAATTGGTGGGTTTTGTTTGTTTGTTTTTTTGCTTTTGTTTTTGTTTTCACAGATGGACAAACATCTCATTGTATAGCCCAGGCTAGCCTTAAATCAGGTTTTTGAGTACTAACTAGTATTCAGCTCAGCAGGCATGTGCCACCATGTTTTTAAAAATCTTAAAACAAACAAACAGACAAAAAGCCAGGCATTGGTGGCGCACGCCTTTAACCCCAGCACCCGGGAGGCAGAGGCGGGTGGATCTCTGTGAGTTCGAGGCCAGCCTGGTATACAGAGCAAGATCCAGGACAGGCTCCAAAAGCTACACAGAGAAACCCTGTCTCAAAAAACCAAAACCAAAACCATAAAACCAAAACCCAACTTTATGTATGTGTTACATATATGTCTGCGTGTGTTTTGTATGTGTGAAAGCTGGTGTGTGCTTGCCACCGTGTGCATAAGAGGGTCCAAGGACACCTCAGGTGTCAGTCCTCATCTTACTCCTTATTTGTGACAATTTGCTACAGCATATGCCAGGCTAACTGGCCCTCAAGAGTCCAGCGATGCTCCCATCTCCACCTGCCCTCTTGGCCTAAGAGCACTGAGATTACAAGCTCATGCTGTGTCTTGCCTAGTGTGGATCCTGGAGCTCTGAACTCAGGTCCTGACTCTCACATGGCAAACACTTTCTCAACTGAGCCGTTTCCTTAGCCTCCAATTAGCTTTTGTTGGTTTTGAGATGTTTCACATGCAGCCCTGGTTGACCTGTACTTCCAGTGTAGACCAGACTAGCCTCCAACTCCTAGAGATCCACATGCTTCTGCTTCCTGAGCACTGAGATTTAAAGGTGTTCACCATGATGCCTGGCCTGTTTAGGCTTTTTAAAGAGAAAAATGAGGATTAAAAAGGTTAAACTGCGTTCATTGTCATTACAATGAAGACAAAAAGTCGGCAGTGGTTTCCAAGGTCTGGAAAAGGGGAAATAGAAGGTGAGGACTCCAGAGGGAGAGGGAGGGAGGAAGGGAGGGAGAGGTGTTGATGAAAAAGTTCTTGAATTAGTTATTATTTATGGTTGACTAATTGAATATCGCAAAACGAGCCAGGTAGCCATCACTTATAAAGATGAGCTATATAAAGGTCTTTAAATTTTAATTCCAATTTAAAAAATGTTACCAAATTAAATATCTGTACCGTATTAGTTTTCTATTTCATGCTAACAAATTGCCAGCATTGTGACTTAAAGCCACGCCCCCTCACTTCACTGTTTCTGTGCATCAGAAGTCCTGTGAGCTAAGCTGGTTCTGCGCAAAACCACTGAAGGGTAACAGCAGAGCTGTGCTCCCTTCTCATGTCCTGATGGGAGAACCCATTTCCAGATTCGTTCAGGTTGTTGCCAGTTCAGTTCATGCGGCCATAGGACTGAAGTTCCCATTTCCTTGCTTGGTCTACCTCTTAGCACCATCCTTCTAGTAAAGAGTTTGATGGAGGGGCTGCCATTAGCACGCTTACAGAGCATTTGGTCAGATCACACCTTTCTTTTTTTTTTTTTTTTTTTGGATTTTCGAGACAGGGTTTCTCTGTGTAGCTTTGCGCCTTTCCTGGAGCTCACTTGGTAGCCCAGGCTGGCCTCAAACTCACAGTGATCCGCCTGGCTCTGCCTCCCAAGTGCTGGGATTAAAGGCGTGCATCACCACCGCCCGGCTCAGATCACACCTTTCTTGAAGTGACAGGTGGAAGGAGACTGTAAACTTCCTGCTCACCTTTTCTCCTGATGTCTATAACAGCTTCCCTCCCTAAAAAGAAAAGGCCCTTGATGTATTAGAGAAGCAGAGTGATCATTCTGTACCGAACTCTGCACTTGTGATCCTTCCTTCACATTTCTTCATTTAATGCCATTCAACTTGTTCATCCCATTGATTTCCTGGAAACTTGTCGATATCTACCCACCGAGCTACAGAAGTTTTGAGTATATTCGGGCTCAGATCTTCTTGAAAAGAATCCTTTGTAACTATCATGTACTTGGCTGTGGCCCCACAGTTTTAAAAGTGAAATAGCTTAAGGAATTTGGGTCATGTCAGACCTTGCATCAAGTTCTCCGTCAACCCATCAACTTCTTTTCTAGTTTGGCATTTTGTTGATAGTCCTTTCCTAGAGTCATTGCTTTTTAGGACTTGTCAATTGATGACTTTCCATTTCTCTCATTTATAGATTCACTTTTTGAAAGTTATATATGTAAGTAAGATTTTTGTCTGTCTGTCTGTTTTTTGAGACAGGGTTTCTCTGTGCAGCCCTGACTGTCCTGGAACTCACTTTTTGTAGACCAGAATGATCTCAAACTCACAGAGATCCGCCTGCCTCTGCTTCCCAAGTGCTGGGATCAAAGGTGTACACCACCACCACCCAGTTAAGAAGGTTTTTTGTTTGTTTGTTTGTTTTAGGTACTGCACAGTTAATTTCAGATGAGATTTAAATATTTTCTTGCTCATAACTGTAAGGAAAGACAGATGAATATAGGAGAACTGAATGACAAGACCATGCAAACGGTTTGGCACCTTTTTCTTTTCAGATAGAATGTAGTGAATGAATGCTGAGTTAGATCTGTGAGCTGAGTCTCTGAGTGCAGCTCACTGCAGTCTGCTGATGCTGTAGCAGAGGACCGATGCCGCTTATGTTCTGTGTGGGTTTTCTTGTCTACCTTGTCTTGTAGTTTCCTGTGAAGCTTGTTGACTACTGATGATTAACATATTCTCTCATTCTTTTCAGATTCGATCGAAGGGATCTCTGCCTTCACTTAGCTCTTTCCCCGAATCCTTACTTAATTACTGTAAAGGAGGGATAGCATTCTTCAGACCTGGAGCAGCTGGAGACCACAGGCTTGATGAAGTTTCCATCAAAGCACTAGGTTTGTCAGAAAGGAGCTACTCGGTTAGAGCTCAGCTGCATAGCAACTGTAATGTGCTCTTCACTTGGTCTGGGAACGTTTCCAAGCTCTTGACTCTAGTTTGCTCTTTGGTACTCTACTTAGGGTTTACACTTGGACACTCTGACATGTATGTCTGTAGATGCTGTATGTGTATGGTAGTAAATTAAAATTTCATGATATAAAACAAAGTATGACAATTGTTGCTTCCTTGTTTAAATTTGGAATTTGAGCACTCAAGAAGGTCTTTCTTATAGTCATTTGCAGTGAACATCCACTAACTACCACACTGTAAAGTGGGCAGGCTTTGAACCTGTCCGTACGGATGAACCAACTTCGTTTCCTGACTTAACCTATTCTATGTAGGCTTTTCCCATGTTTTATACATTAGTATGAATTATTTTTTATGGCTTTTATTAGCAGACATTAAGTTGCCTCTGGCATATCGATTCTGTTTGTATTTTAAAATGTTTCCTTAGAGTCTCAGAAGTATATTTTCTGAGTTAATGAATTTAATCATCTCTTTTCTCTTGAAGTAATATGCCAAATTTTATTTGGTGACAAAAAACCTGTCAGCTGTATGTTAATAAACCCTTGTTTTTGAAGTAACATCTCCCTCAGATAGTTTTGTTTTGATATGTCTTTATTTGATTTTGTGTTTTGAGATATGATCCTCTTATCATCGTCTTCTGAGGGCTGATGTTACACATGTGTACCACCATCCAGGATAGCCTTGAGCTCATGATCCTCTTATCATGGTCTTCTGAGGGCTGATGTTACACATGTGTACCACCATCCCAGGCAAAAACATCAAGATGTTTTTCTTACGACTAAGTATGTTATCCATTTAGTTCTTTGTTTGCATTTTCTTTTGTAAATTAATTTCTAGTTCATAATTTGTGTTCAGTTATATGTTTGACAGGCCTAAAGGGTTAGTAAAACTTTGGAAGACATGGGGGGGGGAGAGAAAGTGTGTGTGTGTGTGTGTGTGTGTGTGTGTGTGTGTGTGTGTGTGTGTGTGTTGTAGCATTAGAAGTAAAACTCAGGGCCAGGTCTGAGAACAGCCATGCCCACAGGCCATATGACCTTTTTAATAAATTAGTATTCTAGGCCTGTGTAATGGCTCTTCAGGTTAAGGTGCTTGCAGCCTCGTCTGACAACCTAAATTCAATCCCTGGAACCCACATGGTAGAAAGAGAACTGACTCTTGCATGAAAGCCTGTGGGACATACACAATTAGAAATTTGCCTGCCAGGTATGAGGCCCTGGGTTCAATTCTTAGTGCTATAAAAATAAGTGATATTCTGACTAATATAAAATATAGAGTTTGTGTTGGAATTGAAAAATATCTACAATATACTATGAATTTATAAGGCAAGTAAATCAGAAGTAAATAGATTAAATCATTTACTCTGTAAACTTGTTTTCATATCATTATGCAACTGATATTTATAAAATATTCTAGAATAATATATATTAAAATTCTAGAAGGATCTCCATGACTTTTATATGAATATGTTTCCAATGAACACACTTTTGGTTTTGTTGTTTTGGCATGTGAATGTGTATATTCATATTTACATATTTATGTGTGCATCCATGCAAGCATGTGTATGTGTGCGGAAGCCAGAGGTTAACATCAGGTATCTTTCTTGATCACTCTCCACCTCATACATTGAGGTGCCTCAATTGATTCCAGAGCTCCTTGATTTGGTTAGTCTAGCTAACCACCTTTGGGAGCTTCCATTCTTTTTTTTGTTGTTTTTTTAGACAGGGTTTCTCTGTGTAACAGTCCTGACTGTCCAGGAACTGGCTCTGTAGACCAGGCTGGCCTTGAACTCACAGAGATCCGCCTGCCTCTGCCTCCCAAATGCTGGGATTAAAGGTGTGCGCCACCACTGCCCATCCCATCCCCACCTCTTAAGTGCTAGGGTTACAGTGTGGTGCCACACTTTCCCAGAATTGGCATGGGTGCCCTGGGCCGGACTCCGATCCTCACACTTGCAGAGCAGGAAGCACTGTACTCATTGAGCTGTCTACCCTGCCCCATAGTTGTCTTTGATAACCATCAGAATAAAGGCATTTACTTTGAAAACAAATAACCTACGGCTGTAACACATACTTTTCTTTTCCGTTTGTGTTTTTAGGGTGCTTCAGAGAGCTTTGTGCTTTGTGCTGGATGTTGCATATCCGGGATAAATTATCCTACAGTTGCAGGCAGTATCAGAAGGCAAGAGAAAATGTGAAGGTAGAAAAGGTACTTATCAGCTCAAGGATAGAAATAAACCTCACTTGGAAAATTATTGCTTAACAGAAGAGATTACCCTTTGTAGTACGGTATTCTTTTGAACTCATTCTGATCTGTCCATGTAAACTGAAAAGACAGTCTTCTCCATATCCACGTAGGACCTCGAAGTGGAATTTGATTCTTGCGTGGTTGAGCACTGTTTTCATGCACTGGAATGGGCCTGTAGAATGCTGCCGTTCTCTCGGTTTTTTAATGTGGAAGAACTTATTCAGGATATAATTTTGAGCCTTATTGGAGAACTGCCACCAATCAGGAAGGTAATGTGTTGGTAAAAATAAACTAAATCTGCATCATAGACCTAAGGGATTTCTGTTTTAGTTAGGGGTAGTGTTGCCTTTTCCTGTCTGACTGATAGCACTTTGCATAATATCCTCCAGGTTCAGAAAGACAGGTATGATCTCACAGGTGGACTAAAGCTCGTGGAAGCAGAGAGCAGAACGGTAGACCCAGGGCTAGGGGTGTGTGGAAGTAGGGGTGTTGGGAGTACGGTAAAAAGGGGTCATGTCATCCCTCTCTAAGTCATCGTCCTCTCTTCTCAAGTCTCCAATACCTTCTCTTTTCTTGGAACAGCGGTTCCGTAGCTAATGGACTGATCTCTCTCAGATCCACTTCAATGTATTTTTTTCCACAGTAGATATTTTTTTATGTTGGTTCTAAGTGCATAGAGAAAAATAAACTATTTCTTGTTTTGTTTTGTTTTGTTTTGTTTAAAGTGGAGGGGATGAGGAGATGTTGACTTAAGGATCCAAATTTGCATTTCTAAGATAAATTAGTTCTAGGAGCTAGTGTACAGCATGGAAACTTTAGTTAATGATATGCTATGATTTACCTGAAATTTGATAAAGGAAATCTTAAGTGTCCTTAGAGTGTATGTGCACACATATGGTGATTACTATGTTTGATGATTGACATGCTAGTTTGGCTAAGATACTCAATGTGAATTATATATTAGATCATCATATCCTATACCTTGAATACATAATTTTGTCAAATGCTTTAAAATATAATAAAAGAGGAAGAAAGAAAACCCATGCTGATTTTTGGTAGCTTTGTTGAGCATCAAAAGATTATTAAGTAGACATTTATGTTTTGATTTAAACTGTTTGAAGAATTAAAAGAAAAAGACTGATGTTGCTCATAAAACATTATTTTTTTTTCTGAAGGTAGCAGAAATTTTTGTGAAAGCATTTCCCAATCCGGAGGCCATAAGGGTTCCTTTAAGAGAAAAATACCACTCTCTTCAGCAGAGACTCAGACATGGTGTTGTGAAAGGTATTTGCTATTTCTCATGTTTAATGGATACATTGTTGAAGATGCTCTGTTTTTTTTTTTAGGGATTTATTTTTATTTATGTGTGTATGCCATGTGTGTGCAAGTGCCTTTAGAGACCTCAGTTCCCCTAGAGTTGGAGTTACAGGAAACTGAATTGCCTGAATTGCATGCTGGGAACTGAACCTGGTCCTCTGGAAGAGCAGCAGATGCTCTTTACTGCTGAGTGGTCTCTTTTGTTTTGAAAGTATCTGTCGCCTGCCCCCTAGGTACCTGAATTTCTGCCTCTTCCTAATGGTAGAGAATGAGACCGTGGACGCATTACCCCACTGCAGAGCTAATGTTGGTCTGTTGCTAGATGGAGCTGACTTCATGTTATAGCTCTGTTGGTAATTATGTCTTAGACACGTTGCTCAATCTCTCTAGGCCTCATTTCCTTATTTAGAAGCAAAAAGGTTATTCTATTACCTACTTGATCAATATGTATTGAGAGAGGATTAAACAAGGAAAGAGACAGATATAAAATGAGCAGATAGTCTAGGATGCCCTGTGGGGAGTCCATGCTTTCAAAACCATCCTGGTCGACACAGCAGAATTTCACCTGAAAAATGAAATGAAATAGAGCATATGGTCTTTACATACTTCATGTGTTTATTGAAAACTCGTGTTTCTTTTCTTTGCTTCAAGTTATTTGTTTCTGATTTTTATCCTGTACATTCAAGATGTCCTCATTTTTTTTATTGTGGCAAAATGTATAGAACATAAAACCTACCATTTCACCTCTCTCCTCCTCCTTTCCTTCTCTTTGCCATGATGGAGAACAGACCCGGAGCCTCTCGGCTTCTTGCTCGTGCTCCGCCACCAAAGTACAGCAGTCATGAAATGATAAATGTCTTCTTCCTTCTCCTTTCCAGAAGTACAGCCTGCTATGTACTTTGAGTTGTGCCCTGTGCAGTTGTACTTACATATTTCTTGATACTTCTATCTTCTGAAATATTCTCTGTGTATTAATAATGCTTAACTTTTTAATAGACAATCTTGGAAACCTTAACCTCGCTATTATTTCTCATTACGTGTAATAAGAAAGCCTTAATTCCTGCTAAAAAATACTCTTGCTTTCTTTTTTTCCCTTTCACTAGGAATAGAAAATATTCTTTGTCATTATTTATTCATAATTGTATCTCTTTTTTAAGAAAATGAGGCTGCTTTTATTATATTTTATTTTTTTAAAGATTGATTTATGTATACAAGTGTTCTACCTGCACGTGTGCCTGCAGGCCAGAAGAGGGCACCAGATCTCATTGAGGATGGTTGTGAGCCACCATGTGGTTACTGGGAATTGAACTCAGGACCTCTGGGAGAGCAGCCAGGGCTCTTATCCTCTGAGCCATCTCTCCAGCCCCTATTTGATCGTTTCTTGCATTGAGGTACTTTACAATGATACCATGGCCTGAGATTTTTTGCCGTAGTCCTTACCTGCTCACAGCTGCAACCAGTCATTTTAGTGGGCTCTTCCTCTAAACCAGTTTCGCAGAGACTTTCCTACCCTTAATTTCTCTTTGTCATCGACCTTACGTAGGCTGATTTGGTGTTCTGTACCAGCAGCCTCGGCTGTCTTCACATAGTAGCTTCTCACGGAGGGATGCAAGCACACAGAGATGGGATTGGTGCCTGTCTGTGGCTTGGACAGCTTGTGAGTCGGGCCGTCAGGGCGAAGGAGTGCTTCAGAAGCTTTCAGAGAGTCATACTAACATCCATTACACCTGCATCGGAAGTACCTTCTTCAGCTGTGTGGGGGTTGGTTGGTTGGTTGGTTGGTTGGATGGATGGTTGGTTGGATGGTTGGTTTCTAGTCTGACTTGTAATCCTCCGACCTAGCCTCCTGAGTTGGTATAAGATGCACAGATGCACATTTCCACACTTGACTTACCCAAAAGTTCTTTTCCCTGAGGATCCACTTTTTAAAAAGGAGAGAGGGGAAATCTCAGTTCTTTCCCTTTTCTTGTTCCTTAATGGACCTTATTCAGCTTCTGCAGTCCTGTTTTTTGTTTGTGTTTTTTAATGGTCCATAGCTTTCCAACAAATACTAAAAAACATAGTCTGTAAGAATGTGGAAATAAGCCTTAGTAGTTTAATTCTATGTCCCCTGACAGAATTAGATCCTTCTCTTCCTCCCTCTCTTCCCCCTCCCTTCCATCTCCCTTCTTCCCTCTCTCACTCCCTTCCATCCATCCATCCATCCATCTCCTTTTTACCTCCCTTCTTTCCGTCCTTTGATACAGCTTTGCTATGCAGCTGTGGATGGTCTGGAACTTATTGTGTAGACAAGGCTGGCCAGAACCTGTTCTGATCCTCCCGACTCCGCCCCCTGGGTGCTGGGATTACAGGCATGTACTACTACTGTGCCTGGCCTTAAATCGTGAGTTGAAACATTTTGATGACCCCTAAGGTCTTTGGTTCTTTTTTCCCTAGGTCCTCAGACTGAGGAACTGATGTCTGTGGTCATGCGTTCTGTCCATAAAGTGAGGGTGAAAGCCCTGAAACGTGTGCAGAGGAACATAGGTGCTGCTGAGATGAACATCTGGGAACCAGAGGAAGAGGAGAAGCCAGATGCTGCTCCAGCTTCTGACAGGTTCTCCCTGGGGACTAGTTGGAGCAGAAGCACACTCACAGAACTGGGCAGCTCCCTGGTGCACAGCGATGCAGATACGTTCTCCGAAACCGTGTCCTTTGAAGAAAAAACTTGGATACACTTTTATCAAAGGTATACCTGGGAGCCCCTAGTACAATTGCCCTCTCCTCCTGGAAGAGAGTGCAAGTGAAGAGCTGATTTCCAATCCAGAAACCTCAGCAATATAAAAAGTAGATAAATGCCAACTCTTCTCACACATACGTTCTTGTCTGTGCGTGCTACACAGGCGGCCATTCACACTAAGTTTACTAACAGAGATTTTAAGAATTCATTGTAAATATTACTGAGATTATAGAATGATTTTGTCATCTAAGATAGTAATCAAATGGATAGACAGTTCAATTGAGGACTTTGGGTTCTTTATTTTTTTAATAATCTTTAGATTTATTTTGTGTGTGTGTGTATTTTGAGACAGGATCTTATTATGTAGCCCTAGCAGGACTCGAACTCAGAGATCTGCCTGCCTCTGCATCGTTAGTGCTAGGATTAAAGGCCTAACCACCATGCCCAGCTTAATCTTTAGATTTTTTTTTTTAATTTATTTTTATTATTACACAGTTCTGTGCAAAGACAGATCACATTACAGATGTTGAACATGTTCTAATAACTCAGACTCTGAAAGCACATTTACTCTGAGCCATCTCTCCAGCCCCTAATCTTTAGATTTAAATACAAGTTGAACATACTTAATTTAAAAGCCTAAAATGTGAAATTCAGCTTAAAAATCCAGTAAAGTAGTGAAAGTTGAAAATTCATGCCCATGACAGGTCAAAGTAAAAATGGAGGCACACTAAGATACTATATAGACTTTCCTTTAGGCCACTAGGTATAAGAATTATGGGATTATTTGAAATTTAAATGAAGATTGCGTTTGTTTTGTTTTTAGTGCTGGAGCTAGAATCCAAGGCCTTGAACATTACAGATAATTGTTATATCACTAAACTACCATTCTTGTGCCTTAGCCCCAAGACATCTCATTATATACTTGCCAGTATCATCCCCCCCAAAAGCCTCAGTTACACTCAAAACACTTCTGGTCTCCAGATTTTCAGGTGAGGGGTACCCACCTGTAGTTGGATGTGATTGAGTTAGCCACGTTATGTTTGAGGACCCACAGCAGGGAACTTGCACACTTATCTTTAGAACTTGTTCATAAATTCTTGCTTGTTGTACAAGCCTGTGAGTTAAGGCATTGGGTTTTGTTTTGATTAAGATCCTGATGACTACAATGCAATATGTCCTCTTGTGACTTAAAAACTATATCATCAATAATAACTTTCATCTGGAGTTAAATTATCATATCTATCCAAACATACTTGAACCTAATGACATTTTAATAGTGTGCTTGTTTAACAAAACAGCTGTGCTTGCACACATAGGCATACTTTGCAGGCTGCTTGGTGCATTCTGGGTAAGCAGACATGCATTCACCCTGGCCAGGTACCTCACAGCTTTTCTCGTACTGAGAGATCTGAGAATCTAACAACTGCACTGAAAAGTCACTTGACAATTGCGCCTGATAGCTAAGGTGCCTGTCAACAGGTTTCATAGCAGCTATGTGTTCTCACTGTTTTCTGAAAAGACTCTAAGCGTTTATGTAGTGGAACTTAAGAAATTATGCTACTTGTTTACACTGTAGGTGGGTTGGGGTTGAAAGAGGCAGTGGAAAGAGAAGCATGGAACACTAGATGCATATTGGTGGCTTGTGATTTTTGTTGACTTTGATTTTCTGAATTTTTTATTAGAGGACCGTTTTCACCTTCTGAATGAACTTTCATGATTTTTATATTTATTTATTTATTTGTGCGTGTCTGTGCGCGTGCGTGCGTGTGTGTATGTGTGTATTTCTGGTGTATGGGGGTAATAAGCACATGTCATGACATTCCTGTGGAGGTCAGAGGACAAGTTGAGAGAATCCGCTCTCTCCTTCCGCTGTGTGGATTTCAGGATCAAGCTCAGGCTTGGCAGCAGCAAGTGCCTTTACCCACTGAGCCCTCTTCCCAGACTCCTGTTCTCTCTCGCTAGTGAACTTTTTATGTGAATTTAACACTTCAATATCTTTTAGTGCCTAGTTTCCCTTTGCATAGTGTACTTTTAAAAATAGTTATTTTTACTTCATGTGTATGTATGTGTACAAGGCATGTGCCTGGTTCCTATGGAGATAAGAAGAAAGCATTTGATCTCCTGAAACTGAAGTTACAAAGAGTTTTGAGCTGCCCGACATGGGTGGCAGGAGCCACACCCGGGTCCTCTGGAAGAGCAGCGAGTGCTCTGAACTGCGGGGCCATCTCTCCAGCCCCTGTCCTTTTGACCTTATAGAATTGTCCGCTCCATAGAGAGGATGTTAGTTCATTATGCTTCATCTGAAAGATAGGGAATTGAAACACAAAAAAAGATACATGACTTGGTCAATACAGAAAATGATTTTAAAACCTTTTAAGATCAATTTTAATAAACAATGGTTAAGTTTATCTTGTTCTTTTTTTTTTTTTTAACCATAGACATGCCCCAAGTCATACGGAATTGACATTGGCTGGTAAGCCCAGTGATAAAAAGAAAACATGTAATCAGAAAGAAGGCTCCCAAAGGAAAGAAGATCATGAAATGTTAGGGAAAAAAGCACTTCCTACAGTTGGTGTTTGGGAATTTGAGCGTGATGATGATGAATATATTAACTTCCTTGAGCTCTTCTTGAGTTATGTTCTTGAAAGAGACCTTTGTTCCAGTGATCCTGGCATTCCATTTTTGACAAGTTTTTCTGGGCACCTTAGAGAACACGAGCTTAACTCTTTACTTTTTGATGTGCACACAACATTAAAACGACGCCAGAGCAAAACCAGAAGCGAGAATGTGTTTAGAGCTGGGTCTTGCTTCGCTGTCGTGCCTGAGTCACAGGAATGTGAAAAACTGTTCTCTCTAAACAGCGTGCATGCCCCAAATTTAGAAAGCCAGGCACTTTCAGCTCCAGGCCCAGGTAACCAGTCAGCGAGCACTTCAGAGAACCCTCCACCTGAGGTCCCGAAAAGTGAAAGAAAGGCGGGATTGTTTGGCTTAAAGCAGAAGCCACTTTATAGAACTCAAGATGACAAAGGAGAGAAGCCTGTGAGGCGGAGGCCGTCAAGGCACTCCTTTTGGATTCCCAAGTCCGTTGAAACTGGGGGGTACGGCTTCCGAGCAGTTGAGTGCAGTGCGGCCAGCCCCCAGGACGACCTCCCTCCGGCACTTGAGAGCATGTTCGGCCCTGTCGGGAGACTGGTGGAGTGGATGGTGCGGTGGTCTGACCGAAGACTCCTCTGTGACTCTGGAGTCACTCAGTCGTCCTGCAAATACAGTCCAGTAATCCGCGTCAAAACCTCTGCAGCTGCCATTCTTACCTCGTTCTGGCTTCTGGAGCAACCCTACCGTGCCGCACATAGGGCAGAAAACAGCCTTACTAAGGTAATTACGTCAGCCACTTGCTACAAATGGAGCAAGTACCCTTCTAGTTGAAAACTGTTGTTTGCACTTCTAAAAAAATCTATTAAAGAAAATTAATGACAGTGTTGATTATACTCTGTATACTCTTTTCTTAAAGAGATTCCTTTCATTCTTTAATAAAAGAACAGTGGCCTGGTCAGTGGTGGCACACACCTTTAATCCTAGCACTCAGGAGGCAGAGGCAGGTGGATCTGAGTCCCAGGCCAGCCTGGTCTATAGCAAGAGTTCCAGGACAGCCAGGGATACACAGAGAAATCTTGTCTCAAAAAACAAACAAGCCGGGGGGTGGTGGTAGCGGTGCATGACTTTAATCCCAGCACTGGGGAGGCAGAGCCAGGCAGATCTCTGTGAGTTCAAGGACAGCCTGGTCTACAGAGCGAGATCCAGGACAGGCACCAAAACTACCCAGAGAAACCCTGTCTCAAAACAACTGCCCCCCACAATCAGATAAATGCTATTGCTGAAGGAGACCCCCAAACAGTGTGAGCTCCCTCCCGGACCCTGGATTAGGCACAACCCACACCCAAACTTCACCTGTTCTCACAGAGGGATCCTTTATTAAGAGAGAAAGAACCATGAAAGTGGCTGCTTTCTGACTCAGGCAGAACACAGCAGCAAATGACCTTGCAGGTGTTATTTTTTTTTTTAAAGATTTAATTAATTAATTAATTTATTATATGTATGCCTGCAGACCAGAAGAGGGAGCCAGTTCTCATTACAGATGGTTGTGAGCCACCATGTGGTTGCTGGGAATTGAACTCAGGACCTCTGGAAGAGCAGCCAGATGCTCTTAATGGTTGAGCCATCTCTCCAGCCCACAGGTGTTATTTTTAAGAGAAGAAGGGAAGTCTGGGTTAGAATGGGCTGGAGTGTGGTGGTACAGAAGATAGGGGAAGAGGGAGAAGATGAAGGGTACAGGGAAAGGGGGCAGGGGTATTTGTCCTGGAGGGACAAAGGACTGCCTCTGGGTAGAGAGGAGACAGACATGGCCCATAGGCAAATGGAGGTTTATAAAGGTAAAGGGGGAAAACCCGTGTTGGGATGAGGTGTTTAATTTTAATTGGGCATGTTAATTAGGTGAACCAAGGGGGGCTTCTGATTGCTGGACTTTGGTAGTCAGCCTCAGGAGGAGAAAGTGGCCAAAGAAGGAAACACACCTTGGAGGCTAGCATTAGGAATGTAGTCTTTAGCAGGCAGAGGGGCTGGGGGAGAAGGGCAAGGCCTGCTGGAGCCATGCTGGCCACACTCAGGCTGGCCAGAGTCCCTTCAATTACATTTGTATTTTTTCTCTTGTAAGTTTCACGTGTTAGTTGATATAAGGGGCCAGGTGACCAGGCATTTATTACTGAAGTTTTCATCAAATGTACTAGGGGATGTTTTTACTTACATTCTTGAGACAGAAAAGGTTGTGTGGCCAGAGGCATCTCACCTAGTCCTGCAGCTGCTTATAAAATAATCGCTCAGAGCTTACTATTGATTATAAGTGTGCTTCTAACAACGAGCCATCTCTCTAACCCCAGCACTTGTATTTTTAGATGCATGTTTTTAACACTCTGTAATTACAAAGTATCTTTTAGTCTGTGTTTATGCGTGTGCACACACGCACAGAGGCCTGAGGCCAACCTCAGATGTCATTTCTCAAGTGCTGTCCACCTAGTTTTTTCAGACAGTGTCTCTCACTTGCCTGGAACTTGCTGGGAAGGTTGGCTGGCTGACCAGGGAACTCAGGGATTCCCTCTGCCTGCCCACAGCAGGGATTACATCACACCTGGCTTTGTTACCTGAGTTCTAGGGATCACACTTGGGTCCTTTGCTTACGTGGCAAGGGACCGGAGGACAGAGCTACCTCCCCAGCTCCCACATGTCATTATAATGGCAGGCAGGAAAATGAGTGCATCCTGTATTCACTACTGTTGTTTTATGGCCCCAAAATAGAGTTGTTATAGCTTACATATGTGGAAGAATAGGGGTTTTTGTTTGTTTGTTTGTTTTGAAACAGGTTTTTCTGTGTAGCCCTGGCTGTCCTGTAACTCATTGTAGGCCAGGCTGGCCTCAACCTCAGAGATCCACCTGCTTATGCCTGCCAAGTGCTATGATTTCTGTGCTTTGTTTAGGAAGTCAGATTTACTTTTTCCAGGTAGACTGAAGAATTGACCATTGCTTCTAAAAACAAATAATTGGCTGTACAAATGTAGTAAATACTTAATGAACGTATAAAAGAATCAGTCAGTTCTATAAAACATAGGAATGATTTAAAAGTCTGCTTTTAAAAAGCAGTTCGATACTCCATACAGAATTCTGTAAGTGGTTTTCTTCAGGTGCTGGAGGATCATTCCACTGACTGTCACGTGGCGCCCGAGGAGAGCGACGCTGACGACGACTGCCCAGCTGCAGCGGCAGCTCAGGCTGGAACCGAGGGGAGAAACGACCAGAATGAACGCTGTCAGAGCGTCTGGAGGTAAGTGGCTGTGTGTACCCTCCTTTTCAATAAAGTCTGCTGGCTTAAGAGGAGGGCTTGAGCTCTTACAAAGGGAAGGAACGAGCATTTCTTTGAACTAGAGGAACAGAAAGTAAGCCTCCTGAAGTACTTTGACCGTTCCTTGTTAACTAGGTTTCTTCCATATTGATCTAGTGTGTATCTCCCGAGGGAGGTGTCCTCCTGAAAGACCCCTTTACCATGAGGCAACAGTAAGAGCAGTAGTAGTATTTTGGGACAGTTAGTTTTCTGTGACTATAATGACATACTTGAGGTAGCCAGCCTCCAGAGCAAGGGTTTGTTCTGGCCTACTGTGTTAGAGGTTCCACCCAGGGTTGGTGGCCTTACTGCTTTAGGTCTGTGGCACGTCATGATGGAAGTGCATGGTAGAGAGAATCCAACCACTTCCCGGTCAGGACACAAAACAGAAAGAGGAAGGGGCCAGGTCTCAAAACCCTCTTCAAAGGCACATATTCAGTGATCTATGACCCTTCCCAGGAGTCCTGCGTCTCAGAGCTTTTCCACCTTCCAGCATTGCCGTTCTGTTAGCTAAGCCTTGGACAGTAGCCTTGGAGGGACAGTGACCTGCATATGATGACGAATACCATAACAAAACCTAACCTAAGACTCCTTTGTGAGGACACTAATGTTAGCTAAGCCTTGGACAGTAGCCTTGGAGGAACAGTGACCTGCATATGATGATGAATACCATAGCAAGACATAACCTGAAGACTCCTTTGTGAGGACACTAATATTAGCTAAGCTGAACTTACTCTAGAGTTTGGAGTAAATGAAAACTAGGACCTTCCATGTCAGAAATGTAAGACACGTTTTTTAAAAAAGACTTAGAAAAAAATGAAAATGAAGTTTGTTCATTGCTGAAATGAACAAATTGAATGAAAGGAAGCTGTTTGTCTTCCAGAACGGTTCTAATTTTCATTGCTACATTTTTGTTAGCAGAATGCCAGCTGAAGCAGAAAATCCTGAAGTGAAAGAAATGGATGATGAGATTACTCCCGTCACTCCTAAGACTGAGGGAGAATCTGTAGATGTTGACGGGAATCATTCAGAAATAGAAACATTTACACAGGATGAAATGGATATGCACATCTCTGACTGTGAAGGTCAGTTCATGTAGACCATAATTGGCATTACTAATTTATAAAATTGATAATATCGAAAATAACTCTTTTGTTCTTAAATATGTTTGCCATTGCCTAGAACGAAAAAAAAATGTTTTGTTTTGTTTTTGAGACAAGGTTTTTCTGTGCAGCCCTGGCTGTCCTGGAACTGGCTCTGTAGACCAGGCTGGCCTTGAACTCACAGAGTTTGCCTGCTTCCGCCTCCCTAATGCTGAGATTAAAGGCATGTACCACCTCGCCTGGCTAGAACTAAAATTTAAGTGGTATTTTTTGAAATACTGAGCATATTAACTTGTACCTTGGTTTTCAGAATGTGCAAGACACTTTTATGTTAGTAGCTTTCTGAGCTCTCTTGCCGTGTCCAGTAGTGATTTAGCCTCTTGATTCCTGTGAACCAACTGAGCCTCTCCCCAGCTGTGAACCTCTGCACAGCTGAGAGCCTCTCCCTAGCTGTGAGCCTCTGCACAGCTGTGAGCCTCTCTGCCCAGCTGTGAGCCTCTCCCCAGCTGTGAGCCTCTCTTGGAAAGAACCAGGTGTGGGGTGGGGTTGGGGAGGGGGGTAGCTTGAACTTACACAAACTGATACAAGTTCTCTCAGGGCTCTCCTGGGATTTATTGATGAAGAGGAAGTAGTCGTTAGGTGTTTTTTGAAATGTATTTGTATGGGGTTGGAAAATATATCTGAAAAAGTGAAAAGATAATCTTTAAAGGTTGGCATTCCCTTCCATTTCTGATCCTTCTAGAAGGACCCGTTGGGAGTCTCCGGGACCCCAGTGCTGCCGTCTGCATGCCAGCGTCGCGGCTCTCACTGCAGGTGAGCCAGTGAACAGCGCACACGATCATGCGGTTGGTGCTGAAATTGCACTCAGTGTGCTTCCCCGACTCTGCCGTCTGCCACGTGCTGACTTGTAGGCTAGGTCTGAATTTTCTTTCTGAGATTGTATTACATGTCCAGCGCTTTCAGACACGGAAATTTCCATGTCCTGAAGTACTTCAGCAAGTTAGTCAAGAGTGGTGAACGTGACCTTGGCTATGAAGTATGATTTGGTGTAATTTGCAGTTTCTATGTATTGTTTATTTTCTCAAAACCAGATTTCCATGTGGAACATAGGTCTTTCCTGTCATTTTAACATTTGTTTCAAAAAGCATTAGTTTCCCCTCATTTTGTAGTGGTTTTCCCAGGTTAATTGACATGTAATTTACAAAACCTTAGTCTCTAGGCAACACCTCATCTTCTACTTTAGCAGACTCAGTTGCTCATATTGATGGCTGAAGGCAATTCCCGTGTATAAGGACCTGGTCAGAGCAGAACTGAACCTTTCAAGGTTTATTTTGTCACTTGAGTTTTAGACAGATATTTAATGTGAGATTGAAAATACCCAACAGTCATGCCTATGTGTCTCACCTCTTTTCATTGTGGGTATGGACACTATTGATTTTATAGCATTCCACAGAAGAGGCTCAGTGTCCCAGGAAAGAACCATTGGAGACGAATGTGGATCCACAATTGACAGAACAGCAAGGGTAAGGAAAAGAAAGTGTGATATGTGTCTTAGTCATTGTCCTATTGCTGTGAAGAGATGGCAAGACCAAGGCAACTCTTATTAAAAACAAAAACATTTACTATTTGTTTGTTTATTTATTTATTTCGAGACAGGGTTTCTCTGTGTAGTTTTGGTGCCTGTCCTGGATCTCGCTCTGTAGCCCAGGCTGGCCTCGAACTCCCAGAGATCCTCCTGGCTCTGCCTCCCGAGTGCTGGGATTAAAGGCGTGCGCCACCACCCCCCATCTATAAACAAAAACATTTAATTGGATGTTTGCTTACAGTTTCAGAGTCCATGATGGTCATGGCACTGGAGCAGTAGCTTTAGAGTTTTACATCCTGCTCCATAGGCCGAGAGAGAGGCACTGGGCCTGGTGTGGGCTTCTGAACCCTCAAAGCGTGTCCCCAGTGACACACCTCCTCCAGCACGGCCACATCCCCTTACAGTCCACTAACTGGAGACAAAGCATTCGGACATAGGGGCCTGTGGGGACCATTCTCATTCAAACCACAACATGATTATTGCCTTTTTAAAAAAATCTGAGTGAAGGTTTCAGATGTTTTTCATAATTTATAATAAATATTTTATGTTGGTATTTTAATTTATAATGACAGTGAGTTGTTTTTGGTAAATGTTACATTTCTCATAGAAGTAATCATTTTTTTTTTTACCTTTGTTCTCTTATCAATGTCAGCCTTACCAAAATAAATTGTACCTATAAATAGGTCAGAGTTTGTTCATCTACTAGTTAGGGAACTGTCTGTCCACATTGATTACATTTTTATTGAATTAAATACAAAAGCATTGTGCATCGTAACACATACGACCTTCACTGTTGTGTTTTAGCCACTGTATTCTGTCCATTAGGGCTCTGATGTGCATACTTTGCTGTTTGAAGCGTTATTCCAATTAATCTTATCGATAAAAAAATCAGGAGTCAAATATTGGGGTAAGAACCTGAAAAATCAGCAAACTAGGAGCTGCCGCCAGTTGTTTCCTGCCTTTTCCGTTCTTCCGTCCAAAAGGACTTAGACCCTCTTTCGGCCCTGCCTTACCACTTCCTGTTTCCTCTTTCTACAGTCCTCCAGACCTCTATGGTCAGCTAGTGGCTGGCTCCGCCCTCGGACTCCCAGCAAGCTTTATTTGTCAGAGCACAATCAGTACCACACAACAGCTGCTGACACATTACTGTTTCACAGGGAGATGAAAGCAATAGCAATTTCATAAGGGGCAGCTTGAACATGACTTACAAAGTTTTAGAATTTTTGAAAAATTAGGGGCTTGAGGGATCGTTCAACCAGTAAACTGCTTGTCATATAAGCACAGGCCCTAAATTTCATCTCTAGTGCCCCTGTGAAAGCAGGGTGCCATGGTAATAAATAGGCAGATAAATAGATAAATAGGCAGATTCCTAGGACTACTGGCCAAGTGGCCTAACCTAACTGCTGAGATTTGTCCCTAAAAACAGAAGGGACACCTCCTGAGGAATGACACCCAGGTTGACTTGGCCTCCATACATACCCATGCTCACACATGCCATGCTGTACAAACTACACACGCACAAAGAAATTTAGGATTGCCTTAATGTCTCTGTCTCTCTGTGTGTCTCTCTGTGTCTCGGTTTCTCTGTCAGCTTGACACAAGCCATAGTTAGCTGGGAAGAGCAACCTCAGTTGAGAAAACTCATATCAGATTGCTCGTGGGGAGGTGTGTAGGGCGTTTTATTGATAATGTTTGAGTGGGAGGGCCTAGAGTACTGGGCGGGGCACACCAGCCCTAAGCAGTGGCCCTGACTGTACAAGAAAGCAAACTGGGCAAGCCGGGTGGAGCGGGCCAGTGAGCAGTTGGACTCGTGGTCTCTGCTCCGGCTCCTGCCTCCAGGCTCCTGCCCTGGCTTTCTTCCATGGTGAACTGAAACCCTGTGAGGTGAAACGAACCTTTTCCTTGCTGAGTTGGTTTGGTCAATTTTTATTACAGCAGTAGAAACATAACTAAGACACTTGATAGGAGAGGAAACATTAGGCTCCTTTTTTCCCTCAGATCACAGATTTTATTTCTATTTTGAATAGTTAATACAGATTTTTCTGCTTTTGAGATAGGGCCTCGCTGTGTAGACCTGGCTGTCCTAGAACTTGGTTGTATAGTCCATGCTGGTCTCAAATCATCTTCTCCCTGCTTCTGCTCTCAAGTGCCAGGAGTAAAGTCATGTGCCACACCCTCAGCTGAAACATTTTCCTCTTGGGGTGCTGTAGGTTGTTTCTAGGGCCTCTCACATGCTGGACAAACACTTTACAAATAAGCTGTATCTCCTGTCCACTAAAGAATAAATTTAATGCCCTGTTATGCCATTATAAGAATTAGAGATATTTGTTTTCTTAAACAGTAATCTTTACAGTTTCAAGTATATCAGTAGATTCTTTGTACCACTTACTCTGTCAGACTGTGGGTCATAGCTAACCTCATGATCCCTGGGTTTAGATTGTATTTTCATTGCTGAGCAATCAGTGCTACTCAAGTTGTGTATGAACTCATGCAGTCTTTGCTGTTGTTTGAATTTGTGACTAATTGCTATGGAGACCGATGTAAACAGATTGTGATTATGAGCTAAGCATGGCAGCGCTATTAGAGGATTGGATTCTTCGGTGGTGGAGCAGTAGTTCACATGCACCTTAGAAACGTGAAGAGTATCTTGCTCCTAATCACTTATTTTTATTTGTAGTATGATCGAAGCCTTGTCAAATTCTGAACATACCATTCCTCATTCACTTCATATAGATGCAAGTTCAGAAACTTCTTGGTAAGAATTTTTATTTACCATTTTGAAATTATGTTTTAAAAATAAGAGAATGAATTGGTACCTCCTGTGCCAGTCTGAAATAATTGCTAAGTGTTTGTGCCATAAACCAAGGAAATAAGCAAAGAGCGGCATAGTCACAGTTTTGACATCTCAGTTATTTACAGATTTTCCTACCATCTGTGTTTTAAAGACATTTGGAACCTTGTTGAGACAGTCATTTCAGGGACCAAAGAATCAGCAGTAGATATATTATTGAAATACTGTTGTTCTTGTTCATCTTCTGACCCGTATAGCATAAGAAATGCGTTTAGCTCATTTCAGTATCCTTCCCTTCCCTTTGCACCAGTGGGTGTTTCACCCGGAGCCTCCGGCAGGCTACATCAGCCATCTGCCACGGAGCTATGTCCTGAGCCCAGTACTGTCCTGGCCCAACCCAGACGAGCTCCTGAGATCAGATCAGAGATCTGGCTGCGGTTGGTGGCTGAAGAGTTAATTCTCTTTAGGTTTATCCAGTTTGTCTTTTTAATTCTTCTGCAAAGATTAAACTGACTGCTTAGAAATTTTGCTGAATTAGAAGGGAAATCCAGTATAATTTTGTTGTGGAAAGAAATTCACATAATTAGAATTGATCTCCTTGCTAGTTGTCGAAAGTAAATTCCAGTGAAGTTGTGTTAAGATCGTCCCATCAGTTGTGATGTCTGTTTTCATAGATTTACCATATCAATGCAGTTTTGTTTCTAAGCATGCTCATTGCACAACAGGGAAAATACTAGGGCTGAAAGGGAACGAATATCAGTTCAAATCTACATGCAGTTTTGTATGTTTCTTTCCGTTTGGAAACAGTGACTAATTTATTTGAATATTATACTTACATATTCCCTTATTTAGCTTAGAAAATTTATTTGCTTAGAAGATACTGGGAAGGCTGGGTGTGGGGGCGCAAGCTTTTAATCCTAGCACTTGGGATGCAGAGGCAGGCAAGGCTCTGTGAGTTTGAGACCAGGATGGATAGTCTACTTAGTGAGTTCCAGGTCAGCCAAGGCTACATAGAGAGGCCTTACTGAAAGAAAGGAGAGAGACGAGGGGGAGAAAAGGAGAGGGAGAGGAGGGAAACAGAGCAAAAGAGAATAAAATAAGAGAATAAAATAAAATACTAGAGACTTAGGGTTAAGGAATCACTTCTCAATAATTGTTTTGTCCAAAAAAGACCAAAGAACTTGCTTTGGTCTTTAATTTTTAGTTTTAAGTATTTTTTTTATAGTTCATTATAAATGGAAACTCTGGTTTGTTTGGAAATGAAATGTTGACAGTTCTGTGGTTTCATGCTTAATAATGATCATTAGTCATTTGTGCTGATAATCTTAGAATTAGATGTTTTTATCTTTTTTTCTTAACTCTATTTTCAATCATTAATTTTAGTCAGTATTTTATTCCTAAGTCTGTATGGTTAATAAGGATAATTGTGCAGGCCTCTGGCTCAGATGCCTTCAGGAGCCAGAGTGGGCTGTTCTGGGATGTAACATCACTGCTGGGAAGGGCACATGCAGGCATTCAGATGATGGGTGGAGAGCCCAGAATGACCGAATAACCTTCGCATCCAAAGAAAAATGGTGTCTGAATATTTATATCATAGGTATGTAATTGTTTGGGGATTTTTGTTGTTGATTAATATGTGGTTTTGACTGGAATGTTTTCCCACAGTGCACAGATTTCTGAACTGAAAGAGCAGTCTTCCTCAGTTCCACCGCTCATGTCAAGTGGAGACCCTGTTACTGCACAAACACCTGTTGCAGCACCTCAGCAGACTCAGAGAAAGGGACACACGGTTCAGCTACCGGAGTCTTCTGATTCTGTTAGGCAGATGCTCCAAGATGAGATGTTTAAATTAGTTCAGGTGAGCACATGGCTGCGTAAGTAAATCTACACATGATGCATAGTTTAAAAGTAGACAGCTAATAGGGATGGACTAGTCAGCGTGGAATTCCACTCATTTTTGTGCTCTTATGAATCATCATACGTCCTTCAAAAGTTCCTGCCCTGGACCTATCGTCTAGATACATCTACGTACAGTTCAGTGACTTATTTTTCTGGGCATTTTGGGTGAGGTGTTGGGTAGATCCAGTCAGATCTGCAAAAAGCCCCAAATGTGTTTTCTTTTGTTGTTGTTGTTGTTGTTTGTTTGGTTGGTTGGTTAGTTTTGGCTTTGGTTTTTTCAGACAGGGTTTCTCTGTGCAACAGTCCTGACTGTCTTGCAACTCGCTCTGTAGTCCAGGCTGGCCTCGAACTCATAGAGATCCACCTGCCTCTGCCTCCCAAGTGCTGGGATTAAAGGCGTGTGCCACCACTGCCCGGCCCTGTATTTTCTATATGAGCGTTCAGACCAAATTCCGTCTTGGGCTGAACGTGTCTGTGGCATGTCACATGACTGTGCACCTTGATTTCCACTGTCTCTTCCCACCTGTGCACATGGTGTTCTTTGAACCAACAGTTTAAATTATTTGTCTTTTTTTTTTTTTTAATTTTGTTTTTTTAAGACAGGGTTTCTGTGTAGCTTTGCGTTGTTTTTTTTTTTTTGGTTTTTGTTTTTTGGTTTTTAAAGGCATATTATTTTATTTTTAATTATGTGTAAGTGTGTGCATGTGAGTGTAGTTGCCTGTGGAGGCCAGAGGTGATCGCCAGATCCCTTAGAGCTGGGGTCATAGGTCAGCTGTGAGTTGCCTACATGGGTGCTGGGAGCCATCTCAGGTCCTCTGCAAGAGCAGCGGATGCTCTTAACCACTGAGCCATCTCTCCAGCCCCTCTTTCTTCCTCTTAAAACTTTAATTTCCCTCATACCTAATCCTTTACGCTTGTGTATGTTCACTTAGGTGTCTTTACATCTTATATGCCGTTTTATGCTAGTGATTCTTGGCCCTAATTTCTCGTTGAACCTCGGAGTCCTGGTGGAATACTCTTTCAGCATGTCCACAGTCCCATGAATCCGACTTTGTCCTTATTCCCCCCAGCTCCTCCCCACCCCTCTGTTTAGGAATGCTACCTGCTCTAGCAGCTTGAGTATGAAGGTGCTCTCAGACTGTGCTGTGAGTGGCTGGGTTCTGCCTGCTCGGGCTCTCTATTTAACAAGTCCTCCGTGTTTTCATGGCTGGATTCCCCGCTCAGTCTCATCATGTCCTTTTGCTGCCATCTCCCTGCCCCAGTTTTTCTGTTGTTGTTGTTCTTGTTTAGACAAGATCTTCGCTGCGTTCACTGTATCCTCCTGATTCTTTGTCCCCACATATTGTACGTGACTGTTGTAGGCGGAGTTTTTTGTCAAGACCGCTGGCTCCCCAATAACCACACAGACTTAATATTAATTATAAATGCTCAGTTGATAGCTTAGTCTTTTTACTGACTAGCTCTTACAATTAAGTTAACTCATATTTCTTATCTATGCTCCACCACTTGGCGGTACCTTTTTTCAGCACAGCATGTTCATATTGCTTCTCTCCGCATCTCCTGGTGACTTCACCCTCTTCTGCCTCCTCTTCCACCTCATGCTCTCTTTTTGTCTGCGTATCTTGCCTAGCCTTTTCCTGCCTAGCTATTGGCCAGTCAGCTCTTTATTAACCAGTGAGAGTAACACATATTCACAGTGTACAGAGATGGTTCCACAGCAGACTGTAGTCTCACTATTTCTGTGTCTCTAGCCAACCTTAGATTCTTAGGATTTCATTCTTCCATTGTCTTATATGTGTGTGTATGTGTTTTGTAGGACATTCTTCTGATATAGTTCTGGTTTCACTTTAAAATCTTCACTAAATTTCACTTACAAATTTTACAAATGTTGTATACTGTCAGTCTTGTTTTTAAAGCAGAAGGAAAGTGGCCTGCAGAGATGGTTCAGTGGGTAAACCTTCTGCAGGAGCATGAGGACCCAAGCTTAGATCTCTAGCACACGTGTGGAAGTCAGGCCAGGTGTGGCAGCACACATCTGTAACCCCAGTGCTCATGGAGGCACAGACTGGCAGACTCCAGGGACTCATTGACCACTTGGTCTGCCTGAAACTGCAAGCTCCAGGTTCAGTGAAAGAACCTGTCTCAAAACAGATGGAGAGAGCCAGGTGGTGGTGGTGCACGCCTTTGATCCCAGCACTTGGGAGGCAGAGCCAGGCAGATCTCTGTGAGTTCGAGGCCAGCTTGGTCTACAGAGTGAGATCCAGGACAGCCAGGGCTACACAGAGAAACCCTATCTTGAAAGACCCCCCAAAAAAAAAAAAAAGGGGTGCAAGAGATCAAGGGAGATACAGGATGTTAACCTTTGGCCTTCATGCACACAGGAACTGGTCTACCTGCATTTACACACACATGCATACAACACATTCATGGACATGGATGGATGGAAAAATAGATAGCTCACTTAATATAGAGACAGATTGAAAAGACATACATAATAAAGTTAATGCTGTTATCTTTGGAGGCCAGAGTATAAATGCTCTTTTCTATTAGTTTTTAAGTTACCATCCCAAGTAATGTATTTCATCAGATATTTTCTTTTTAGACTTACTTATTCTTCTGGTAATATGTTCTTCTTTGTTTCTTTTTTAAACTTTATATTTGTTTGTGTTCATGTGTGTGCACATCACTGCATGTGGAGTTCAGAAGACAACTTGCAGGGGTTGTGGGTCCCTTTGGTGTTTTGAAGGAAAATGGCCCCCATATGGGAGCAGCACTATTAGGAGGTGCGGCCTTGTTGGAGGAAGTGTGTCACCGTGGCGGCGAGCTTTGAGGTTTCTTTTGCTCAAGCCACGCCCAGTGTCTCAGACCACTTCCTGTTACCTGAAAGTCAAGATGTAGGACTCTCCGCTCCTTCTCCAGCACCCTGTCTGCCTGCACGCTCCCCACCACGTTGCACCATGATGATAATGGACTAAACCTCGGAACTGTAAGCTGGCCCCAGTTAAATGTTTCTCCTTTATAAGAGTTGGTCATGGTGTCTCTTCACAGCGAAAGACTATACTTTTGCAAGTCCAGTGTTTTTCAGAGTTGATTCCTGGATTCATAACACAAACACCACTTAGATCTTAGGAATAAAATTTCTAGGGGTGGAAGAAATGACTCAGTAGCTAAGACCACTTGCTGCTCTTTCAAAAGACCCAGGTTTGATTTCCAAAACCTTGTGTTAGTTCAGAAACATCCCCGACTCCAGTTCCAGGGGATATGATGCCTCTTCTGCCCTCTGAGGGTACCAGTCACACATGGTGCTCAGACATACATACAGGCAAAACACCCATACACATAGAAATAAAAATGAAAGAAATCCTAAAAGAAAGAAAGAGCCTTCCACCCAGCAACCGTGGAGAATGAGCTGAACAAAGAGTGGTTTGATTGGCAGGTCCTCAAAGACATATGTGCTTCAGGTTGACAGTTGTAGCCCGCCTCTCAGCAAACCTGGTGTCTGCCTTTTGTCCCGCTGAGCTGATGTGAGTGCTAGTTCTTGTCAAGCTTTTCTGCACGTACACAACTTAACACATTTCAATGCATACTGATCCTAGCTCTGATCTTCAGACTTCTGGTACTGGTATGAGATGTGACGTGGTCTTTGGGAATCCTTAATGCCACTGAGTGATTGCTGTATTCAGCAAATTTGGAACCCCTGGTGCCTGTCTTGACCTTCCATCTAGTCTGTCAGTCTTCTCTTGTGTTGCTTTGCTCTTTCCTTTTTTGAAAACTAGTTCAAAGCATACTTATTCTGAAGTATCATCTCACTCCAGTAGGTTATCCCTGGATATCTTATGTAAGTTAGTTGTGCAAATAGTCCCCTCTCTCTCTTTCCTGAGTTAGAATTCATGCCTCAAGATGACAGGTTTTCCACTCATTGTTTGAGAATGTGGCTCTTGCTGATACCTTAACTTCTTTCCATTGGTTTTTTGTTTTGTTCTTGATTTGGTTTGGTTTTAGGTTTTGGTTTCTCAAGACAGGGATTCTCTGTGTAGCCTGACTGTCGTGGAACTCACTACTCACTGTGCAGACCAGACTGGCCTGGAACTCAGAATTCTGCCTGCCTCTGCCTCCCAAGTGCTGGGATTAAAGGTGTGCCACAATCGCCTGGCCTTTTCATTGTTTTTAAAGTATTGTTTTGTTTTATTCCAGCTGCAACAGATCAATTTCCTGAGCCTAATGCAAATAGTAGGACCGTCTGTTGCTAATCTCCCAGACATGCATCAACTTCTTCAGCAGGTTCAGCCTGTGCATGTTGGGGAAAGCCAAGCATCAAAGCCCACAAGGAGTGGTTGTACTGAAGCCAAGAGCAGACAGAGATTTTGTGCTAAAGCAGAGTCCGGGAGAGAGTGCACCAGGGATCCTAGCATGAACAGCCCACCAGATCATGAAGGAATCAGCCAGCCTGATCAAGAGAGTCATGAAAACACACAGGTAATTCATACAGAGATATCATTAGAACTGAGAAAACAGCCAAGTTGGCAAAATGCTTGAAGGCTTGAGTACATTCCCCAGAAGCAGTGTTAAAAAAAAGTCAGGCATGGTAGTGCACACTTAGAATCCCAGCGCTGCGGAGGTAGTGACAGATCCCCGGGATCACCGGCAGGCTAGCCTGACCTGCTTGGTGAGTTCTCGGCCTATGAGAGACCCTGTTTTAGAACAATACAAAACAAACCAAACAGTGCATGGCACCTGAAGAGTGACGACAAGGTGGTCCTGTGGTCTCTACCTGCGTGTGGACTCTCGAGCATTCTCTTCTGGTTTTCTTCTGTTCCTACCATAAAGTACCCTGGCAGAAAGCAACTTGGAGGGGAGGGGTTTATTTCACCTTGCAGTTCCAGGCTGTGGCTTACTATTCAGGTCCAAGGAGAAGGAACTTGAGGTAGCTAGTCGTACCCCATCCACAGTCAAGAGCAGAGAGAAATGAGTACGCGCCTGACTTGCTTGCTTATGCTCAGCTCCATTTCTCCCCTTTACACAGCTGGGGGACCCCGTGCCTAGGGAATGGTGCAACACACTGGGCGGGGCCTTCCCATGTTGTTAACGTAGACAGTGTCCCTGAAACTGTTTTCCCTCGTGATTCTAGCTTGTGTCAAGTTAACAATTAAAGCTAGCTGGGTGGGGTGGTGCACGCCTTTAATCCCATCACTCAGGAGGCAGAGGATCTCTGTGAGTTCAAGGCCACCCTGGTCTACACAGCGAGTCCCAGGACAGCTAGGGTTACACAGAGAAACCCTGTCTCGAAAAACAAAAAACAAAAACAAAAAACAGTTATAGCTAATCTCTCTCTCTCTCTCTCTCTCTCTCTCTCTCTCTCTCTCACACACACACACACACACACACACACACAGTAGGTAGCATTTTTGTTCTCAGTTAATCATTGGCCTTTTGTTATTTGAATAAATTTTTTTTTTTTTTACAATTTTTCTAACACGCTGTCTGTTCACATCATACTGAATATCATTTACAAAAAATTAATAATATATTCTGAATTTATGTATTATTATTTTTCTTTCAGGATATTCCACACGGGAGTATTCCTTTGTGTCAATTAGATGGCCAGCCTAAGCTGAGAGGACAGAGTGGAGCACCTCAGAGCTTTGGACCCACTTCCTTTTCTCGTGCTCCTGCTGGGGACACTGGCCTCCAGCTTCTGTTCACCCCTGCTGCTCTGCAGAAGGCCCCCCAGCTGATTCCACCTGCCAGAACAGTCACTCCTGGGAGCGGGTTTCCTTTGCTTCATTTTCAGCCCAAGCATGAATTCAAGCCCCTTTCCTTACCGCTAGGAAGAATTCCAGAAGTTCCTTTCAGACCTCAGCCCCAACCGAAAAAGGCCTGGGAATTATCTGATTCTTGCCAGCCCCCTCTGTCTCAGAGACTAGTGCTCACCACTTCCCCTTGCCATTCAAATCCAAGCCACTCTAGCGCTGTACTCAGAGACACCCCTAAGCATGGGAACTTGGAGCAGTATGTTGGACAACAGTACTTGACACCTCAGCAGGACTCTTCAGTATTTATAAAGCCAGAAAGTGTGTTTGATGTTAAACCAGTGCCCCCTGAGACAGTTCCTCAGAATTCTTTTGGACTTCCTTTATTACACCTGCAATTTCAGCCTCCTTGTATATTCTCATCACCATCAAGAGCATCAAGTAGATTGCCCTCAGTATCTACCAGATCTGACACAGAAGGAAAACAGTATCCACAGCTATCATTACTTCATTCATGTTTGCCCCTGGAGAACACGGTAATGGCTTGTTGTATGGTGAATGAAAAGCTGTTGCGTTTTCCCATGCTGTAAACACTGTGTGTTCTGAGAGCTCAAGAACATGTTTTAACATGTATTTATTTTGAATATGGGTATATGTCTTAGTTAGGGCTACTGTTGCTGGGATGAAACACCATGACCAAAAGCAATGCAGGGAGAAAAGGGTTCATTTGGCTTACACTTCCACATCACTAAAAATTCACCATTGAAGTAAGTCAGGACAGGAACTCAAACAGGGCAGGAACCTGGAGGCAGGAGCTGATGCAGAGGCCATGGAAGGGTGCTGCTTACTGGCTTGCTCCTCATGGCTTGCTCAACCAGCTTTCTTATAGAACCGAGGACCACCAACCAAAGAATGGCACCACCCACAATGGCTGGACCCTCTCCCATCAATCACTAATTAGGAAAATGCCCTAAAGGCTTGCCTACAGCCCAGTCTTATGGAGGCATTTTCTCAATTGAGGTTCTCTCCTCTCGGATGATTTTATATTGGGCCAGGGTGACATAAAACTGTCTAGCACAGTGTGCATACATGTGCACACCGTGAGCACATGGTTGAGTGTCAGAGGACAGCTGGTGGAGGCCAGTTCTCTCTTACCTGTGGGTTCTGGGGTCATCGTCAAGTCATCGGCTTGGCAGCAAGCACGTGACCTGCTGAACTCTTTGTCAGCCTGTTTCTTAAGGTAAATCTTCTGTTACAGACAATAGCGTAAAATGATTTTACATTTTAAATATTCAAGGTATTTTGTGTAAATACTAGAATTTACACTCTTTCATACATATTTTTTTCATACATAAGATATAAGTAAAATAAATCTACCAGGTTGTGTGTGTGTGTGTGTGTGTGTGTGTGTGTGTGTGTGTAGGTATAGCAAGTGCACATAGTGTGTTTGAAGTTTCTAGCAATTGTGATATATATGGTCATCTTCAGATCTGTTTCAGATAAAATTTTTAAGCACATGCCAGTTTGTCAGTAGCTTCCCGTGTAGTGAGATGGTAGCCTTAAAATACACCAAATCCTCTTCAAAGATGCTGTCTTAGATTTATGCAATTCAGACTGTTTAGCCTCTAACGTGTAAGTTTGTAGTAATCGAGTAACTTGTTCTCTGGTGTGCTTTGTTACTCACAGGTGCTACTTTGGAGAGAAATGGTTGTTCATTAGAAGTCTTAACCATGCCTCCTTTTTGGAACATACTATAGACAGAAGAGGGGGTTAAGGGTGTGGAAATTTTAGCATTTTGAGAATAATTTTTAAAGCTTTTTATATTAGAATAATCTTCTGAGCCCCAGGTTCTCCTGACCCTGTTTGGGATTATCAACATATGCTGACATGCTCACTCATCTGTCGTCTTTAAGCCACTACACCTGCTGCCTCTTGTACTTATATTCAGTTAGATGCCATGCATGTATTTCCCTCACAGGGAAGAGGATTTTTTTTTATGGAATGCAGTTTAGAAGATGGGGACTTTTCTTCGGAATCTGGACCACTCAGCTGAGGGCACAGGGTGCGCCTGAGTGGTCAAGTACTGAGTTCGCATGCTCAGGGCCTGAGTCAGTCTCCAGGGGAGAAAGGAAAAACCTACATGAAACGTTAATGGCCTCCCTGATTGTCAAAAATATGGATAACCATTCTTCCTGTCCTGTCCACGTCAATTTGTTGAGTTTGATGTGTTCTGTCTCTTATATGTCTTAGTTTAATTTAAACAAATTTTTCTTTGTTTTTTTCAACACAATTATGCATTTGACTTGTTACGCGTTCTCTCTGTAGTTCAAGAAGCCCCAACTTATCCCACTTGAAAACCTCATGGCATTTAAAAGAAGCCAACAAAAACTAGCACATAATGCATTTGCACAAGGTGATTCTGGTCATGTTCAGCTTCTAAAGGTCAACATGGAGCCATCTAACATAACACCAGGGAAGAAGAGGCAAGTTCTGAATGAAATGTTATCTGATAATGTTGTATACCAAGGTCATAAAGGCGTTTCGCCTCAGTTCCTTCACAGCAACGTAGTTAGTAGTTTCCTTGTCTGCTACCATGTATTTAAGCCAATCTCATAGTGATGAAAGATGTCTCCTGATGTGAGAAATGTTACCTTTTTTCTCCCTCTCCATTTCTCTTAAGGTTTTCTCTCTTACCTTTCATGGGCTGGAGCATTTTTCTCCATGTTCCTGTGACAGAATAAACAGTTATGTTCTGTAGCACTAATCTTTGGGATCAGGTAAAATTCCATGAGCAGTTCAACATTTTGAGGCAGTACTTATATTCACCCACTTTACCATATATCCTTCAGACCGTTACAAGGCAGCAGGAGAGTAGACGATGGCGTGAAGTGTCTCAGGGCACTAAGAAATGTGCATATGAGAAGTGAGGCTGCCCAAGACTAACTGAAGAGCCTTTGACTGTTGATTCGTATGCTGTGTGTATAGAACACGTGTTTGAATTTGCCATCGCTACCCTTCCCGATGATGGCATTCCTCTTTGGGAATGGCTTTCCTTGCTGGGTGTTTAGTTAGCCTCCTCAAGGAGCTTCATGGAGGTTCCATAGGATTTCTGGTACAAGCTTCTAATATGCAACACAGAGTTTGAAAACTGCTTAAAAGGTATAATCTGTTCCCACATTCTAGTGACCAAATCAGAATTCAGTGTCACCTGTAATTGTATTCTAGCAGAACATCTTTTTAGTTTAATTAAATCTAGTGAAATCTAGTGAAAATCCATTTCAAGTAGCAAGTCTCAAATGAGAACCTAAAGGTACTCTAAGGGAAACCCTGTTCTATCCTATTGTCTTCTGCAGGCAAAGCAGACGAGCTGAAAGAGAGCTACAAGAAGAAAGAGCCCAGAAGCCAAGAAGAAAGCCAAGTGTTCGTTTCCGACCAGAGGATTCTCTCATTAGTAATGGGTCAGAGGTCATCATGGAACCGAAGGTACAGAACAGCTACAGTAGATTCTTCCCTAACTTGCATGGAACACTTCGGTATTTCTTGGTGACTGCTGGAAGTTTCATGCTGTGGTTTGAGGGTCTGGCCATCATAATGCACAAGAGCTCTGCTGATTCCCTCCATAAACAGACACACTCAGTGTGGATGGGAAAAACAACTGGATGGCAAACTGAAAGCTGCAGCTTAGAGCATCTGCCTGGTGACTGTTGTGTATGAAGTCACTCTGGGCTTTTCTGTGCCTTAATGCACATGATGTCATTTTCTGTCGGAGGCTGAGACATCTCCAGGGTTATCCAGGTAGATTTGCTATATGACCTATATTATAAATCAAATCTCTTTAAGCATTCATTCTGAATTTGGAAAAAACATTAAAGAGATGCATAATTTCATTCATGTATGTTTTAAAAGCCTTGCTTTTTAATTTAGTCCTCATAGGCCTTTCTAGAGGTACTAAATGTTTTTGAGTCCATTAAAGACTTTAGGAGGATCGGGGTACTGTTTGAGTGTCAAGTCTGCCCTGCTACAGAGACTTGTACCTAGTAATTAGTACTTGGTATTAAACTGGTAATACTATTTTTTATTGCTTGACTTGTGGATTTCATGAACTCTTGTATAGTTGCTTGGATAGAGTAAACAGGCCTAAAATGATGGAAATTGAACCTGTAACTAAGAATTCAATCTTCATAGCTATTAGATGTATTTTTTTCAAAAATAATAAATGCCTTTGAGTTATTAATAGGTTGATTGTTTGGCTCCATTTAGGAACAACTTGGACATTGTGATTCTCAGCCTTTGGAAAAATTTGAAATTCCTTTTGGTATGTATACACATGATTAATATAATGTCTAAGTTTAATGTTAAGTCAGCTTTTTAGAAATAAATATATGGCTGGGCGGTGGTGATGCACACTTTTAATCCCAGCATTCAGGAGACAGGGGCAGGTGAATCTCTGAGTTCAAGGCCAGACTGGACTATAAATCAAGATCCAAGACAGCTAGGGCTACACAGAGGGACGTCTTGGGGTAGGCAAGGGAAGAAATAAATGTAAAAAATAAATGTAAAACTGAGACTAAATTAGTGTCTTAGTCATTGTTCTCTTGCTGTGAAGAGACTCCTTGACCACAGGACTTTTTTTGGTTTTTTGAGGCGGGGCTATCCTGGAACTGGCTCTGTAGACAAGTCTGGCCTCGAAATGAGAAATTTGCCTGCCTCTGCCTTCTGAGTGCTGGGATTATAGGCATGCACCCCTAATGCCCTGGCAAAGCAACCCTTATAAGAGAAAGCATTTAATTGGGGGGCTTGCTTACAGTTTCACAGGGTCAGTCCATTATCATAGCAGGGAGTGTGGTGGCACACATGGCTCTGGAACAGTAGCTGAGAGCTTCATCCTGATCCAAGCAGAGAGAGATAGAGACAGACAGAGAGAGAGACAGAGAGAGACCGGCCATGACCTGGGCTCTTGAAACCTCAAAACCTACCCCAAGTGACACACTTCCTCCAACAAGGCCACGCCTCCCAGTCCTTCTAATCCTTTCAAACCATTCCACTCCCTGGTGACTAACCATTCAAATATATGAGCCTGCGGGGCGTTCTTATCCAAACCACCACAGCCACTTTCCTGTTCTTTTGACAAGGGGGAGGAGGATCTTTGTACTTTGTTTCTTATCCAGTAGAGTAGTGGTTAACTTGGGCCTGATGGAGACCATGCCTGCTCTTATGAACAGTTTTATTGTAACATAACCCCAAGGCTTTCAGACCACAACAAAGTAAAGGAGTTGCTACAAAGACTTACATACGCCTACATGGCACTGTACAGAGAAAGTTTGCCAAGCTCTGCAGTCAAGTGATGTAGTTAATCAGAATGTCAAATAGAATTTAAAAAAAGGCCTCAGTAAGGAAGTTATGGGTGACTATGCCTAGCATTGAATTTGTCATAGAAAATGAAACGCAAGCATCAGTTCAGGACAGTGTCATTTGTATGATTCCATTTTTAATGAATGTGTAGTATACCAGTGGATGGGTATTGTGTTACACCAAACAACACTTTTGTGATTCCCTGTAACAATTAAATCATTCACTGAAATCAGTCTTCAGTGTCTTCACCTCCCCCCTTTAACAATGTAGTTGGTTCCTCCTGTGACCAGCCTTGACCCTGAAGCTGTTTAGGGATCTTCCAGGAGTTACCTCATTAGCATCAACTCTAGTTGCTGTGAATAAAAAGCTCACTCTTATTTAAGAGCTTCTAAAGGTGTAGAAAACTGCCCGAAACTAAGAACAAAGACCAAATATGTGTTTATTATGCCCGATAGTTTTGTGTCTGTTATTATACCTAATTTATTATGTGTAATTGTTAATCTCTTATTCCATCTGGTCTACCTAGGCCATCTCCCTATAAAATCTCACTCTAGCTCAGACTGCCATAATATATTTAGACTTTGATTCTGCTCCTGCAGAGCGTCTCTCCTTGGGGAAAGACCACTTGTAGCTCATGAAATCGGAACTCATTGTCTTTCCTCTCCAAACTGTTTTTTCCCTTCTATGTTCTCTATCTCCATTTATATTAACATCAACCCCCCCCAAAAAAAAAAACCCTGCAAACACTGCCTTTTACTTTGCCTTTTTACCCAGTTTCTCGTCCCAGCCTTTCTTACCTCCTTTGTTAAACTGCTACAGAACCTTATCTGATGGTCTTCAGTTTTATTCATTCAGTGCTGCTTTCCACAGGTGGGGTGAGTTTTCTACAGGAGCAGTCTGGTCACATTGCTTCCACTGGACCTTCAATAGCTAGAGGAGAAGGCTCTAGGTTTCTGGGCCTGACATACGGTGTCCTCTACGAGTGTGGGTGTGATTCACAGTGTCTTTAGGATGTAGTTTATACAGCACCTCATGTAGAAAATGCATTCTGATAACATCCCAACACACACCTTTAGTTACTGTACTTCCAATAACATGTTGGCTTCTCAGTGATTGCTCTCCATATTTCATTGTATTTCAGAAATGTTAGAAGATGATGTTAATACTTCAGCTGGACTGCATTTCTTGGCCTCTGTACAAAAGAAAACCGTGGGAAGTCAGGATGCAAGTACAAACACAGACCCAGGTAAATACTTGAAAAGTGAAAAAGTTTGTATTACAGCTGGAGACATAGCTCAGTGGTTAGAGCACTTGCTGTCTTCCAGAGGACCGAGTTCAGTTTCTAGCATCCATGTTGGGTAGTTCACAAGTGACTGTAATTCCAGCAGCAGGGGATCTGATGCAGTCTTCTGGCTTTTGTGGGTATCTGTACTTAGGCAGCATATATACTAACACATACACATAATTTAAAAGTAACATCTTTTAAAACTTTGATAAGGCATTTATTCTCTCCTCTCCTCCCCTCTCCTCTCCTCTCCTCTCCTCCTCTCCTCTCCTCTCTTTTGTTTTGTTTTTCGAGACAGGGTTTCTCTCTGTAGCTTTGGAGTCTGTCCTGGAACTCTTGTTGTGTAGACCAGGCTGGCCTCGAACTCATAGACATCCACCTGCCTTTACCTCCTGAGTGTTGGGATTAAAGGTGTGCACCACCAACACCCAGCCATACTTTTTCTTTCAGACAGTGATTTAAAAGGAATTTTAAATTATGTGATATTTGTTACTTATCCCAAGTTATTCTCCTTAATTTCCTAGGAAAAATTACAAATAGCATTTATGATAACCTGAAATGGCATTTATGATAAACTGAATGTATAATTTAAGTAAAACATCACAAAGAGATTTCCACTGCTAACGTGTTAAAGCTCTCAAGTGAGTCTAAGAATGTTGTGAGTTAGACTCCCTAGCCATGAGCTTCCTTCACTGGAAATGCAGCCCTAGAGTGAGAGGCTTGGGGTTCTGGCTAGTGAAGTTGGCGTGGGAAGAAGACTAGATTGTGGTTAGTCTGAGAGGGCAAGTGACTGTCCATGAGCAGAAGTGTACGGAATTTTCCCAGGATTCTCCTCTGATTTTGTCTTCTTATAAATGCTTAAGTACTCACTGATATAATATAGCAAGCAAGCAGTGACAAGCATGAAGTTAGACATTCACAAAGCCAGGTGCAGAGCGTAGGAAAAGTGTCCTTCCAGACTATCTGAACTCCTGCTCCCTGGGTATTCCATATTTCACTTCACCATGAGAATTTAACTGTCATGTCCCAGTGTTGTTGTTTCCTGTTACCTTTAGACACTCTCACAATGTATCTTAACAGGCAATTTCTTTATACTGTATTGACATCGCAGCATGTTTGCAGCAGTGTTGAAGGTGATGCATATGTGTATTCAGTATTTTTGCATAGTTCATGCATACTAATAAATGCTGATTAAGTGGTATTTAAAATACTTGATATTATGTAATAATCCTTAATATGTTGTTACTTGTTTAAGTCAGAGAAAATTGGATGGCATGGAACACCTTTTTTGTCATGTAAAATAATGTTGTAGTCGCCTTACATCTGAAAATTACCAATTAGCCTATTTTCAGGAAGGCATTGGGTTTGTGTCCTTTTCATTTCCTTTGGTTTCTGCTTACATTAAACATTCCCTTCTGTTGCCAAGAGTATTCTGTAAGCATGTTCCTTTGGCGGTTGCACCATCAACATATTTAACCAGCTTCTGACTGTTGAGCGCATTGATGTGTAGACAGTTTCTAGAGTTGTATTCTTTCTTCTCTGTTCTCTTTGGGTTGAGGGGAAATTGAGCCCGGATCTCATTATGTGGCCCTGGCTGGCTCATAACTGGCTATGTAGATCCAGATGGACTTGAACTCACAGAGATCCTCCTGCCTCTGCCTCCTGAGTGCTGGGATTAAAGGCGTGCGCCACCACTCCTGACCCTTCTTTGCTTTTTTAAGGATTAGGATCTTAGCTGGCATGGTAGTTCATGCTTTTAAACCCAGAGCTCAGGAGGTAGAGGCAGGGGATCTCTGAATTTGAGGCCAGCCTGATCACCATAATGAGTTCCAGGTCAGCTAGGGCTATATAGTAAGACTGTGTCTTAAATAAAAAAGTAAAATCTACAGTCACATTTAAAAATTAAATTAAGCTGGCAATCTATTTTCCCACCATCTTTTACATACACTAATTATCTATATTTATATATTTAATTTCCTTTTGTTTGTGAAATGATTTTTCTATTTTTTCTTTTTCCCTCATATATCCGAATTTAGTCCAAGATAAGGAAGGTACTTCCCAAGAAGTTGATTCTGAAAGTGGTAAAAATCAACAAGTCATTTCTGCTACCTCAGGTGTGAATTCTTTGTTTGCTGAGATTAAGTTTGACTTATTAAAGTTATGTCAGCATAATGTGAAAGCCAGTCACTTTCTCCTTAGAAAACAGTTTAACCAAGCAAGTGGCTTCATAGAGATAGGATGACAATTTAAATGTTTTTATTTTTTCTCAGATTTTAAAGCTAGCCTGTGATTTAAGTTCAAGCTTCATTAGCAGTTTTTCAGTAAAGTCAATATGACATGAATTATATTTTACATATGAATTTAAAGTAGTATTTTATTAAAAACAAAATGCTAGAAAAATAGATTTGTTCCTAGAACAAAAGCAGAGTTTCACCGTCTGCTTACCTCTGTACTGGAAAGCCTTTTTATTTACTATTGAATAAGAGACAAGTAACTGGTGAAATTCAGATGTCAAAACATCTTATTTATTTTTATCTTTAAGAAGTGTTATTATTCCTATTTTATGTGCATTGGTGTTTTTGTCTGCATGTATGTCTGTATGAGGCTGTCAGATCCCCTGGAAATGGAGTCACAGATGGTTGTGAACTGCCATGTGGGTGCTGGGAATTGAATCCTCTGGAAAAACAGCCAGGGATAACTGCTGAGCCATCTCTCCAGCCCCCAACATTTTAAGCTGTAAAAGTTCGCAGTGAGCCCTGTGATTATCCTAAATCCATTATTAAGAGTATGAATTATATCTCAGTGAAACTTAATTAACTATTGAAAGTTTTTAAAATGTAGCTAATAGGTGTGTTTTTCTTAAGTAAAATAATTTAATATATTTAAAATAGAAATAGGAAATTATAATATTTTTTACAAAATTTAGATACCTTATTTGTCCATGTATGTTATTCATAAGGGTAGTCCTTTGTCTTTGATTATGAATTTCCTTATAGAAAAACTGCCCTTAGACTAGAATTGGTTTAATTTTATTTAATATATTTGTACCTAGGAAGCTTCTATTTAGATCTTTAAGAAATACATATTTTATATTGTTTTGTTACAGATTTGCTGTTAGAAAATTAAGGACTACAGACATGTTTAACATTTCTGATTTTCTTAATTTCCAGGCCATGAACCTTTGAATGTTCCTCAGCTCTTGATTCCAGATATGTATCTAAATGTCAAACTTCCCACTGGAATATCAGAGAAACCTTTGTCTCCTTCCCCACCTCATTTGGTAATAGCCTTGGTTTGTCCATTGAATTTTAATAATAACCTTGTGTCAAACTCATCGTGCTCATCCATATAGTACCCCCATTTTATAGGTGAAATCAGTATAAAAATGTACATGGCTTTGTAAGAAAGGACAAGAGTTACTTAAGTGTTCTGCCCAACAGTGCTGTAAACTAGAAAGCTCTGACACATCGCTGCTTTCTCCAAGTCAGGCTTGCAGATGCTTGCTTGTTGGTAATAAGGATGACGAATTAACACCACCACCCCTTTTGTAGTCATCTAAAATTTAAAAAATGATTACTCTGTGTTTAACTCAGGCTAGACACACTTACATAGATGTGATTGACATTGAAGCTGATGATCTGTTGGAGTTGCCTGCTAATGAGGAGCCTTCAGGTGATAATGTCATCAAGGCACAGAGCCATCCCCCAGAAGCCCCGTCGTCTGCAGAGTTGCACTGTATGGCAGCTTCAGTTGTGAATGCTGTTCCCCCTCATACTTTTGAGGGCCAAGGTAATATTTTTCCCCATGTTAAAATAAATTAAACACACTAAGATGTATTTAGCACTGTTATCCTTACCCCATATCTCCTAGATCTCGAGATACATGCTCGTGTTGACATTTAGAAATGTTCTATTAACCTCTCAGTTGCCTGGCTTGGACATTTACAATCAATGTTTGTATATCTTTTATGTTCTTGACAGAATCTGCAAGTTCTACTCTGGGTTTAATTTCTGAGCCTGCAAAAATGACTCAATCCTGTCTGGATGAGAAAAGCTGTAGAGCAAGTGTTATGGAAGTGAAGGAGCCTGGGATCTCCTCAGTGATGCCATCAGACAGGCAACAGGACAGAGGTAAATAGCCAGGATGTGCTGCATGATCTGCCCTCTCTGGATTCCTGTTATGTAAGAAAGAAGTATTGCTACTTGATCATTCCAAAAGCACTTGAAAGAGAAATGTTTAAGGTATATAAATGAAGTGCAGCCATGGCTCCAAGCCTGGGACCCACAGTAGTCTGCAAGAAGACTTCAGGTCTACTTGTACACATCTTTCCCCAGCTAATAAGGCTGAAAATAAACATCTTGTCAGAGTCCTTTAGTATTTTGATGTTTAAAAGAAATTCTCATCTTTGAAAAGAAGGAAAATTCAGGGCCAGTAAAAGCACTCATGCTGTTAAGCCTGATAGCCCAAGTTCAATCCCAGATCCCATGATAGGAGGAGAGAACCAGCTCCCTAAAATTGTTCTCTGACCTCCACACATATATAGTGGCACACACACTGTCTGCCCTACCCATCACATACACACACACACACACACACACACACACACACACACACACACACACAAATGATAAAATGTATGTGTAGGAAATTCTGTAATAGCACATAATAAATACATGGACATGGTAGCCAACTAGTAACTCAGGGTTTTTTGTTTGTTTGTTTTATTTTTGAGATTATAATATGATTATATAATTTTTCTTCGTATCCCTTTTCTCCTTCCAAATACTCCCATATACCCTCTTTGCTGTCTTTCAAATTTATGACCTCTTTTTAAATTAATTGTTTGTGTCTGTGTGTATATGTTTAAGCATATATATTCCTAAACACAACCTGCTCCTTCCCTTATGTGCCAAGGCAATTCTGGTTTTTTACTATATTTTCTCCTTTAAATCTATGTGCATCAGATTTTTCCTGAGGGCGATTAAAGGCATTACAGGCTGTAGAGAGCCCATCGGCTGAATCACTTTTTTTATGGCTCTCAGATCTGTAGGCATTTTCCATTTTCCAGATTTCTTTTTAATAACAAATATGGGAGAATTCTATAGGCTGGTTGATTCTTCAATATGTTGAGCATTTAGCTGCTCCTGAACCAGCTGTTCTAAGGCCTGTAGTTTCTCTGATATCAGAGGCCACTGTTCAACCCAGGCAGGTTTGTCAGTTAACTATTTTAAGGGCAGGGCTGTTGGTACCTCTGATAGTTAAACAGCTGTTGTGCTCTGTTTTTGTTCAGCCTGAATGGTCAGTGACTGTTTTTTTTAAATAGTGTCTTATAATATTATTCCTGGAAACATGAATTGGTTTATGGTTTGTTTCTGAGATTGGAGGAATGTTAATCTGGGTATTCCATTGCTGTAACAGATCACAACCACATAGATTCACAGGTACATTAGCCACATATGGTCTCAACCTTCCCCTCTGTCCTTCTGGCCCTATGCATTCAACCCTTCTTGTGCTTTGTCTTATCTGAGATTGGGTTCCAGTCCCTAGGAACTGAACGTCTACCTTCTGAAAAGGCCAAATCAGATGCCATGATTCTGGTGTAATTATAGTCACATCTGTTCCTGTGTCCAATAAACCTTCAATTGTAATGTTATTTATTAGTACCCTTGTCTTTAGTCACTTATGGAAGTCTGCCAAAGTATTCATTTTATGGTTTTTCTTGGAATTTTTGATTCATCTTTCAAAGCTATTCTATCATCCAGAGCAGTATGGTTTTATACATTAGGCATTGGATCCTCTAACTGTTCTGTGAAGGCATTTACTCCACAGTGACTGGGAATGACTGGACCATGTTTGACTTGGAGGCCTGCAAGAGGCCCCCCAAGGCATTTCCTAATGGTAAAGGGTCACCTTTCTTGTCTCTTGGTTGATCTGCATTCATTGGTCCAATGTTGGCTTTTGCCACATCTTCTGCATAATCCAGAAGGTTAGGGACTTTTGTTTGGGTTATTCCTAGAAGAAACATTGTTTCTAGGAGTGCCCTATATACAGTTTCTTCTCATATGGCCTGGTTTACCACAATTAAATGTTGGCACTTTGATGTCTCTTCAGGCCTTTGGGAATCACCTCTCCTATCCCAGCCTCATCATTATGGTTATGAGACTCAATATTGACTGTGTGTGGGAGTCATTCTTCTATTGGTACTGATCTGACCTTTAAAGGCACAATTATCATTTTGCATTCTAAATTAGCATTTTTCAAAAGCCTAAGATTGAACTAGTACTTGTCTAGCTTTTTCATCTGATATTGCTCTATTTACAGCTTTAGTCAATCTTTGCAAAAAGTCAGTAAAGGGTTCTTTTGAGCCTTGTATGACTTTAGTAAATGGCTCAATTCTTGTCCCTGATTGATGAATCTTATACCAAGCATTTAAGGCTGCCCTATGGCATATGGACAAGGTGTGTTCATCAAAGGTAGCCTGCTTATTTACATCACTTCAGGCTGCTGATAAATGGGATCAATAGTCAGATAATAAAGAAATATGAGCTAAGCTGAAATGGGAGTGAGACAATATCAACACTGACACCATCTTCTGGGAAGGCTCACCAGGACCAGGACCAGAAACTATCAAACAACCCATGTTTCAGAACCCATGCACTTCCTTGCATAACTTGGCCTTCATAAAACTTCTGTGAGCTAAGTACAGAGGGCAAAATCATCTGATGATTTTGATGGATTTCTCATCCTGTAACCATTTAGGGACCCATACTAGGAGTGAAAAAGTAATTGCAGGTTGTCAGGCTGTGGGCAGTGACTGTGGGGAAAGGAAGACAGATGAGTAAAGGGATTATTAGGATGCATCTTGTAAGTGCTGAGAGGGCTGATGATGGCTGAGCAACACATCATCTCATCTACTCCAGAGGACAGGCCGTTTAAGGAGCAATACCAACAGTGATTGTTAAAGGGGATGCAAACGGGAGTCTCCTGCCCCAACCACCCGGTCCCAAACAACCGACTCAGAGGCTGAATATGAATTATAAATACTTGGCCAATAGTTCAGGCTTATTACTAACTAGCTCTTACAACTTAAATTAACCCACTCTTGTTCATCTATGTATTGCTGTGTAACTTATGACTTTACTTGTCCTCTAGCATGTCTTGCTTCCTTGGGTGGCTGGCTGGCATCTCTCCTGACTCTGCCCTCCTTCTTCCCATCATCCTCAGGTTGGCTTCCTGTCCAGCTACTGTTGTCAGCTTTTTGTTAACCAATGAGAGTGATGTATATTCATAGTGTAGAAAAGGATTGTTCCTCAGCAAGGGGACTTGAATGAAGGGAGAAATTGCACTCAGACTGAGAGGCATGACCACAGCAATGCAGTTTTGTGGCACCTGCTGGGTTTGGGAAGTTCAGATTTGTTAAAAGCAGTGGCAAGAGCTGAAGGTTTGGAGGTGGAGGGAAGACTGCTGTTGTTAGACATACCGAGACATTTAGGCCTTTAAGGTGAAGGCATTAGAGGCACATGGAAAGGTTTTGGGGGGAAAAGTAACTATCAAATTTGTGTTTCTAATTCGTCCTATTAGGCATTGTGGATGACAGACTACACAGGAGAAAAGTAGGGTTTTATTTGAGATCTGTATTCTGAAACACCAATGAAGCAGTATAGGATGGAGACATGGAGGAGGCTGAATCACCAGGACTTGATGTTGCTTTGGAATAGGAAGGATAGCAACCCTCGCTTACTCTCAGGCCTCTGGCGTGGGAAACATGGTGAAGAGTAGAGCTGTTCCCAGAGCTGGGGACCAGGAAAGAGGCAGCCAGCTAGAAGAGAAGCAGTGCGCTGACTTCCAATGTTTTCTGCTTGGAGTCCATAGTAACCAACACTGAACCTAGCTTTTACTGTGTAATGCTGTTGGTTTTCAGAAGTTGCTTTTTGATGCAGTAGCAGTTTGTAAGAAGGGATAAAGGTGACATTCAAATTGCTATGTGTGTAGAGTTTTGTGGTACTACATTGTTCAGATGTTTAATTTACTACAGAGATAAATTTCAGCAGTCTAGAAACTGAAATGAATTTGTAAGTTTCTTAACTAATAATGAAATTTGGAAACTAATGGCATATTGGCTTAAAATGAGATTGTTCTTATCTTAAGTAAAATTAATGCTGATTTTTCTCTGATTAATGTTTAGATCTCCTAGAACCAAACTTCCCGTTCAAGGAACAGAGCACAAAATTGGACTCTGGGGAACAATCTCTGCTTTGGACCCTGCTTCAGGATGTCCCTGCTGCTTGTCCCTCACCAAGCCCTGCTGTTCACCCCACTCCAAGGCCTGCTGCTCGTCCTGCTCCGAGGCCTGCTGCTGGGAAGTTAGAACGTCTTACTGCCAAACTCCAGGAGATGGATGAGCAGCTGTTAACAGTGCAGACCATTGCGGAGAACATAGAGCAGGACTTCCCTGCACCAGAAGTGCTGAATCTACACTGGGAAAAGGTATCTGTTCTTATTTTCTAGTGCTTTGGTGTGTGTGTGTGTGTGCTCGTGCATGTGTGCAGCCTGTGGTGATGGCTGCAAGTCATTAAATATTTGGTATCATTAATATGATATAATTTTAGATATCTGACTTTATTAAATAATGGGGGGAATTTAAGCTAGAATTTTTTTAAACTTGGCTTTTTTTTGACAGGCTACATTAGCAGTTCTCAACCTGTGGGTCATGACCTTTTGGGATCAAACAACCCTTTCACAGGGTTCTAAGACCATTGGAAAACACAGATATTTACATTATGATTCATAACAGTAGCAAAATTAGTTATGAAGTAGCAACGAAAATAATGTTATGGTCGGGGGACAGCACAAAACAAAGAACAGTATTAGAGGTGGCAGATTAGGAAGGTTGAGAACACCGAGCTACATGATTACTTGTTTTTCTGTCTTCTGTGGTTCTGGGGTCATTCACATACTAGGCAAGTGCTCCCAGTGAGCCGCACTCCCTCCTGGCTCCAGGTAGATCTCTGTCTTCCCATCTCACTAGGTGCCCATAGCAAACCCAGGTAATAACCATCAGCCAGAGTTTCCCTGACTTGTCAGACGACACTCAGATCGCCCCCAGCTGAGAACAGCTGCCATAGCTCTTAGGTAGCGAGCCCATGCTCCCTGCAGGAAAGAAATGTGTGAGCTGCTAACCAGAGTGTGATTTGAAAACACTGTTCAATGTCATTCTCCTCTCAAAGGTTTTTCTTTTCTTTTTTCTTTTTTGTTTTGTTTTTCAAGACAGGGTTTCTTTCATATAGTCCTGGTTGTCCTGGAACATGTTATGTAGACAGGACTGGCATTGAACTCAGAGATCTGCATGCCTCTGCCTTTTGAGTGTTGGGATTAAATGTGTGCATCACCACCTCCCAGCTTATGTGGTAGTCGTTTTATGGTTTTGTTTTATTTTTTAAACCACAAACTTGGATATGGCCAAATGAATCTTGAGCATCAGAAGTCCTTGATGGCCTTTTCTTCAAAGACCCTCTTTTGAAATGTCTTCTGAACTAGTAGTAAAAGCATATTTAAATCCAGACACATATATGTGTATATGCACATACATGTATATTACATATATATTCTTAAGTAAGCTTATAAAGTGTTTCCCTAGGACTTTTTCAAATATCCATAATGTCATCTCCCCTTCCTCATTCCCCACATGTATTACCCTTCCTCCTTCATCTCCAGTTTCCAACACTTTGATTTGCTAAGTTTAACAAACCAGTTTGCAGACCTAGAGAGACAGGGGACTCCCAGGACATCGTGAGCAAGTACTAACTTGGAAGCTTAAGAGCTTGAGTTGAAATCCATGACCTGTCACTGGAAATCGCTCACCCTTGGGCCTTGTTTCCTCGTCGGGATGTAGAAGGCTGTCATGATGGTAGCTAACTTTCTCCCCCATGCCAGGACCATGTGAAGTCATTCCCAGTCCTTGCTACAGATAGTACAAACTTCCTCTTCACGACCCCTGACAATTAGTCACCCTAGATTTTATCCTGTTTCTCTCATTTTGTTGTAGTATTTTAAATGCTTGAGATATACATAAAATTATGATATTTGGACATTTTCAAAAGGTATAACATTTACAGCAGCTCTTTTGCTGTGTTTGTTTTCTTCTATAGGCTGGACTGGTAGATCACGTTGAATTGTCTTCTGGCCCTGAAGTTGAAAAACCGTTAGCTTTAAAAGCCACTAGCATTTCTGAAGAAGGTTTGTGTTGGGAACCTGGGCTGGTACTGAGGCCTGGCTTCAAAAAAGCACTAGAAATACTTTTTTCATGTGAGCTGAAGCCAGTCCTCCCTGCCCCATTCCCAGTCTTTTATTTTTTTTTTTTTATTTTTATGTTACATTATATGGGTATTTTCCTACATGTATATATATGTGCCACATGGATGCATCTTGTGTATCTGTTTCTTCAAAGATTCCACCCCCTTTCCATCATTAGTTCTTTCCGAGTCTGTGAGTGATACATTATCCTTGTCTTTGAAAACAGCTTAGCTTTGCTGTGATTTTTAGGTCATAGTATACAGCTGACTGCAGACTTCTCATGTTTTCTCTAATTCTAGAGTTTCCCTGGCCATTTGGGAGACATTATCCCAGTGTTTGTTGAGCATACACTGCCTATATGCTGTTAGTCTAATTGCTGTCTTAATATCTCTGGTTGCTTTAAAATTTACTTTTTACTCATTTTTCTTTTTTGACACAATGTCTAGGTATGAATTGCTATCTTACACCTAAGTAGATTGATTCTCCAGTTCAAAGGGTTAACGTTGGGAAGTTTGAGTGGCATCCATCACCCTTTTTTCTCCCTCTGTTCTAAATATGCCTGTTAAGTCTGTTTGGACCTTGTCAATTTAATGTTTTAAACTTACACGTTTCTTTATTTGCTTGGCGGGGGGTGGGGGTGCATGCCTGTAAGGCACAGGACAACTTGAGAGAATTGGTTCTCTCCTACTTCGTGAGTCCTGTAGGTCAAACTGAGGTGGTCAGCCTTGGCAGCAAAAATAGTATCTGCTGCACCTCCTCTCTGGTCCCGGTTGTCTCTTTCGTGTGTGTGTGTGTGTGTGTGTGTGTGTGTGTGTGTGTGTGTGTGTGTGTGTGTGTGTGTGTGTGTGTGTGTGTGTGTGATGTTTCATGATTTTTTCATCTTTAGGACTCAGGGATGTATTCACTAGTATTCCTTTAAATCTGTCTTCTAAAAGCTGCTTCCTGTGATTTCTTGTTCCGCCTACTCACTGTTATTCTAGTTTTGATGACTATTTTCAATATCTAAAACTGTTTTCAAATCTGACTGTTCTGCTGTGGCTTCCTATCTTTCCTTTCACTGTACTGTAGACAGCTTTCAGAATGTACTGTAGGCATCTCATGTGAGTGTGTCATGTGTGTATGTGGAATGTACATGTATGTAGTGGTCGTAGCATCTCATGTGAGTGTGTCATGTGGAATGTACTGTAGGCATCTCATGTGAGTGTGTCATGTGAATGTACTGTAGGCATCTCATGTGAGTGTGTCATGTGGAAGCAGCAACTTTCCCTTCGTGTTTTCTCTTAATTGTATGCATGCCTTGGATTAGTGTCTTTCCAGACTCATGGGGACGTGGAAGATCAAAATGATACAGAGAAAACTTCAGAGACAGAATTTTCAGTAACAGAAAATCACCCTAGCCAGAAAACCTACGTATGCCCTTCTGCGGGGTCAGCCATCTGCTCTTCCATGGACTGGAGTATCACTTCTCCTGGTACTGCTCTTCACTCCTTAGGTTTACATACTCTTGTGTGGATTAGTGTTACTGATACCTGGGAGGGCTACAGCTGTGAAGGTGTGTGAAGTAAATACACTTCAACCACATATTACACCCCTATAACATTTTAGCATTAAATCTATAGTAATTAGAATTATATGTGATTTTTATAAAAATTGATAAATTCAAAGTGCTAATTACTAGAATTTTGCATTTTAATCTGTAACAGTACTATTTGTTGAGCCCCTGCTGCGTACATTGCTATATTTCATGCATGGGCCCATTTTAAGGTTGACTGAGGTAGAACTTCATTATTCTTATTCTAGAGTCGAGACTGAGGTTTAGAAAGGGTTAGTGCCGCTGTTTGTTTGATTTCATTTGGAGACACGTTGTCATTACAAGTGCTGTTCTTGGGTCCTGAAGGGACATTGAGTCATATGAACAACAGGCACAACATTTCTTGTGTAACCCATGTAAACATGGATAAAATGAAATGTTTTCCTCTAGTATTTAATGTATGTTTTGTATGCTTGAAAAGGAATTCTATTTTTTTTTTAAATAAGAATTCTGATGCCGTAAGTAGGAATCTCCTTCCAGGCTGGCTTCTTGGAGAGGTATAGTGCCATTACCTCAGTTTTGCAGTCAGAATAGCTTAGAGTTTTCTCCTCTACAACTTCCATTTCTTTTAAAAAACGTTACTGGCAAATAACTGATTGAGGTTAGATTTTAATTTTGGACACAGCCATAGGCCTCCCAGAAGCTTATGTGCAGGTATGCTGACTTGTCCAGGAAGATGCCAAGCCGGGTGTGACTGCTTCACATTGCGAATGGAGAATTATACCGACTAACTCTGCTGAATGACCTCTGAAGGCGTTCCAAAGGAAGAGTTCCAGAAGTGGGATCAGAGTAACAGCTTCAAGTGTTCTTTATGGGGCTGGAGAGATATGCCTGAGCAGTTAAGAGCACTGGCTGTTCTTCCAGAGGACCTGGGTTCAATTCCCAGCACCCACATGGCAGCTCACAACTGTAACTCCAGTTCCAGGGGAATCAGAACCCTCACACAGACATACATGCAGGCATTTCTAAATCTCTGATTAATAATGGAAGTTTGAAAACAATTGACCAGCTGTGTGCACACCTTTAACCTCAGCACTCATGAGTTCGAGGCAGGTGGATCTCTGTAAGTTTGAGGCCAACCTGGTCTATAGAGTGAGATCCAGGACAGCTATGGCTGTTACAAAGAAACCCTGTCTCAAAAACCCAAAAGAAAAAATAAAAAAGAATTTACCATGGGGCTGGGGAAATGGCTCAGTTGGTGTAAGGCTTGCTGTGTGGGTATCTAGTTTGGGTCTGTGGTAGCCACATAAAAAGCTAGGCTCAGCTGTGCTGGAGACAGAGATGAGAGGGTCCTGGGGCTTGCTTGTTCTCTGAAGTCCAGTCAGCCAGCTTCAGTGTGAGACCTTGTCTCTAAAAGGAAGGCGGGGAGTAATAGAAGGTACTTGGTGTCAGCCTCTACACCTGCACACACATAGGAACACACACAAAAATCCTGACCTAAAAGTTTAAAATATTTTTTACTGAACAACTTTTCATGCAGTATATTCTGATCATTGAACTAAATCTTTTCATTAACAATGTTTGTTTTTTTTTAAGGTGTGAATATCAGCAATGAATTTGAAAGGTAAATCTTTTAAGAGTTCATGATTTTCAATTTGTGTGTTAAAATGTATATGTTAATATGTGTTATGGAAATTTTACTGCTCTATGAATGTGAACTTTTATATTACTTTTTTTTTTTCAAGACAAATTTTTCTGTGTAGCCTTGGCTGTTCTGGAACTCACTCTGTAGACCAGGCTGGTCTTGAATTTACAGAGTTCCACATACCTCTGCCTTCTTAGTGCTGGGATTAAAGGCATGTGCCAGCACCGCCTGGCTATATTACACTTTTTGTAGTTTAAAGAAATCTTACAAATTTCCATTGCCAATGAGTATTTTAGGAAACTGGGGAGTGTTATGTTATATATATTTGGTGTTTTAGAATTATGTAATTAGAATGTAATAGACTGTATTGGCTGCATTCTCTTACATTATGAGTTAAGCTATAGCAGTTAAGACCTATAGCTCCTTGTAATGAAACACAGCCATACCACGTGCCTCTGTATGAGCATAGCATTTCTATTGTGACATTCTTGCCAAAACACGGGATGATTTTGACCATGAGCAGAATGGAGGCATGCCAAAGAATATTTTATAAAATGACCAGCTAAGATTTCTCAAAAGCATCAAGGTCATGAAAAATACCAAGATAGAAATTGCTTTAGGTCAGAGAAGACAGATGTCATGACAACTAAGTATACAAGTGGATTCTGGGCAGAAAACAGACACTAGTGAACAATTAGGGAAGTGTGATACAGTCTGTAAATTAGTTAGCAATAGGTCAGTTCCCCAAGTTTGATATAAGACGAAGATTATGTCAGAAGATCACATTTGAGAAAGCCGAGGAAGGGTATGTTGGAGTTTTACTACTTAAAAAATTTTTAATTTTAAGTGTTTTGCCTGCATGTGTGCCAGGTGCCCAAATAAGGCATCAGATCTGTGAAATTGGAGTTACAAATAGTTGTGAGCCATCATGTTGATGCTGGGACTTGAACCCAGGTCCTCTAGAACAGCAGCCAGTGCTCTCAACTGCTGAGGCATCTTTCCAACCCAAGTTTTGTTTTGATATGTGTCTGTGGGTGTGTGCAATGCCCACTGAGGCAGAGGCATTGGATCCCTGGGCAATGCTGTTGTTACTGTGAGCCACTTGATATTTGGATCAATGAGTGCCCTTAACCACTGACCCATCTCTCCAGCCCATTTTGCTGCTTTCTTAAAGCCTGGAACTATTTCAGATGAACTGTTAAAAATTTTTTTTGCCTTTGCTTAGAGCTCATTTTCTGAGAGCGTCTATGATGTCATTGATAACTAGGCTTTTCTGCTGGATGATCCCAGAATTTAGAAATAGAAGACTAGGTGTCTCTTATTTACGTTCTAAAAAAGTGTTACTCATTTCTGCTTAATGTGATTAAGTCATAGATACAAACTTATATTCCTGAAATTTTATTTGCAAGTGTTTCAGAAGATCAGCTCCAGGTGACTGGATTGACTGATATTGCTGACATCATTGATGATCTTATAACTAAGAGTGGAGTTTCCAGTAAAGAGCTTGGCTTGACAGAAAAACAAGCTAGAAGCATATCCAGGTAATAACTGAAAGTATGTGCATGCTAGGCATGGGACCTTGTGTGCGTTTGAAACAAGATCTCAGGGCCTTGCTGGCACTAAGTACACACTCTACCATTGAATTACATCCAGGCTCGGAAGAATCTAATCCATTTAAAATAATGCAGGCTCAAGAATATTTAAAATTTGCCAGGTTTGAAGCTCAGAACAGATGCTTTCCTCATAAATGCTTGTGTGTATACGTCACTCTTCTTCTCTGACAGCATGCTCCCTGTTATAGTTAGCTCAGTGCGTCTGTGTTCTGGGAGCTTCCCCGGGACTCACTGTGGTCGACATGTCTGAGTTCTGTGTCCTAACAGAAGGCATTAACGATTAAGTCATGGTCCTCTATCCTAACTGCTAACCTTAGAAGTATAATAGCACTTCTGTGGAACTTGAAGTGTGTTTTCCTCTCAGTCTTTCGTACATGGAATCAAGACTGACTATCCCATTCATGTTCCCCTTAACTATATATATATAATACATACTAGGCAAGCCTGTCAGGCATGGTGGCGTATAATACCAGGGAGGTGGAGACAGGAGGATGTCAAGTTTGAGGCCAGTCTGGGCTACAGAGAGAGACTGTCACAAAGTAGAGTTTAACTGAATTTCCTAGTTCAATCACATTCCATTATTAACTTATTAAAAATGTAATGCATTATAATCAAACTCAAAAAGGTGGTTCCAGAAAATAGAGCACAAAAGAGACTTTAAATTTTGACAATGATGTGTGTGGATGTGTGTCAGAGCAGGGCATGTGCACATGTGTGTGCGGGTGCCCAAGGAGGCCAGAGGCTTCGGGTCCCCAGAACTAGAGTTACAGGTGGTTGTGAGCCATCCAGCCCGGTGCTCCAAGCCAAACTTGCGTCCTCTGCATGCACATTATGTGCTCTCAAACTCGGAGCCATTTCTCCAGCCCCTGTGGGGTGGTTTGAAAGAAAATGACCCCAAAGGGATGGCACTATTAGGAGGTGTGGCCTTGTTGGAGGAAGTGTGTCACTCTGGGGGTGGGCCATGAGGTCTCCTATGCTCAAGCTACCCTCAGTGTCACAGTCCACTTCCTGTTGCCTCCTGATCAAGATGTAGCCAGCACTGTGTCTGCCTGCTCGCTGCCATGCTCCCCACCATGATGATAAGGGACTGAACCTCTGAACTGTAAGCCAGCCACCCCAGTCAAGTGTTTTCCTTGTAAGTTGCTGTGGTCATGATGTCTCTTCACAGCAATAGAAACCCTAACTAAGACACCCTACAAAGACTTAGTAGAATATATATATAGTGTGTATATGTATATAATGTGTGTATATGTGTGTATATGTATATACACATATTATGTATATGTATATATTATATATGTGATATTATATATTATATATATGATATATATACACACACCCTCTTTTAAGAGAATAAACCCCAACTTAATTGCCTTCAATTGTCCTTTTATCCCCTGAACTTAATGAGTATGTTATAAACATCTCATCAGTGGTCTATTAAATGTTCAGAACTAAATTTAAATTTGATTTCTAGTCTTGAATGGTGAAATTATAATACAGAGTTGTGTCATTGTGCTGTGGGAGCTCAAGGGAGGAAAGACAGTTTATCAAGGCAGCCTGAGCAGGTCCAGATCTGTTCTGTATTTCAGAGGGCTAATGGGGTGTCTCCACAGAACAGTGACTTAAGACAGAAATTACAGGTACATTAACTTTCAGTCCTCTGAAAAGCAGATGCCAAGGTGGGATTTAGATGGAAAAGAGTTTGATTTGGAGAAATGCCTGGGAGGGAGGAGTAAAAGGGACCAGTTATCAGACCATGGTGCTGATGGGGGCACGGATCAGACTCCTGGAGTTCCCAGTGTGGCCCCAGCGTGCATATTTGCTGAGAGCACTCTCATAATTTTATTTTTTTCTTTCTTTTCTTTTGAGACAAGGTCTTACTACATAGCTTTGGCTGTCCTGGAACGCATTATGTAAACCAGGCTGGCCTTCAACTTATAGAAATCCACCTGCCTCTGCTTCCCAAAGGCTGGTACTAAAGGCAGATGCCACCATACTCCATGCTGTTGACCTTTCTGAGAGCAGGTCAGAGAAGGCTGACTGAGGGCATGATAGTTAGTGCCCTTCAAAATGGTACAGTGTTCTCCTTCCAGAGCAACAGTGTAAGATATTTGTCTTCTGCAAAGCATATGGAAAAGCCAGAGATCCTTGCTTATTTTCCAGGATTCAGCATCCTTCTGGCAGATGCCCCCAAAGAACTGAAAAGGAGAGAAGAGAGATTAAAATCTGGATGAAAAGAAAGCGAAAAGAGAGGATGGCAGAGTACTTAAATCAGCTGGCAGAGAAGAGGGGACAGGAACGCGATCCTTTCTGCCCCAGAAACAGTCCAGTAAGTCTGTAGTACCCCAGGGAAGGAGTTCTCACTGGATACGTACAGGCTTTTCCTGACAGATAGTCAAGAAAAAAATTAATGTAATTTGGGTGCCTTTTTTATTGAGCAAATGTTAATCAGTTACCTGAACAAAATGTGTTAGGATATTGTACAAACTATTTAATGAATTCTATTTAATGAATTTAAATATCTTTTTCTCTATTGGGCTAATTAAGGCTCTGTCATTTTAAATAAACAAGGAGGTTGAAGGGGTGGCTAGTTGGAATTGTTTCTTCATTTTCAGTGAGACTCATTGATAGCTGAACCAGCCATGTGCATATTAAAGACATTTTTAAAACGTAGTTTTGAGGTCTGGAGAAATGGCTCGGTGGTTAATGTAGGCACTGCTCTTGCGGAGAACTCAAGTCTGGTTGTCAGCACTCACACACAAGAAACAGAAGATAAAGATAGATCACAGTAAATACACCAGGAAAAAAAAAAAAAAAAAAAAAAAAAAAAAAAAAAAAGCAAAATCACACCCAGAAGACAACGGATAGATCACAGTTCCCGGAGATAGATCACACAGTTCCCTGTAATACAGCGCCAGGAGAGCCAACGCCCTCTCTGCACCCCTGTGTGCCCAGTCAGACAAACAGATGTACATAATATACACAAAATCAAGTTTAAACAATAGCATTTACTATCTACAAAGAATGTTTTTGAGCCATGGTCCCTAAGTGGTCTAGAACCCTGTATTAGACCAGGCTGGCCTCAAACTCACAGAGATCCACCTGCCTCTGTCTCCCAAGTGTTGGGACGAAGTGTGTGTGCTTTTAGTGTACCCACTACATCCAGCTCTACAAAGACTTTTCTAAAATTAGAAGAACAGTGGGGGTGGTTCTGCTGCCCTCTGATGGTGTTGGTTTACAGAGCCTAGAGGAATTGATAGTGCTCGTGGCTAGATCCAGGAGAATTGTTTATTTCAAGGATGAATGGGCTCAACCCCTAATACTTCACCAAAACAAATTAGAGCTTCGAAGGTGAAACAAAAGAATCATATCACCATGAAAGCGACATGTGGATTTAGAGTGTAGAGTCCATTTTGAGTATTAGAGTGTATAGTCTATTCCTTTGTAATTTCACATAAAATATAATATTTTAAAAGGGTCATTATAAAAGCATCATCAGAGTAAATTGTGTAAGTGAATTTTTAAGATAAGGTTGTCTTCTTTAATCTGCATGGTGCAAAAGAGAAACTCTCATCTAAAATTTGTAATTTGGATCAGCAACATGATAAAAGTATTTGCTGACACCTTGGATTTGCTCCCAAGAACCTACATGGTGGACAGAGAGAACTGATTCCCACAGGCTATCTTCTGACCTCCATACACATACCATGATGTGCACATAGCCACACACAGATACTTACAAATGAATAAACAGTGTGTGCTCTATGTACCTGACTCTGCGTCAAAACCTGCTACTGTTAATGTAATACTTTTTTTATATTATTGTTTACCTGTGTGACCACTTTGCCTGCATGTATGTCTGTACATCATGTGCATGTCTGGTGCCCACTGAGGAGGCCAGAAGAGGGCTTCGGGTCCTCTAGAACTGGAATTATTGGTGGTAGAAAGCGGCCATGTGGGTGCTGGGAATAACCATTCCTGGATTTTCTGGAAGACCAGCCAATGCTTTTAATCACTGAGCCATCTCCAACCTACTAACACTTTCTTAATGAACTTTGCAGGCACAATTGGAGCTTTCAAGTCTATTGAAGTATATAACCAGAATCTCGATGTATCTAGGGATGTATGTGTGCATGTATGTGTTCTCTCTCCAACGAGGGATGGACTCTAACATCACCGTCACTGTCAGTCAGATATAAAAACCAAACAGGTTTATGTAAATTTCGAGTAAACTAGCTGTGAAGGTATAAGAACCACTTTTGGGAGTCAGTTTTCTCTTTCATCCTAGAGTCCCCAGAGTCAGACTTGGGTCTTGAGACTTGGCAGGAGGTGCCTGTCCTTGCTCTGCCGTCTCGCTGGTCCTAGTGCGTGAAGTTTGAAAACTAGGTTTTTGGAGACAAGGTCTCTCCGTTAGTCCCGGCTAACATAAAGTTCATGGTCCTCTTGCCTCAGCCACCTAAGTGCTAATTTCACAGTGTTTCAATCTAAGATGACATTTTACACTAAGAGAGAAAACTTTCTCAAATATGACAGTGTCTTGTGCCTCTGTAAATGCCAGCAGACTGTCTAGTGCTTTAGTTGTTTGGACTGAACAATAATGAACTAACTGGACATTTCCTGTGCAGTTTTATATGACTTCAAGGCAGATCAGGCAAAGACAAAAGATGAAACATGAAAAAGATAGGTAAGTCTGGAAGCTGTACCCTCAACATGCTCTAGCTCGCTTGTGCCTTGGGAATTACTAATAGTTTCCTGTCAGTAGACAGACTGTTATGGGAGATAGCATTTTAAGAAAAGATAAGCTGCTTAGGAATTTGCTTTCAAATATTACTTGTGCCATTCAATTTTTATGACTCTTATTTCTGCTGCCCTCCCATACCCAACCTGGATTCATCTGTATGTGTCTGAAATACCTCAAAAGCCAAAGTACAGGCACCTTTATTTTGTTATCATTATCATGTTGGTTCTTTGAGCCAGGATGTCAGTGTGTACCTACCTCAAAGTAGCCATCTCCCTGCGTCAGTTTCCCAAATGCATAGACTGTAAAGTGTGTGCCACAGTAGTGCCCCGCCTCTACAAGGACATAGCCATACACTGTGCTCTCCAGGGATTTTGAGAGTGAGGCAGAAGATTTGGGGTTTGTTGTTTGTTTGTGTTTTGAGACAGGGTTTCTCCGTGTAGTTTTGGTGCCTGTCTTGGATCTCACTCTGTAGACCAGGCTGGCCTGGAACTCACAGAGATCTGCCTGGCTCTGCCTCCTGGGTGCTGGGGTTAAAGATGTGAGCCACCACCGCCCGGCCTGAGGCAGAAGGATTTGTAAACATGTGCTCCCTCTCAAAATGAACAGGACAATGACGTTGCGTTCCTGTCCACAGACTGCTGTTGTCCAAACACTACAGCCAGCGAATCTCGCAGGCATACTCTCTGATGAATGAACTGCTGTCTGATTCGGCACAGCTAGCAGCGCCTGCAGATAAACCCTTCCCTAAAAGATCCCCCACCGATCAGCATCGCACACAGCAACAGGGCTCTGCTCCAAGGAGGTGAGACAATTTGGCCTGTTACGTAGCATTGAGGTTGGTTTGTTTTCAGACAGCGTCTCCAGTATTCCAGGTTGGCCTTGAACGTGCTGTGTAGTCAGTGCTGACCTTGAAGGTCCAATCCTGCAGCCTCTACCTCCTGATGACATCTCAGACTACACCCTGGCTATGCAGTGCTGGGTTAAACCCAGAGCCTTGTGCATGGTAGACACTCGCTCTGCTCTGCCCACATCCCTGGCCCCAAATGTAGCACTTGTGTGTCTTCATCTATGCTACCTCGTTACAATAAAGTGAAGAAAAAAATAGCGCCATAACTATGTGCTCATGTAAATTTATAGAATAACCAAGGAGAAGGCAAAAATTGTGTTAAATTTCTAAATAAGATATGACAAAGCATTTTGGAATATATGAAATAGCGTGTTTGGTATCTTTTCAGCCTTCTCTTCTCCTTTAGTTCTATGAAGAATTGCTTCTGGAATTTGCCTTTAATTCCTCTCCTCCCCCCATCTGCCATTTCCATTCAGGCAGGAGCAGCCGGCCCTCCCTCACCATCTGCACATCTCTGTTACCCGCCCATCCAGCTGCAGCTACTGCAGAGCTCTCCATAAATTACCCGCCTGCAGTGGTGTAGATAGGATTCCAATAGGTGAAGTTTATTAAGTAGAGCGTGCTGCTAATGCCCCAGGTGTAAGTTTTCTTACAGGTGGCCAACAAACATACAGATATGTTAGTGATTCATATAGTTTTTATTCAGACTGTCAAAGGCACCCAGGAATTTTCTTCAATAAAATAGAAGATTAAATACATAAAGAAGCTGTTATGTATATAGAGAATTTGAAGTGGGTAGATATTACTAAAATTTTCCTTGTCAAAATTCAAATTTTTCAAAGAATAATGTGTTTTATGTCTGAGGTAACACTGTGGCACGGCATAAGCAGTGTTGAGTTATTATTTGGAGGTTTTAAAATAAAGTTTTTAATTATCATGTGATTTCTACTTTAGAGAGAATCCACATGGGCAGACTTTCCTCATAAATCGGCCTGGACGAGGCAGGCGTATTTCCAGACCAAGTCATCTACAAAAGGAGAAACCCTTGGGGCAGCCCCAAGGTGCATCTCGGCAGCAAGGTAAGACTTGAAGCTCCCTGGTCTTTTGTGATTTGACTGTGTTCTTGGAGTTTTTTTGTGATTTGACTGTGTTCTTGGAGTCTCCAAAGTTATTTTATTAGTAAAAAGAAACTCCAGTTCCAGCAGAGCATGGTATTGAGAAACCCTTGGCTACCCCAGGCTTTTGGTCTATTGCTCTGACATGGCAGTTGCTTTTCTGTCCCGAGTGCTAAGACTCCTAGCCTGAGCCACCGCTCCTTCCTCGTGGCTCCCTGGTGTCTGAGGAGGAAGCCTTGGAGCCCATGGACCTGCTGTCTTTGTTGTTTGTCCCATTGTAAGCCTTCACTGCTGTCCCCCCTGGTGTGGGTGGTCTGTTTCACCTGGCTCCTGCAGTAGCTCACACATCCATCGGAGACTTTGGATGCTCTCCGCAGCCCCAGACCACCTTCCTCAGCTTCCTGGCTTTTCTAACAGTTGGTTTCCCGTCCATAGAACAGGCTTTTGTACTCTGCCCCTTACACCTCGAGTGTCTTTGAAGACATCCTTATCTTTTAAGATTGGGTCTTGCTGTATAGATCAGAGTGGCCTTCAATTCAGTCTTCTGCATCAGCCTTCTAAATAGCGTTATAGATGGGTGCCACTGCATGTGGCTTAGGCAGCCCTAATCTTAATCCTTTAGTATTCCAGTGTGGTATGTTCAGTTTTGAATCTATATCCTCCTTGTGGATGGAAGTTACCACTTGCACAGTTGCTGGGAAGAGGCTGTAGTTAGTCAGTGTGGACCACGAGGAGCCCACAGCTAACTCTTGGCTGTCCCAGCCCTTTCTCCTCATCTTTGTATCGCCCCTTCATGGGACAAAGACAGTGCTCGAATAACTAGCGAAGATGCTCAACGTGGCTGTTGGACTTTTTATTTTGCCTAAAAATATGTAAACAGATTTTTTACTTTTAACAATATTAACAGAAAGTATTGTAATGTCCACATACACACACACACCAACCCTGTCAGATACTACTACCAAATGCCAGGCCATTGACTTTGCTTCAAACAGTCTAGGTTTTAGAATCCTCTAACTCTGCTACCTATTTTAGGCCTTCAGGTCTATTATTAAAAATCTAACTCTCATACCTCGTGTGGAGGCATATACTCAGAGTCCCAGCACTTGGAGATAAACTTTGGATCCTTTCAAGTTTCTAAGGCCATCCTTGATTATACAGTGTGCTTCAGGCCAGGCTGGACTACTTGAGACCCTATCTCAAACATATAAATAAAGCCACAGTAAAGCTCTCCTGGTGACACATACATGGAAGTCCTACCTACTTGGGAGGCTAAGGCAAGAGGATCACTTGAGCCCACAAGTTCATGACCAGCCTAGGCAACATACTGAGAGCCTGTCTTTCAATAAATAGACAGGTCAATTATTTTAAAATTATTTTAAAAACCATCTACTGGCAAGATGACTCAGCAGGTAAAAATGGCTCCTGCCAAGCCTAGTGACTTAAGTTCAATCCCTGGAACCTGTGTAAATAAGAAAGAAGAGAACCAATCCTGCAAGTTGTCCTATGTGATGATATTATGTTCCCCAATATATTGTGCACCCTAATAAACTTATCTGTGGTCAGAGAACAGAACAGCCACTAGATATAGAGGCCAGAAAATGGTGGCACACATACCTTTAATCCTATCACTTGGGAGGCAGAGATCCATCTGGATCTCGGTGAGTTCAAGGCCACACTGGAAACCACCAGGCATGGTGACACACACCTTTAATCTCAGGAAGTGATGGCAGAAAGCAGAAAGGTATATAAGGTGCGAGGACCAGGAACTAGGCCTTTTAAGCTTTTAATGATTTTAGCAGCAGTTCGTCTGAGATCCATTCAGATGAGGACTCAGAGGCTTCTAGTTTGAGGAAACAAGATCAGCTGAGGAATTGATGAGCTGAGGTTGGATGTGGCTTGTTCTGCTTCTCTGATTTTCCAGTGTTCACCCCAATACCTGGCTCCAGGTTTGTCTTTATTAGTAAGACCTGTTAAGGTTCGTGCCACAGTCCTATGATGTGCTATGGCAGGAGCTCATCCACACACGTAAACACACACACACACACATCATAACATGGCTGAGGAGTTTAAGTACAGCATAAAGCAAACGGTGGTTATTAATTTTTGAGCTTACAAAACTCTCATCCTTGCCTTGATAAAATTTAACTTGCTGTTTTAGCTAGGACTTTACCAGGCTTCTAGATCCCTTGCTCTCCAGCTGCTAAGGGTGTTGTCCTCTAAGGAAGGACACCAAGTTTAAAAAGTAGTTTTCCTTCTTCCTTTAAAGGCCTGCTTTCTTGGTTCTGTTAGGATCCTGGAGAAGTCCCACAAAAGACCACCATCCATGTATGCAATCAACAAGAGCATTTATTATTCCAGCATGTTGGGGCCTGACATCCTACACAAAGGCAAGATGGCAAAGACCCCAAGAGGGACCTGTGAGCTTCTTTTAAGCATAGCCAAGAGGAGATACTAGAGCAGTTAGGTTATTTTAGACATGATTGGCTTAAGCAAGTGGCAATCATATTAGTATGTTCTAATTGGCCAGGGCTAGTCAGGGACTGGTCAGGGTACAGTTTTCCATTTTGGAGCAGGCCTGGACAAGTCCAAGGCTTTATTCTTAAGCTGCTGGGGGCACTGGCTGGCCTAGTACGCACTGACTGGGGCACTGGCTCACTCAGTGGCCCAGGCTTGGTGCTTCCTACCTCCCTTGCCCCTGTGGTCAGGGGCATCAGGGATTGATTGTCCTTTGTTTTGGGCTCTCACAGAAACTGTTTACTCAGTCTCAGGAAACTGAAATGGAGGCCTGATCTCTGAGAGAAGACTGAGCAGCCTGTCATGTGTCTGCTTGGTCCTCTCAGCTCAAAGCAGCCTGATTCTAGAGCTTATCAGGCTGACTGCACTTGTGAGGATGTAGGCAGGCAGCCCGACCTAGGCACATTTTATTAGGGTGCAACAGAATATCACCACATTGGTGTGTCTGCTAAAGTAAACTGCTCCTGATTGGCACAAATGACAGAGGTTTTTCAGGGGCTTGGAGGTGATGGTGCAGTTGAGGTTCATCATGCTAGATTGCACACATTGTTTGGCAGTCTGTGTCGTATGCTGAGAATCACCTGCTATCCTTAAAGTACAGAAGACTCCCAACTCCATATGTAGGTGAGATTTCTTTTTTTAATTTTTATTTTATTATTTTATGTGTATGGGTGTTTTGCCTGCATGTATGTTTATGTACCATGTGAGGTCAAAAGAGGGCATTGTATCTCTTGTGTCCTTTGGAAGAGCAGCAAGTGATCTTAACTATTGAGCTGTAACACAAAATCCAATAGGTCTTATAATAAAAAACTCGAAGCCAGATATTGGGGTAAATGCTGAAAGATCAGAGAGACAAAGGAACAAGCCACAGCCACTTCTCACCTCCCCAACTCCAAGAATCTTCTGACTGAATGTCTCTGAGTTCCCAGCTGAAAAGGCTTCAGCCCAAAAGCCTCCAGCTGAAGAGGCCTTAGCTCCTGTCTCCTCAGCCTTATATATCTTTCTCTGCCCAGCCATATTGCTTCCTTCCTAGTGCTGGATTAAAGGTGTGTTCCCCCACTGCCTGGCTCTGTTTCTTTCCTAGATTGAATCAATCTCATGCAATTCAGGGTGTCTTTGATCTCACAGAGATCCAGACAGATCTCTGCCTCCTGAGTGCTAGGATTAAAGGTGTGTGCCACCATTGTCTGACCTCTATGTTTAATCTAGTGGCTGGCTCTGTCCTCTGATCCTCAGGCAAGCTTTATTTGATACAAAATCTATCACTACACTGAGCCATCTCTGTAGCCCCATGGTGGGGACTTGCTGTGGTCACTTGCCCTTCACACTCATTGACACACAAAGTGTCAGGATGGAAAGAGATCCTCCAAGCAGGTGGTAACCATAGGACGGAAAGTGCTGGGTTTCTGTCAGAGAAAATAGACTTCAAGGCAGAAATTGTGTATGAAACCAAGGTGGTCATCACTGAATGATAATGGACTCAGCTCGTCAGGATGGCAGAGCATGTGTAAGTACCTGTGTTGTTGAGCCGAATACAAAAAGCAAACACTCCGGGCCACAGAGGGAGAAGCAGTGCCCAGACCAAGTGACAGCACTCTGAGGAGTTCTTAGGTTTGTCGTTGTGCTGCTGTGTTTTCTGTCTGTGTGTGGTGCTGGGGATTCGACATGGGGCTTCACAGTGCTAGAGCAGCTCTCTACCCACGTCTCCAGGCCTCAGCAAGTATTTTGACCACAATAAAAGCTAAAAGTAAACAGTTTTTCGGAAAATTGAAGTATGTGGAAATTAAACAGTATGTTCTTCAACAATTAGTAGATCAAAGAGATCAAAAGGAAAATTAAGCACTTTTGAGAAAAGGGGCGATGGAAAAACAATACACCAAGACTGATAGGGCTATGTGAAATACCTAACCCTAAAAATACAAATTGATCACAAAGGGAAGAAATATCACAGAAATTTGAAAAAAATAAACAGAATTGACAAACCCTTAGCCAGGCTCGTGGAAAAGACTCAAATGTTTAAGATTAGGAAGCAAAGTGAGGACATTTTGACACCTCTAAAATAAAGGGGGTCTTGGGGGAATGTTAGGACAGTTACATGCCAACAAATTTGATGATCGAGACAAATTGGAGAAACCTACCGAGTTGAATCAATGAGAAACATGTGCAGGCTGCACCAGAGTCAGCATTAAGGAAGACCTGTCGGCCTTGCCATTTGCTGTATTGTGTCTGCACTGGAGTACATTGTGCTAAGGAAAATAAATCAAACACAGAACAAAAATGATCACAGGATCTCCATTATGCGTGGGTTCTCAGTCATCTGAGGAAAGAACAGGAAATGTGGACTATAAGACAGAGGACACAAAGTAGCAAATGACAGATACCCCAAAGAGTTGATTTACAGCCCTCGGGCCATTAATAGTATATTGTGTTCAGGAGTTTTGCTGAATGGGTAATAAAGAATGGGCAACTGTCACCTGGTAAAAATGTTAATTACACCATAGTAACTATTTTACCATGTATGTGTATTTCCAGAATCAATGTAAAATTTATCATAAAAACATTAAAGCTTTGTCTACACTGGAGGTAGGAAAACCCTACTTTGAAAATTTTTAGAGTTATACAGAAATGCATGTTGTACTTTATCTCAACATTTGCTGCCTTTCTCTCAATCAATCTGTTAAATATAGGAAATTTTTCTGTCTGAGGGGTATTAAAAAAGAAAGGAAAGGCTGGGTAGTGGTGGCACACACCTTTAATCCCAGCACTCGTGAGGCAAAGGTAGGCAGATCTCTGTGAGTTCGAGTCCAGCCTGGTCTACAGAGTGAGATCCAGGACAGGCACCAAAACTACAGAGAAACCCTGTCTCAAAAAACCAACCAAACAAACAAAAGGAAGGAAACACATAATTTCTGATGGTAATTTTCCCTTTTACTTCATCTTAGAAAGTCTTTTCTGAAAATCTGTCTCCACACTCCTACGTATCTCTTTCTCTGTCTCCACACAGCTACATCTCTTTCCACACAGCTCTGTCTATAGCACACATCTCTTCTCAGCAGCTACATCTCTTTTCTACATCATTCACCTCACTACTCACTGAACAAACTCTGGACAATACATGAATTACATTTTGAGGGTCACATAACATTTTTTTCAGTAGACATTTCTTGAGGTACATAGGCTGAGCACCCAGCATTTTCCAGTGGAGAATGACATTAAAATTCAGGACCTAAACAATAAACAGTTAGTTGGCTAAACCTTGAGTGGTTAGGAGTTTGTGCAGAAAGTCAGTTGTTACAGGGAGTTATGTCTACTGAAGTTGCTTCATTCCTGACCTTGGTTAAACAGACAGACACCTGGGAATCTGTCCTTGTGCATTCGTTAGCAGAGGTAACTAGTCTGCTTTGAATTTGCTCTGAGGTCTAAAATCAACTAATTGTGTAAAAAAATTCTCTTTGTAACTGAGAATATTGTTATTTTCCTATGTCAGTCTGAGCTAGGAAAAATATCCCAATATTTCTGTTCCTCAAAATTGTACAGTTAAAGAAGAAATCATCTTTCTGATCATCCACAGATACATGTGCCCCAAAAGTACAAAATACATCACTAATGGGCTGTGGAAAGACCCTACAGCTGTTTTTTATGGAGGAATTGTGGCACATGAGAATAATTACAGACAGACGCAACCAGTATCCATAGTAGCCAGTAACTCCATTGTCTTTGCCTATTGGGGCTCCCTATCAGAGAGTTATTCATCTGGTAGGTCAATACCTGAATTATTAGTTGCCATCTGTTGTATTTATGTCACGGCCTATGACAGTAGGACAAATAAGTCCAAGAGAAAGTCATCCAAAGAGAAGGAAACTATGGGGTCATCAGGGTCAAAGACAGCTAGCTTCTCAAGTCAGTAGAGACCATTTATATCATCTTTCTAGATGTCTATAATTATGTTTATTTCATCAAACAAGACATTTGATGTCTGAATAAGAGTTAGTTGTAGCAGAGGTGGACATGGGATTGGTTGATGTTTACAGTAGCCTGTGCTGAGCTCTGAATGTATCCTGAGCACTTGAAGGAATGGCTTGGCCTCCCACCTTCCTTTGTTTCTATCTTGGAAGCAACCTTATGGTTGTGATGTTGACTCTTCACTCAGTGCCTGCCTTCCTTCCTTTCTGTTTTCTTCTGTTGTTTTGAGACAGGGTCTCATCACTAGGCATTCTTGCTCTAGAGATGAAATCATCATTACTTTCAAATCAAAGTTGGTGTCCATGTCATATATTGTTACAAGTCTGCCGGGAGCCATATCCAGACCTTATGGATTGAATATTAGGTACCAGATGCCTGCCTTGGCCTTAACAGTAAGGTCACAGTTACTGCATGAATAAATGAATGAATTGATCAGTTCCTATGTGTGTTTCATTTTCCCTTTAAAGGTTCTAATACTCCGTGTCAGAGTCTAAAGCATACGAAAAGCCATGGGGCTGTTGGGGCGGCTCCTCCAGTGAAGCAGGTGTGCACAGAGTATGAGAGAGAAGAGATGGTGGTGAGTCCCTGGACTCTGCCTTCAGAAATCCACAGGATTCTTCACGACAGGCCCAGGGCCCTTCTACAGGTGAGTGCTGCCCAGAGTTCTGCAGTATTCCTTCCTTTTCCTAAGATTTGAAGAGAATGATTACTTTGGCCATTTTGAAATTGTCTCATTTTTCTTTCTTTGTGTGTATGTTTTGTTTGAAATGGAATCTCCTGTAGCTTCTATTGGTTTGAGTTTTGATTTGTTTTGTTTTGTTTTTCATTTTCTTTGAACCCAGTGATAAATTGGCAACATTTTTAGTGCCTTCCCCCTCTCTAAAGTAAGTATCTTGGTCCCTCTGTTGCTTTCTTCTCTGGATCTTCTGTATATCAGTTACCTCTGATTTCATCACCATTTCAGAGAGTCATTTAATTTTTCTCCTATGTTGGATATCTCTTTTGTGTCTTCATTGTGTGTGTGTGTGTGTGTGTGTGTGTGTGTGTACATGCACAGGCCACTACCCCATCCCCTTGAGACAGTTTCTCTGCTGTACTGGCAGGCTAGCAAGTCCCCTTGATCATCCTTTCTCTGCTAGGGTTAAAAGTCCAGACTTGGTTCAAACTTGATGTAAAGTTGAAGCTGTCCTTGAACTCCTGATCCTCCACTTCTGGAGTGCTAGAATTGTAGGCATGTCCCCTTTGCCCAGCTCCTAGGGTTGCAAACTCTGCCCTCCCATTTAGCTATCAGAATTCTTTTCTTTGTAAATAAGAAACAGTGTAAAAGAACAGACTGCTGTATTGCAGGTATCAGAACCCACCTTGACTGTCGGTCAGATCCGAGGCCCACATCTGTGTCAGCGCCTTGTCAGTGCAGACCTGCTGGACTCCCCCCTCCCCCTCCGAGTCCTACATCCCTTTACCTCTTTAGTGGGTCATAACTGTCTTTCCAATTCCCCAGGACATGTCATCAACTGAAGAGGAAGAACCTGAGCCCTCTTTCGTGGTGGCTGGCATGGACAGCGTGTCTGAGAGCACTGGTAGCATCCTCAGCAAACTTGACTGGAAAGCCATTGAAGACATGGTGGCCAGCGTGGAGGAGAAGAACCTATCTGTCCGCTGGGCCTCAGACCTGTAGGGCCTGGGTAGCACTCTCTTTCCAGGCCCTGGCCAGCATCTCACTGAGAACTTTGTGGATCTAAGGCTAGAAATAATGGGACTTTATAACCTGCAGCCCCAGGGTTCCCTGGGTTAACTATTGCAGGAGGGAAAATAAACATGTCAGTAATATTGCCTTTATGGGGAGAGGTGGTTTAACTAGAGAAAAGCATTATGTTTCATGTGATTTAGGTATCATTTCAACAATATACACATGTCAAGCCAGGTTTTCACAATATTTAAATTAATTTGAATAAAAAAAAAATCTTGTATCTTCTTCTTCCTTTACTACCCTCTGTTTCCAGAACTGCAAATGTGGCAGACTTGACGGGAACCTCCTGTCATTGGAGGAAAATCACTCTCTGCTTTAAAGCTCGGTCTTAACCTATAGTTCACCTGAGCAGGCCACTCCATACGGACCTTTGTCTTGTGTTCTGTGACTTGACGCGGGGGGGGGGGGGGGATTTGCAAGGATGAGTGCGCTTTAGATGGAGAGGAGAATGGACATCCTGGCTGTGCAACACCAGTCTTGTATTTATTGTGTGTGTGCATGTGTGGAGGTCATGGGCTGTACAACACCGGTCTTGTATTTATTGTGTGTGTGCATGTGTGGAGGTCATGGGCTGTACAACACCGGTCTTGTATTTATTGTGTGTGTGCATGTGTGGAGGTCATGCTAAACACGTCTTGTATTTTTGTGTTTCATGTGTAGTCATGTGTACATTTGTTTTTTTGTGTGTGCATGTGTGGAGTCTGGGTCAACGTCTTGTATTTATTATGTGTGTGCATGTGTGGAGGTCACAGAACAACGTGCAGGTCCCAGGGCAGGAATTGGAGTCTTCAGGCTTGGCAGCAGGCACCTGTTGTCTACTGGCCTACGATGCTCATCTTAGCCTTGTAAGAGTCACAAGGCAGAGGCCTGTTCGTTTTGGAGATTGAACACTCAGTGTAATTTTGGAGATCGTTTTTTAGAGAAATGACTAAATCCCATTTTGGTGCCAGGCGTGGTGGCTCCCACAGTTAATCCCAGAGATTAATCTGGAGGCAGAGGCAGGTGGATATAAATTAATGAAATGGAGACTAAAAGAACAAGGCAAAAATATCAGGGGAACAAAGAGTGGGCTACTGGGCAGAGAGATGATCACTAAAGTCCTAGTCAAACTAACCAAAAGAAAACGAGAGACCAGTCAAATAAATTTTAAATTATAGATGATAGAGACATTACGACAGATACAAACGAAATCCAGAAGATTGTGAGGGATATTATAAGCTTATATTTTAAAAAGCTGGAAAAGCTAGAAGAATGGACAAATTCCTAGACACATATGATATATCTCTATAAAACAGGACATAAACTTAACTAGGGGTTGGAGAGATGGCTCTGTGGTTAAGAGCACTGACTGCTCTTCTAGAGGACCAGGTTCAATTCCAGACCCACATGGCAGCTCACAACTGTCTGTAACTCCAGTTCAGGATCTGACACCCTCACACAGACATACTTGCACACAAAACACAATAACATAAAATAAAAACAAATAAAAATATTTTAAAAACTTAACTAAATCTGTCATGATATGAGGATGAAAGAAAAAAATTCTGAGTGAGGAAAAGCAAGACTAAAAGATTCACAATAAAATTTCAGATAGCAAAAGCAGAGCACTGACGTCCTCATTTACCAGATCACTCCATGGAGCCGGTATCACCCTGGTGTTAAAACCCCAGAAGACAGCGGAGTGGTGGCGCACGCCTTTAATCCCAGCATTCGGGAGGCAGAGGCAGGCGGATCTCTGTAAGTTCGAAACCAGCCTGGTCTCCAAAGTGAGTTCCAGGAAAGGCGCAAAGCTGCACAGAGAAACTCTGTCTTGAAAAACCAAAACCAAACCAAACCAAAACAAACAACCAGAAGACAGCAAGGTAGAGGGATAACTCGGTGGTTAAGAGCAATTGCTCTTCTTATAGAGGACCCAGGCCTTGTTCTAAACACCCACAGAGTGATTCACAATCTTCCATAATTCCAGTTCCAGGGGATCTGATGCATTCCTCTGACCCTCACAGGCAATATGCATGCAGGCAGAACACCACATACATCAAATAAAACTGAGTTTAACAACAACAAAAGCTATGGCCCAATTTCCCTGATGAACATAGGTACAATAAAATATTTGCAAGCTGAATTCAATAGCACATTAAAAAGGTTATAACCATCACCAAGTTGGTTTCACTCCAGGCATGCAAAGATGCTTCAACATATGCAAATTAAAAATTAATACAGGGAGCCGGGCGTTGGTGGCGCACGCCTTTAATCCCAGCACTCGGGAAGCAGAGCCAGGCGGATCTCTGTGAGTTCGAGGCCAGCCTGGGCTACCAAGTGAGCTCCAGAAAAGGCGCAAAGCTACACAGAGAAACCCTGTCTCGAAAAACCAAAAAAAAAAAAAAAAAAAAAAAAAAAAAAAAGAAAAAAAAAATTAATACAGGGAATCATGAGACTCAGGTGCAGAAATTCTATATTCATCCCAATAGTTGCAGAGAAGGCTGTCTAGATGGCTCAGGGGCCAGGATGTTGGCCACCAAACCTGACAACCCGAGTTTGATTTCCAGGACCTGAATAGTGGAATGAGAATTGACTCCTACAAATTGTCCTCTGGCTTTCACATGTGTGTGTGGTGTGTGTGTGGTGTGTGTGTGTGTGTGTGTGTGTGTGCGCGAGCGTGCGTACGTGCGTGTGCGCACACACACACACATTTTAAAATACAATTAAAATGTCTTTCAAAGCCATGAAGAAACCAGAACATAACTCAAAATAATAAGGCTGTGTATGACAAAAGTATTACCAACAAAGGAAAAACAAAACATTTGCTGTTTGAAGGCTCCACTACAGCAATAAAGGCAACAAAAGAAATAAAGAGGCCGCAAGGAGGAAAGGGTCAACTAATCTTGTTTGTAGATGACGTGATCCTCTACTTCAAAGACCCTCAAGACTCCACCTGCACACTTAAGCTCAGATAAAGGCTCTCAGCAGAGTGTCGGGAAATACAATCGTCAGTGTCTCTCCTGTCCTAGTTAGGTGTCTGTTGTGACGAAAACACTCACCAAAAGCAAGCTGGGGAGGAAAGGGTTTATTTCCCTTCATAACTTAGGGTCCATCAGAAAGGGAAGGCAGGGCAGGAACTCAAGGCAGGAAGTTGGAGGCAGGAACTAAAGCAGACCAGGGAGGAAGGCTGTTTACTAGCTTGCTCCCTGTGACTTCCCAGGACCACCTGCCTAGGGCTGGCACCACCCACAGCAGGCTGGGCTTTCCTACAGCACACACCAATCAAGAAAACGCTGCACAGGTTTTCTCACAGGCCGACTTGATGGCGACACTTCCTCAGTCGGGAGTCCCCTTCCCAGATGCATCTAGGTTTATCGTAAGCTGACAAAACCAACCAACACACTTTCCTTCCTTTTTCTCTCTTTTCTTTATTTTGTTTTTCAAGACATGCTATCTTCTTTTTTTTTTCCTCCCCTGGCTGTCCTGGGCTTGTGATGTACACCAGGCTGGCTTTAAACTCACAGAAATCCTCCTCCCTCTGCTTCCTGAGTGCTGGGATTAAAGACATGACCATCCTGAGAGAGGCTGCCATACAGCCAAGGCAGGCTTTGAACTCATTTTGTAGCCAAGGCTGGCCTTGGACTCTCATCTTCTGCCTTCACCTCCCAAGACTCCAGGTATCAATACCATACAAAGCAAAATAAATAAAATAAAATAAAGTAAGTGTGTTTTTCTAAGTATCTATAATGAACTTGATGATGAAGAAATTGGGAAAAAAAATCACATTTATAACAGCTTAAAATATACCTAGGAATAAACCTAAACAATGAAGTGAAAGGCTCTTATAATGAAAACTTTAAACACTGAAGAATTTGAAGATACTAATAGATGGAAAGGCCTCTCATTGACAAAATTGGCAGAATATTCTGGAAATGGCCATACTATACTTGTATTAGACAGAGTTTTCTAGAGGAACAGACCATTGGGAAGAATACACACACACACACACACACACACACACACACACACAGAGGCACGCCTGTGTGAATTAGGTCAGATTTAAAAAATAACATCTAAATCATACCTGAGATGCTGAGAACCTAAGCGTGGGTCCTTGCGGCTGAACGTCTCAGCAGTCAGCAGTCCCACAATGCTGTTTCTTAGAGGCTGAGGGGAGGAGATAAGCGGTAGTTACTCAGTCCACAAGGCAAGACGTCTTCTGGCTCCAGGAACCCCGAAATCTCCTGAGAGCCACTAGTCCACTGTCCCGATGAATAGTCTGGAGATGCTGGTTGTGCTGTCAGTGACTGAGCAGCAGCCGGGTCAATTAACCCCAGACAAGAGGGAGGCCAAGCCAGCGAAAGGGGAGAGGATCTGCCTTCGGCCCAGGCCTTTTATCGGGGCTGCTAGTGGAAGGTGCCGCCCACAATCCAGGTGGGTCTTCCCACACCCATCAAGACAGTCAGGACACTTCTTCAGGTGGGGCTCCCGACTCAGGTTATTCTCATTTGTGACAAGCTGACATTAAAATCAACTATAATATTGCTGAAAGCAGCCCAGAAATTCAATGCAATCCTCATTAAAATTCTAATGACATTCTTCACAAGAATAGAAAAAATAAAATCTCATTTGCAAGCATAAAAGACTCCAAATAATCAAAGCAGTCCTGAACAGAAAGAGAAAGAGGGATCATAGTATCTGGTCCATTCGCTACAGAGCCATAAAAAAGCTAGCCTGCTACTGTCACAGAAATTAACACACACACACACACACACACACACACACACACACACACACACACCAGTGGGATACAATAAAGGGACATGTCCCATTCAGCCACAACCACCTAAGTTTTGACAAAGGTTTAAAGAACATGCATGGCCAGGTGAGGTGGCACATACCTTTAATTCTAGCACTTGGAAGGCAGAGGCAGGCAGATCTCTGGGTTTGAGGCCAGCCTGGTTTACAGAGTGAGTTCCAGGACAGCCAGGACTGTACAGAGAAACCCTGTCTTGAACAAAACAAAACAGATTAATAATAATAATAATAATAATAATAATAATAATAATAATAATAATAGTAAAAGTATACATTGGCAGAAAAAACAGCCTTGTTAATCAGTGGTACCAACCCCCTGAATATCCACCTGTCAAAGAATGAAATTATAACCCTGAAGGGAAATCCAATCAAAACTTATCAATGACATTAATGTAGGGTTCCAAACTTTGAAACTCCTAGAGGACAACATGGGCAGAACACTAAGACATGGCCCAGGCTAGGACTTCCTCACAGGACTCTGGAAGGGGCAGTTGATGGCTCCGTGGTTTCAAGCATTGGTTGCTCTTCCAGAGAACCTGGCTTTGATTCCCAGCACCCATATGGCAGCTTGTAACTGTCTGTAACTCCACTTCCAGAGAATCTCTCATTCTCCTCTGGTTTCCATGAGTGGCACCAGCAGCATGCAAGTGGTGGACAGACAAACGTGAGGGAAAAATACTCATCTGGGGTTCTGTGAAATGAAGAAGGTTTTGAATGGAATGCCGTGAAGAGGCAGCCTACAGAATGGAAGAAAATGTTTGCCAACTGCACATCTAGCATGGTGTCTAAAGAACTCAAAAATTAAACACAAATACAAATACAATGTAAGGGAAGAAATACAAATGACCAATAAATACATAAAAAAGTTCAACATCCCTAGACATCAAGAAATGCAAATAAAAAAACAACTGATAACAAATGCTGGCAGGATGTAGAAAAAGAGAACCTTTATGCAGTGCTGGTGGGAATCCAGCTGTGTATAATACACTGCTGTGAGATTTCATGCAGAGGTTTCTCACCAGTCTGAAAACAGATCTAGCATATGACTGAGTTGTGCAACCCCTATGTACAAACTAAAGGATTCTATGTTAGTATCGCACAGGAAATTCCACATGCATGTTTACTGTGGTATTAGTCACACCAGTCAAGATATGGGACCAGCTTAGATGTCCATAAACAGGTGCATATATAGTGTTCAGCCATCCAAGAAAATGGATGGAACTGGAAATCATGTTAAGTAAGCCAGATTCCGAAAAAGAAACGTACACACACACACACACACACACACACACACACACACACACAAGAAAATGCTTCTCTTTCTTGAGTGTGCCTTACTTTGCTCAACATGATTTTCAGGTCTGTACAAATACAAATGTGTGTATAGATATGGACATTAAAACCAATGAATAAAAGTAGGGTAAGGATATGTGCAAAGTACAACCAATGACACATACACATGAAAAAGTCACAACAAAACCCATTCTTATGGAAGACAACCCCCAAACTACTTCACAATGTTAAAAATGAAAACAAATCAATATGCTTAGGAAATGACAAAAGAAACCCATTCTTCCATTCTATCAGGTTGTTTATGTTGTAATAAACACTTTTAATTCTGACTGGTTAGCCAAGAGTTGAACATGAACTGTTTCCCATTTCCTGAGGGAGTGCAACCCACATGTTACAGAGAATCTGAGCCCATTCTCTGTGACCTGGCTCTTGACATTGACCATGGGGCAGTGATTTTTCTTGCTAAGCTGAGTAGCTGAGCATTTGCCAAGGGAAGACTCTATTCAACAGGTGCGCACTGAACACTGATTTGAGGAAGTTGGCAGAAAGCTTGATGGGCTCAGATCTGGCCTACAATATGTTGCCCTTCCTTCCTTCCTTCCTTCCTTCCTTCCTTCCTTCCTTCCTTCCTTCCTTCTTTCTTTCCTTCCTTCTCTCTCTCTTCCTTCCTTTCTTTCTTTTCTTTCTTTCTTTCTTTCTTTCTTTCTTTCTTTCTCTTTCTTTCTTTCTTTCTTTCTTTCTTTCTTTCTTTCTCTCTCTCTCTCTCTCTCTCTCTCTCTCTCTCTCTCTCTCACTTTTTTTTGAGACAGGGTTTCTCTGTGTAGTTTTGGTGCCTGTCCTGGATCATCTTGCTCTGTAGCCCAGGCTGGCCTTGAACTCACAGAGACCCGCCTGGCTCTGCCTCCCAAGTGCTGGGATGAAGGGCGTGCGCCACAGCCACCCAGCCAGTCTTGCTTTCTTGACAATAAAGCTGTTTGACTACAGTTTATAATTCTAACAACAATTCCAAGAAATAAAGACTGTGATTGTTCCCCTAGTTAAACCTGAACACATGATGTGTTGGTTGTGACTTGGCCTCAAGTCAGATGACAAGTGAGAAATCTTTCGTCAGATATGAGGTGCTGCCTTCCTAAATTGCTGTCTATAAGGAGCAACCCGAGAATGAGAAAAATACTTCAAGATGTAAAAGATAGCTGAAATGTAAATCAATAGATCATACAATTATTTCAATAAATTAAGTCCAGGATTTATACATTATAAGTTTATTTCTTAGAAATATAGATGACTCAGTAGGTAAAGGTATTTGCCGCCCAGCCCAATGACCCACATTCAAGCCCTATGGTCCACATGGTGGAAGGAGGGAACTGACTTCTACAAGTTGTCCTCTGATCTTCACATGTGTGCCATGACACATGTGTGCTCATACACACATGCATGCACACACAAGTACACACATGCACACACATAAAGATAAAAAATGAAAAACAAACAAGGGATATACATATGATTCTAATAAAGAGGAGAATCCAGAGTAGTTGCCTCTATAGAGAAAAATTAGATGGGAGGAAAATTAGAAAATTAGATGGGGAGGAAAGACATGGTACATTTGTTGTTTTTGTTTTTGTTTTTGAGATAGGGTTCCTCTGTGTAGTTTTGGTGCCTGTCCTGGATCTCACTCTGTAGACCAGGCTGGCCTCAAACTCACAGAGATCCACCTTGCTCTACCTCCTGAGAGCTGAAATTCAAGGCGTGTGCCACCACTGCCCAGCTATCAGTACATTTTTTTTTTTAGTGGAAAAATTAAAGCATTAACAATGTAAGGTTATGGCTGAATTAAAAGCATGTATTTATAATTACTATATTGAAATCACTGAGTATTATAGAGGGCAGGGTCTTAAAGGTACAACTGACTGTTTTAAGGCATATAGAAATCACAACTTTCCTTCTTCTGGGTAATGTCATCTTTTGATTCATTTTCTTTAAATAATGGTTATTATCCACAGCTATTCTCTAGGCAAACCAAGGACTAGGTCATCTTATCTCTAGGGGATCCACACTGTCTTAGTTAGGGTTTCTATTTCTGTGAAGAGACACCATGACCATCATAACTCTTATAAAGGAGAAACATTTCATTGGAGTGGCTTACAGGTTCAGTCCATTATCATCATGGTATGACATGGTGGCATACAGGCAGACACAGTGCTAGAGAAGGAGCTGAGAGTTCTACATCTTGACCAGCAGGCAACAGGAAGTGGTCTAAGTGTCATACTGTCTGAATCTTGAGCAAAGGAGACCTCAAAGCCTACCCCCACAGTGACACACTTCCTCCAACAAGGCCAAATCTATTCCAACAAAGCCACACCTCCTAATAATGCCACTCCTTATGAGCTTATGGGAGTCGATTACATTCATACTACCACACACACTCATGAAGACGTCTTAATCTTACCAATGAAATTAACATTACCATCTCCCAGCAGTACTATAAACTGATGACCAAGCCTTCAACACAGAAGACTTTGGAGGATATTTGAGACAGAAGTCATGGGGCTGGAGTGATGGCTCACTGGTATGAATGGTTCTTGCAGAGTTCCTGAGTTTGACTCAGGAACCACGTTGTGAGGTGTCTCACGATCACCTGTAATACCAGCTCCAGGGGATCTAATGCTCTCGTTTGGCCACTGTGGACAATGCACATATCCAGACATACATACCCACATGCACATAATAAGAATTTTTAAAAAATTAATGAAGTATAGCATGAATTCTAATTGATCTTAATAAAAACCTGGAGCCAAATATCGAGGTAAATGCTGAAAGATCAGAGAAGCAGGGCAAGGCACAGCCACCACCTCTTACCTCACCAACTCCTCAGCCTGAAGGATAAAGGATTCCTTTATCCTTCCTCCTTATATTTCTTTCTCTGCCCAGCTATATCACTTCCTGTCTCCACCTCCCTAGTGCTGGAATTAAAGGCATGTGTGCCTCCCAAATACTGGGAGCAAAGGCATGAGATCCCAAGTGATGGGATTAAAGGTGTGTGTCACCACTGCCTGACCTCTGTGGCTAACTAGTGGCTGGCTTTACCCTCTGTTCTTCAGGCACCCTTTATTTGTTAGAGCATACACAAAGTATCATCACATTTCCCCTTTTGTCTAAAATAACAAAAGATTATAACTAATATAAGAAAAACTATATACAATAAGTACAATAACTATATACAATATATACATGCAATAATTACATCAATAATGTCTAGTACATTAACACTTGGCAAATTCAGAGAAAATACTCCATTATTTATCCTATTTTTGTGAGTCCAAAGTGTTGTACCTAATTCACTTTCTATATTATCTTGTATTACCAACCAAAAACTATGTTTCGATGTCTTTCAAACTTATACACTTTATAACCTCTTTAGTGAGTTTCTTTTCTGAATTTGTTAACAAGGAAAACTATAACTATATAGTCTTCAACTCTATCAGAGACCCAAGAAGGAAATAATATTAACTGAGTAAGCAGGAAGTGTAGGCAAGCAACTTCCAAATATTGTGAGAAATGACAGCTGGCTTCATGGACAGTCACCCAAGGTTCCTCTGCAATGTTGGGGCATCCATCTTTGGCCTACCAGCCTTGAATATCTGACAGACTTATCTGTGAAGCAGGATTTTTGAAGGACTGTCCCACCTTGTCTTGGCAAAGTTCAGCAGTCCTTTCTTATGTGTCCTGCTTATTCATTTGGACAGCATACTGTCAGCAGTTGAGGCAAGGGCACTTTCTTGCCCAGCGGATAACTTTTGCCACAGAGAAAGTAAACTCCATATGGAGTTTCTTCAATGTCCATCATTTTCTCTGAAGTATATTAGTGCTGCCAGGAGTAGACATGTCTCATTATCATAAAAAAAGAACTTACATTATTAAAACATCTTAAATGCCATATTCTGTAGATCTCTGAAGTGTTTGAAGATGACCTATCTAAAATATATCTGTTTGACTTTGAAAACATACCTAACATAACTACAAGTTTGATTGTAACAGGTGACTAACTGCATTTCCTTATTATCCTATATAGTTTTTAATAAAAAACTTTCAAGGACTAGCAATTTGCATTACATTGTTAAATGAGATGTATAGGTACAATACCTTGAAGAAGTTTAAAAATGTAGGTTATAGTATGTTCTAACAAAAATAATCTCAACTTTGTATCAGTATACAAAGATCCATATCAGTGTAAAATATTTAAAACAAGTAGTTACTTGTTAAAAGTTGATTAAATAATCTACCCTTTTATCCTATCATATCTGTATCTCCCCCTTTTTTCAAAACAAGAACCCTGAATCTAAAATCTCCTTTGTTTAGCTTTTTTCCTGACTAATACCAATAACAACTTGCAACCAACCACCCTAAATGATGACAAATATCCATAACTCTTTGAATGACCAAAAACCATCCATCCTACCTCTGGGAATGTGGGTGTCATGTTCTTAAATTTACTTCCTCCTGTCTGGGGGTGACAGCATCTTTAGGAGATCCTGAAAAGAAAAATTTTGGATTAATTCTCAAGTCCTGGGAGAGGTAGCTTGTATCATTTGTTGTCCATTCTCTGCATGATGGGAAAGTGAAGGGCTTGTCTCAAATTTTTGCTAGAGCAGTCTGTGAGGCTGGATCATCTTAGTTAGCCACCTTGAGATTTTCCTGAGCAGTTTGTAGTCCAAAGTTGATGTTTGGGTGGTGTTTGTCAGCTTAATGGTGTTATCTTAGTCCTGATGAAATCATCATTGTAGGATCACATCATATTTTCAAAGACTTCAAAGGTTGGTCGCTATTAAACATGGTCATGGTTCACTGCAGAAAATCTTTTTCATGGGACATTTTTTCTGGATGATTTGTCCTTTTTCTTCAGATGTCTCATTTGTCCAGTGTTTTTCAGATTCCTTAGCTTTCATTCTCCTGAAAGACAAAAACAAAACCCTTCCCCAACCCTAACTTTGGGGAGTTTCCCTTTTCTAATCTTTATCAATTTTGATTTATGGTTTCTCCTTAAATTTTTGTTTTATTTTCTAAAGCTGTTCTATCATCCAGAGAAGTATGGTTTCTTATAATAGGCATTAGGTTCTTTAATTGCTCTGAGAAGGAGTTTCGTCCATGATGGCAGGAAATGACTGAACCAAATTTGACATGAAGGTCTGCAAGAGGCTCCTTAGGGCGTTTCCTGACAGCAAAGGCAAGGGATTACCTTGTCTGTCCCTTGTTGATCTACATTTGTTAGTCCAATGTCTGACTTTGCCTGCTGTGGGATATTCTGTATGTTAAATGTGTTTCTCTGATTGGTTAATAAATAAAACATTGATTGGCCAGTAGCCAGGCAGGAAGTTTAGGCGGGACAAAGAAAAGAGAGAATTCTGGGAAGTGGAAGGCTGAGGCAGAAAGATGCTGCCAGCCACCACCATGAGAAGATGTTAAGATACTGGTAAGCCACAAGCCATGTGGCAATTTAGATTAATAAAAATGGGTTAATTTAAGATATAAGAACTAGATAACAAGAAGCTTGCCACAGCCATACAGTTTATTAGCAATATAAGTCTCTGTGTGTTTAATTGGTTGGGTCTGAGCGGCTGTGGGACTGGTGGGTGAGAGAGATTTGTCCTGACTGTGGGCCAGCCAGAAAAGCTCTAGCAACATTTGCCACATCTTCTGCATAATCCAGAAGGGAGGGGCGATCTGTTGGGATTATTCCTTGAAAAAAAAAAAAAAAAAAACCATGTTTCTAGGAATGCCCTGTTTACAGTCCCTTTTTAGATGACCTTGTTTACTGCAATTGAGACATTTGACATTACTATTTTTCTTCAAACCTCTGGAAATCATCTCTCCTATACAAGCATCATCATGGTCACGAGATTCAATATTGACTGTATCTCGGATCCATTCCTCCAAGGGTGCTGATCTTGCCTTTAACAGCCTAATTACCCTTTCACATTCTGCATTAGCATTTTCAAAAGCCAGAGATTCAATATTATTTATCTCACTTCTGAATTTGTTATCACTCTATTTTACTGCTGAAGTCAATTTTTGTAAGAAATCAGTGAAGGTTTCTTTTGGGTCCCATATAACTGTAGTAAATGACTCAATTTTCTTTTCTACTTCTTCAATTCTGTCCCAAGCATTCAAGGCTGCCATGCGGCAACATTAGAGTGTGGTCATCATAGAAAAGTTGTCTTTGTATATTCGCATAATTTGCCTTCTCCAAGAAGTTGATCTTGGGAAATTTCCACACCTCTAGCCCTACTTCGTTGTTCAATGGTCTTAGCCTCATCCTTCCACAAGGTCCTCTGTTGTAATTGGGGACCAGCCTCTAAGACTGCTGTAACCAAATCTCTCCAGTCTTGAGGGATGATGTTATTACAAGTTGATCGTGAGTTTAACATCTGCTTCATAAAAAGATGAGTGGATGTCATATGAGACTATTGCTTCTTTGAATCTCCTTAAATCTAACATTTGCACAGGAGTCCAATTAGCTTGTACATAGTCTTCGGGATGTCTGTCATTTGGCAGTTCCTGTAAGGTTACTGGATAAATTAAGGTTGGCTGTTTGAAAGCCTTAGGCTGTTTCTCTCCAACCTTATAATACAATGCTGAGATTGGTTCTCCTTTAAATTCCTCTGTCTGGGTCAGAATATCTCTATGATCTGTTTTAATAAGTTTTTCTAAAACTTTTATCTTGGCATTCATATTAACCAACTTTTAAAATAATAAAACAGAAATGATCAAACAAATAATTTTTATAATTGACCTTACATAAATCCCATCTACATTAATTATCCTCTCATATTATTGTTGCATTTTCACATCAATTGTATTATCAGAGACCAAACTCCTTCCATTGTAAAAATGTTTCCCCGTTTTTTAGTGTGAGAAAAAACTTTTTTTTTCCTGCTAATTCTTCCTGTTAAGAAATCACAGTTGACTCACCAAATCTGCTGACAATGATGATTCAGATGACACTGTGGCAGCATCCTGAGGAGGGGGCCCAGAAAAAGGAAGAAACTAAAGAGCCAGCTGTCTGCACAGACAAATGTGCAAAAGCATTCTAATTACAGCGTGTTTGGAGCCTGAGCCTGAGCCAGTGGCTGCAAAGTCACAGACAAGAAGCTTTTTTTGTGAATTTGTACCCCAAAGGTTGGATGCTAGATGTTGCATGTATATTGAATGGTCTTTTAATAAAACCCTGGAACATTGGGGTAAATGTTGAAAGATCAGAGAAAACAAAGGAACAAGCCACTAGAGAAACTTCTCACTACTACCGAATCCTCAGGCCGAATGGAATCCTATCTCCCCGAATCCTCTGACTGAATGCCTCTGAGTCCTCAGCCAAAAAGCTTTAGTTCCTGTCTCCTCACGCCTTATATACCTTTCTCTGCCCACCATATCACTCCCTTCCTAGTGCTGGGATTAATGGTTTGTGTACTTCTCAAATACTGGTAGCAAAGGCATGAGATCTCAAGTGCTGGGATTAAAGGTGTATGCCACCACTGCCTGGCCTCTGTGTTTAATTTAGTGGCTGGCTCTGATCTTCAGTCAAGCTTTCTTTGATACATAATCTATCACCACAAACCATTAATACCTAAGGAAAGAGTACAGCAAGGTTTAGGACAGTGCTGAGTAGAGTTTCTCACTCCCTGACTTCTACAATGCCCACCTCTTCTCTGTGCTCACTGCCACTGTCATACTCCAAGCCTTGTACACCGAACTCATGCCTAGAAACTGTCCATTGTCACACTCTATGCCTTGCACCCCGAAATCATGCCTAGAGATTGTATAACCATCTATCTGATGCATCATCCCATAATTCCCACTTCTGCTAGCTAGTCTCATTACACATGTTCTTCCAGTTCAGAGACCTGTGAACTCCTCCAATTTCCTCTCACTTTAGTTCTCCATTAAGTCCTGTCTCCATGACAAAGCACACTTGGGAGGACAGCTGAGCACTATTGGAGAAAGTAAACACAGCTGTGTAGTCAGGCTTTACAGACAGTGTTGACCTGCGACCCTGTGCACACCACACCTACTCAAACTCTTCTTAGAGTTCTGATTGGGCATGCCAGGTCCTTTCCTGCTCCCTTCCCAGCTTCTCAGAATTTCAGTTCTCCTCCCCTGCCACTCTTGCAACTATTTCCATTCATTCCCTAATTCCAACTCCCATGCAATCTGGGTTTTGCTCTCATCCCTTTTAAAATCACTACCCTTAAGGTTAAAATTTACAACAGGAATGGAAGACCTACCATTCTTCCATCTTGGTTTCTGTATTCTCCCAACACTGACTTTCTTTTTCCTCCACAAAGTTCATTTTCTTCCATCATACCTTAAACGCTGGCAGCCTCCGAGGTCCCTCCCCCGCTCCATGCTACTTGTCCTCTGTAGCACGTGTGCTGATGACTCACAAACACTGCCCGGCCCAGGCCTCCCATCTCAAAGTGTCATACATATGTGTATCCTACCTTTCGACATCATCTGAATGTCCCGTGGGTACAAACTTTGGACATGTTGAAAACTGAACACTGTCATTTGAGCTAGAGAAACTTGCTAGTTATCTTTCACACTTGTTTAACTTGCCCCATTCAGACAACTGTCAGATTATTTTTATTTTCTGAGCATATGTGTAACTCTGCCAATCTTTTCATTGACTCCGCTCCACCCTGGGTCAGTAGGCATCGTTGAGACTTGAATGTTCTCATCTTGGCACCCTTAAAATCTGTATGTAGCAAAGTGAACTTTGATTTGCCCCAATTCCAGGCAAGGGCTTACTCGAATCCTTTAAATGGCTTTACATATAAATGGTCAAATTGTATTATCATTGAATTTGTTTAAATGGTCACAGCCTGTTTGTGAGAGACACTCTCACCCTGAGTCTTGATGGCCCCCACCCTAGCCAGGTTTTCCTTATTTTCTTAGCTTCATCTCTTGATATTGAACTCTATGAACACCCATTTCTCAATATGCTGTTTCCATTCAAAGTGAATTCACTCTTCCATCTCTCCACCTAAAGCAAACACTAAAGGTCCCCTGTAACGCACACAAAAGAGTTAGGGATTTAGGCTCTCACATAACATGCTAGGTGATTTATATTTATGGAGCTTCATTGTACAGTTTGAGAAACACATAGTTTCAAACTATGTCTTCTGACCTCAAATATAACACTTAAAAAAAAATCAATCCCAGTTTTAATCTTCTATATCCAAGTTAAAAAAATAGAATACAGTAAAAGTAATTTTTTTCATTCTCCATTTATCTAATAGTATGGCAGCTACTATAAAAATCTGGGGAAAGTAGATCTTTCTGGAAAAAAGCAATAGTGAAGTTTAGTTATTAAGTAGCCTACCTTTCCAGCTTTAGCAGGCTGAATAAAGACCTTCCGAGATGAAGCTTCCTTGTACTGATCTTGGAGGGAGGAGCCTCCCTCCCGCTGCTCTTTAGAACTATGCTGGTGTACAACATGTGGGTGTCACCTCACCTCGCCTCCATCGTCAGAGGAAATGCTTTTGTGCATTTTAGAGCACTCTCTAAAATGGCACTTTTGGAACTCGGGTGGGATGACTGTGAATGTCTTGAAATTATGTGTGCGATATTGAGTATGGATTAATTCCATCTTCTAAAGGACTTTCCTAACTTATCAGATGCCCAAAAGGCAAATTGTGAATGGAGGATGCTTAAGGTAACCAAGAATAAGTGATTTCTCAGGTGCCTCCCTCAGAGTTATATATATTTTAAGACTATGAAGATTCAGTATTTTGTTTAGATTTTATGATGTTATTTTTTTCTATTTGTTGTGCTACAAGATCTAAATCTGAGAAAGCTTAATTTGATAAACTTATGCTGTCATTTCTTAGTGGAAGAAAGTAAAATTCCAGCTGGATAGACAGAAAATAAGTTTCCAATGTCATGATCAATTAAACAGTTGCTGAGAAAAGTCACAAGTGAGTCTTGAAGTCCCACTCACCAGGAAGCACACCACATGTGCAAATACATGTAAACCACAGCCCCCAAGTCCACTTACTCTATGCAGCAATGAACAAACTAGATATCCACCTGCCTTTGGCTGCAAGTGCTGGGATCCAGTTGCATGCTTGGTATTTGCAGCTCGGATGCAAAGGAACAAATAACATGGCTATTTCCTGAAAACTGGACCTTGCTCACATGCCGATCTCTAGGCCATCTCTAGGGCACCTCCGGTCTTGTTATACAAGCTCAAGCATTAGTGAACTTGGAGAGCTCTCAAACCTACAGTTCAGTTAAGAAACAGATAAAAACCAGAAAATAACTGTAGTCCTCCATTTGAAATGAACTATTTTAAGAACCCAAAAAAAAACTTTATGAATACATTTTGCAAATAAAACAATAGAGACAGATGAAGAACCCCAAATGTGAGAAGGTTGGATTTTTTTTTTTGGGTGAGGATTTACTGTTTTCAACACTTGTCTTGAACTGGGCTCAAATGATCCTCCTGCTTCAGCCTCCTGAGAATTGGGACTGCAGCTGCTCATCACTGTAACCAGCTAGACAGTTGGAGACTGAACACTTAGTGGGCACTTGCTGGCAAGTAAGTATTAGATTGAAAACATGGTTATAAACAACGTGCCTAGAATTTGCTCAAATGTCTGTGTCAGGGGATGCATGGCGTGTTTAAAAAGTGGTCTGAAATTCAGTGTTTGAGATAGAGCACTGGATATGTGCAGTTTCTTCTAACAATTTTTTAAAATTAAAATTTCAATGAGAAATAAAAAGGCACAACACCCCACATTCAGCAGGTAAGCCATGTATTATTGATATTTTCAAAAGGAAAGGGTGTTTGATGGTAGTCATCCATTGTCAGGGACTGAACCTAGGACTTCAGAAGACAGTTCACCAGAGTTACACACTTCACTGAACATTTATACTGCTGGTTTTATTTTCCAAGACGGGGTCTTGCTGAGTTGCTTAGGTTATCCTCAAAGGAGATCCTCTGCCTAGTCTCCAGAGACGATGAAATTAGGTGAGCTACTTAAAAGGTTTTTAATGACCATCAGCCAATACATTATACAAACAAATTTGTTTGGTTAGAGATCTACCATATCCAATTGTCATTCAATTATTTTAATCCAATTTCTCATAAAGGACCAATAAAACAAGGGGTATGTTTAGAAAAAGAAATTCAGATTTAGCAAAAATCAATGTGCAATAAATATACTTTCACTGATGAAAGTTACATAGAGCATTAAACATACTTGCCCCAAATCAACAAGGCAAACAGTAAAATGTCCAAACAGGTGAGTTGTTTTGTCCTCCACCCCCCCTATGCATGCTAGGCAGACTCTGTCATAGAATAACAAACATTACTGTTGAGCACGAACTATCAAATGCTTCACAGATTAGTATTTGGTGGAGGAATTGGATGAGTTTTAAATGTGGTCAATCACACTTTAATCTCAGCACTAGGGAGGCAGCACTGACCGTCTGTGCTAACAAACAAAAGCTTATTCGTGTCTTGACCAGTTCTGAAGATGCTGCCCACCTGGCTCTCATACTAGTGACCAGGGTTCTTTTGTGAACTTACAAGGAAGGGGAAGGAAAATGCCAGTTCCTTCATTTCCTTCCTAAATTAAACTCTGAGAAGTTTGTCCGAGAAAACTCAGCTTGAGGGTCTGAGGGGATGGCTCATTTAGTAAAGTGCTTGCTAAGCAAGCATGAAGTCCTGAGTTCAGATCCTCAGCACCCACCAAAGCGCCAAGCACAGCAGCCTTGACATCCACACACACGTGCCCATGCATTGGCATATGTAATAAGCAACCAAAATTAAAGAAAAATCAGCTTGACTTACCTGTTTTCATCAGACAAACCATTCAAAAACCACCGGTGGTTGAGTAACTTGCAAACAAGTCAGACAGCCACACTTAGAGAAGTAAGCTATACATTATTTTTCTCTAAAAACTGTGCTTAAGATTTTTGAGTTCTAGAAAATTGCCCAGACTTCTGACTTTTCTGCCATGTATATTTTCACTGGGCAGCTCTTAAATACTAGACATTCTTTGTTAAAATAGATAATTTGAATGTGTTAAAATACAGATTGTGTCTAACAAGAAGCATATTTGAAGGTTTTTTTTTCCCCTTTCTTTCTTTTCTTTCAACAGGGTAGCCCTGGCTGGCCTGGAACTCACTATGTAGATCAGGCTGGCCTTGAACTCAGGAATCTGCCTGCTTTTGCCTCCCAAATGCTGAGATGAAAGGCGTTCAACCACCATTCCTGGCTGCAAAATTCCTTTTGGAGGGGTGCTGCACACAACACAGGGTCTCACGTATTCCAAGAACACCGTCTGCTACATCCTTAGCCCTGAGCATTTCTATACTAAATGTAACTCCAATACAGTTATAGGATTTACTACTCTGTAGTAGTTAATCAACAAAGCACATTAAGCCTGAGCTTTTAAAATTCTCATATGCTTGACTACCAAGGCCTTAACTCCAGTGCTAACATTTAAAAACAAAGGTCATCTTTGAGATACCTTCAACTTTTCAAAGCTTTGGTTACATATTTAAGAGGCAAACTCGCATCATGTTGTCAACATTCTACTCACACTACTGACAGCTTAGAAGTTATGGAAAATCCCCGAACTTCTGATTCCAAAAACTTCAATAAATGGCAAACAGTAACCCACCCCTGACAAGGACACAGATTTATTCAGGACATTTGCTCTAAGGCTGACTTTAAATTGCACCCACCAGCCAGGTATGTGGTGCATGTCTACAGCTGTAGCACGTGAGAGGATGAGATGGGGAACTGTGAACCGGAGGTCGGCCTGGGCTGTATAGTTAGTTCCATGCCAGCATGGGCTACATAAAGATACGATGTCTCAAAAAACAAAATGAAAATTCTTGTATTCCTAGGTAGACAAGATACCTTTGGGAAAGGGTTTCTTTTCAGGAGGATCTCAGCTTAATGGTTGGCACCCATGTAGCACAGGTGTGCCAATTCCAGATTTCAATACTGTTGAGACTGAACGCTCTGCACCTACCATCCTCATCTTCAAAGTGGGAACAAACTACTGTAGCATCTTGTGAGAAGTGAGAGACAGCAAGCATGGCCAGACACAAAGCACTTAAGAGTTGGCTTTTAAACTCAGTTTATTTAGTATTCTCTAGACGGGACTTTTATATTTTCTCTAGATGGTCTTTTACCCTGACTGATGGACTGCTGTGTTTAATAAGCTACCTCAAGTCTACATTTGCCGTCAACACTCCAGGGAAACCCCATTCTAGTTTTCTCAGAAAGAATGCACAGTAAAAGGGAAGGACCATGCAGTTAGGGAAGAAAACAAACACAGCCTTCAGGAAGGCGTTCTGAAAGATCCCACATAGGAAGTAGAGTTTGGAGGTATTTTCATAGTGTTTAATAGGTGTTCACAAAGAAGAATTTGTGGCAGTCACTCTTCCTCACAAACTGAATACGTTCATTTACTTGCTGGTTTCATAAAATTTAACATTTTAGAGGTCATTTAAAAATCAGTACATATAATATCCTTCTCCCAATTTAGTTGAGGTATTTGTAGTAACTAATCTATATGACAATTGTTCTGAAAACATGTATAAAACTCTTAGGCTACAAAATGAATATCCCAACTAGTAAAATTACTCTCAGCATTAAAAAATAGCGTGTCAAAATGTGGTGTGTTTAACTAGGAAGTGTCATACTTATTTCAACTCTATTTCTAAAATAACATGGCGTCACTTTAAGAGAAATGCTGTTTTTCCAAAATAGCAGAATTGTTATCTTTCCCCATGGTTTAAAAAATAAGTATTACCATCATGACATCACTAGAAAGAAATGGAAGCATACAAGGAATAAACTATAGTTTCTTTTTATATCAAAATGTACTCTTGAAAATGTGTTTGGCACAGTGCTAAATCATATATAGTTAATACTAAATATTGCAGGATACAATAAACCCTGGAGCTGTTTACACCCTCTTATGGGAATGAAAATAATAGATAGCAATTATCAGAAGTCAGCCTGTACAAACTGTATAAACAACTTTATGTTCTGCTTTGAAAACCAATGATATCATAAATTTTACATAAAAGACTGCAAAATAATATAAATGGATTTAAACAGATCTTTACAATAAGAAATTCAAATGGAAACAGACAAGTAACAAAGAGAAGTAAAAAAATTTATTGCAGTATTCGCTCCACCAGATTGCCTGGGGATCCCTTTTCTTGTATTGTTTTCAGGGTGACCTAATACAACAAAATCTACATTTACAAAAACTCCTTCTGCAGATAGGTCATAGATACTGCATGCTTTTTTTCTCAACAGAATAAATTATATATCCAGGAGATTCTGCCATTTTACAGCCTGGAGAGACATTGCTTCCCTGGAAACTGGGCTAAGCTAAAGAAAGCCATCCGCTTAGGTTCAACTCCAAGAACACTTTATTAAGAACATTAACAGACTAATTTCCAACATTCACTTGTTTATTTTTTAAACAGAAAGTTTTTTCCAAGATATAAACAATTTTGTTAAACTATAATACAGTGGGAGTAAAAACGAACCGAGAGACGTGTCTGCTGCACAACAGCGAAGGGAGCTCCCACAGAAATGTCTGCCCAACATTCCTTCCTTTGTTCCTGCATCCCAGGTTCCACTCTTCAAAAAACTCATTTTTTTTTTTTTTGCCAGAATGTTGATATTTCAAGTTTTTTTGCCTTTTAAAAAAATTCCTGTAAATTTGGCTGCATGTACAAATTCATTAGCTGGAAGTCCCGTCCTTGGCGGCATACAGGGATCGTAAAGTCTGAACAACTTTATTAGTCAGCTTATTAGCACTCGTTAGAGCAATTTTTTTGTAAATAATGTCTGACTCTTTAATAGTGTCTACCCAAGGCACCAGTTTGCGGCCATCGCGGCGCTTAGCCTCCGTCCAGGAGCCACTGTAGGAGCCTGCCATCCACTGAACACTGAAGCCACTGCTGGTTCTCTGTACTACTCTTGCAATTTGTGGTCGGTCTTTGTACTTTGGACAGCAAATAGCGATGACATCCATGACGTCAACACTTTCATTCATCTGTGCTGCCAACTCGGTAGAGTCTGAATTTCGTTTTGACCTTCTCAATGACTAAAACATTGGGAGGGGAAAAAAGACCAAGTGTTACACAAAAGAATTTTAGTGAAATTATTGTTTTTATTGCTTTTAATCCCTTGACGCCGGGAGTTGGGATTTCCCGGCACATTTCCATTGCCGGCAATGAGACGCACCGTGACCGCCAGCGCCAAGGGGTTAACATATACTTGTAAAACCATATAACTTTTAATTTGTACCCGTGTCTTTACTCTTGATATATAAAATTATATGTACATATAAACCATAAAGCTACATAAAACTTAGCAACAATAAAAAGGATAGCACACATTAATACAATCCAAAAAAATTATTAACCCTTTATGCTGGATAAATCTCATTTCTGTTTTTTTATTATCTTTTATGTTAAACTTTCTACAAAAGGATGTATAAATGGTTAAGTAGAGAATCTCTATCTACAAAATGTTTTGTTTTATAAGTATTACATTACTTGGTGTACATTTAATAGACTGACATTTATAAGCACATAAAAATCATTTTACGTAATACGCTGGGAAATACGTTGACTCCTCCTCCGCCTCACCCCTGAAGTGCCTCCTCCTCTATCCTCCCCATCACTTTCATCATCCTCTGTCTCTGCCGCTGTGTTATTTTTAGGGCTGCCTCCTCCAAGCAGCGAGGTAATTGCTTTGTTCCGAGCATTCGTGCTGGCCGACACCTCGCCTTCCTCTTCTTCTTCATCAGGGTCCAGATGTTCCATGAGAAGTTTAAACTGAAAAAGGATTGAGAGTTTTAAGTACACAGTTTAAACCCCACCATGGAATTCTTAAGTGTGTTCTATGGTAGCAGTTCAGAGTGGGGGAAAGACCCAGTCTGGACGGCCATGGCTACGGTGCAAACGAGGGAGGGACTGACAACTCTTTTCTGTAAAAAGGCCGAGAGGAAGGCGGTGTGTGTGGATTGGTGGCCGCACGGGTCCTTCTCATAGTTCCCCCTCTCCCACTGCTGTAGAAGCATACAGACTGAGCATGGCCGTGCTTCACTAACATTTTAGGCAATAGGCTTTCTGGCTCAAGACTCCCAGTTTGTTGGAGGTGGGTCCGAGGCATCAAGCAATTAGGGAAGTAATGACAGACTGTCTTTCAGTTTTCTGATTGCCTTATTCAGTGTCAAGCAAGTAATTGACAATGAATCATTAAAAAAAATAATTTAAAAAATTTAAATTCAAAAAATTAAAGTTTGAAAAAGCAATAGTGTAAAAATCATGGTGTACATTTGTATTTGGTTAAAAAACAACAACTGTAATACTCATGTTACTTATTCTAGGAAGATTATAATGCAAAAAAATGTTAGGACAGCTTTCTTATTTTTTTAAAGATGTATTTATTTATGTATTTGAGTGCTCTGTCTAAATGCACATCTGCATGCCAGAAGAGGGCAACGGATCCCATTATAGATGGTTGTGAGATGCTATGTGGGTCCTGGGAACTGAACCCAGGTCCTCTGGAAGAGCAGCTAGTGCTCTTAACCTGCGAGCCATCTCTCCAGCCCCTTAGGACAGTTTTCTAAACATATTCCCCAAATAATATTTTTAGAGTTCCATCATGGTAAAATGTATATATAATTTAGTATTTTAATTATATTTCTCGAGACATTAAGTACCTTCACTGATTGTACAGCCATCATCATTTTTACAAGTTTTCATCATTTAAATAGAAGCCCTAGTCCTTCCAATCTTAATTTTTATTGTCTGTCTCTAGAAATACGCTGTTATTTTGGGCGTGGTCTGTGCACAGCTGTTTTCAAGCTACCGATGTAGCCAAGGCTGGCCTTGGACTCAGTGCTGGAATGAAAGGTATGTGCTGCCACACTCAGGGTTTTGCTTATTTTACAACACATTTTTTTTGGGGTGTTTGTGTGTGTGTGGTTGAGATAGGGCCCCAAAGTTTGCCTGGAACTTGCAATATAGCCCAGGTTGTTTTTGAATTTACAATCCTCCCATCTTAGGCTCCCATATGCTGGTATTATAAGGAATCTGCTAGCAAGCTTGGATCTTTAAACATTTTAAAAAGGTACACTTATATATGTTACACACACATACACACATGAAGCATCTAAGCATATGTATACTTGGATTACTCAAGTAAAAATGCAAGAAAAGCTGGGTGTAGTGGTGCACACCTTTAATCTGAGCAGCTTACATGCAGAGGTGGGTGGATCTCTGTGAGTTCAAGGCCAGCCCAGTCTATGTATCAAGTTCCAGGACAGCCAGAGCTAACACAGAGAGATTGTGTGTGTGTGTGTGTGTAAACATACATACATATATACACATACATACATACATACATACATACATACATATGAGAGACACAGAGAGACAGAGACAGAAAGAGAGCAAGAGAGAAGGAGGGAGAGAGAGGGGGAGGGAGGGAGAGAGGGAGAGAGAGAGAGAGAGAGAGGGAGAGAGAGAGAGAGAGAGAGGAGAGAGAGAGAGAAAATACAAGAAAAAGTAGTTCTGAGAGAGGAGAGGAACAAAATGGCCTAAGAAGGCAGAAGGCTGACTAATCACGGTTTAACTTTTAAGAATGTAAGCCATGCAATCCGCTGAGGAATAGTTCATCTTTTGCTAAAGGAATTCATAGACTGTCGATTACGAAGATCCCGTAACTGTGCTGCAGGGGTGCGATGGGAAAGCGAGCCCTGAGAGCCCGTGAGGCTGGCTTAGTGTTCCCTTCGGTACTCACGTCTAGGTACTGCCTTACTATGCTCCTCTTCACATCCTCCGTTAGTTTGGAATTAGCCATGTCACTTCGCAGGAAGTCCAGTGTTTGTTTGGGGTGAAAATGAACCCCTGTTTTTCGGTTAATGGCTTTATCATATACTTTTGCAGATTCAGATGGAGAATATTTCTGAATTTTACTGTTTTGGAAATACAAAACCAGAGTTTTTAAAAAGTTCAGGCACATACTTAAACTGATTCTAGTTCTTTCTTACTTAGTAATAACTAAATTTTAAATCATACATATTTCAACTAATGAAAAGAGAAAAGAAAAAGCAAGTATTAACAATGTCTTTTGTTTTCATCAATCTCTGTATTGACAGGGATGGAAAAGAGATACCTGGCTCAGGAAGCAACAGACCTGGAGAAACCCAATTACAAGTAGAAGACATCATTTTAATGAAATTAGTTTCTTGTGTCTAATTTATGGACTGTGACTATGCTAATAGGGCAGCTTTCTTACAATCGATCCTCTCTAACTGGTTTGCCGGCTAACTCTTAGTTCTTGTCTGTGAAAAGACATTAAGATTATTTGTGTGAGTTTGTGGTACGTGTGTTCACCTCAGCACACTTGGGTCAGGACAGTTCGCAGGTGTTGGTTCTCTCCTTTCACGGTGTGCACAGCTCCTGGGGACTGGGCGTGGCTTGCCAGGCTTGGCTGTAAGCACCTTTATGCATTGAGTCATCTCAGTGGTCTTCTGTTTTACATTTATTTATTTGTTATTATCTTGTGGATGTGTGTGCACACGTGTGCCACAGAGCACATGTGGATGTCAGAGGGAATCTTGTAGGAGTTAGAAAGGAGTTCTTCCTTTCCATCACTGGTTCTGGGGATGATCTCACATTGTCAGGCTCAGAGGCAAGTACCCCTCATCCACTGAGCTACCTCAGCAGCCCCCGATTTGGACTTTTTGTTTATTCATTGTCCAAATGGTAGCCAGAAACACTGCTTATAAACTAGTTTCAGGTGATTAGTAACTGTTTGAAACTCTTTCCAAGTCCATATCAAGACTTTATGCTATTTTAAATTATTCTAAATTAGTTACCGACATCTCACATAGTATTTCTCTTAACAATCTAAACTTCTAGGGCTGGCAGCAGAGCTCGGGGACATGGTGCACGCATAGCAAACAAGGCTCTGGCTTCATCTCAGTACTAGATCACGTCGAGCGATCTAGATCCAAAACAGAACCTCAACGAATTGCAACATACAAAGAAATCTCTTTGCTTAAAAAAAAACAAAAAAAACAATACTACAGAAGAAACAAGCACAAATGCCTACATAAAATACACGTCCTGGTCAACGCTAAGCTAGAGTCATGGAGGAAGGAGGACTTCAGGAGATGTTAGTATTGCGAAGACAAGCCTGTTAGGCGTTTTCTTAATTAGTGATCAGTCGGGGAGGGCCTAGCCCATAGTAGGTGGTACCATTCCTGGATGATGGCTCTGGGCTCTTCAAGAAAACAAGCTGAGAAAGCCACGAGGAGCAAGTATTCCTCATGGCCTCTGCATCAGCTCCTGCCTCCAGGTTCCTGACCTCTGGCAATGAACAGTGGTATGGAAGTGTAAGCCAAACAAACCCTGTCCTCCCCACGTTGCTTTGGTCATGGGGTTTTATCACAGCAAGAGTAACCTTGACAAGGCCTATGTTCTTTCCACTTGAGTACTAACATTAACATTTGACTTGGTGATCTAAAAAAGATTTTTAAAATTTATATGTATGTGTGTGTGTGTGTGCAGTGTCTGCTGAGACTAGAAGGAGCTGCCAGGCCTCCAGGGGCTGGAGACACTTGTGGGTGCTGGGTACTGAGGTGGAGCCTTCTGTAAGAGGAGTAAGTGCTCTTAACCCCTGGGCCATCCCCCACTTGGGGATTTTTTTTTTTTAATCCAAGGTGAAAATCAGATTTAAAAAAAATGCTCAAAATCCCACCAATGGTTTCATCCTTACTTTAGAAAGTCTATTTGGGGTCTTAATAAGAGTTCTGTGTAGTTAGTCTATATTTACTCTTATTGTATAACGTTTTACAACACTAAATTTGTGGTATATTTTAAAACTAGACTGAGTATCATCTAACAAGGCATCTTTATGGAAATCAATGAAGAAAGTCCTTTAAGCCTGGAATATATTGAGTGAAGAAGTATGTTTTCCCTTCTTTCAGTATTGTAAAAAAAAAAAAAAAAAAAAAAAAAAAAAAAAAAAAAAAAAAAAAAAACAAAACACCAAATAATGGTTTACAACCGAGGAATAATACACAGCAATAAAATGAACCAAACCTGCACCCTGTCCCCAGCCTGTGGATTTTTAAATTCTTAATGTACTCTGAACAAAGTATGTTTGTTTTCTTACTGCTCAAATAAACTCACCTATCAGAAAATCCACAGAGATTCTTCAAATGTTGTTTTAACATAAGAAGTAATAAAATACCCTGGGAAACATTTGCAAATTCAATTAAAGGGGCTGAATTTTCCGGCAAACATTTCATCACTGAGTTTACATCATCTTCAGAGTCAGAGTCTGAATCCGAATCTACCCGCTTCCGAGATTTCCGAGGCCTGGAAACTTCCTCTTCACTCTCACTGGACTCATTCTCCTTAGTAGGGGATGCTTTTCTTTCTTTCCTTTTGTCCTTTACCATAGACTGAAAGAAAGAAGAAATTGTTCTGTTTGAAAACCAATAAAAACAAAATGCCAATAACAAATGTAAGTATCCTCCATCCGACAGCTGTAAAAAGCTTCCTTCAATAAATAGTTGATAAGCCCACTGACATTCTATTAGCAACTAAGCCTTTTAAGAGAAGTTAGTCTCAAGACTAAATTATATACAACACCCACGCTATCTCCCCGATCCAAACAGTTCCTCTACAAATACTTAAAGAGAAATGCCATTCTCATAAGAACGCCACAAGATGGCTTAATTATAAAAATATTAATCTGGCACATATGCAAGCCACTGCAGAATAAGAGCAATGCTTATAATTTAAGTAAGACTATGGTGGGCTTAACCACCCTAAGATTCCATCTAACTACCCGCTTTCAGGAGGTTTTAGCAAGATACGATGCAACTTTTCTTACATTAGTAAACCCTGCTTCTTTCTACTTTCTGAAAACTTCCTTTGAAAGAGCTAATTTATGGTGGTGGGGATCACTCTGAGAGAACCAAATTACAAAAGCAATTATTCAAAATTTATCTGTTGAGAAATAACAGGGCTTTTTTTTTTTTTTTTTTTGGTTTTTCGAACAGGTTTCTCTGTTGTTTGCGCTTTCCTGGAGCTACTTGGTGGCTCGAATCACAGATCCGCCTGCTTGCTGATTAAGCGTGCGCCACCACGCTAAACATCAAATCTTTAAAAGTAAAATAACATTAACAGAGTATGAGAGCTGAAATTGTTTAGAAAATTACTAATTCCTGAAACTTTATTGTGCACACTCCTACCCTAGAAGTCTCCTTTAAAAACTGGTGCTGGGCGAGGCTGCAAATTCTGTAGCTGTAGCACGCTCAGGTGAAGCAATGCTGCTGCCCTGTGGTCCACAAGAGATCAGGTACTCCTGCAGTTTCCTTAGGTTTCTAAGACTGTTTCTCTGAGTTACCAGTTTCATTAGGCTGAGTTTTGAGTACTACAATTTTGTAAAATGAGATCTAATTGGATTAGCAAGCATACAAAAATATTTCATTCAAGTTTTAAAGAATGTATCCTGCCTAGGGCTACATCAGGTAATTTAGAATTTTATATTTCTACTTATGAGTTGTGACAGAAAAGAGAAACTTAGTGCATGCCAACTCCATTAAGATGCTTCAGTGGAAAGATAAGGACGTCAGTGTGTAAGCTCCACACCAGACACATATCCACCATATCCATGTATACTCATACCAGTATTATGATCTAGCATAGCACTACAATATTAGCAGAACAGCCATGGCCTCGAATGAGGCTCAGGTGGATACATGAATAAAAGAAAACACTTTGTCAGTCCTTAAAGTGGGAGGGAAAAAGTGGGGTGACCTATTAATGGAAGAGTCCACATGTGTGAAAGTATACATAAACTATCTGTAAATGGATGGTTTTAGATCTGAGTAGAAATGAATAGCAACCCGCCTCTCCAAGTTAAAGTACTGCCCAGATTTCAGTAAGTTCATTTCGAAAGGTTTTATATGCCTGTAGAAAGAATAATGAGAAACAAAATAATGAAAATAGTATGTTTGCACTTAGGCAGATGCATTTAAAAATAGCAATATGCTGTATTTTGGCTCATGCCTTTATTCCCAGCACTGGTAGACACAGGCAGGTGGATCTCAGAGTTCAAGGCCAGACTAGTCTACAGAGCGAGTTCCAGGACAGTCAGGGCTACACAGAGAAACCCTGTCTTGAGAAACCAGGAGCCAAGCAAAAAGAACAGCAATATGTGTAACTTACCTCCTTGAATGACTGCAATAGGTTACTACCGGAAACTGAGAGCGTAATGTCTATGTGATGCATTATAAACAAGGGCTCTTCCTGAGTCTGGTATGGAAAACAGGCTAGATTGTCTGCTATGTACAAGAGCATAGTCACTTCTGTTTTCTGCAAATTTTAAAAGAAGGTACACGTTTAGTGGTAAGCCAGAAACCCACAAAACAGCTTTTAGAAAATCATCACCAGGCACTTTCACCTCAGTTAGTACTGGAGAGAGTTAAAGACAAAGGAGAGAGTGGGGAAAAAAATAAGCAAAGAGGTAGAAAGTAGAAAAAAAATAAGGGTGAGACTAGCAGAAACAGAATTTACAAAAGTGATCTTACAGCCGCTTTAGGAGATTTTATAATGACGTATATCATGCTACCTCAGGAAGGAAGAGGTGAAGTTTCTAGTCAGGTAAGTAAAAGTCCTTTTCCTTTAGAGATTATGTGAGATCTTTATGACAGACCAACACTGTATCAGAAAGTATACATATGAAAACATAGTAATTAGTCATGGTCTCCTCAAAGTTTAACATGTATGGAGAACAGTTACACACAGCTAATATTCAGCGTCCAAAAAAGTATATGTAATACACTACTGATACCTGGATTTACCCACCCCTGATCACACACTAATTAAAACACTTTTCAGGGCCAAGCCTGGTGGCAAACATCTTGAATCCCAGCACTGCGAGGCAGAGGCAGGAGGATCTCTGTGACTTTGAAGCCAGCTTGGTCTACATAGTGAATTCCAGGACAGCCAGAACTATTAGTGAGACCCTGTCTCAAAAAAACAAAAACAAACAAACCCAAAATACTATAAAATACACAAAATGCAAGAGAAATTATGGCTGATAGTGATTGTTGACTTTAAAAAGATCCTTAAATAGAAACACAGGCTGGGAAACATTAGAAGGTGACTGCGATCCTAGCACTAGGGAGGCCGAGGCAGGGGGATCACTTGAGTTAAGGGGTTTGAGACCAGCCTAGGCAACACAGCGAGATGCCATGTCCTAAATAAATAAATAGGAAGACACATTCATATTTACATTTATTTTTGAGAATTTACAGACAAACTATCATAAAACTAGAAACCAAGGCAATTATTTATAGAGCTTCACTAGGTTTACCTCCTTTCTGAATTTTAACACAGAAAGCATTAACTTTCTCCTTTCTCTTCTAGAAATCACCATCATTATCATTTGGGCATGTGTGATGTGTGAAGGAACATGTGGAGACTAGGTAACCACCGTGTGACACTGGTTCTCTCTTTCTGCCTGCTGAGCCACCTGGCAGCTTGTCCCTTTTGCTCTTCTTTTTTAGATTTATTTTAGGTGAATAGGTATTTTACCTGCATGAATGTATGTGTATATTGTGTGTGCCTGGCTCATTGGATCCCCTGGAACTGGACTTAGGGATGAATGTGAACACCATATGGGTGCTGGGAACTGAGCCTGGGTCCTGTGCAAGAAGTACAAGGGCTCTTAATCACTGAGACATCTCTCCAGTCCCCTTTCCTCTTTTCTTTGGATACTGGCCAAAAACGTACGCATGCTTGTCCAGATTCTCTGGGCTAGCCAGATGTGGTAGCACACATCTTTATTCTCAGAACTCCAAGTGGCAGAAGAAAAGTTCATAGTGGGTCCAGGACAGCCAGGGTTACCTGGTGAGACCCTGTCTCAAAACACCAAAAGATTCTTGGCGTGTCCATCTGCCCAGTACGGCTGGCTGCAAAGCTGCCTGCAGACCTCACTGTTGAGCCTCCCTGCTGTTGTGACCTAACTCGAAGGCTCTCTCTGCTCTCTCCCATCCACTTCTTTCTAGCAGCTGCCAAGACAGACAGCTTACGTGCCCTGTTATTTTCTTCTCAAATCCAAAAGTGGTTACTGAATTTAAAAAAACCAAACTAAAACTAATAATCAAAAGTACGTTATTTCCTCCTATCTACTTTCTCTACATTCAAATAACAAGATATATACTAGCAGAAGTAGTAAAAAGCTCATAAGGCAGATGTAATAAATTTACTATTAACATTTATAAGACAATCTATTTTTTAAAAGTGAACTGTTTCATCTTTACTTTGTTTCTCTTTTAAAAGATTTATTTTTATGTATGAGACTGTTTTGCCTGCTTGTATGTAAGTTCCTTATGTGTATGCCCAGTACTCAGAAAGCAGAAGAGGGTGTCAAATTCCCTGGAATTGGAGTTATGGGTGGTTGTGAGCAGCCACATGGGTGCCGGGCACTGAACCCAGGTCCTCTGTGACAGTATCAAGTGATCCTAACCTGAGCCATCTTTCCAGATCTTTAATCTAGTCTTTAAAGTTGTACACCACTATCTAAATGTCACAGTGAGGAAATGCAGAACATAGAACTCTACTCCACCTATCAATATTCATCTTCTCTCTCTTCTCTGACCTCTCCTCTCTCTCTTTGATTGGCCTAAAACAGCTGTGGACCAGGCTAGCCTTGAACTTACAGTGAAGACCCTGTCCCTGCCTCTGAAGGCTGGGATTACAGGCATGAGCTACTACACCTGGCTTACCTATCAGTTTTAACATCAGAATTCATGATTTATATATATAAATTTTTTTTCCTTTTTGCTAGAAGTGAAAATGTTCAGAACTAGGAAATCAAAGTCCTAATTGTTCCCTCTTCTAAAAATCAAACTCCTTAAAATCAACCTAGATTCTTCTTTCTTTATCTGCCTTTAGCAACAATCACGTTATTTTCTCAGGTCCTCAGGACAAGAATATTCTAGTTATTCACTCTCTCTCCTCACATACTCTCAATTGATTCCTTTCTTACAATGTTTCTTCTTTGTTTTCCTGCTACCAGTTCTTTCCTTCTCTACTGTGGCCACAACAGATCACTTCCTTATGACCTGCATTGTGAACCCAACAGTGAAAATCTGTGTTCCTAAACTGCTTTCTGCACTTGTTGGCCATCCTTTTGTTTAAACCCTTCTATAGTCCTCCAATGCTTATAGCTGCTTCTATGGTCTATGTACTGTGCTTAGGAAAACCTTGCTTCAGACAGACGGCAATCCACCCACTCTCTCCAATCCTCCTCTACTGTATAGTACATTTAATGCATCTACTCTTTAGGCCTTTAGTGACTTGCTCCTTTTCTGACATCCTGTGTTGGAGGCCGTCAAGAGTAGAGGTTTAAAGTCCTATTATCACAATAATAGAACATCTGGTCAATGAACAGATTATGTATTGACATCACACAGGAATGAACCCCAGCAGAGATAAAGAATGAAGAAATAGCAACAGAAACCACATTCAGTATATGCTAACCACAACCACTACTAATTTCTCTTATTTGTATTTTAGCCTCTTAATGGAAATAGACCCTTTGAGTGTCATACCATTCCCAGTCTTGGCAGTGTCCAACACCACAAAAGCTGAAAACTAATGACGATATAATGAGGATGGGAGGACAATGTCATGCATTCTGAAACACAGACTTGGGACATGTATTTGCTGTGTCATATCTAAAAAATTTTCATGTAGTATTTTAAAAAGAACAGATCTAGTAAGGTATATATGCTCTGGTAAGTGTAATTCTGATTTACTACAAAAACTCTATGCCAAGTGATTAAAATAAGAAAAATGTTTATATTGCTCATTTACCAACTGCCCTACAGATAGGCTGGTCTACGTGCTCTATGTGGGCAATCAGGTGTTACAGCTGTCGTTACTATTCTGCCTGGTAATGTCTTATACAATGGTGGGAACCATAATAGGTACTAAAGAAGTATTTGTAAAATGAATGAATAAATTAAAAAAGATAAACCTAAAGAACAAGATTTTCTGCATTCTTGGCTAGTGGTCCTGGGCAAGTCAACTGGCAATTACATAAAAGTGTAATTTGAAGAAAATCAACATGAAAAACTCAGCACTAAAAATCTGTGTTATTATTAAGCCAGGTGATGATGGCATACGCCTTTAACCCCAGCACTTGGGACTCAGAAGCAGGCAGATCTCTGGGTTCGAGGCCAGCCTGGTCTACAGAGCGAGTTCCAGGATGGTCAGGATTACACAGAGAAACCCTGTCTGGAAAAATAAAAAATAAAACCAAACACACAAATAGAAAACAAACAAACAAACAAACAAACCCTGTATCATTTCCCAACAATATCTGAGTCCTACAGAATGACAGAAATAATCCTACATATGTAGGTATGCATGCATGTATTCATGGACTCTGTCCCCACAGTGATAGTTTAAATGATGCAGCTGACTTTTATAGAGACTGTTACTCGCTGGTGAGTCCGCCTGAGGGAGAGGGAAGCTTGTCACCTAGCCTGATGACTTGAGTGCAGTCCCTCGGATGCCCAGGGTGGAAGGAGGGAAGTGACTCTCACAACCTGGCCTCTGATCTCCACACCCACACTGCGGCAACCCCTCCCCCACACCCAAATATAAAATAATGAAATGGAAAAAATTAAGGAAAAAACCCTGATAAAATTTCCAAGATATTCAATATAGAGACACAATCATATTTTATTCCTCAATACAGTTTTTCTCATGTAAAATGCCTCTTTTCATTGTGACCATGAACTTTGTAAGTAACTAAGTAAAAGTTAAGGAAACACAACATAGTCAACGACATTTACCAAAATGGTAATATTGAAAAGTCATGCCTCTTTTAGGCACACAGTCTCTAGAACATTTGTTTTTTGACAATAAGAAAGTTTATGCTTACTGCTGTGTCATCAAAGAGGTTGAGTAAGGAAATAAGAAAGGCGCGTCTGTGCTGGCGGTTTCCACGGATCATGGAGTAGAGGTGTGAACATAAAGCACTCGAGGACTCATCTTGTCTGAAACCCCTGACAGGATCTTTTAGGCACGTGTTGATCGCCTGTTGTACCTGGTAAGACATCTTCATACCAGCCACTGCTTTCATCTGAAATGAATAAAGGCCTCATTTGCACTAGGGATATTAAGACTCAGATCAAGTATACCCTGAACATTACATTCAAGGCTAACTTCATTATTTGGTTTCTTTACTCAAAATAATAAAAATCATAGAATGAGGTACTGGATTAGTAGAGATCATCTATTGTAACCCCATCATTCCAGACACACAAAAACCCAAGGTCTAGAAGTTATTGCTAGCCAAGGTTAAAGCATGGTCTACAGTTCATGCCTCCTGACTTTTTTTTGAATAGTCACCCTGGTCTAGTCTCAATTAATTGTAAGCTAGAATAAACGCCCTGAGAAATAAAATTGGTTGAAGCTAAGAAAAATATTAAGTAAATCATACTAAAATAATGATTTGGAAGCAGTGGTTTATTAGAGCAATACTAATTTACTGAAAACACTTACATGAATGAATCCAGCATATTTTTTGTCTATTTCTACAAGCTGCTGATCAGCCTTGTTCCTCATAGCGGGTTCTGGATCTGTGCCCATGGCAATTAAATATGGAACACACTGGGAGAAAAAAAAAGCCTTTATAAGACATCACAGCAGTAAAAATTCTGTATGCATCTCAACAAATGTCAAGCTTATACATCAGTACATCAGATATAAAAATGTAGCAGTACAGACCTTCTTCTTCTTTTTTTTTTTTTTTTGGTTTTTTCGAGACAGGGTTTCTCTGTGTAGCTTTGCGCCTTTCCTGGAACTCACTTGGTAGCCCAGGCCGGGCAGTGGTGGCGCACGCCTTTAATCCCAGCACTAGGGAGGCAGAGCCAGGCGGATTTCTTTGAGTTCGTACAGACCTTCTTAACTATCTTGGTGTCCTTTGAAAAGTGATAATCTTTCTTTGATTTAACTTAAAGCAAGGACTCTCTCTCTCTCTCTCTCTCTCTCTCTCTCTCTCTCTCTCTCTCTCTCTCATACACACACACACACCCCCTCTTCTTTTATGCACTGAATTTTCTTGTGGGCTCTATCTCTGCGTATTTAAAAAAGACAAAAGTTTCAATATACTACTGCATGTTGAAAAGTGATTTTAACAGCTCTGAATGATGAAAAACAGACTAAATATTTGTCAATGTGCTGTTTTATGACACCCATTTCATTATGTTTACATTAGAAAGCATATATTTAGTTATGTTTTAGAAAATATCAGAAAAATTCATTTTCTAATATATCAGTGTACATAAGAATAAACTCTATGGAGGAGAAGGAGACAATATTCATAGTCTCTGGAAATTTTATAGCTTGTGACCCTCCCCCTGGCCTTTTAGGCTATCATCCCAACCACACTGCAAAGTTTTAACATGCTATACAGCTGATGTTACCTCAAATTTAAAGAGAAAAATGGAATTCAGATTATGGGATTTACTATTTTGTGGCAGAACAAAACTTCATCCTATTTAGCTTATTATTCTCTTTAATATTAAAGAAATATTAAACAACCTATTTAATTTCACTGATTACACATTGTTGGTTCTTAGGGATCTGAGTAAAAGAATTTTATCAAAGCTAGTGAGACAAAAGGGTATTTTCTAGCAGTAGAGAGTGGAAGTTTAACATAAATATATAGGTATTTTGTGGCAGTGGCAACATAAGAGATCATTCAGAGTTTAGATTCTTAAGAGTTGAAGACAACCTAGGAAGCTGAGGCAGAAGGACACTTAAGTCCATGAGTTGAGGACAGACAGCCCAGGTAATGTTGTAAGACTAACTCTTAACAAAAGAAAGAAGAAAGAAGAAGAAAGGAGGGGGATAAGAATAGTCGCCGTAGTTTAGGACATAGATTTTATTGAGCGGAATAAAGAATTAATGATGTTCCCATCATGGCGTCATCACACAGTTCATTTGGCTGTCAGTGAGTGCTTTTATCATAAAACTTGCTTACCTGAACTGGATGAATAAGACCTTGGTTTAGAGTCAATGCGATCACATTCAGAGCAAAGTGGCGTACACTTGACTGGGTGTGAAAGAAGGCCTCAAGCACCTGTTTGAGGTAAAGCTGCATGATGGAGCTACTCATCCCCGAGGAAACATCTCCCATCTCTTTTAAGTCTTCCTGCTTTGCAACTTTCTTCCCTACAGAGAAGGAAAAGGAGAAACACATCAAGGTCAATTAACTCTGCTTACTACTCCTGACTACAACTCAAACCCACAAAGTGGCACAGATCATGTGCAAGCTCCAGTGGTTCCCAATCCTCTGTCCTCAACCGTGTCAGAGGCTCCTTGAGAACAGTAAGAACTGTAATCCCCTCTCCTCCTGGCAAGTGTTAATGCTTGTAGACACCTACATTCTGTAACTGTTCTCGAGAGTTTAAGCACACTGTTGGGCCTATGGACTTGAGCTTACTAAGTCTCCCTTCTCCGAGTTCCGATGTCCTCCTCTGGGAGGCGGGGTTTCAGTGTGCTAACTACAGCCGCACTGTCCATCCCCAAGCACGCACGCTCTCACTTACAGTCTCGGTCTGCTTGCTGCATCCGCGTGTCCTCTTCTTGGAGGTACGTCTGGAGGTTCTTTAACACTTGTATTTTTAAATTCACTGAGGAGTTCTTATCAGATAAAATAGTATTATACAGATTCTTCACTTCTTGCTCAAACATTAGACTTGGATGCTGTATAAAGGCAAAGCCTAAGAAAAATGGAAAAATGTCTTTATATATTCCTACTAAAGATAAATAGAACACAATGAAAATGTCAAATTATACAAAGAGCTCCTTATTTCAAAAATTTAAACTTAAAATGACTGGAAGAATATGCTGGTGGCCTTACCTAGAGAAGCATTAGAGCAGGTACTTCTTTCCCCATGAATTAAAAACAAGAAATTGCATTTCAAAGGAGAATTTCACACAAGAGGAAACCTTGAGGAGGGAGCAGGGCCTAGTGGCTAGGGGAGTGGATTAGGAGTCAGGAGTCTTGGGTTCTATTCCTGGCTCCACCACTGACTTGTAGTGTGACCTTGGGTGAGTCACACAATCTCTCTTTGCCTCAATTCTCCATCTGTAAAATGGGGACAATAATATTTACCACCCGCCTACCTCAGAGGGATGTTGTCAGGATTTAAGATGTAATGTCTGCAAACATTTTTTTTCAGACCCCTAATAGAAGGTACTACAGTGACAAACTAAAAAAAATATTGAAATATATTCACCGATGAAACAGAATTTAAAAACAGAACTAGAATTATCTTCCTAATTCTCTCTCAAATGGCCCCAAATTGAGGCCACAATGCTAACTATAACCACTAATAACTAGCAAAATAAAATTATCAACGCATATATAGATAAATGTTTAATAAGAGAAAATTGACTCTTGATGTCAGCAAGCATTAATAATACCAAAACCAAACCACCAGACTTAAAGCAGAGTGATTAGACAACTAGTTCAAGGTCACACAGGATAATCATGGCCCATCTAACTTTTTTGACTGTTCTACAGTGCTGCTTCCTTAAATTAAAACTTCATTTATTTGTTCTCTGAATTATCATAATATAATTGGCTTTGTCACTCCATAAAATTTATTATCTACAGTTAATACGTAGGGATATACATGGGCATGTAGGTAATATCACATCTAATTAATAAATGATGCTTACATTTTTACTATATTTCCTACTGCAAGCACTGTTTTACCGTATCCCCTACTGTAAGAACTGTTTTACTGTATCTCCTCCTGTAAGAACTGTTTTACTGTATCTCCTCCTGTAAGAACTGTTTTACTGTATCTCCTCCTGTGAGTACTGTTTTACTGTATCTCCTCCTGTGAGTACTGTTTTACCGTATCCCCTACTGTAAGAACTGTTTTACTGTATCTTCTACTGTGAGTACTGTTTTACCGTATCCCCTACTGTAAGAACTGTTTTACTGTATCTCCTCCTGTAAGAACTGTTTTACTGTATCTTCTACTGTGAGTACTGTTTTTACTGTATCTCCTACTGTAGTATACTGTATCTCCTCCTGTAAGAACTGTTTTACTGTATCTCCTCCTGTAAGAACTGTTTTACTGTATCTCCTCCTGTAAGAACTGTTTTACTGTATCTTCTACTGTGAGTACTGTTTTACCGTATCTCCTACTGTAAGAACTGTTTTACTGTATCTCCTCCTGTAAGAACTGTTTTACTGTATCTCCTCCTGTAAGAACTGTTTTACTGTATCTCCTCCTGTGAGTACTGTTTTACTGTATCTCCTCTTGATCTTTTACTGTATCTCCTCCTGTAAGAACTGTTTTACTGTATCTCCTCCTCCTGTGAGTACTGTTTTACTGTATCTCCTCCTGTGAGTACTGTTTTACTGTATCTCCTCCTCCTGTGAGTACTGTTTTACTGTATCTCCTGTGAGTACTGTTTTACTGTATCTCCTCCTGTGAGTACTGTTTTATTGTATCTTCTACTGTGAGTACTGTTTTACTGTATCTCCTCCTGTGAGTACTGTTTTACTGTATCTCCTCCTGTGAGTACTGTTTTACTGTATCTCCTCCTGTGAGTACTGTTTTTACTTCTTGTATCTCCTTCCTGTGAGTACTGTTTTACTGTATCTCCTCCTGTGAGTACTGTTTTACCGTATCTCCTCCTGTGAGTACTGTTTTACTGTATCTCCTCCTGTGAGTACTGTTTTTTACTGTATTCTCCTCCTGTAAGCACTGTTTTTTACTGTATCTTCTACTGTGAGTACTGTTTTACTGTATCTCCTCCTGTAAGCACTGTTTTACTGTATCTTCTACTGTGAGTACTGTTTTACTGTATCTCCTCCTGTGAGTACTGTTTTACTGTATCTCCTCCTGTGAGTACTGTTGAGAGAGGACTTCACTATGCAATCTTAACTGACTTGGAACTCCCTATGTAGACCAAGTTGGGGTCTACTTGGAGAAACTTAAAGAGATTTGCCTGCTTCTGCCCGCCAAATGCTAGGATTAAAAGCATCCACAATCACAGCTGGCTTTTAAGTAACTTATGAAAGAAATGAGGAGGAATAAGGCAATTAATATAAAATTATCAACATGATTTAATAGGGTTTGGGTAACTCAGAATCTTTTCTCTCACTTTTTTTTCCTTTTTTTTCAACTCACTTTTTTTTTCATTTTTCACTCACTTTTTTCAAGACAAACATCATTGATTACTCATGAAAATTAATTAAATTACTAACATTGACAATGCTATCAAAATATTTCCAACAATTAAGTTACTGAATATTTTTATATGTATTTGCACAAAACACATAATAACAATAAAACCCCAAGTATAGGACATACTTTTTTCTTTGTCTTATAAATAAAAAAATTTATTACAGGTCCTTGGCCTGAGAGTTTTAGATTTCTTTCCTTTTTAAAAAAGAGTGTTTAATTTAGGCAATTAAATACTTTCCTGTTTCTAATTCTCTATACTCTAATTCTTTTCCAGGTAAGCTGTACAGAGTTGCTTGCAAAACATGTTTTTATTACACTAGTGCTTCTGGAAAAGGAACATGGACCAGGTATGCATCCCAACTGTTCCTATAATTAAGTCTACATAGACTGTCCATTAAACAAGTGGCAGATACACGTAACATTATTTGCAGGAAAGAACCATTTTAAGAAATGCAAAATGCACAAAACTTTCACTATGTCCTTAGGACTACAGTGCCCCAGTCATTATTCTTAAGCTAGCTCTAGGAAGGAGGGGTGGGACACAGTACTGTTATCTCCACTTTACTGACCAAGAAACTGACCAAGGGACAAGTGGCCTGATCAGAGTTACTCAGAAAGGCCACAGGCTGAAACATGGACAGAATTTAGGTTTCTGAAACCCCAGTTCTTCATTCTCCACATCAGATCACACAGCCAACAGAAATATGTCTAAATAAACCAACAACTTAGACTCACAATAGTCAAAAAGCTTACTCCACCCCCCTCAAAGAGCTAAAAATCACTAAAAAATTTAGACTTACCTAGACCAATGATGGCTTTTGTTTGTACTTCTTCATCTGAGTGTTTCGTAAAATACATCAACAGCTCAAGTACTTTATCCTTTATGTTAACCTAAGGGAGGGTGCATATTAAAGGTATTCAAGAAGAATACTCAATGTCAGAGTAAGTTCTCAAGTATGTGTAAGAAAGAGGAGGGGGGGAGAAAGGAAAAGAAAGAGAAAAAGGAAGGGAGGGAGGGACAGAAATAGAGAGGGATGGAGAAAGAGAAGGCAGAGAGAGAGGGAGGAAGAGGAGAGAGAGAGAGATTGAGAATGTGCAGGCCCCATAATGCCTGTGTGGAGGTGTGGTGTGGAAGCCAGAAAAATTAATTCTAAGGATTGGTTCTTTCCTGTCACCCTGTAGGATCTAGGGATGGACCTCAGGTAATCAGTCTATGTGCAAATTCCTTTACCTGCTAAGCCACCTCACTGGCCCTCAATTCCCAACTATGGGGGGGGGGGGGAGAGGGAGATACCTAAAAGCAACAAGAGGAATTTTCATGTGAACTTTACAGTGGATGTTGGTCAGATGCAGAGAACTGGCCTGGCAAATGCACGGTGCTAGGTTTGATTCACAACACTGGGAGGAAAAAAAAATCAATTCCATAGGTGTTCTGTCTGTACGTCTGACTGTGCATCATGGTGTGCCTGGTGCCTGCAGAGGCCATGGTGGGTGTCAGGTCCCCAGGAACTAGTTCCATAAGGCTGTGAGCTGCCACGTGGGTCCTCTGGAAGAGCAGACAGCGCTTTTAGCTGCTGAGCCACCTTTCCAGTCTCTCCATTTACTTTAGAATAGTGGCATTTGATGTGATAGTCTGTGACAAGTATGTGCCACAACTGCTGTTCTAAGGTGTGCCTATGTTAACGAACTGATATAACTGCTCACAGATCAGCAGGAAGTCTAGAGATCATGCTTGGACCAGCTCTTTCCAAAAGTCTCAGTACATTTCTCTAGTGCTGCCTTCTTCCTTACTCAGGGTCACAGGACTGTGTTTTACAGCACACTAAGTAACACTGGGATCTTTACCTTACTGTTGCCTTTAAAATCTTCCAGATCAAAATCAAAATGCCGACAGAGTGCTCCAACAGTGAAGAGGGACCTAAGAAGTGCTGGTTTATTTGTTAAAAGTGAAGTGTTATTTGGGTCTTCTTGATGCTGACTTTTTAATTTCGAAATGGCACCTAGTAAAGATAAATAGCAGTTATTTACAGTAATCTCTTTATCTTTGAATTATGTTTAAACAATTACTAATAAAATACAATTAACTTTCACTAAAGGTTTTAAGTATTAAATACATTTATAATATGTGTGGATCCTTTAGAGCTAAAACAATGTAAGAAAAAAATATTAAAATTGTACTTTATATAGCAGCCAGAAAACTTATCATTTTAAAGGGAGAAACTTTTGAACTAATGAGAATACCAAAGATCATAGAGAACTTCTAAGTGTGGACACTGGAGAACACACTTATTTCCTCACTGCTCTCCTTTATCAGATATGTTAATGATGCAGACACACTTGCAGAACTTAGCAGCAAATAATTAGAAAGCCCAGGCACTGAACTTACCATAGTATCTATTGAAACAGGCCCACACAAATTTAAAATTCTGTGTCACTTTATTTACAACAGCCCCAAGACAGCTCACACAATGCTGTACTACCTAAAAGAGAGAGAGAATGTTACTCTTTAAGTAAAAACTAAAACACAGTTGAAATGTTTGATCATTTTTTCTTTTTTATATATTTGTCTTAAAATATAATAAAAGATATTGGGACTTAACTCTGACATATTATATAGCAATATGCTACAAACCTTCATCTGTGTCTTACACACTACAATACAGAGATGGTAAACTACTCACAGTCATGCCATATTTAATGATCAGCTTCATCAGATCTTCTTCAATAGTGGCAAGGAAAGTTTCACTTGGGTGTTCCATCAGTGGTACAACTAACTCAAGGATTTTTGCAACATTGCAGATAACCATGAAATCATTTTGCGTCTGAGAAGAAAATCAATACCTTATGAATATCTAAAACTTAAGAAGCCATATATAGCTTTATGTCTGGAGTATAAGAATAGAACATTATGCATGTAATGTTACAGTTGAAATGTTAAAAAGTACTAGAAAGGAACTTTCTACCCAAGTATGAAAGCAGCAGCAGCTGAGAGATTATCACCAGTCTGCACTCTAGCTCTAACAATAACTTACCATGTGACCTCGGGGCACTTAATAATGTTAAAGCTGTCACACTTAAAACAATGTTGAGATTTCCTTTATTTTTATCTTATGAGTATGATTGTTTGCTTTATTGTATGTATGTGTGTGTACCATGTTGCTTTGTAGCTAGTACTCTTAATTGCTGAACTATCTCTTCAGCTCCACATTTCCCCCTCAAAACAAAATATAAGTCAATTTTAAACAAAATATTTAAATAGTATGGGAATATTTTATAGAGACTGGCACCTTTTAAGTTTTAATTTAAGTTCTAACCTTCTTGATGAAGGTTATTAACCAATAGTTCTCAACTGGGGTTGACTGTGTTCTCCATTCTCTACCTACAAGCATTCTGCAATGCTAGGAGCATTTCCAGTTGTCACTGTGGGAGGTGGAATTTACTGGACAGAGATCAAAAGATGCTGTTGAACATTCCACAAGACAACAAGAGAGAGCTCTTACCAACAGTGGATTATCCAGCTCTGTCAGCGCTAGAGTTAAGAAATGCTGTGTTAAATATATTTTATTTAATAAACATATTTATTATCCCAGAACTAGCTAGATGTATTTTTTATTTTATACTTACAGATTTTTTGATTAAAAAATAAATAAGCATGTGAAAAAATTTTCATTTTATTTATTTTATGTGTATCAGAATTTTGTCTATATGTTTGTATGTACTATGTGTATGATTAGTGCCCATGGAGGTCATAAGAGGGCACTGGATACCCTGAAACTGGAGTCAAAGATAGTTGTGAGCCACCATATGGGTGCTGGGGACTGAACCTGGGTCTTCTGGAACATCAGCAAATGCTCTTAACCACAGAGCATCTCTGCAGCTCTGTAACACAAACTTTTCCCCACTTGTCCTCTAATCAGCTAATTCTCTCTCAAAGAATTACTAGCTTTGGGGGGCAGGTTGTAAAGGGAAAGAAGGTTTTGTACATATGCCTTTGATCTAGCCAAGCAAAAGATAACTGGTATTTGTTTTGGGTAAATTACTTTACTGGCCAAAAACTATCTTTCTTTCTTTCTTTCTTTCTTTCTTTCTTTCTTTCTTTCTTTCTTTCTTTCTTTCTTCTCTCTCTCTCTCTCTCTCTCTCTCTCTCTCTCTCTCTCTCTCTCTCTCTTTCTTTTTTAAGATTTATTTATTTATTGTGTATACAACATGTATGATATGACTGCAGGCCAGAAGAGGGCACCAGATCTCGTTATAGATGGTTGTGAGCCACCATGTGGTTGCTGGGAATTGAACTCAGGACCTCTGGAAGAGCAGTCAGTGCTCTTAAACTCTGAGCCATCTCTCCAGCCCCAAAAACTTTCTTAATATTTTTTTTTGTTGTTGTTGAGACAAAGCCTGTCCATAGAGCCCTAGGTATCCTGAAACTTTCTATGTACAGCAGGCTGGCCTTGAATTCAAACACCTGTCTGCCTCTGCCTCCAGATTGCTGGGATTAAAGGTGTGCACCACTATGCCTGGTAAATATCTAAAATGTTTAAATTACTTAAAGAATTTTCAAACTTTGAAAGAAGGCACACAATTAAAAGAAAATAGGATAACTATATGAGTAGTCAATTTAAAGAAAAAGAAGGCCAACTAGTCAATATGAAAAATGCTTAACTTTCTTAGAAGTGGAGCAACAAGGAATTATTCCTTTACCTCTGTTAGATTAGCAAAGGGTACAAAAATGATCCCAATAGCTATGCACTGCCTTTCAAAACAGCTAAAGATCATATCTAATGATCTCTCAAATATCAAGTAAAAAATAAAACAAAGCCCATGAAGAAGCAAACAGAAAAACCCAAAATTGTTCCAATGTCCTAGTGAACCTATTCCTGAGAATCTATTCAATAAAATGAATGCAACAATGTTTCAAAGTGTTTATCAGGAGAATCTGCTCAATAAATGAATGCAACAATGTTTCAAAGTGTGTCAGGAGAATCTGCTCAATAAAATGATGCAATGGGCTGGAGAGATGGCTCAGGGGTTAAGGGTACTGACTGTTCTTCCAGAGGTCCTGAGTTCAATTACCAGCAACCACGTGGTAGCTCACAACTATCTGTAATGATGCCCTCTTCTGGCAGACAGAACACTGTATACATAATAAATAAATAAATCTTAAAAAAAAAAAACTTTAAAAAAATGATGCAACAATGTTTCAAAGTGTCAGAGTATGTTTATATTATCCAGATTCTAGAGGGAGAGTATGGCACTAAATTATACTGATGGCACTGAGGAGCTATGTGACACAAAGTAAGCTATTCATATTTTTTATGCTTTAGTTTCCTTTCTTTAGGATTAAGGATTTTAGTGTTTGACAAAGTAAATGAGACAATGCATATAAAGTTCCCCAAAGTATCTGATCACAGAGTTAAGCAGACATGAGCTAACTATTAGCTACAGATTATGTATGAAGCTAAGTTATTTCTGGATCTATAATAGGCTCCTAGATGGAATTAGTGTCTTGGAAATAATATATATATTAGTATATATATATATATAATATAGTATATATATTATATATAATTTATATAATATATAATTTCTTATTCTCTACTACTTTTCTTGATCCTTAAAACTTCTCAGGCAGCCCCGAGGTCCTCATGGAACTTACAAATTAAGAGAAAATTGCTTAACACCTGATAACAGAAGAAAAACAAACCTAGTAGAGAAAACTATTAAAGTTACATCTTTAGAACACAGTATACAAGAAAAGTAAGAGTTGTAAGTTTCTAGAACATTTTAAAATTTAGCGTAAGAAATCACAATTTACTATGCTGTTATACATGCCATTTAAAAAAATCTCATTTGATTTACACTATTATTTTTATTTAAAAAATATTTTGTGAATTTCATTATTTTAGGAGAACATAGCATATTAATACGTCAGTGTCTCTAATATGATACTAGATGTTCCATATTCAACATATTGCTTTATAATAAATGTAATAAAATATATTATGAAAGACAAATGAGTTACAAATTAAGAATCCAAAATCTAGTAAGTTTCTTCAAATAACAATTTCTGCTTTTCTTCACTTTTAGGTCTTAACAAGAGCTACAACATTTATTAAACAGTTACAAAGGGGGTAGATTAAGAACTAACAGAGAAATAGAGCCTGGATTTTAATTGTTGATGTTTTAGATAACTTGTAACAAGCATTAGAATGTAAATCTGAGTCAATGATACAGATTATCTGTCAGTGAGAATGTGTATGTAGTACACATGAATTCTAAATTTAAAGTACTTAGTACCTGCCGTACCAAAGAAAGAACAAACAAGACAATATATGCTGGATGTGTGGTACATGCCTTGAATCTCAGCACTCGGGAGGCAGAAGCAGGTGGAGAGTTCCAAGACAATCTGGGCAGAGAAACCCTGTCTTGAAAAAACCAACCAACCAACCAACCAACCAACTAAAAAGACAGCATTTATACTTACACTACATTTAGTGGTAAGGTACGGCTGCATAGTCATGGCATGTTTAACCATGAGTTGGGGTCTTATTTTGCTGAATAAGAACAAAGTGGTTATACAAGCTACTAATCTTCCAGAATTCACACCTTTATTGTCTGAATCTGAAACAATAGAAAAATAAGACACTAAAATAAGACAAAGTAGAGAAAATCAGACAGACAATTACTGAATTCACTCAACTTAACAGATCCAGTATGGGCCTTATTAAAATGCATCAGTACTCCTTATGGCATTAGACTACCCGTATTTCATTTCTGGGTACAACATTACACAATGAAGACCAAGTACAGAGGTCTTACTAAGAAAGACAAGTTCCACTGTAAGGGGTGTGACTGAGTTTAAAAGAAGAATGAAGTTGGAAAGTTCAGGGAGAGTCTTTGGGAATAAGTTGGTTCTGTCTATAAATGGAAGTGAATACAGGAAAACAAATGCGAGAAGACAAAACCAATTTAGCTACGTGATACTACTGTATTTCAAGAGTACTGGTGAGAATGTTCAATTAGGAGTGACAAAGAGAATGTTGATTAAGGTTCTATGCGGTTACACAAGATACTGTTCAAATGAGGCCAGTTCGGATATACTTTGGTTCTTAAAAAATATACTTTTTAAGAGATGATTAACAATGTTGAACATTAACAGATATTAACACCAATAAAGTCTAGGATGAGAAAAATAAAAAGGAAAAAATGCACACATGGAAAATGAGAAAAATTTAAAGAAAAACAACAATAAGCGCTGTGTAAGAAAAGAAAGGATATCTACAATTCCTTTAGGGGCCGTAAGGGACATCTCCACTAGGGGAATTGGTCCTTCAATTGAATAACTGAGGTCTATTGCTGCTCCTCATTACATACATCAGGAAATGGGAAGTAAAATTAATACTCTGTGCTTTTAAGTAATAGGTACCAACTATACTATATTTTTTGTACAATTTTTCATAAAAGAAGACTTCAGATTTGTGACTGACATAATATAATTGATAATATAAAATATTAAGTACTTAACTTACATTAAAAATTTCAACAGATTAGAAATTAAGATTGAGAAATTTTAATAAATTAAACATTAAATATTGAGAAAATTTTGTAAACAACTAGAAAGGATATTAGAAAGGTAGTATAATATTTTAACAACATTTTTAATGGCCACTACAATTTTTTTGAAAGTTTTCTATAATTTAAATAATACCAAATACTTTTGTGCTGCCATTAAAAAGCATATTGGGCTGTGGACATCACTTTTATTCAATATCTAAAATACATGAGAGATATGTAGAAGAGATAAGATTTATGCGTTTATTATAGTTTGATCTAGGCGATCTTACAACATAATCTAAAATGAATTATCAAACAGAAATTTATATCATGAAACTCAAATTACTCTTAAAGGTGATGCAGTTAGTTATCAGGCAAGCAAATCCAGAGGTAAAACTGAGAAAAGGGCTAATACTTAAAAATCTCATAAAATTAACTAAGGACCAATATATAAAATGTCTTACCAGCTAGAGACTCCTCATATTTAAGAATATGCTCAACTAGGTTATCAACAAGTTGAGTACAAGCTTTCTTCACAGGTTTATATGAAGAATCCTCTTCAGACTTCAACAACTATATATGTATACATATAAAAAAATCCCAGTAAAATTATTTATCAGGCAATAGTGAAAATGTTCATGCATTAAATATCAGTAAGCATTTTTGTTTTTTAGTTCTTAATATTAAAAGACAAAGAAAAAATTTATGACATATTTTAAAATATCTTATAAATCAGCATTTGCAAAGTCAACAATTTTAGCACAAACTATTTAAACTGCTGTGTGCAGGGCCCAACACTGGAGAGATGCAGGAAAAATTTTCTCTCTCATGCCAGTCAAGACCACAGAACCACTATCTGATGGTAGCTGAATTATTTTAAATAATTAACAATTGTATCTGAATAACACCTTAAGCCTTGCAATTATAAAACATAATGGCATATTCTTTGGCAGATTTTTTTTCTGCTTCATTCTTTGCCAAAGGATTAAGACGATGAGCTTAAAAATACTATGAAGAACAATAAAGAAGATGGAGGTAAGCTTACCTACAGTAAAAAAGTAAAACCAATCCAATCTTATAATCATAGGTCACTGGAAAAAATGACTTAAGGCATATCTGTTTTGTCAATAATAATTAGCTGAATATTTCTAGGGATATTAAAAGAAAGTTACATTTCATTTCTGTGGGGAGTTTTCCAGAGTTATCAGACCTAACTTTCTGTACTAACATAAACATTCTATCTCCGTGTGTCTGAGAGAGTTGCAACAAGTCAGGAGTGGCTCATATGGGAGGAACTAAAATGAAGTAAAACAAAACTTCAATATTCACATTGTAAAAATGCATGATTTTAAACTTTCACTACAAGATGCATAGATGTTTACAAAGAACACTATATTGCTAGGTTGCCAGCTTTTCTGAGTCTTTTTCATTTGTTTTTTTGAGACCGTTTCCCTTTATTGCTATGGCTGTCTTGGAACTCAATTTGTAGACCTGTCTCTGCTTCCTGAGTGTTGTGATTACAGGCATGCACTACCACTGTCCTACTGCTTTTCTGAGTCTTAATGCCGAAAAGTGTAAGTTTCTTTTTATTGTTTTATTTATTTATTGTTATTTTATGTATGAGTGTTTTGCTTGCATGTACGTTTGTCCACCAAGTGCATGCGTGGTACCAACAGAGATCAGAAGAGGGTGTTGGATCTCTAGGGACCTGAGTTATCGGTGATTGTGAGCTGCCATGTGGCTGCTGAGAATCAAACCCAGGTCCTCTGTTATGAACAATAAGTGCTCTTTAACTGCTCAGGTATCTTTCTAGCCTTCCCTTTCCTTTTTTTTTTTTTTTTTTTTTTTGAGACAGGCTTTCTCTGTGTAGTTTTGGTGCCTGTCCTGGATTTCGCTCGAACTCACAGAGATCCACCTGGCTCTGCCTCCCGAGTGCTGGGATTAAAGGTGTGTGCTGCCACTACCCAGCTTCCCTTTCCATCTTTAAATAATTTTTTTTTTTTATTGTTTTACTGGACCAAGTCTGAGCATTATGGACTTTTCTGACTTTTCCGGTCTTCCTCAATCTTTTCAGAAGCTATCCCTCTTCTCCTTGCCATGACGCTGCCTGTTAAGCCCCACTGCTGAACCTGTAGGCTTCCATGCACCCTAATTTAAGACATGGCTCCTTTCCTTCCTTTTGGTCTACCCCACCCCACCCCCTGCTCCGCCCTCCCCATCTGTCTATGTAGCCCTGTTTGTCCTTGAACTCAGAGATCCTTCTGCATCTTTCCTGCTGTTTTTCTCTCAAATGTTAATAAAACTGCCCTCAAGTTAAAAAAAAAAAAAATCACCTGGATAGTTTAAAATGAGTGACAGCAACCAGAACAATATGAAATATGCACAGCATCATTGTTCAATTAAAAGATAAATAAAAAACAGCCCCAATTTTCAATTATAAACAGCAAATTTTCGTTGATTCAAGCTACAATTCACTTTCTTAAGCACAGCTACCAATGTCATACTCCAGTTTGGTTTACATAAAGCAATGCAACTACCTCAAACTATTTCTTATTCCTTTTTCCTCTCTAAGGCATCAAGTACATGCAAAATAATTTATTTATAAATTTTGGTTCATGGCACTATCACTGCTGACTGGTATGTGATTTAATATATTAATTATAAATAATACATTAATATAATATATTAATTATAAAGAATAAAACCCAACTCAAGACTATTTCCAGTAATTTGTATGTACCAAGGTATTTGCTTTCTAATCCTATGAAATAACTCAAGAAATTTTATTATTCCCTTGCATAAAGAAATGCCTATGCTGGTAGTTTTGTTGTTGTTATCTTTTTCTGATACAGGATCTCACTATGGAGCCCTGGCTGTCCTGGAACTTACTATGTAGACCAGGCTGGCCTTGAACTCACAGAGAACTATCTGCCTGCTCCTGCCTCCTGAGTGCTGGGATTAAAGGTATGTACCACCATGCTTTGTCCTGGTAGCTTTTTTTTTTTTTAATTTAAATTTTCATCTTCAAAAATGTAATTTGGTTCGTGTTTTGGGTCTTGTGTTTTTACTCAACATTATGACCTAACTTTAACTGGGGTTGTTGCAGATAGTTAGTTTCCTATCACCTCACTGCTATTTAGCAGTCTTCTTTGTATGCCACAGGCCGTCTAGCCACTCTTCTGTGTGTAGATGAAGTCAATTTTCAATGGTGTATACTTGAAATAATCTTTTCCAAAGTGATTGTACAGGTGAAACGCTGATGTGAAATGCTTGAGACTTGAAGTCTTCTAGATTTTAGGTTATTTACATACAACACAAAGGAGATGATGCTTGGGCAAAGGACAGAGATCTAAGTAGGAAACTCATTTAAGTTTCATATACTCCTTATATAAATTGCTTAAAAGTAATTTTAGTATGTGTGAGTTTGGCTGTCAAAATGAGGTCAGGTGTGGAATTTTCAATTTGCAGAAGTCATCTCAGTGCTCAAATATTTCAAACTTGGAAGTACTTCAGATTTTAGATTTCTAGAGTAGAAAGGCACAGCCTGTAACCTATTCTCACTGAGTGGCAGTGTTTACAGACACAAATTATTTTTTATTTAGATCTATTTATTATTTTATGTGTATGAGTGCTTTGCCTGCATGTATGTATATATACCACCTGCATGTCTGGTGACCTCAGAGGTCAGAACAGGGTGTCAGGAGTCACTGGGACTGGAATTACAGATGGTTGGGAGCTGTCATATGGATACTGGGAAAAGAACTCAGGTCTTCTGGAAGAGCAACAAGTGACCTTAACAGTTTCCACCCCTTAATTCTCTCTCTTTAGCTGGGCAGTGGTGGCCCAGGCTTTTAATCGCAACACTCAGGAGGCAGAGATAGGTCAATCTCTCTGAGTTCGAGGCCAGCCTGCTCTACAGACTGAGTTCCTGGACAGCCAGGGCTATACAGAGAAACCTAGTTTTGAAAAGCCAAACAAACAAATAAATAGAACTTTTCTTTTTGTGTTTGCTATTTTATAGAACAGTCTTTCTAGATAGCCTGTTGTACTTGAAGTCAAGATTTTCCTGTCTCAACCTCAAGAGTACTAGATCATGCAATGTGGGTTGGCACACGTCTTTAATCCAAGCACACTGGAGGCAGAAGCAGGGTGATCTCTGTGAGTTCAAGGCCAGCCCGGTCTCTATATAGAGAGTTCCAGGTCAGAAGGTCTACACAATGAGAGCCCTGTCTTAAAACTAAAACAACAACAAAACACAGGAGGAGAGGGCTAGGTATAACTCCACTCAAGAGCAGAATGCTGGCTTTGTACACAGAAAGCTTGAGCTTCAACTCTCAGCAACACGAGGAGAAACGTGCGAATAGACTCTTAAAAACATGAGGACACATCATAGGAAATGTATGCAATATGCATAAGCAATGACTCCTCTCAACAGTTCATGTTGAGAATGTTTACTTCCTAAATGAGGGCCACATTTTACACTGTGGAATTCACAAAACTTGAGGAATCAGATGACAGATGACAAAGGACAGAAAAGCTAATGGACTAAAGGCTAGAAATGCTAACTCATACCTGTTTATACATACAAACACACACACATATATATGTGGAATAATACTCTTCTGTGTAAGTCTTTCATTTGGCATAAATTGTTGCATATATGAATTTGAAGCTATTTAATGTAGTACTTGAAGTTTCCTTAAGAAATTATATCCCATATATAGAAAATTACTGATTCACAAGAAAAAAATTCCGTAAAATTATAAATTTCTGAAAGTCGTTAAATGAAACATATGCATGCATGTCTGGTAGTATGGAAACGGTAGGTGTGCTGTATAGTCTTGACTTTAGAATTTCTGAGAGCCCCAGCGGCCACTCCTTACACTTTTCCTGTTTCCTCTAGAAATGTATGCACACACAGTTGCAGAGAGGTTAGTTCTCTGTCACATGTAACAAAATTTCTGTGTCTGGGGCTGGAGAGATAGCTCAGAGTTTATGAGCACTTACTGTTCTTCCAAATCACAAGCACCTGTAATACTAGCCTCAGGGGACCCAATGCTCTCATCTGGCCTGTACATGCATGCACACATGCAGGCATGTGCTCCCCCCTCAACTGCCATGAAAGAGGGATGGAGGAAAGACAGATGAAAGAAGAGTTGACGGGTAGGCAGAGGTGGAAGTATCACCGAGTCTAGAGTTTTGAGAGCAATCCTGAGGAATAAAGTGAGATACTGCCTCCAAAAATAACTCAGTGGGAAAGAGCATTTGGGGACTATAGTTCAAATCCTTGGCACCCTCATAAAACTTGGGAATGGCTGCTGTCCAGAACCTCAGCACTGAGAGGCAGAAAGAGGTGGGTATTGGGAGCTTGCTGGTTAGCTAGCCTAGCCAAATCAGTAAACTTCATATTCAGTGAGAGTCTCGGAGAATAAGGTGGAGAATGACAGGCCACCTACCATTCTCTTCTAGCTCCACACATGCTGCCAACTTCCAAAAAAGCCTGAAAATACTAGTAACTATTACAGTTGGGAGATGAATACGCTTATTTGAAAATTTCTAAAAGTCCAAATTGTGGTTTAATTTATACTACTAAAAGAAAGTCTATATATTTTGTAATATGCCAAATAATTATGTATTTAATGTTATTTTTATTTAAAGATCTCATGAGTAGTCTCTAGATCAGTGGTTCTCAACCTGTGGGTTGCAAACCCTTGGGGTGTGGGGTCAAATGACCCTTTCACAGGGGTTGCTTATCAGATATCACACATAATAGATATTTACATATTAAGGTTCATAAAAGCAGCAAAATTATAGTTATAAAATAGTAATGAAATAATTTTACAGTTGGGGATCACCACAATATGAAGAACTGTATTAAGGGGTTGCAGCATTAGGAAGGTTGAGAACCACTGCTCATCATTAAAGGAATAAGAAAAAAATGATCTGAAGTGGAGCTACAACTTTAATTAGTATTTCAGAAGACATTTTTAGCAGTCAACTTGATAACTGACTTAATACAAAAATTAAAGCACATAGCTTAACATACTGAAGTAAGCTTCTTCTACTAAACACAAATATTTAAGGAAGAACTGAAAAGTTTATTTTTATTTATTTTTTAAGAGTTATTTATTTTATGTATATGGTGCTCTATATGCATGTACACCTGCATGCCAGAAGAGAGCATCAGATTCCATTACAGACAGCTGTGAGCTACCATGTGGTTGCTGGGAATTGACCTCTGGAAGAACAGCCAGTGCTCTTAACCACTGAGCCATTTCTCGAGCTCTGAAAAGTTATTTTTAAAATGATAAAGACCCTTTACTAAATTTCATGTCATCAAAATTACACTCACATTTTGAAGGAGTTGCTCAAACCAGTCATATCCAGTATCTCTACATGCTGCAACCTACAGTGAAAAGAAAGTCAATCAAACTACTAAAATAAGGCATTTATGGTAACATTATAAAGACTGAAAGGTTATGTTTAAGAATATGTATGCATACATATACATACATGTAATAACAATGCAAAAAGAGGCCATGGAATTAAAGACAGCAATGAGGGGTATAGGGGAAAGTTTGGAGGGAAGGGAAGGGAAAATGTTAAAATCTTATTTAAAAAAAAAAAAAGACATTTATTTTAAAGCAGACGTTTTAGTTATGCTGTAACATGAAGTGTATGCCTACTTTTTAAATTTGAAAGGTTATATTTTTTATTATAATTTTTTTTTTTTCCAGAACTGAGGACCGAACCCAGGGCCTTGTACTTGCTAGGTAATCGCTCTACCACTGAGCTAAATCCCCAACCCCGAAAGGTTGTATTTAAAGTAAACTTTTTTTCCAGTAACTCAAACACTTGCAATATGGAAAACATTAAAGAAATTAGTATAATATTAAAAAGACTAAGATGGTATCAAATCATAAAAAAATAGCTTATGCCATGCTCTATGAGAAAAATCTGTGAGGTTTCAAAAAATGAAAATAAAAATATTTATTCCTTAACCCTTTAGACAATAGCTTTACTGTAAGAGTGAAAATGGAGATGATCGTGTAACTGAGTCTATAAAATTGCTAATATTCAACACACATCAGCAAATTATAGCTCATTTACATGTTAAAACCTAAACTACTCTAAATGTTATCTGCAGGTTGCTAGTGGAAGTACAGAAAACGTTAACATCAATGCTTCTACATATGAGTATCAAGAAGCAGAGCCATGTCCTTTTCCTTTTCCTTCAGCTCCAGGAGAAGGTCCAGCAGTACTGGAAGCTGCACTAACACCAGGCACGGCTAGGTATTTCATCACTGCCTCTACCCTCCTAAGATGCGGTGGACTTCAGCTAGCTTTGCACTCAGTAACCGCACACTCGTGTCCATTGTTCTTACCACATCAGTGATGTTTAAGATTTTCCTTGTCATTGCTTCTTTGTCATTATGTGGAGTTGGAGTAAACCAGAGTTTTTGGAATGTTTCATTTACTAATTTCTAGGGAAAAAAAAAAAAAAGAAAGAAACCCAGTCAATTATTAACAACAAAAATGGCAAATTTTAATTGTAAATTCCCATTAAAGCCAAACAAAAAGCTACAGCTAAAAAATAGATTTTCAGGAGTTTATTATAAATTTATTCATGATTCAAATGACCAACTCATTTCCCACATTATGAACTTTTTCAAACTGGTGATGATGGGCAATACTATGTTTAACCTATAGCTTCTGCATAAAATACTTTCAAAATTCTTTAAACACATATTTATGTATGTGTGCCTGTGTATATGTGCATTACCAAGTGCCTGCAGGAGCCAGAGGAGGTGTTGGATCCTTTGGAGCTAGAGTGCAGGTGGCTGTGAGCCACCTGGTATGGGTGCTGGAAATTGAACCTGGGTTCTCTGCAAGAGTAGCAAGCACACTGACGAGCCATCTCTCCAGACCCTGAAATGTTTTTGATCAGACTAAAGGCACTTTTATTGTTTATTTTATTTATTTATTTGTTTGTTTGTGTGCTGTATGCATATACATATGTGAGTGTGTATGCTCATGAGTGCACATAGAGACCACAGCAGGTCATCAGGGTGTTTACAGCTATCGTTTTTTCACATAGCTGTCTTGAGACATGAGCTCTCACTGAACTGGAAGCTTGCTGTTTTGGCTAGGCTGGCTAACTAGCAAGCCCTCAGAATCTGCCTGTCTCCACCTGCCCAATGCTAGGTACAGGCACATGTGGCCATGTCCAGCTTTTAATGTAAATGCTGGAAATTTGAACTCAGGTCCTCATGCTTGAAGAACAAATGCTCTTACTGCTATCTATGCAGCTCCCTGTTATTGCTTTAAAGGGAGAAACTTGTGCTGGGTAGTTTTATGTCAACTTGACACAAGCTAAAGTCATCTGAGAGGAAGGAACCTCAATTAAGAAAATGCCTCCATAAGATCCAGCTGCAAGGCATTTTCTTAATTAGTGATTGATTGGTGGAGAGAGCCCAGCCCATTGCGGGTGCGGCTACCTCTTAAGTCCTGGGATCTATAAGAAAGTAGGCTGAGCAAGCCTGAGGGAGCAAGCACCTCTCTACAGACTTGGTATTAGCTCCTACTTCCAAGTTCCAGCCCTGTTTGAGTTCCTGTCCTGACTTCTTCCAATGATGAACAGTGATATGAAGTTGTTCGTGATGTTTCATCATAGCAAGAGTAACCCTAACTAGTACAGAAATCGGTTAACAGGATAGTGAGCCACTGCTGTCATGGACTGACCATGTTATTTTTGGGAGGATTGTGGAAGGACTTTTCTTTTGGGCAAGAAAAACCACTGAGTGTTCGAAGCTTGGTGAGCTCTTTTGGGAGAGACTGAAGAATGTTGAGAGCAATGCAGAAATGGAGGCCTGGGTTGTGAAGTTTCAGAAGGAAGTTTGTGAGTCCCTTAATGACTCTATCAGAGCCATTTGCTATTTTGAGTTAAGAATTTATGATTCTGGCTAGCTGCCATTAACAAGATACCAGAACCACTGGAGAAAAACCTTTGCTCTATTGGGACAATAGATGTTGGTTAGCTTGAGCAGAAAAATTGGAAGTGATTAAGAAGGGATCAGCATCACTGAAGTGAAATTTTGTGGGAAGTCTTTTCTCAGAGTCAGCACACACACGCTGTGTTCAGAGGTGGCCAAGATTGTACCTTGTGCCGGCAGACAAACTTGGTCATGTCTAAGAGTCTCCCAGGTGGTACTGGTTTTAAAGGCATGAAGGGGTCATGGAGAGCAGCTGAGGCTTGGCACTGTGAGAAGTCAGGAGAGGCCACTTGTGAAGGTGCAGCCAGAGTAGCAGTGGAAGCCCCAGAACTGAAGGGGTCATGGAGAAAGGTTGAGGCGTGGCATCGTGAAGGGGGCCCATGAGAGGCTATTAGTGAAAGTGCAGTCCAATTGCAGTAGAAGGTCCAGTATTTGGAATGACCGCCAAGAACAGCAGCAGCCCTGGAGAGGAGCCAGCCTGAGTCTTGAAGACAAGCTATTGCAGTGTCGAGCCTGAGAAGTGACCCAGGCCCTTTGGAGGAGCCCACATTGCGAGTGAATCCCAGATATTGGACATTAAGTGATTTACACTATTTGGAGTCTGGTTCCTGAATTTATCTGACTGCAATTGTGCCTTGGTTTTTCCCTCTTAAAATAAAGTATTTAACTTAATTTTGATTTTATCGGAGCCCAAGGTTGAGAGACTTTCTATTTTAAGAGACTTTTTTTTAAAAAAATAGACTAAATTTTTAAAATGTTTGAATTTGTAAGAATGTGGGACTTTTTTCAAAAATTTTTCGAGACAGGGTTTCTCAGTGTAGTGATGGCTGTCCTGGAACTTGCTCTGTAGACCAGGCTGGACTCAAAATCACAGAGATCCACTGCCTCTGCCTCCAGAGTGCTGGGATTAAAGGTGTGTACCACCACCGCCCGGTTGGGACTTTTTAAGTTTATAAAATGCTTCGTATTGTGAGGTTTATATTAATGTATGATCTTGAGGATGAACAAGAAAGGAAAAGTTGTGACTTTACAGTGATTTGTTTGCACGTCAAGCGTGACAAGGGATTATTATGTGGCATAGTTTTACGTCAACTAGACACCAGCTAAAGACATCTGAGAGGAGGAATCTCAATTAAGAAAATGCTGTATAGGCTGTAGGGAAGTTTGTAACTGAAAATCAACATACTATTTAAAAATCCAGATAACCTTGTAATCTCGTTGGATAGAATACTTTCTTTTTTTTTTTAAAAGAAGATTTTTTTTTTGTTTAGATTTATTTATTTATTATGTACACAGGATGTATGCCTGCAGGCCAGAAGAGGGCACCAGATCTCATTACAGACGGTTGTGAGCCACCATGTGGTTGCTGGGAATTGAACTCAGGTCCTCTGGAAGAGCAGTCAGTGCTCTTAACCTCTGAGCCCTCTCTCCAGCCCCGGATAAAACAGTTTCTATAATTAAATACACAAATATTGTAATGGTTGAATAGGTGGGGAAAGATTATTTATATATTTGTATTTATATTTTATTAATATAAACTCTAGAAACAAAATAAAAAATTAGATTCAGTAAGTACCTAAATTACTGTAAACATTAATGAAAAATTTTCATCTTACCTTAATGCCCTCTTCATCATTGACTCTACGAATCATTTTTACACACATTTCTGTAATTTTTGGAAATGTTGGTTGTTCAATACAGATGTCTCTTAAAATCTTTATTACCCTTTTCCTGACACTGATACCAGTATCCTAAGGACAAAAATATATTTTCAAATGTTAGGAAAATTCAGATGTTTTAAGTGTGTGAAATTTGACAAAATAAAGTTAAAGATTTCTTATAAGCATTATAATCCCTATTTGTTAAATGAAAATTATGTTGCATATTTACTCTTCACATGTTATAAATATATTTAGTTTATTGTCCTTACTTTTAAAATACGATATAACATGAAAGTATATACACTTAGTAATAAACTCAAGACCAGAGAATAAATTCACCAGATTTGAATAAGATGATAAACTTTTAGAATACTGTCTGGTACTTCAATAGCATATGAAATGCTATCTATGATGTGGACAACAAAGTGCTTAAGATAAATCAAGTAAAACTTTCGGCACTAACTACTCTTGTACTATACTAATGGTAATAAATATTTGTCATTGAAGTGTTACAGAATTTTGTGTGCTAATGCACTGATGTGTAGTTCTATAACAAATCAATATGCTTGTAGTGTGCCTGTCATGAAAATAATTCTCAGACAGAGAGAGGGATAGACACACACTCACTCTGCATTGATAATACAATTATTCTAGAGTATTTTCCAAAACCAGTTAACTATCATACATAATTACTATCAATTACTCATTAAAAATTGGTATAACAGTAATTGAAAAATAGATCTTATTTTCACCAACAACTGGCTTCATAACATTGAACAGCTTGCCTCTTGAAAGCATAACCTTCTTTAGAATGATGTTATAGTCCACAAATTAGGCAATATAAAATTGTAATTGGTATTTATTTAGTGATGTTTAAGGCAAATTGTATTCTTAAACTACTATAAAACAGAAGAAAATACCAATATTCTTTCAATCAGCATATCATAATACTGCTCAGCAAGCTGAGGTCGACAAAGGACAAATCGACCTAGTAATTCCACGGCCGCCTCTCGAACACTAGTGGAGTTATCCATTAATCGTCCATGAACTCCTCGCTGCATGTCAAGCTAAAGAAGAGTGAGGGAATATCATTTGTAGTAGCAGAGATAATCTTCACATTTCAATAAAGAAAGCAAGAAAGAATATTTTTGCTTTTACCCTTGCTAGAATACTGGGGTCTACAGCAACAACCTCAGATAAACACTTCATGGCTTTTGTTCGAACGGCAATTGCATTTTCACCAAGAACTCGTAGTATCTGCCAGGCAAACATTAATATAATACATAAAATTCAACAAAAATAGCATGAATATATATAAAAGAACACAATCTACTACTCACTACCTTTTGTTTATTATGTGTGAGTAAAATTATACATTATCTTACCGGTCCAAAATCTTAACAGAGACTAGTACACATTCTATATTTTGGGGTCTTTCCTTTACCTCAGTATTCATACTGCTGTACATACATTTAAGAACATTAAGCTTCACTAAAACCTTATATGTAATTTTTATCAAAGACAGGTATTATTTACCATGACTTGATAATGGGACAATTTGTTTGTCTGTTTGTTTGTTTATTTATTTATTGTTTTTGAGACAGGGTTTCTCTGTGTAGCTTTGCGCCTTTCCTGGATCTCGCTCTGTAGATCAGGCTGGCCTCAAATTCACAAAGATCCTCCTGGCTCTGCCTCCCAAGTGCTGGGATTAAAGGTGTGCGCCACCGCCGCCCGGCCAACAATGTATTTTTATAATGTCATACAAACACGCCCATTTGTTTGTATGACAATAATCAGTATGTAGAGCGTAGGCATAGCTAAAGACATGTGAACAACATGGAACAGAGACAAATGCTGTTTTCACAATCCTTTAAAACTACCCTCAACAATGAACACATACTGTCCATGATCTCCAAAGTAACCAGAATAAAAAATCAATCAGAACTATCAATCAATTTACCTGCGTCAAATAAATATCAAAGCTCTGGGCAAACGGCCTCATAGAGGCCAAGTATCGAACAATCAAGCAAGCGTCATCATAGTCCACAGTATCAGAGTTCATCCTACAACAGAAAACATTGCAATTTTATATGTTCTTTGTAAATGGATAGCTATGATTCATATTTATCTAACACAGTTTCTCTTTGCATCTTACTTTAATGTGCTGAACTGAGACGGTGTGGTTTTGATAATGCTTCTAAGGAACTTTTTCCGGCTTTCAGCTCGATGCATTATTTGACCAGTTGTCTCAATTTCTTTTGCATGATGTGTTCCATCAGATGATTCTTCATCTTTTTGTGATTTCATTGCTTTTTCTGTTTCCAGAGTTGTGTCACGAAACCATTGGGCTATATAGAATTTACGAGAAAACTGGAAAGACATTAGATAGATTTGAGCTGATGCCATTAGTAACAGTTCTAATAGAACAGAAGTACTAAGGTTTTCTTTGAAACAAACTCTATCGGACAGAAGCAGATATAAAGACAGAAATATCCTGGATTACAAAATTTTCTTTCTTTCTTTTTTTTTTTTACATTTAACTATAACTTTAACTGTTAATGTAAAAAACTAACTTAATAAAAACAACCATATTAAATCTACAGTACTACTATCAACTACTTAAAGTAGGACATTTCATATGGCTCAGTTAGATTTGATGGTAAGACCACTAGAGAAGTTTAAAATAAATGTAGTGATTTCCATCTGTTTTCAACTCTTATCTTCTCTGTGCAAGAAATACATAAGTTTTAAATACATTAAAACATTCAGCACTAAAGCACTTCTGAATATCTACTAGGTAGCTAAAATAATACAGAGGTTATTGCAGCTCTTTTATTTCACCCTTAAAAAAATAAATTGAAAACAACCCATTATGTGCAGTGTTATTTATAAACTTACGCCAGGCCTATAAAGTATACGAAGTGTACACACAGCCTGTTATATTCTGGATATGTTATTTAATATACATTTTTAAAGAACTGTATGTACACATATATAAGAATTTGACAGCTGCTTTGCATGCTAACAGATCATCTTCAGCACCAGGTGGCCTATACTCATTTTTAGGATTAGCCTAGACTTAAGAATAATCTATAAAATGATTTCCAAATATTTCTCTTATTTTCTTTCCCTCTAACTCCCTACCTTACTTTTAGAAGACAAATTTAAAAGGCAAAATGAATCTCACCACCAGTGAAGGGTCAGTCTCAGTGTTCTCATCCAAATAATCAAGTAATGCCTTTTGCAATTGTTGGATTTCATCTTCTCCTCCGGAAACCTAAACCCCAAACAACAACCACAGATGATCAGTGCTTGTTTGTCTGTTACTGATCCTCCACCCACTTCTCAATGTTGTACTATGGCTGGTGACCGGATCACAGATATGTAACCACTAAACTCTTGGTGTATTTTAATAAATTGTGCAGATGTAAATGCAAACCTAACAGGGGGAAAATAACAAGAAGGAAAGCAAGTATAGTTATTATATAGAAACAAAAAATATGGTTTCTCAAAAACATATGGATAGCTAAGTTTGGCTTTATGAGTTATTTGCTATCTTAAACAGTTCAGAAGTGGCTGACATAAATATCACAAAAATATCCTATCCAGCCCTGGTACTGAATTCATTTGAAAAAGGAGACACTAGTTATTTTTTTTCTTTTTTTCTGGAAACAGGACTCACATATTCCAGCATTGTCTTGAACTCATTGTGTATTTTGTATTCATGAATGTACATCAAAGTTTTAATCTAGTAAGTAATATGCATTACACATTTCAGGCAACTTTATAATTATTGTGGGGATAATACTTTAGCTATAGAAAGGGAATGGATTTGTAGGTTCTGGCAATTTCACTAAGTTTGCTCAGCGTGGATTCTTAGTAAGCTTGCACGGCACTTTGTCATGAGCTATCTCCCAACACTATTCCTTCCCATCATTCTTTGAAGACTTTATTCTATGATATGATAGGTACTTGACAGGCATCTCTTACTGTCAGTGTCTCATCTGTGGGGCCATCTATTTCTTCAAAGAATCCCAGTCCTTTAACTAATAAACCATAATAAGGTAAAGAGTGATTGAAAAAAAAAACACAAACCCCTGAACTGACCTCTGGCATCTACATGCACATGCACACATGCACCTACACATCTATGTGCATACACACTAGAAAGGACACACACCATAAACACAACACAAACGCAGACCTCCTCCCTTGCTCCACTCCCACCCCCCAAAAGGTTTTATATTGGGAACATGTCAAAAGAGGCACAAAAGCTAGCTCAAAATGCATCTCCCTGGTCAAGTGTAAGGACAATTTGATCATTAAAATGATGATGGGTTGGAAAGATGGCGCAGTGGTTAAAAAGGCTTACTGCTCTATCGGTTAAAAGTGCTTACTGCTCTATCAGAGGACTGGAGTTCGGATCCCAGCACCCACACTCAAGTGGCTCACAAATGTCTGTAACTCCAGCTCCAAGGGATCCAATGGACCCTTCTGGTTTCCAAGGACACCTGCATACACACGTACACATACACATGCTCACACAAATAAATGAAATAAAACAAATCTTCAAAACAAAAAAAAGATGGCAATAGATTATACTCTAAGTATTATATTCACTAATAATATAGTAATGGTAAGTTTTTACTTTTGATAGTGTATTACAAATATTTATGTGCCAATTCTTATTTGTACAAATATACACTACACAACAGCACTCAAAATTAAGCATTAATTACAGTCTTCTGATGGGCTTGTTAAACCCCTGACTACTCCACTACTAGGGCTTTGGATTCACAAGATCCAGAGAAGGACCTAAAATTCTATCTTTAGGACGAGTTCTTGAGGATATTATGAATTCAAGGTTAGCCTGGACTACAGTGAGAACTTATCACACTCAGGACCAAATAACAAAACAAATTTTCCTTGAATTTACAAAATCTACTATTATGATATAAGGTAAGAACATGTAGGGCTGGATGATATAGTAGTTCAGGTGGTAGAATGTCAGCCTAAAATGTACAAAGCCTTGGGTTCAATTCCTAGCACTCCATAAATTGGGCCTAGTGGTACATGCCTGTAATTTCCAGCACTTGGGAGGATCAGGAGTTCAAGGTCACCCTCGACTATAGACTACACAGCAAGTTTGAAATCAACAGGGACAACATTAGACCACACCAAAAGCAACCAAGTAAGCAGCTATTTATATATTAATTTAAGTTCTTGATTTCAATACCTGTTTTAAAATTCGTTCTATAGACCCTTGATCCATCTTGCTGGTAACAGCATCTTTTCTCAGTCGCGCAGCAACAGTTCCAAGGTAATCAAGAGATGCCACTCTTAAAGCCATTTCTGTTGACTTATTACTAAACTGATGAACCTAAACATCAAAGATGGGATATTACTGAGTAAGAATTTAAGAGTAAAATTCTAATGTCTAAAAATCATTATAGTTTCAAATAGTGGTATTACTTTTTCCAATTCATAAAAAGTTAGGTTTCAAAGGTTTTGCAACAACTTATATTGCACAACTCCAAATATATATATTTTAAAATGAAAAGAGAAATCACTGTATTTCTTTCCAATTTTATGCTGTACCATGAGGACTTAAAAAGTACCATATGATTTTAGAAATAATATAAAAAAAATGACAAAATGTTCACCCTAGTCAGTGACATGCTTTCAATGGTTAATTTTAATAACTCAGGACTCATTGTTGAGATGTTTTAAACCAAAGATGTAACGAGAGCACGTTCCCCCCCCAAACCATCTCAAAAAGCATTGCCATTATATGTAATGAAATGAGAGTGCTAAAATTGACAATTTTGTTTTCTACAGGTATTGACAATACACTGTACAGTTATACACATGCAAAAATAGATGCAATGTTTGTGTTTCCTTACACATTTTTAAAGAATTCATCATCTGTGAATCAGAGCACATCCTCATTATGCTGTCTTCTAGTAATTAACAATCTTTAAATGCTATGCTCTTACCAACAGTCTCCCTAACAAGCTAAGGAGCAGTTCAGCAGCTGGCCACTCGGGCTTATTGACTGTTGAAAGAAGGTCTTGGACAAAATTTTCAAAAAGTGGTCTGTAGTCTTCTTCACCTTGCTTACTACCACATCTAGTCAAAAAGGAAAAAACCCAAAAACAAGAAAGATGTTAATTTACATCATGTTTGGAATTTTGTTAAGTAGCTATTCCTCCACCCCTTTATTTAGTAACAAGGTAAATGAGAGTATATTAAAAGAGATCTAAAAATAAATTCATTTTATTTATTTATTTACTTATTTATTTATTTATTTTGGTTTTTCGAGACAGGGTTTCTCTGTGTAGCTTTGCGCCTTTCTTGGAACTCATTCTGTGGTCCAGGCTGGCCTCAAACTCACAAAGATCCGCCTGGCTCTGCCTCCCAAATGTGGGATTAAAGGCGTGTGCCACCACCGCCCAGCTAAATTTATTTTTAAAATTGCATTCCCCATCAATTTTTTTTTTTTTTTTTGAGACAGGATTTCTCTGTGCAACAGTCCTGGCTGTCCCAGAACTTGCTTTGTAGACCAGGCTAACCTTGAATTCACAGATTCACCTGCCTCTGCCTCCCAAGTGTTGGGATTGAAAGTGTGCGCCACCACCGCCAGGTGCATTCTCTATCAATTATAAAGTATATTAACTGATATTATCATTATTCTCTGAAAGTTGCAACAACTCTTAAGAAATGAATTTTTCTATAGTTATCATTAATTCTCATGAAGCTTGAGTACCCTCTTTCTATAAACTTTGCTTTACAAGCAGAATGCCTCAAAATTTTGTAAAGAAAAATTCTATAAATCCAACAATCCAATACTAAAATTTTGAGGTTCTACCAGAAGCAAATTCACACATTTTTAGATTTTTAATTCTCTTCCTCATTTTAAAGATCAGATTGTATTTGAGGTTCCAGTTACAGCAGGAGACTTGATCAATCTCCTTTCTATATAGACCACTCCACACTATGGAAAATAAATAGCACACTGTTGATCTTACTCACTTTTTAAGGAAGATGGAAAGAAAGTTTTGGGCTGTTCTCATAGCTGTTTCATAAGAGTTAGTAATGACAACATCCTGGTCAACCTAGAATGAGAAAGACAACTTTATAAAGACAGAAGAAACAATGACTAAATGAGGCCAGTTGCTATTACCATTCTACTACTGAAGAGACATAATACATTTAAGTATTTAAGACATTTTTTTTTTTAAAAAAATGGGATAAGCCAGTTGGCATACTAAACATTTTAAAACATTATAAAGACTTAGAAACAATGGTAGAGTTCATTTAAATTTATTAAAATAATCAGAAATGTAATTAACAAATACTCAATTAGTAGTTGTTTATCACGATCCATATCAGAACAAGAATAAATGGAGTGAATGTACAAAACTATTTTTCAGAATTGAAGATACATAGTTCAGTGTTAGAATATTTGCCAGTACCTCTAGCTAAAACAGATAAACTAATTCAACCACCAAAGAATATTCTAACTTCAAAGTTTATGAAACCACTATAATATAGACAAAAACTTGAAACTTTCAGTACAAATTAAAAGATTAAAATAAAAAAAAGACAAAGTCAGTCTCAGCTGAAGAAACTCAGTGATAAATATAGAAAAAAAAAGGTTACCAGTAACATTAACAGAAAAAAACAAAACAAAATGAGCATGGTAGTATTTTACAGTAACTAGAATAAGTAAAATCAGAATGCAGGAATGCAAATGGAACTATCACTTAAGTAAACATATGGATAGCCTCCAGTAGTAAAGTACATGTAGGTGTCCTGTAACAATTCTACTTCTAAGTTCCTTATAAAGAGACTCTTAACTTCAAGTCATGAAGAAATTGTTGTGTGTCATGAACTATGAACCAAAGGCTGAGGGGCCCCCAGCTGGATCAGGCCCTCTGAACAGGTGAGACAGTTGATTGGCTTGATCAGTTTGGGAGGCATCTAGGCAGTGTGACCAAGTCCTGTGCTCATTGCATGAGTTGGCTGTTTGAAACCTGCAGCTTATGCAGGGACACTTGGCTCAGTCTGGGAGGAGAGGACTGGACCTGCCTGGACTGAGTCTACCAGGTTGATCGCAGTCCTCGGGGGGAGGGGGGGAGGGCTTTGCCCTGGAGGAGGTGGGAATGGGGGGTGGGTGGGGGGAGAACAGGGGAACCCGTGGCTGATATGTAGAACTGAATGGTATTATAAAATAAAATAAAAGGGAAAAAAATTGTTGTGTGTCAAACTCAGTGCAAAAAGAATCTGACAAAAAATGTCGGTGTAAGAAAATAAGCCATAAATATATCACTATAATTTTTGTGTAAATATAAAACAAAATAACCATATCTAAGTATACATACAAAATAGAAGTAAACATACTTATTACAGTGGTCACCAATGACCAGAAAAGGAAGGTTACATTAATCTAATCTAGAGGAGAAACACAGAGGACCTCAGTATTTTGGATTACACTTACTTTGTTAATTTTATACTGTCTGTCTATACTATTGATAAACTACTCTTGTCTCTTTGGAATTTTATTTGAAGTGAAACTATACAATCTAGAACTGGGCACTGTGATGCACAGCTTCAAACTTAGCATGTGGAAGGTAAAGATATCTGTGAGGCCAGCCTGGTTTATAGAGTGAGTTCCAGGAAAGCCAGAGCTACATTGTGAAACCTATCCCACCCCACCCTCTCCAAAAAAGAGACATGACAAACACGCAAACCCTCCAGTAGAATCTAAAAATAAGTATCAATAGACTTACTCATCAGAGAACATGAAGTCATTTTCTATGTCAATTCCATACTAATCATATGTATGCATACATATACACCTAAGTCTAATATTTCCCCTGACATTGATTTCTTGATTGAGTTTACAAGCTGGCAGAACAAGCCTGTTGGGTGTTGATGATTTATGTGCTTCGTGGTGCCCAGATAAGAACTGGAACCAGAACTTATTTCCTGATTATGTGGAATGCCCTACAAGAAACCCAAACCCCAGTCATGAACCCCTAGTTAAGAATTTCTGTTTTAGAGGAATTACAGAAAATATAGCTGTTTCCAATCATTAAAGCACAAAGTTATAAAACCTTTAAATATTTCCTTACTTTTTTGTTTGAGTCTTCTTCTGAATTAGGATCCTTCTCTGATGATGGTAAGTGAACTACACACTGAATAAGTTGTAAAACTAGTGCTGTAACCATCTGAATATACATAGGTTCTCCATCCACATCACTACTATTTAACCTTTAATGAAGAAGAAACAATTTAAATCGGAGTATGAAAATAGTTACATTTTATGTTTCATTACCACCTGAACGTTTCAATATGCTTTCTTTACCATACATTAGTGCTCTATGACAGTGTTAAGTACACTTTTTAAAAATCAGTCTGAAAAAAAACCCATCAACTAATGCCTACTCATGAGGAAAAACAGTATTTAATATAAAAATTTTCTATTTTTTATACATTGCAGATAAAAACTTAAAACAAATAATTATTGAATAAATTAGAACAATAAAAGTCTGCGGTTTCCAAATGCACACCTGCTGAGTAGGGTAGTTAACTGGTACTAAAATCACCTCCATGGACGTGTGTGTCTGTGTCTAACAGTGTCTCACTCTATAGTACAGGCTGATCTAGAACCTGCAATATAGAACTTACTAGCTTTTAACTTGCAGTGATCTTCCTAGCTGTGCCTCCCAGAGGCTGGGGTTATAGACATGCACTACCACATGGCCCCAGTCAACTTACAACAAAAGAAATAAATTTTGTATATGTGCACATGCTATTGTGGACATGGCATGCAGAGGACAACTTTCAGGGAATCAATTCTCTCCTTCCAACATGTGGGGTTTCAGGGTTTGAACTCAGGTTATCAAGCTTAGTTGCAAGAGCCTTTATCCACTGAGGTATCTTGTTAATTCTCAACTCTTAATTATCTGTGCTAAAGTATGAGGTCTGAGACACTGATTATATAAGATCAATTTCCAAGTGTTTGCTTCTACAGATATTGTAGAAGTGTACGAATTCATTTGTATGTTGATCACTTTTCCTCAGTTGAACAGATGTTTATCAATGCACACAGTTCAAAATATATAAAGATAAAAATAATTATTTTACAGAATTAACCCCAAAATAACCCTCTATACTAGGTCAATGCATTTAATCACCAGGAACAATATAAATGACAATGATGATTACAGGCAATAAAGTTGATTACAGCAGTAAATTTATAAATGTCCTTAGTGAATAAATAGTATTTAATCTGTTTATTCTGTTTGATTACCTCTTTAGAGAAATCATTTATTTTTATTTTTATGTGTATTGGTATTGGTGCTTTGACTGAATGTACATCTGTGTACTGCGTGCATGCCTGGTGTTCATGGAGGTTTTTGTAAAACATTGTATGGGTGTTTTGTGTGCATGTATATCTGTGTACCATGTGCATGGCTGGTGCCTGCAGAGGCTAGATGAGAGTGTTGGATCCCCTGGAGTGAGAGTTACAGATGGTTGTGAACTGCCATGTGGGTGATGGGAATCAAATGTGGAATCCCTCTCTGGAAAAGTAGCCAATGCTATTTATTGATAAGCCATCACTCTGGCCCTTCTAGATTGTTTTTAAAGCCATCTTTCAGCTTTCTAAAATATTATTGAATAGTTTAACACGGTCTAAAAGATTAAGTCTAACTTTCTTATCATAGTTCATAAAATCCTTTTAAAACTGTCTCAAGTCTTTTGAACCACAATTGTTATGCTTTTCATGTAGCCTATTTTGACCTCTAGTGCTTAGCAACAGTTTTGGTTGTTGCAAATACAAGGAGAGATTTCTACTGGGTTAGGAATGCTCCTAAGCATAATGTAAAGCACAGCACAGTCCTGGACATGAAAGCATTAACTGGTCCAAATGTTAATAGTGTTCAAACTGCCAGGGGTCTTTTTACTTCAGGACTAATGAATTTCTTTAAGTCCCCCAAATATGCTATATTATCTCACATATCCAAGCTATCTATATAGTACTTGAAGTACTTCTTTCACAAAACCATTAAAAAAATAAAACCAGACAGAAGTGGTAAAGAGTAAATACATGACAGTTACAACATAACAAGGTTCTTCATTGTACTTAAATTTTACTATAGTTACCTGAAATTCCTTAAACTTCTCTTGCTAGTTGGTAATCTTGCAAGTGAAGTAAAAATTTCTTCCAAAATTAACTGCCTATGCTTTTCATATCTTGAGAATACCTGTTTAGTAATTATAAAATTACAAATTAAACTTATTATGGCAGAAAACAAAATAAAAGTAGTATCATGAAATAAGGACAATATATTGTCTGAAGAGAAAATGGAGTATGTTTTTTAACATGTTAAACAGTAATGATCTAAAGAAATGTATTCAGATTTTGTTATTAATTACCAAAGTGAGGGAGTATAAAGTTTTGTTTAGAGGGATATGATACTTTGGGTAGAGAAGTAAGACAAGATTTAAGATTTTAAGTTATTCTGGTTTTTACCATTATATTAAAAAGTTTTTTAAATTCAAGAAAAACATAATCAATGAAATTAAATCCTCAGTTAATGAACTCTAATAGTACTAAAATAATCCTTATTATAAAATAAATCCAATGGAAAACAGGAAAAAAAAATAAATATAATGTCATAATTTTTGGAAGGCTGGACCAAAAAGATGAAAGTCTTATTTCATTAGTGGGTAACTGAAATTACAAATTGATTATACTTACTGCAGTGACTAACTTAATAGCACACAACTGTAGTTCACTGACGTTTTCCACAAAAAATGGTGTTATTCCCATTGATGAAACCTGAAAATTCAAGATGAATTATTTAGAATGTCTCTAGTTGACTTCAGTACACTGTACCTTACTATACTCTACTTGGAAACACCCAGAGGCACTTTCCTTTCTGTGACCCAGGTCGCATGCCTTTCCTTCTAGGGAACTCCTCAGTTTTTGCTAACGAATAATAGCTTCATAGCTGCCATTTCTCTAGTCTCTACATTTTAGATTGAACACCAGGGAAATTAAAGCAACAAAGCCATTTTGTTTTCATGGATGAAAATATCCAACTTCTTAAAAATTAACATATTTTTCATAGAAATTAGAGTTTGGAATTTATGTAGCATTCTTTTCTCTTCAACTCCAGTTCTTCCTTTAAAATGCTGCTGACTATTCTTCAATTTACACATAAGACACTCGGAACAGGTAAGTTGAACACTGTGCTGGTATTACTACTGAGTGAATAAGATTATACTAGACTAAGATTTTGTTGTGCCTAGAAATTTACAAAATGCTTTAAAAAACAACAAAAACAAAAAACAACTTACCTGAAGAATCGTTGTGTCTGTAAGAAGCTGTATCTCAAGCAATTCTGATAAGCTGCTAACAATGTCACAAACTTTGTTATAAAGCATTACTATTACTCTCTGCTTATGAGTAGAACATTTAGCCCGCTTGGCCTTTGAACTTAATAACCCTCCTAAAATAAAAGAGAATTCAAGATAAGAAAAATATTAACTTTTAATATTCTTCCATGGAGGTTACCAGCACTATCTTCTAAATTAAGAGAACACGAACATTTCAGGGTGCTACATAAGAATACAGTGCAGCAACTAAAGATGAGTGTTAGTTAACAGGAAATTACTCCTCAGTGGTACTGTACTGGGACATTCTTGTATGGTACACACAGTGGCTACTATACTCAACTTTCTTTTTTTCCCTCTCATTCAAACAGGACAGTAAGATTATATTTCTTCTTTAAATTACTTGGCATTATCCACAATAAGTAAGCAAATGAACTGTATGCACATTGAACTACTGATCATATAATGCAGGTTATGGAGCTACGACAATATATAGTTTAAATCAACTCATTTTGCAGGTAAGTATTATTTTGAGCTAAATCAGAAGGAACCCAAAACTATTACTATCTGGGATTTTCTCTAACTAGAAAAAATTACTTCAATTATAAATAAATACCGGTTGAGTAAAGTTTTCCAGATTTTGGAAAACTCGCATAGCTTTTTTACCACTTGAACATCCCTAATCTAAAAATCACAAATAACCCCCAACCCAAAGCATTTTGCATTTCATAGCAGTCCTTAAAAAGTTTTAAAGATTTACATTGAATTTATGTGTACATATGTATATGCTATGTGTTTGGGAGCCCACAGTGTCAGAAGAGGGTGTTGGATCCCATGGAGCTGGAGTTACAGGGGCTGTGAGTTGCCAAGTGTGGGTCCTGGGAACCAAATTTAGGTTCTCTAGAACAGAAAGCACTCTTAACTGCTGAGCCACTTGTCTAGCCCCTCAAAGAGGTTTTAGGTTTCAAAACATTTTGGATTTCAGAGTAATGGGTGTTTAATCTATAGATGCTAATGTAATGTAACAGCTATTGAAGGTTTTTATATTCTAGCCAAATATAAAAATCAAAGTCAATATTTATTATAATGTACATAAGCTATTAATTTAGGGGCCCATTAAAAATCACTGTATTCTGATTTACCCAGCACTGAAAATTTACAATGGAGAATCTGGTAGTGTGGAACAAAACAAAACAAAACAAAACAAAACAAACAAACAAACAAACAAACAAAAACCAAACTATCAGTATAAAAGGGCAAACTAACCTCCATGTGGATCTAATCTGTAAACAGGGTCATACTGGGGATAGAGTGTATTCTGTAAGTGAAATTTAGTATACTGTATAACTCTTTCAATTACATCTTCAATGTATACAGCTTTTGGCATGTTAGGAGATGTCATAATGTTGATAGTTGTAAGACAGGCATCTGCTGATTTTGTAACTCTCTCCATAATAAGGTCTCTCCACAATCTCTCTTCTTCTTCAGTATCATTATTCTATAAAACAGATCATTGTTAATAAAGTGGGGATAAAATACCTATAGTTCACAATATAAAAAAACAAGGATATATGATATTCAGTGGTGGGAGGAACAATCTGAAATAGTATCTAGAACTTTTTTAGACTATTCTAAAAGAGTATCTGGAATAAAGTACAAATAATGATATCACTTTAGCTAAAATTAAAACAATGTTTTCTGAGATAAGATCTCACTCTGTAGCCCATGCTGGCCTAGAGTTTTCCAGGCTGGTCCTGAATTTGCAGTAGTCCACCTGCCTCTGTCTCCTGAGTGCTAGGATTATATACATGCACCACCATGCCCAATTTAGGCCAGATTTTTTGTTGTTGTTTTTTTTTGAGACACAGGGTTTCTCTGTGTAGTTTTGGTGCCTGTCCTGGATCTCGCTCTGTAAACCAGGCTGGCCTCGAACTCACAGAGATCTGACGCCTGGCTCTGCCTCACAAGTGCTGGGATTAAAGGTGTGTGCCACCACCGCCCAAGAAGGGCGGATTTTTTATTCAGTATCTTTGTATTCTGTTTTTGCTGCTGTTTCAGCATTTTCAAAAACTTTTTTTCCTATCACACCACTAGATGATATTCCAATGACAAAGTCAGTCACCTTTATCTTTTGTATGTTTCATCTAGATCTAAGATTTTAACTTAAACTATACTGAACATAAACTGATTTTGTGACTTGGGTATAAACACAATAGTTAAACTACATGAGAACAAAGGAATAATTAACAAGTGAAGAGCTTTTATTACAAAGTAGTAAAACTTTACTGATTTAATTATTTCTAAATATCTGTTTTTGTTTGTATCTTGCTTGGAGACAAGGTCTCACTATGTATCCACGGCAGGCCTGAAATTTGCTATGCAGTGTGGGCTGGCTTTGACCTGCCCCCGAGTACTAGGATTACAGACATGAGCCACTATACCTAGCTAAGTATCTGTTTTTTAAGCACTATTTTTGAAACATATTGAAAAGTAAATATACACAGAGCTAGTGGTATAGTACTATGATAGAAATGTGTACTTGGTTCAATCTCCAGGACTCCCCTCTTCCATCTGCAAATTAAAGGTAAAAGCTGGGGTTGGCAATGCTTGCCTTTAATTCTAGCCCTTGGTAAGTTAAAACAGGAGGACAGTGTGTTTAAAGCAAGTCTGGGTTCCACAGCAAGTTCGAGTCCTGTCTGGGTTATATACCAAGCTTCAAAAGTGATGTCTCAAAAACATCGGACTAGAGCTATGCAGAGTACTTATGACCTAACATTTTCTAAAATGGATAATTTAACAACTGACATAAGTCTTTCTTTTACTTTATACATTAAAATTAGGATGGAGTGCTTTTATGCTTACTGTTAGAGTGTAAATCCTATCACATTCTTCTTGTTACATGAAACACAAACTTTATATTATAGGATTACTTCTGAGCTTCACGTATGCGATTTATGCTCTGACACTGAGCTACACTGCAATCCTAGAACTTATCCTCCATGGTATTCATTAAAATTTCTTGGTGAAGAGTCTAAGGAACTTGTAAACTTAACCATGGAATACACTGGCACCTTAGGTTTTGCTAAGCTTGTGTTCTCACTCTTCCCTCTCTCCACACACCTTGATTCAAAAACTGGTTAAAGATGCAGCTCAGGGGGTAGCGTTTATCTATTACACACAGGTACTAGTTCAATACCCAATACTAATCACACATACTCTCTATCAAACAGAAACTCCAAATAAGATTCCCTCCTTTAACTAGTTAAAAAAGAGGGCACTAAATATAGATCCAATGAGAAATGGTAGGACATGATTGCAATCCCATCACTCAGTGGGTGATCCAGGGGAATGGAAAGTTGAAGGCCAACCTGGGTTCTATGAGTCTCTTGTTTAAAAAACACCATTACCATCAACAACAAAGTCAGTCTGTATAGAATATATTTAATAATCCAGAGTACCATATTACTTCTCTATGGATTTTTATTTCATGTAGATCACGTAGAAATCCTGTACATTCGATAACATGTTTCTCATGAGATAAAACTCGGTGCATGTATTAAAGACAGACATATATGTATATAGTATGTGTTCATACAAATGAGAGGAATACATACATACATATATATATTACTAAATAAGTAGTTATTGCTACATGAGGATATTTTTTTTTTTAATGTTTTAGAAATTTTCAATAATAAATATGCTACTCTTGTAATCGGGCCTGTTTTAAAGACAGAATGTCCTCACACAGCCAAGACCAGCCTGGAACTCGGAATTCTCTTGCTTCAGACTCCTAACTGATGATCCAGTACTTTATTGTTCCCCTTTATAACAAGTCTTTTTTTCCCCTCCCTAGACAGGTTTCTCTGTGTAACAGCCCTGGCTGTCCTGGAACCTACTCTGTAGACCAGGCTGACCTTGAACTCACACAGATCTGCCTGCCTCTGCCTCCTGAGTGCTGGGATTAAAGGCGAGCGTCACCATCGCTGGCATGGCAGGTCTTTTTTGCATGTGTGTATACACGTTTGGCGTGTGTGTGTGTGTGTGTGTGTGTGTGTGTGTGTGTGTGTGTGTATGCCTGCCTGTGTTTCTAGAGGCCTTAAGTTGACACCTTTCTTGATCCTTCTCCATTTACTTCTATGAAACAAGGCCTTTTGCTGAATCCCAATCTTTCCAAATCTAGACAGTTTCATTTGCCAGCTTACTAGGAAGGCCACTCTCCTCCCTCAAGAGGGGAGATTACAGGCAGCCAGCATCTGCCTGGCTTTTATGCTGATTCTGGGGTCAGCACTCTGGTTGTCAAGCTCCTGGGGCAGGTACTTTATCTACTAAGCCATCTCCCAGCCCTATTTGTCCTCCTACACTTAATTGACAATTCATGTTAATATCACTAAAAGTGCAATTCTATTAGAAATGTTAATAAATGTAGCTATAGTAATATGTGGTAACAAACTCAAATGAAATCTAGAATCTGCTTAGTAAGTAAAAGTTATTTATGAAAAAAACATTTATATCTTAATGTGCTATAGTTAGCTTTAACTGCCAACTTCAAAGAGCCTAGAAACACCTGAGCATAAAGTCTCAATTGAGTAACTGTCTTTACCACGTTGGTTAATAGTCATGTTAGTGAGGGATGGTCTTGAATATGAACTGATGGAGGAAGACCGAGCCCACTGTGGGCGTACCATCCCTAGACAGGTGGTCCTCGGCTGTATATGAAAGGCAGCTATGCAAGAGCCTGTGAGCATGTCAGTAAGCAGTGTTCCTCCACGGCTCCTGCCTTAGGTTCCTGCCTGACTTCCTTCAGTGATGACGGACTGTGACCTGAAGTATATATATATGTAAGGTGGTTTTGGTCAGAGTATTTTTATCAGACCAACATAATGAAAACCAAGACATTTAACAATACCAGGGATAAAATTAGTACACAGGTCTTAAACTTACATGATTTAACAAAGTGGAAAGCTTTGATCCATCCTGAATATTCTTCTCCAATATATTTAGAACTTTCACAGTTTTGTCAGTTGAAAGCTAAAAGAAAATATAAGTTGTTTTATCACTCATTGGTAAAAGTTTCAAATTACTCAAGAAACAATCTAAATATTTATTTTCTTTAGGCAATGGAAGATATAACATTATCACTCTTTTAAATAATAGTAGAAAAAAACTTTCTTCTTTAGACCTTCTACTCAATTCTGACTTAAAAGAATTAATTACCTCTTTTAAAGACAGAGAATTGAACCCAGAATGAGCACACATGCCTGTGCGTGGCTCATAGCTCAACTCATACCACTTATCTAGGCAAGATTCTGATGGCTTTGCCTCTATTATTTCACAGTGATAATCAGCATGAACATGAAAACACACATAAAAATTAAAAATTTCATCCATGATATAATTATCATTCAGTGCCACATGTTATCTAGCAGGCTTTGAAAATTCAACACAGGAAAAAAAATTTTGAATACTAAGCATGAAATTTTGAGTGAAAAAGTTAGGAATGTGAAGTCAAGTTGTTTTACTTAGGAATTTGTTACTTATGTTTTATTCACTGAACAGTATTTCTTTAAGGTTTCTAGCATGCTGGTAGGACATACACACAAATAGCCAGGAAAGCCAAATAGATCCAGCAAGTAAGTAGAGTTAAGTCTAGTTTGATTACTGATGCTGGATTACAGAGGATTGTTCCTAGGTATACTACCATAGATTATCTTGGAATACTAAAACAGAGGCTATTTGACAACATGTCTATATTTAGTGAATAGTTAGTCAATATAGTTAGTGAATAGTTAGTGAATTTGCCTTCTGAAAGAGAAATCTCAGCTGCATATACTTACTGAATTTATAAAATAAAATGACTAAGATTAGCATTGGTATCTCAAAAATGTTGAAATAGTCTTACATACAAAATGAATCAGTATCTCTTTAACTATATATAATATTATCAATACAAACTAGAAGTCCATTAATTCTTTCTTTAGATTCATTTATTTTTTATTTTATGTATTTCAGTAATATAAAAGGGGGCACTGGAGTCGCTGAAACTGGAATAACAGATGGCTCACCTGCCATGTAGGTGGTGGAACTGAGCACAGGTCCTCTGCAGGAGCAGTGAGTGCTCTTAACCATTGAGCCATCTCTCCACCCCACCCCTACATTTTAATTAATTTATTTTTTAAAAGTCAGTTTCGTGGCACATTGATTACTTAGAATGTAGGCAATATCTGAACTGCAAAAATATATAGTTGAGATTGAGTTCAATCCCAGGCCCCAAAAGTAGAAGAAGAGAACCAGCTCCTGCAAGCTGCCCTCTGCCATCCGACACTCATGCCAAGAGTATAAGGACTTCCCCGACCACACATAAATATCCAAATATATAAATGTAATTTAAAAATTAAAAACCAAACCAAACAACCACCAAAATATTTTCCAGGTCATGTTAAAATTATGAAATTGGAAAACTAAGTAAATAGGCTTAAGGTGTTAGAATCATTTCCAAAGTGAAGATAATCTTTTATTAACTCCTATTAGTCTAGAAGGATAAGCCACGTAAACCAGGAAACTTCAGACTAGAGTAATCACTCTGTCCTAGAGACTGGTTAGAAGAAGGGGGGGACTCGAGCTGCACACTAGTTAGGCAGCAGAAGTCAGTGGCCGATGATAATGTAACGGAAGGGCACTTCTCGATGCTGCAGTTCCTGTTTGAAGTAAGCGTCACACCAGAAATAATCTGCTATCCATTAGCGGAACGAGACACCTTACTAACTCGGAGCCCCACGGAGCTCCCGGGAAAGAAGACTGACCAAAGCCTACGCAATGAGGCTGTAAATGTAACAGCAGTTAACCAAACACTGCTACATTCTATCAGCACCAGAAGTGATGCTACTCTTTTATAACCCTAGGGGACTAAAGCAACACCAGACAAGTTTAGTGTATTTCTACACTGAATAATGAAAATATGTGAGAAAGTGAAAAGTCAGAGCCCATGCTCTGTCAAAGCACACATAAGTTTAGAACAATCTATACACCTTTTACCAAGAGCTTTTCCTATCACATAATTCATTTAGACTCTTAGATGACAATCGTGAGTTTTCTTTTGGTATGTACTTAACCTTGTAATCTGTCTGAAAACTTTAAAGTAATTTCACATGCCATGTATGAGGAAAATCTGAAAGTTTTACTTTGCTGAGATACCTTGTCCATTATACCCATGGCTTTAATTTTAGCAGATTCACTCCCAAGTTCATTAAGCTGATGTTTTCCTAACAGCAGTTCCTGAGGAATTTCATCATCATCGCCTGAAAAACCAAATCAACCAAAATTAGTTATGTAAAAGAAATATTTAAAAATGATAAGTTAATAAGCTTTTAAAGTAAAAATTTGATCACATATATAAAAAACCTCAGCAGTTTAAGAGAGCTCTGTAAACCCCATATAAGCCATAACCAAAGAGAGCAAGGGTGAAATCAGAGTTCTACAAAGAGAAGACAGGTAGTGATCCTGTCTTTACTACGGTAGATACAGTGTTGACACTTGTCAATCATGTTCTCTGCTCAGAAAGTTGACTTGGATGAACTAAATCAATACAATCCAATGCCCTCTGGCTTCTGTGTCGGTTCAGCCAGTAGGGTACCCTGTTAAAGGATCAGAGGAGAGTGAGATCAGGCTATTTATATCTTTTCCTTCAAGGCTTCCTCCACTGTCCTCATCCAAAAAGTACTGCTTCTCTTATGGCAGGATATAATTTTTTCCTATTGAGTGAATTTTGGAGAATTCTCCTTATTTAATTTGTCTTTTGGGTAAAGAGGTAATAAAAGCTCCACAGCTATTAATCCCGGGTTCTGGCACTATCTTGCCCAATATTTGTAATACTTATACCTCTTAAAAGTACTTTAAAAATAGTCAATGCACCTTTGAAGGTATCTCATATCAAACGTATTGTGATCTGTAGAGCTTTCACATAAACATTAGTGAAGGTGGTATATGATACCTAAAAGTAGGTCGATCACTACATTCTTTTTTTTTCCTTTTAGTTTTTTGAGTCAGGGTTTGTCTAGGTAGCCTTGACTGTCCTAGAACTTGCTCTGTAGATCAGGCTGGCCTCTACCTCAGAGATCTGCCTGCCTCTGTGTAGCATGAATTTCTTTTTTTATTATTATTATTATTATATTATTATTATTATTATTATTATTTATGTATATGTGTACTTTATCGGTATGTAGAACTTTATGCCAGGAGAGGGCATCAGATCCCACTAGAGATGGTTGTGAGCCATCATGTGGTTCCTGGGAGTTGAACTCAGAACCTCTGGAAGAGCAGGCAATGCTCTTAACCACTGAGCCATCTCTCCAGCCTGCATGGATTTCTTAAAAGGACTTATTAATAAAAACAAACCCAGAGCCAGGTATTAGGGTGAATGCTGAAAAATCAGAGACAGAACAGGCCACAGCTAACCTCACCTTGCCAACTTCTCAGCCTATCCTGTTTCCTCAAACTGGAAGCCTCTGAGCTCTCATCAGGAATATATCTCAGCTGAACTGCTGCTAAAAGCCTAAAAGCTTAACCAGGCTCTAGTTCTTGGTCCTCACACCTTATATACCTCTCTGCTTCCTGCCATCACTTCCTGGGATTAAAGGTGTGTGTCACCATGCCTGGCTGTTTCCAGTGTGTCTTTGAACTCAGATTTCTGGATGGATCTCTGCCTCCAGAATGCTAGGATTAAAGGTGTGTGTGCCACCATTTTCTGGCCTCTATGTTTATCTAGTGGCTGTTCTGTTCTCTGACCCCAGATAAGTTTATTAGGGTGCACAATATATTGGTGGACACAGTATCACCACACCTCTGCCTCCCAAGTGCTGAGACTGAAGGTGTGAACCACCATCCCACCTCAAATATTCTTAGTGTTCTTAACGTATATTATTTTATTTACAGATATAATATTTACATCTTATCAAACTATATAATATTAGCTATACTACATTTTAGCTGGTGCTTTATTTTATTGTATATATGGATTCTTTGTTCTTTATACCAGGGGCTGAGACATTATGTATTTTAGCATCTAATATCCTAACATAGTTAACTACGATAATAAATGAACTGATGAATTGATTCCTATTTCTGCATGTTTCTCATTATCTAGGGAATATTCAAAAATTACTTGCAGAAATATTTCCTTACACTACCCTGCTGTGATAGGACTTAAGGTAATTTGGAGCCTAGGTTTTATGATAGTTTTATATTGATAACATGAACTCATACTAGATTTCAGGATCCATCCCCCCCACCCCCATAGAGTTTCTCTGTGTAGTTTTGGTGCCTGTCCTGGATCTCCCTCTGTGGACCAGGCTGGCCTTGAACTCACAGAGATCCATCTGGCTCTGCCTTCCAAGTGCTGGGATTAAAGGCATGCGCCACCACTGCCCACCAATTTCAAGTTTCTTGATAGTACTGATCATGACTATTTTCTAGAGTAATTTGCAAAAAACTAGACACAGACAAAGGGATAAAAAAAAACTGTAAATTAATTTTACCAAATGCAGTAAAATCCATATCTTCTAAATTATCCAAAATATTCTCTATTGAGGCTGTAAATCTCTTAAAAGTTGAAGAATCCATCATTTCTACAAGAAAGAAAAAAATATATGTTCACATTCCAAGTAGGTAAGTAAAGCTTAAGATTATAAAGCTAAACTAAAATGTTACCTTCAGGTGTTAGTTTCGGCTCATAAGCTTTCCTTTTCTTTTGTTTTTCTTTTTTCTTCATTTTTCTAGCAACTAAAATAAACAAAGAGAAACACTGAAACTCAAGAGTGATAAAATATTTTCATTTGTATTCCTAGTTTCTGAACATTAATTAGATGCTTAAACAATTACTGTAAATATAAACATATACTTTTATTTTAATTAAAAATTAGATGTTGTTAATTAGCTTATGACATGGCAAAAATGTTCTTTAAAGTCAGAACCCAACACTGAAATCAGTTTTAGAAATCCACTGGAACTGATGAATTACCCTCACTAAGGCTGGGAGGAGGAGAGTAATCTTCCATATCAGAATCTGATGGACTTCGGTTTCGGTAACGACCACCACCCGAGCTCCTTCTTCCTTCATGTGAGTGGCCACTTCTCCTATGATCCCCAGAGCTTCTTCTATCACGCTCTTCGTATTCCCAAGCTTTATCGTCATCTTTTTTATGCCGTTTCCTAGAGGCTAGAAGCAAATCCCCATGACAAATAATTTACCTTACTTTAAAAGACTGTCAAAACTTGTACTTTACAATGAACTACATCTTCATTCTGTTGGTCTATAAAATTCTGAGCCATTCATCTATAGAAGATTAAATTATGGTATAGGAAGGATACTATGACTTTTAGCATTATTTAATCTAAAACTAGAGATTTTTACATGAAGTCAGCTTGCTAATAAACCAACAGGAAGATTCTGAATATTAAAACACAGTGTACATTTCAATGAAAGGTTTCAGCACATCAGCAAGAATTATATATAAAATTCAAGATTAATTAAGACTTATAAAACAACTTTTATTTAGAATTTGGTTAAAAAAACAACCACCATTTATATTTTTTTATGAGGAGAAGGGTTTGGGGAGAAAATAGTCAACTTAGAGATACTGTTACAGAATATGCGTAACCAAGAATTCCACCAATCAACAGCTAAGTTATACTTACAACTTAGCAATAAATTCCAGAGACTCTGATGACCTAACATCACAAACCTACAGAGATAGTATATATCAGAACTGCAAACACTAATACACTGAAACAGTTCTCTCACAATTGACGAGCTAACTCAAGGAAAGTTTCTAAGCTTATGCATGCTACATAAGCATGTTTATATGTTACCTTCAAACTTCCCCCCCATCTTTCCAAAGCTTGTATGCATTCTGCTAAAATCATCAATACTGACAGGAGACTCTGTGGCAAACAATTTCATCTGACATAGCAACTGATGTATTAAGTTGAAAATGATTCTGAGCTCTAAGAAAGGATTACATTTCAGTAAGAAAAAACGACAGTTTTGCAGCGAAAGCTAGAGGGCAGTGCAGGCAAAAATACACACTACACGTGGTCTTCAGGGCAGGCACCACCAGTTAAAAACGGGAGGACTGATGTGTCTACCTTGAGATTATCACAACGGTATTTCAAGAGATTGGTTTCTTGTTCCTGTGCATGTGTATGTTTATGTGCATGCATATGTGCAGCTCAGAGGGCAGCTCCGGGGTCGGTTCTCCCCTCCCACCTTTAAGTGGGTTCTGGGGTTGAATGCAGGTTGCCAGCTTGTGTGACAAGTGCCTTTTCAGGGATGAACTGTCTTGCTGGTCCCTACATCAGTTACTATAGTGACAAGTTGCTGGTGACAAAGATAAACTCTCTAGTCTGTTGGATTTTTAAAAAGCCTTTCCTTCCTCTGACTGGTTTCTTTCCTGATTCCTAACTATGATCAATACACAAATATTCAGACAAGTCTCTTGAACCCACTATGCGGCTTAGATTTAAGGCTGTCAATTTGGCTCATACACCCTATCATATTTGTGTTAGTACCACGATGTGTGGACAATAAATCTTTAAACCCCGGTAATCTTAACCTATATACAGCCATCATTATTCCTACTCATGATATGCTTTGTTTCCTAGTACTGAACTCCAATATGGACAGAAAAGGGTAATTTGGTCTTAACTTCTTTGGGGACTGTTTTATTAGAGTAAGAGCTGTTATTAAGAACAACTGTATGTGAATGAGTATATTCAAATCTTCACAATTTCCTTCATAATTAGATGTGAATTTGGTTTGGCCATAATTAATGTGAGGAGAGGCAGGACCTCCTTCTCACTTTTTTTTCTTTTAATGATTTATTTATTTTTACTTTATTGTCACTGGTATTTTACATATATGTATGTCTGTGTATGGGTGTCAAATATCCTGGAGCTGGAGTTACAGACAGTTGTGAGCTGCCATGTGGGTGCTGGGAATTGAACCGGGTCCTCTGGAAGAGCAGCCAGTGCTCTTAACTGCTGAGCCATCTCTTTGGCCCCCCTTCTCATGTTTACGATTAGGGTATGCTCTAGAAGACTGTTTCAACGAGTTGTCTCATTTATTAGAGAGAAAGTGGGAGAGAGATTCGCTGAGATGGGTAATGTGTTTATATAATAATCACTAAACATTCGGCAACATTTCAACAGTTACTGAATTGTCTACCAAATAAGGATTTGGCAACTAACAAACTTGCTCAGAAAGAAGCATGCTATAATGTCAAGTATAAGACCTTATACTTATGAACCAAAACTATACAATCTACTTTACTCTTTTCTATATTTTTATTAATTTCAATGAAATCTCTATTTGACTTCAATTCTATCACTAGAAAATGCTTGATAAATCTTGTGTTATTAGAAATGATACAGTATGCTGCACTCATCAGTGTTTATAGGCCTTAGAGCATCTTCATGTCACACTCATGAAAGTTTGGGTAGTTTGGATTAAAACAGTGGAATAAACTAACCCCACAATGTGTACGGCACATCACTGTTCCATGAGGTTAGCAGGGTTGCAATTCATTGGCTAGCTTGTTCTTTATTTCTCTCACTGCTTTAGAAAGAGCAGAGGAAGGAGAGGAGTGCAGGTGGGATTCACACACAGAAAGTAGGAATTCAGTGTTCCCCAGCTCTCTTTCCAGATTTCAGTGCACACTCTCTCTCGTATCCATTATCATCTCTCTGCCTTTCCAGGCACCAGCGACCTTATTAGTATTATTTTTTAAACAAAACTGTTCATTAAACTTTAGATTTTAGTAAACTAATTTGATTAAACTTTAGGGAAATCTTAAATTTCACAAATTCTATCTCAAAGTAACATAATTCTTCTAACTACTGCTCTCGTGATCCTTTTAAATTTTGTACCACAGTATATTTTGATTCTTGTCATGAAAAAATGACAATTTGGTTCTTTTTGTCAATTACTAATTGAACATCTTTCACCAGCAGACTCTTGTTTTATATTTAATTAGATTGAAATAAACCAAGTAAAACAGTAAACTACTTTGGATATCTTTTTAAAAATCTAGAGAAAATTTCCTTTTCTTAGCAGAGGTTTGAAGCCCAAGTTCTCTCAATAATATTAGTTTTCAATATATTTGGGCACAGCTACAATGACATCCACGGTTTTAGAATGAAGTTTTATGCTTCCATAAAATGAGACAACATATCTCATAACAGAAAGGGGGGGAAAAAAGAAATATGTCTACATTGATGATAAATGTGTGGGTCTACTCTTCCCTATTTTACAGTTAGTGGACATTTCTGATGATGTTATCCTTTCTCTTTTATTATTTGGTTATTTCATAATCCTTACAAACTCAGCAATGCAGGCAGTCACTATCAAGCAACTAGAGACAAGGTGAAATTTATAATAAAGCTGCAAGTAAGGAATTGAGAAATGGTGAAAGAATAGGGGAGGACAAGGAGTAGACAGACAAATAAAAGGGAGGGAGTTTCTGGGCCACCACGCTTCCCTTCTCTTATTTTTTTCAGAGCTAACCATGTCCTTACATCACCAGAATGTTTGATTATAATTAAAAAAAAAACTTTAGCCATTAATATACTGTATTATTAATACATCTCATGATAATACAAATTATAACAATCACACATGTCAGATTATCTTTGTTGTATATTTCAATTTTAAAACTGTTAAAATTTGTTCAGTATCATAGTCTACCGCTCTAGCTGAAGAGCTCACAATTTGAAAAGGATGAGTAAATGAACATTGATTAAAAACTTTGGAGGAGGTGAAGAGCTTCCATCGGCAATATACACTTAAAAATGGCAGCATGCATCTGTCCTTCCTGCCCTTGCTTGTCACACCTCAATCTACAGACACTAGGTGGAAAAGGTAGAACACACTGGTGGTCTTCCCACTTCTTTTGGTCATTATGACTAAGTCAGTTGGCACACAAGTGAAGATCTCCCATAGTCTGTTTCCACTGAATGCCGTTTAAGTCAAACAAGGTTGCTGACCCCTCTTGGCTAGGCTCAATTCTCTTGCTCCAGAAGAAGGAAGATAGGGATAAAAGAGAAGAACTTTTTCAGTGGACCAGTAGGAAGACAGGCGAGGTATAGCAAGTCTAGTGCAAAGACAGGTGATCACAGTGTTGTAGAGAGGTAGCTGTGTAGTGAAGAAGCCAGCTCTGGAAAACAGTGAAACAAGGGAGGAATTCCAGGACACAGCTGGGCAAAAAGGAGAAGCCAGGTCCAAACCACACAGATTATCCACAATGTGGCTAAGCCATTCATAATTTAGTGATAGTATGGTTTTAAATATTTCTTTATCTGGCTATCTCCTACGTGTCCTTCCAGACTCAGCTCAAGTGTCACCTCTTCCAGTAAGCATTCTCTGAACCCCCACTGATATTGACGCCAATGTGCTCCCACAGCACCCTGCATTTACTATTACCATTGTATTACAATTATTAATTACATATTTCCCCCAAGAGACTGAGACTGTGAGACAGGGGGTCACATTTTTATTTGTATTTTTATTTCCAATGCCTAGTATATATCAGGAGTCCAGTACAGGTTAAATACAAATAGACACATACTTGGTGTTTTCTATTACTAATTACAGCTCATCTCAATTTTTTTCTTGGTGCCAACTGATCTCATCTTTCATATAATTTTAAAGTATAAAGAAAAAAAATCTTGCTATACTAGGTTATTAAGAATTAAGGTAACTGTGCTGTTGTTAACCCCCAAATTATGTGACACATATTAATCTGCCTTTAATTCCTAAAAACAGTTAAATGATACTTACATTCAAAAGCTTCATCACTATCATTATCTTCATCTGAACTGATTTCAGCATATTTTGGCTTTTCATTAACTGTGCTACGTTTGCGTTTGTTCATTTTCACACGTTCACAAAGTGGCATGGTAGATTCAATTTCTGCCAGGAGTTCAGGGGGCAATTCTTTTAACACTGATTGATCTATACTACCTATTAATGAAAGGTGAGAAAGAAATTTAAATCTGAAGATAAAAATTTTAACCAAATTAGCACTATAAAAACAAATCTTTTTATATTTACAATAGAATTCTTAACCCTAAACATAAAAAATTTATACATGCATATATACTTATATAACTCCAAAAATCAACATCATTACTGTAATAACAAAATTAGTTATATAATCACTTTCCCTAAAAGGTGCTGGCGTCTGTCTCGCACATGTTGGGAGCACTGTGCCACTGAGTTCCACTGTCACCTCTATGTCGTGCTTTTTTAAAAACTAAAGTCTTCACTAGGCCCAGCGCAGGCCTCCACAGCTGAAAAGTAAAGCAGCTCTCAAGTACACTAAGGGAGAGGGCACTTACCACCTCCTTCTCTTCCTCTGTTTCTTACAGTGGCTATGGTGGCTGGGTAAGAGCTTTATGCATCTTTACCTGCCACTGTGTATTTGAGAAGCAAATGAATGCCTTTAGCATCACAAAAAATTTCCTTGTAAGGACAAAACAGTAACATTTAATTAAATATAACAGGACTCTGTAAAGTAGGATTGATAAACCAAAATATTTAAAAATGTTTACAATTGAAAATAGTGAATCCAAGCCTGTTCTGATAGTTTTACATTTTCCCACGAATGAGTAATGACAGGAAAATCTATCAACAAACTATACTGAGAATCATCAACACCATGAAAACCTAGTGACATAAACATTTTTACATAGTTTCTCTGAAGAAAACATTTGTTAGTATTATTCTGGCTATTTAAAAATAAAGTAGAAGTAGCAAACACTATTTTTTCCAAGACAATTTACCCTTGATGAAGAATAAAGGTGACAATTGACCTAACTTTACTTACCTATGAAACCCTTTGTGTGGAGGACTGGAATTGATGTCTTTTATGGTAGATTTTATAAAATGGGATCAATGTTCCTTACTGGTTTACAGCAGGGGGACATGAGCAACTTGTAACCAACATTAACACTACCTCTTGTAACATTCAAATAACGGTGCTTACATAAAAAGAAAATTCAGTTTTATTCAGTATCGCAAAGGCTCTTCAAGACTTCTCAGTTGTCTGCTTTGCCATGGACACAGACAGTGTCCATGTAAAAGACGCAATTCTAGTGACTGGCAGGGAAAGCACAAGACTCAACCAGGGCCTGAAATCCCCAGAGAGGGCATGGATATAGAGAGCTCGCAAGTGCAAACTCTGACGTTACAGAAAGTCGGCATCACAGAAAGAATGTTGACTTTTATGTTTGATCACTAATTTGATAAAAGTAAAAAATGACAGAAAAACTACATACTTTTGGCATGGAGGCTCGTATGTTGAGTCAAACAGCACTTGAGTGAAATGTTAGTGTTGTCGCTCTGTGCATAAGTCACATCACAAGGCAAAGTCTTAATTTAGGGAGAGGGACACAGTAACTGTGTGTAGAGTTGCCTTAATTGTGCCTAAGAATATAGATGCCTTAAATGCTGCCAGGAAACCTAATTATTGTTCAGCATTACTAAAAAAGAAGAAAGAAAGAAAAAGAGATGGAGGGCTAACAGGCACCTATATGTGGCCCCAGAAGAGTCTCAGGGTAAACTGTCCAGGTATTCTCTCTATCGGATGGCATCGAAGCAACGGTCCTGAAAGTAACAGAGCGTCAGCAGGCTGACACAGGTGTGTCTTCTTTTCAGTTTCCTTGTAATTTTCTCATTAAAAATGACTTTTATTTATTTATGTGTGGATGTGCGTGCACACAAGCAGGAACACGCATGCCACAGTGTGGAGGTCGGAGGACAACTTTAAGGAGTGGGTCCTCTTCTTCCACCATTTGACTCCTGGGCATGAACTCCGGTCGTCAGGTCTGGTAAAGTGCCTTTACCCATGGAGCCATTTCACCAAGCCCTTACCCAGAAATTTTCAAGTTGTGACTTAGAAGCAAGTTGCAAAATTAGTTTTATGGTTGTTCTTTCTTTCAAGTAACTATGTAGCTCTGGCTGGCCTGGAACTTGTTATGTATATCAGGTTGGTCTCCAGCTCACAAAGATCTATCTGCTTCTGCCTCCCAAGTGCCAAAGTTAAAAGTTAAAACCATCTTGCCGGGAAGTTTTATGGTCCTGAGATTATTTTTAATGATTTAGGCTCTGTTTCCGAATTCCAGCTCTCTCTCTCTCTCTCTCTTTCTCTCATATATATCTTTATATATATATATATATATAAACACACACACACACACACACCATCTTCTGACCTGTGCATACTCAGACTCAGCTAATGCAGCAAATGGTGTTCAAACTTTTTAGCAATACCACTGTTGAATATTTATTCACTGAAATAAAACAGCCACACTAAAGATTTTCAGTTTCTGCCACTATAACCTTAAAATGCCCCCAAATAAGGGAATACAAATAAGAGCAGATCACATTGAAAGATAGTTACAAAGACGGTTGGTACTGAAACAGCAATTATATTTTCTTATAGTCATTTACAGAAAAAGCTTACAGGTCTCTAATCCATATCACATTATACTTCGTTTAAAATGAAACAGTGATACCTATCCTATTGGTGGAATCACTATATAATCTATAAAGTTTCGGTCATCACAAAACCATCTGTTATTTTTTGGGGGGAGCTACTGGGCACTGAAACCAGTATCTTAAGCATGTCAGGTATGTGTTCTTGTAAAATAGTTTATTTAATGAAGACAAATATTAAGGAATTAGTTGATTTGTACCACGAAAGAACACTATTATAAATGAAACAGGCAAAAGAAAAACCCAGTGTTAGCATTATAGTTTTAACTTTGATATCAACATTACAAAGATTTCACTGTTCAGTTGTCAAACTACCACATGGAAGAATGTCAGAACTTGTTTTCTGGCAAGTAATTATGTAAATGACATCATACTACTCAAGACAGAAAAGTAGGAATTAGGGGTCATATGACCCTTTTCTTGCTATGTACATATAATGATAGTAGTGCAGTGCAGCAGGAGCATCCTAAATAACACACTGCTTACAAACAATATACACCTAAAGACATTTTAAAAGTGTATTAGATGAACTCAGTAAAAGTGGATTGGCTGCATTCTTGTATATAAAGTACAGCTGTTATTACAACATTCATTTGTTCCTCATAACTGTACAAAGCAGAAGAAATCTGGTTTCTCAGTTTTCAAAAATGAACATATCAAGCTTTGAAAGTTTTTTTTCAAAGTTTGGATTCCACTATTTCCAGTACTATAATTTATATAATGTGAGTTTAAATGAGAACTTCAAAAAATTGAAACACGAGAAGCCAGAGTATTTGGTGGGAAAGGTAGGAAGGCCCATATTTAGAATACCCATTTTATTTATAGTACTATATCAAGTAAGGATTTATTGCTTGATATCTGCATAGACTCTTCAGCAAGGCCACATTAATTTTTTTAGAATAAGGGAATTTAGTTAAATAAGGGAATTTATGTTAAAGATCATTTCTTTTATAAATAGAAGAAAGTTTTTATGAGAGTTATTTGCTAACCCTCTCTGTCATCAAATATGTGATGGCTAACACTGATTATCAATCAATTTGACAAGATCTAGAATCAGCTATGAGACAAGCCTCTGGGCACACCAGTGAGTACTTGTTTAGGTTAGGTTAGCTTCTGGTCAAACCTATAAGGGACCGACTGACTTGACAGAGTAAATTTGAGAAGGGCATCCCCAGGCCTTAAGCCCTGGACGACACAAGAGGCAATGGCTAGGTGAGCACCAGCATCCGGCGCTCTCTCATCCTGAAGGCTACAGTGTGAGTGGCTGCTTCAGTTTGTGCTGTGCTGACTTCTCTGCCATGATGGACTTGAACTAACCCTAACCCTCTTGCCTCTTAAGTGGGTTTGGTCACAGCATTTTACCACAGCAACAGAAGAGTAGCTAAGACATATAAAGTGCCGATTTCTACATGTCTGAGAACCCTATAGAAACTACGTTGTGAGTTGACTTGAAATGCAAAATGGTTAAGTAGTAAAAACACCTTCAGCATATGTTCATCTCTCTCACTGCAGTACTAAACTGACCCTATAGCCTCAGCTACCCTGGAGCAAACATCACACAGAGCTCAATCTCCAGATCAATCCATTTAATTTGTATGAAAAAAGTTTCTACTTTACATTAATAACTACTACATATAATTTGAATAACATTTCTACAAATGGAAATCATAGGCACAAAATTTCAAAATACTCTTCTCAAATCACACCTAACTAGTAGTTACAAATGAGAATAATTTCTATAATAAACATTCTCCCAACACTTTCTAAGTCTTCATGTGAGATTTTTGAAATGTGCATCATAAAACTGCTATAACAAAACAAAATTCTATGTGGTATTATTAAAAATTCTTGAATAGTATGTATTCTTTTCTATTGTAAAGAAGACAGAACAATATTCTCCAGTTCAAGAATTCAGACTATGCTACAAACTCACTCAGAAACGCCATTCTCAACAGAAGCTGAGCAAAGCACAGCTCAACTAGATGAGACTGGTAAGGGTGGGTAAAGGATGGCAAACAACACACTTTAAGGGCAGCACTTAGTAGTTCAATGACTACAAAAGGTAAAGAAGATGCTAAGTACTTCTACTAAAAACTGCTATCATCAGGCCAAGTAACACTGATTACATCATTGGTAGCTGTTAGAACTAGTAGATATGTTCCAGACTCCTACCCAGTAACTCAGTTTTTAAAAGAAGACAGCTCAGTGGATAAAGCTCTTGCCAAGTGTGAGGCCATACTCACATCCTCAGCACCTGTGTAAGAAGAGCCAGGTGGGTATGGGGGCTCACCTATCACACTAGAGCTTAGGAGGCAGACAAGAGACTCCTGAGGCAGACTGGTTGCCAAACTAGTGCGATAGGTGAGCAAATTGCAGCTTCAGTGAGAAACCATGCATCAGGAAATAAAATGAAGATTCATTACAGAAGACAGTTGACTTTAACCCCTGACACCCACACCAAAGTGCACACACATGTGGACACGCATATAACAACCCATACACACACACACACAAAAAAAGTGATCACACAAATCATAAAGGATATTTTTGGAGGCACTAAATCAAGTAATGGAGAAAAAAGTAGTTGGAAGAAAGTAGGAGGAGGAGAATAAAAAGGGAACATTTTGTAACCTCCCCTTTTGAAAATAGGTTTTTTTTTTAAAGATCTAAAATTTTTATTTTGTTCTTATGTGTGTTTTGCCTTCACATTTATCTATGCACCATGTACATGCCTGATGTCTGTGGGGGCCAGAAGAGGGCAGCAGATTCCCTGGAGCTGGAGTTAGGGATGGTTGGTTGTGAGCCACCACATGGGCGCTAGGAGTTGAACCTGGGCACTCTGGAAGAGCAGTCAGTGCTCTTAGCTATGGATCCATCTCCCCAGCCCTCATTGAAGATTTTCTGAGATACTTCTGAGTATCTATATGTTGGTAATTACTGATATTAAACTGTTAAGGGCTATGTAAAGCATGTTAGTTATCATGCCACTCTTAAAGAATCATTTTATTATTAAATATTTTATTTGTAGATATGCTATATATAATATTCTGATAAAACAAATATTTTTGGTATTTTATATACTGATACAAATATAAGACAGTAAAGGTTCTCTGTATCACAGGGACAAAAAGATAATGTTGGAAGGCAAACAGGACTGACATGGAACCTATTGTGTAATGACTACAAATCAAAACAAGGCTGAGGAGACGTGAACACACGGAATATGACTAGGTTTCTTTTGTATTTCAACAGAAGTTAGGCAGTTGGCAGGGCAAAGAAAGTTAATACAAAGTTTATAGAACAAGAATCTGGAAATTAAGAAGCTCTTGTTATAGAGTTTGTGAGAATGTAGAGTTTGTTTTTCAATGTGTAGATCTGGCTGTCCTGGAACTTGTTCTGTAGACCAGGCTGGCGGCAAACTCAGATCCAACTGCCTCTGCCTCCCAGATGCTGAGATTAAAGGGATGTGCCATCAACGTCTGGCTTTTCAGTATATACTTTTAATCTCTACACAACGGCCTTTTCTGAATATTAACAGTAACACAGTCCCAATTGGTTTATTAGGCACTTATTATGTATGAAGTAATATGCTAGATACTAAGGCTACATACATATTACCTCAGTGGTCAAATGTAACAATATCAGTTTACATTCAATACACTCATATAAAAATTAAATTATGTCAGTAACCTAAATTAATTTATACTGCTCTGTACTTTGAAAATTTATTGGCCTAAAGCATATTCAAAGAACTTAAAATTATCCTGAAGAGTGAGTATTAACTATATAAACATTAAAGTAAAAATATTTGAGGGTAGATTTTTATGGCTTTTTCAACAAAGGAAAAGTTACTAAGAATTTTTGTGCTAGGACAAAATTAACTGTAAAAGTATCCCAGCAACATTCAGACTAATTCTTTTATCTAACTGTGTTTCAACTACAAATAATAAGAAAATACACAATTGTGTAATTGTGTCAGCTTAGTAACAGAGATCTAAAATATATATAAAAATAGAATGTCACTAAAAACAAAACAATAGATGTGGATTCTGAACTATAACCCACACTCCCCAATCTAATGTATTGTCTGGAAATAAATCTGAGGATCAAAAGATATTTTTATCAAAACCCTGGCTAGGTATAGGTTGTGGTGTACACCTTTAATCGTGGCACTTGGGGTGAAGTAGATCTCTGTGAGTTTGAGGCCAGCCTGGTATACAAAGTGGGTTCCAGGACAGTCAGGGCTACACAGTGAGACTGTCTCAGGAAACAAAATATCCCCCCAAATTCTGCATATTATAATTGCAGATCTATTAATATATGTGCATATATACACAAATATCCTTATATCTAGACATGTACTACTAATAGGTAGACAATCTATTTACTTATTAATATGACCATATCAAGCATATACTTATAAGAAACATGAATTAGCATTAACGAAAGATGTGAAAAAACAATGCAAAATAACATAGCTATTAACAATTTGGAGTTTGTAGCCTTTGCCTCCTGAGCCTTCTCATTCACCCAATAATATACTATTTTTGCTGGCTTTGTGTTTTGAAACAGGGTCTCACTATGGAGTCTTGGCTATTCTAGAACTCACTCACTCCGTGTATCAGGCTGGCCTACAGCTCACAGAGACTCTCCTGCCTGCCTCTCCCTCTCTGTTCAGGATCTCATGTCTAGTGCTGGCTGGCCAGACACTCCCTATGTAGACCAGGCTGGCCTACAGCTTGCTCAGATCCTCCTGCCTTTGCTGGCTAGGTGCAGAACGCTGGGGCACAGGCTTGCATCATCACACCCACCTCTACACATCTCTTAATGCTCTTTAGCAGTTGTAAAGACTTTGTTAATAGAGCTCAAAGGGCAAGGCAGCTGACACTTTCCACCTTTCTACTTCCTCTATTAAAATTACATAACATATTCTTATTTTTAAATTTAATTTATTTTTATTATGTGTGCTTGTGAGTGCGCATGCCCATGATGTATGTATATTCCTGGCATCCTTGGGGCAGTATTCACAGAAGGAAGGTCAGGACAATTTGTGGACGTGGTTCTCTCCTTGTACATGTAGATTCTGGGACTTGGAGAACTTGTAGAACTCAGGCTGCCAGGCTTGTGTAGCAAGCGCCTTTATCCTCTCAGCCTTTTCACTAGCTTTTGTTTGTTTGCTTTGTTTTTTCAAACAGTAGACCTGGCTGGCCTGGAACTCACTGTAGCCCAGACTGACCTCGAACTCACAGAGATCTGCCTGCTCCTGCCTCCTGAGTGCTGGGATTACAGGTACGCGCCACCACACTCAGCCCCCAAACTATATTCTCTGTAAATACAAGCTGTCCCAAAATATTCACTGAGAATTAATGAAAGTCTTCATTTAGCTGGGCATGATGGTGCACACCTTTAACCCTAACAACTGGGAGACATAGGCAGATGGGTCTCTGAATTCCAGGACAGCCAGGGATACACAGAGAAACCCTGTCTGCAAAATAAAAAAAACAAAAACAAAAACTCCAACCAACCAGCCAGCCAGCCAGCCAGCCAGCCAGCCAACCAGCCAACCAACCAAAACAAACAGAAAGTCCCAAACCAACAGCAAACCCTATCAAACAAACTTCATTTAAAAGAAAGAATCCTTCTGCCAGTCACATATTCTGTACCTCTTCGAATTATTTTAAGAAGCAATTGCAGAAGGACACATTCAAGTTAAATAATAAACACCACCTACTAATTTATAGTTCTGATTGTCCTAACAATCCCAGAAGGGCATAAGTAATAGTGATTCAGAAAGTAATCTTCATTTTTGAGAAATAAAACAGTAGCAAAAAAAGTGAATGTTTGATGCAAACCATGTAAAAGTAAAAACAGATTAGCCACAAATCACTTTGAATGAAGAGATTTTTATAATACTATTTCCCTTGGTAGACAGCTACAACAGTACACTATAAACAGTAATAATTAGTTTCTGTTTCTACTATACTGCAGTGTTACACAGTTGAACTTTCTGTGATGATACCAATTTTCTCTATCTGTGCTGAACAATACAGTACTCAAAAACCACACCCGACCACTGAAAAACAAATTTTGATATTTAATTTATGTTAATTTCAACTTAAATAGCCAAAAGGCTACTGACTACCATACTGGACAGTAACTCTAGATTTAATATATTTGTTTATAAGTATAAATTTAAAGTTTTAAGTGATGGTCACAGAATGAAAACCTAAAGTCAAACAAAGGCTTTGCTCTGCTGCCTTCAGAGCTACATTGTATTTAGATTGTATTATCAGATGAAACACAGGTTAAGTAGGTCTTGCCACATGGCACCATTAAAAAAACAAACGATATATTAAACTCAGGTATACAAAGGAATACAAGATTGTATTTTTTTTTTTCATAAACTGAAATTATATTCTCAGCACTCAATTTCAGTCAGGTAACTTGAGAATTTAATTCAGCAACCATGCAAAAATAACCAGCTTTACCACCACAAAACAACAATTTAAACCAGTTTAAGAAGGAAGCGCCATTCCCTACCTTTTTATATTTTTAAGTTACAAAATCTATTTCCCTATTTTCCCCAGAAAAAAAAACTTTTAAGTAACTTTATAAATAATAAAAATTCTAATGATTCATCAATAATTAAATCATAAAGTCTGTAAGGAAGTAATGTCTGACAATTAAAAATTATAAAACTTGTTCTTGCATACCATATACACCTTTACCAAGATGTTAGAAATTAAGTACTGCATTGTATAGTGTATCCCTATAGCCAAGGTATCTTTTTAGCACTAAATATGTCTACTGTAACACATCATTCACTTGATTAACCAGTAATTTTCAGAAATAGTTGAAATAACAGAGAAAGAACGTCTTTCTATACCCAGACAGAAGTAAAATTCACGACTGCCATGACTAGTTCAAGTACAGGAGTGGGAGTAAAATTTACTAAAAAAATTTAATCTATATTCCTGAAAATAACTCACTGTTTTCTTACATAAATGTTGTATTTACATGTAGCAGCTTTTTCAGTTTTATAGATTTTCATTGCTTATATTTAGCAGACTTAAGGAATACAGCGGCAGTGGAAGTACTCTTACCTTTATTTGACTTGGATGGCTTATTCTTGATAGACTTAAGGGAACTTCTTGCTTTATCCTCTCTATCTTTAATTAGCTTCTGGACATCATCCAGCGACAGTTTTTGCAGAACAACTACAGGCTTAGCGCCTTTGTTTAGATCTTCAACTAATCCCATTTTTTCTACTTTGTCTTTCTGCTCTCCTCTCATGTCCATTTTCTTAGTTTCCTGAGTAATATTGCCATCTTTATCCCTCTTGAGTTTTGGAATGACAAAATTTTTCAATGCACCAGACCTGCCCCCCAACAAATAGCTTGGAAATTCGGCCTTATTGTCAGCGTGCGCTTTATTACTGTCTGCTTTGCTTCTGTTACCCTCTGTCCTTTTGTCATCCTTACTATTTGGTGACTTAAAACCAGGTCTGGATTTGTTAGTATCTCCTTGTCTTACACGAGGACTGTCTGGTCTTGATTTTTGTTCCCCAGAAGAAGGTCTGTCCCGTGAGTCCCCTGATTCATGCCTGTGTTTTCTTTCTAACTTTTCAGTTTTTGAACCATCAGATTTAATGCTATGTTCATTTCTGCTAGAAGATCTCAATGTTTCTGGTCTTCGAACCCTTGACTGATCCCCCCGATGTCGTTCTGACTCACCCCTGTCATCTGATTTTTGTTTACTATCATGGTCACGTCTTAGTGACTCAGATCGCCCATCAGGTCTTTGCTTTAAGGCTTCAGCTCTTTCTGATTTTAAGCGAGGTGAGTCAGATTTGATATCCTGTTTATGCTTAGACACATCGGGCTTTTTCTCTGTTGATGGCTTTCCAGCATCCCTCCTATTTTCATGCCTGTGTTTTGGGGTTTCAGGCCGGCCTTCACCTTTCTGCTTTGGAGTTTCAGGCCGGCCTTCACCCTTTTGCTTTGGAGTCTCAGGTCGTCCCTCACCCTTCTGTTTTGGGGTTTCAGGTCGACCTTCACCCTTTTGCTTTGGAGTTTCAGGCCGGCTTTCAGCTTTCTGCTTTGGGGTTTCAGGTCTTGATCTTGTTGTTTCTGACCTGGTATTGTTTTGTTTGTTCTCATTTGGTTTTGTGTCGCATAGTCTATTTTCATTCTGTTTAGGCTCAACTACAGCCTCGTTTTGTTTGGAGTCTGTTGTTCTGTTCTCACTCTGTTTAAGTTCTTCTGTTTGGGTCTCAGTTTTAGTTTCTAACTTACTTTCATTTGACTTGGTCTCCACCAGTTGGTTTTCATTTGGTTTAGATTCTGACAACCTACTTTCATTTTGTTTCATTTCACTTTTTGAGAGCTCAGCATCAGACTTTTTTTTAGGTGTCTCAGGATGATTTTCTGGTATAGACTTAAGACTTCCAATAACATCTTCCTGAAGAACAGGAATGGGTGCATCATTACACTGTTTGATTTCTTCAGGCTTTTTTATGGAGTCTGAATCCTGAGTTATAGAAGCCTGAGAGTCCACTCTTCCTGCCTGATGAAGATCAATGCTAACCATTAATGCTGGCCTTGACCCATTTCCCGTAGAACCCGTCTCCTGAGAAGCTGGTCTATTACCTCCTGGAGCACCCCCAGCCTCCTGTGGGTAAGAATCTTGTTTCCTTTTTTTCAAAGGTTTATCTGAAATTTAAAGATAAATATCCAATATCAGTAACAGGCACTAAAACAAATTTTACTAAAACAAAATACTTTTTTAAAAAAGCATGAATGATTACTAAAATTTGAGGAGATATGTATGCTTACCGAACTTCAATAATTAATAGATTATATCAAAAATAATTCAGTAGCATTTTGAGTATGTAAGAATAAGAATACAAAAGAATAGAACTTGTAATACACACATGAATTTATGTTTATATATAAAAGACCCAAGTTGTTTGATAAGACTAGCTATAAATCATAAATTTTCACTTATGATCATCTTATTGTTAAAACAAGAGTTCTATATCTGCCAAATACAATTGGCAACACAATCTTTTACTACTACTACTACTACATGTAAGACATAAAAAACAAAATAAAACTAAAATGTAAATGTTGTTATGTCACTGAAGAAAGGTAAATGATAGAATAACAAAATATCATGATTTTTCCATTATGCTTTAATCCAGAACTCAAATTCTTCAGATGTTATCAGTGAATATGGAACTTAAAAGCTAACATACAATGTTAGAAGTAAAAATTGAATAAGAAAGATGTATCATGGGCATACTCAGAAACATGGAACTTTCTTTCTTTCTTTCTTTTTTTTTTTTAAAGATAAATCCTGTTTTTCTGTTTATGTGTTTGAGTTAGGGTCTTGCTAAATACTTTAACCTGGGCTAGAACTTATAATGTAGCCCACAGTGGCCCTGAACTCTGGATCCTCCTGCCTTGGTCTCCTGTGAGAGAGATTATAAGCATGCACTTTACTTAACTTTGATAAATCTTACTTTGAGCAACTTTCATGGACAAAAATGTCTTTAGGCTTTTCATTCTAGTGGTTTAGATTATCAACCACAGGAGGGAAAAAGAACTACAGTATTCTGAAATATGACACATGCATACTAACACAAATCTACTATTCAACAGATTGTGAAGCACTTTTTAGCAACTATGCATTTCTGTTTGTTTGATTCTATTTCTAACTCAGAAGATTTCTGGTTCACTGTCTATGAACTGAATCTCTAGCTCTAAAAATTGTTAGATTTATAGTGCCTTGTGGTTTTTGTCTACTCAATTTATTTCCTGAACTTCTTGATTATGTTTTAAAAGTCTTTAGTTACCTTTAGGAGATAATTTCTATTCTCTGATAATATTTATCAATGGAATATACCATTTAAGGGAACAGTATCTTAAGGTTAAAACTTCAAAACAACATGTGAAACACCATTATTTTATTTATTGTACCGGAATAAAATCCTGAAAACACTTTTAAAGTTGTAATGCATCTTTTCTATGCCAAATTCCATTGTTTGACTCTCAAAGACAGAAGGAGCAGCTCATTCCAATATAAAGTCTAATCAAATGTAATGAAAATGTACTTCAGGGCTGAAGATGTCTCAGTGGTAGAATGCTTGCCTAGAATGTACGAGAGTATGAGTTTGATCTCCAGGACCCCACCCCAAACATACAATCTGCTCTTTCTGTTACACAGAAGCCAAAATCATAGTCACACACGCTCCACTTCTAAAACAACAATAATAAAATGTTACCATTATTATCATTACATTGTTTTCCCAAGTTCCAAATAACCTGCCAGATAAAGAGTGTATATAAAGCCTTTTGCATCAATACCCAAGGAAAAAAATTCTCAGAATACAAAAAAAATATATATTTAAAGAACCCTTTTAAAATATTTTCAGAAATTTTTAATCTTGCCGTACAGCACATAAAACAATTACTAGGTCACAAACAGAATGTCTTATTAAGCTTATTCCTTAATCTTTTATGACAAAACCAAAAATTCATACAACTTAAAATTTCTGTAGTTCCAAGGCAACAGATTTTTGTGAATGTCATTAAAATAGTAACTTAATCATACGTCAAAATTAATATAATTAACCCTAGGCATTTGAAAAAATTTTGTGAAATCTGTGCCTCATTCTTTGATTAATATATATATACACATATATATTAATATATATTTTTTTCCAGAAATAAACATTAGCTTAGTAAGTAGACTTTAAAAGGATAAAAAAATTCTTAAAAGAGTTTATGGAGCATTAACTTCATTTTAATTTACCTTTTGTTATTAAAATGAAAATTTGGCAAGTAAATTATTTCAAAGAAATTTCTTAAACTATAGATTATATGAATTATAACACAAAAGATAATATGTATATAAGCGACGCAGTAAAGATTAAGAAAGATCTCACTTTGTCTATTACAAAGAAAACATTGCTGGATACAAAGTTTTAAGCCAGCCTTCTCTCCCTCTTCTGTCACCCCCTTCTCTCTAACAAGTCTCACGCTGGTGAAAGACTTGCTATGGTCCAGGCTGTCTCTAACTTATCTTCCTGCACAGCCTCCCGACTGCTGAAATAAAGGTATTCTGATTTCAAGGTTTGTTTCAGTTCTCCTCTGGTTTACCCCAGTAAACAGGTTCTGGATATGGACAGCTAACCTTGCCCACTTCTTTTGTCTTCACTATATCATGACCTTTACATAACAATGGAAGCCCATAGGTATAGAGTAATCTTAGTATTTGGGACACAGATTACCTTTAATTTACTTTTAGTTTCAGGAATCTTAACATTAGCTATCAGAATTCACCATGCTCCTGAAGAAAAGGTGTACAAGGAATAATTTCAAAACCATTTGTCATCTAGTTGTGAATATTTTGAAAATAAGACCCTACCTTCCAGAAGTCTCAGCTTCTCAGGCTTATAAGAGACAAATTCTAACAGTTACTAAATATATTTTAAGCAAAACCTAAACCCACTATAAAGCAAAATGCACAGTAGCCAACTAGGACAAATGAAAATACCCCACATCTAAACAACAGCACAGGTCAGGTGGCTCACTGTTTTACTCTTGTCCCAAATACCAGTACCTCTATTTCACAGAATAGTACATAACATAGGTTGACTATCCCTTATCGGAAGTGCTTGGGACTGAAGCATTTCTGATTTTGAGTATTTCAGACTTTGAAATATTTTCATGGACTTTAGGGCTGGACATCCCTAACTTCAAAATAATAAAATTCATAATGCTCTGGAACTTGAAATTTTGATGTTCAATAAGTTTTGTATGTTGAGAGCATTCTGGATTTACTTTTTAGGGGGAAAATCAAAGATGCTCAATCTACAATTTACTTCTTATAAGAGCTGCAGTCAGAGTATTTCAACATTATGACAAACATTAGGAAGCTAGGACATTCCTTACATTTGCTGATATGGAAAACAGACCTTGGGAGAAGAAATAGACAGAGATAAACAAAGGAATTCCTTTAACCAAAAGAAAGCAGGAATATTTAGCACACAAAGGACAGACACAATCCTGATAGGTCATCCTAGAAGCAAAGATGAACAGGTTTTTAAAATTAATGTATACAATTACAGATGCTACAAGTATGAGCAAGGCAGATAGAGAGAAACTTATTTTGGGAATAGTGTAACATTAGTTTGCAATTAGTCTTTTAGTGCATATATTTATGAATGTCCAAAGAAAGAACAGGCAAAGGAACATAAATACCCAGCATAAAGGAAAGCATTTTTGCTTATGTGTAGAGCCAGGTAATGTTAGGCTTAACTACAACATATGCAGAATATTAAGACTAATCTATTTCTTTTCTTGAATTCCAGTTATCAGCTTCTATTCTTAATCATAAGATATAGGTTTTTTTTTTTTGACAGAAATCTTTTTTTCATAACAAATAATGTCATGGCAAACAACTCAAACCCTAAAAAAGGTATGCAACAAAACTAGACAAGTAGTTCAGTTGCTCCTTGTTACCAGTGATACAACAGAAAGTTCTCAGAGCCATATTCTAGAACACATTAAAAGCTAACTTTAGAATTTAGTTTGAAAACATCAAAATAATGGTTAAAATGATGATTTAATTTCAAGTGACTATTTTATCTTTCCAGTGCTCACTTAGCAAAACCACCACTCTAGAAGAATTACACTTTTACTTATAACTTTATGCACAACCATGGAATACCATAATACATAATTTTAACCTCTCCAAATCTCCACATAATTTATGTATGACATAATAGGAACTGACATCAGGAAACAACTTAAAAATGGCAACTGTAATATGCAGTTAGTAAGATCTACTTAATCTTTATAGTCACAGAATGTATATGAACTTTCACTAAAACTGTATGCTAGCTTTGTCCTCTCAGTTTCAGTTAAATTTGTTATAGCTACATAATCACAGATTATGGAGAAAATTATTTAAGTGATTCCAAGTAAAATATGTATTACAAATTTCTGGAAGAATTATAAATTGTAATTGCTTTTATTCTCCCAAGTAAATTAGGGGTAAGAAATAAGTTTATCAAGTAAGCAAAATTATGCCTAGTACAATTACCTTTATTTTCACTCCGCTTTTAAAAATATGTATTTTACTTTATGTGTTCTGCTTGCATGTTATGTCTTTGTACTATGAGTTTGCCTGGTCCCTGCCGAGGTCAGAAGGGGGCATCAGAGCGCATGGAACTAGAGTTACGGAGGGTTGTGAGCCACATGTGGCTGCTGGGAATCAAACCTGTGTCCTCTGAAAGAACAAGTATGCTTAACCGCTGAGCCACTCTCTCACCCTTTCCCTGCACTCTTTAAAAACAGATTTATCTTCCTTTTGTTTATGTGTGTGTCTGTGCACATGTATGCAATTGCCTGCAGAGGACAGAAGAGGGCACTGGCCCCCTAGAGCTGTAGTTACAGGCATTTGTGAGCGGCCAGATATGAGGAGTGCTGAGGACCAAACTCCAGTCCTTTACAAGAACATAGCCTGTTCTTATCCACCAAGTCATCTCTTAAGGCCCTCATTCCACTTAAAAACAACAACAACAACAACAAAAAAACTACCTCCCCTCTTTTTTCCAAGCAGAATCTGTGTGAAATGTCACACAGAAATTCAGTCCACTACCACTATTTCTGGTTAGCCAGTAACAATTTCGAACAGTTGTTTCAAAACTGTCATAGTAGTCACAAATTTTGTGCAGACCAATATCATAAAGAAAGCTAAATAACATGCACAATTTCTATAAAGGCTGAGAGTACAATGCACATTACAACCTACACTGAAACTCCCATCACAAATTAAGAATCAGCAACACTGTATCTTTAATAAAGGTTTATGATCAACATTGCAAAAGGCAAAAACAAAACAAAACACCAAACAAACCTATAAAAGACTCCAGTTTTCTAACCAGTAAAATAAAGACTATGGTTTCTATTTATGATTTACTCTGCCAGTACTACAGTATAATACTTTCTAAATATAGACTACTTTTTCAACAATGTTAAAAATTCCTCATGACAGAAGAGATAACATGAACCTTCAGCATATTTCTTAGAGTAGAACACAGCTATTTAGTGATGAGCCTGTCATAGAATAGATAGGCAAAATGAACTCTATTCAATATCAAGAAGTAAAACTGAACTATAAAGCATGCTTTGCATTTGGATAATCAGATGTATTTGTAAAGATATCAAATTCATAAATTATACTAGCAATTCAGTAACTCATGTATCTTGCCTAAAACTTTTAAGAGATTTTGTACCTAGCATTTGCCAAATAATTAAGCACTAGAGACTTAGGGTTTTTTTTTTTTTTTTTTTTTTTTTTTGTTTTTTGTTGTTGTTGTTGTTGCTGCTTTGAGACATGGTTTCTCTGTGTAACAGCCTGGCTGTCCCAGAATTCACTCTATAGACGGGGCTGGCCTTGAATTCACAGAGATCCACCTGCCTCTGCCTCCCAAGTCCTGGGATTAAAAGTGTGCGCCACCACTGCCCGGCAAGACTTACTTTTATTTGGTTATGAAGGATGAAGTAAGCCAAAAAGCTCATAACATAGGTATACCCTCAAACTGTGCCCTACTATATACTAGTCCGATAAAAGGGAACACTTCACTGTAATCACCATCCAAAGTTCTTTGATCCTTAGGGTTTGCTATTTAATATTAGCTTAAAACTTTCTAAAATTTACTATAAAAACTTTGCATTATAAAAATAGAAGGATTCTAAACCAAATGGAATATGTAACTGCTTAATAAACAAACACATAAATTTCCCTTAGATATACCCACTTTGTACTATTGTTTTTATTGTTGTTGGTTTTCTGAGACAGGGTCTCACTCTGCAGCCCAGCTGGCAGCAGCCTCACTAGAAAGCACAGCCTGGCTTCCAACTTTCAGCAATCCTTTGACTTCTGCCTCCCAAGTACTGAAATTGCAGGCATCAGCCACCACACCTTGTTTGTACCTGCTTTAAAATAATTCAATGGTAATGACCCTTGTTTTTGCAGAAAAAAATAAAGATGGTGTACAATTCTGTTAGAGAAATAACTTAGAGAAAATAAGTGTAACATTGAAACAGTAATGCTTATTTTAGTAGAAAAAAAGAAAATAAAATCATATAGTTCATAATTGATAATCTATAGTACAGAACTACCAAATCTGATACAGTTTTCAGATAATGAATAGAATTCACACAGGAGAAGACATAAGGATTAATCATACATGTGCCTGATGTGGAAGTTGTAAAGAGATCTCTTACCTTTATCTTGAACTTCCTTTGAGAAGCGCTCCCTTTCAATGGCTGATTCTCTCTCTATCCGCTCAATTTCAGCCAGTGCATCCAATTCCACTTCGTCATATATGGGCCCCTGTTGTGACGCCTGTTGCTGATTCTGCACTACAGAAGTCTGTGGCTGTTTTGTAGCAGCGGAAGTGTTCTGTTGTAAAACAGGCACTTGATTTGCTGGAAGGAATGCTGTTTGTTCTTGCTGCGACAAACACTGAGCAGCATTAAGTGGGCGGTTTACGTCCTGTGGAGTAATGGGTGTTTTTGAAGTCTGTCCTGGATACTGCACATTAAAAGGAATATCATTTTCTGAAACAGTGCTATTTTCCATACCAGATAGCATATCCTCTTGCTGGTCCATATCTGAAGATTTTACACGAGAAAGTCTTAACGTAAGTTTAGTAGAGTCCTTGGTTGGAGAACTAATTATATCATACATTGCAGCTTTCTCATTCTGGTCTTTTTCATCCTTGCCTAATTTCATTTTCTTTTGCTTTTTTTGTTTTCTCTCTGGAGAATCTAGCAAGATATCTGGAGGAACATCTCGAGGTGATGAACAAGGTAAAGACTGAGATTGTAGAATTAAGGGTGGTCTTGATCCTAGAAAAACAATTCAGCAGAAACACACATTTTATCTTAGTGTAATAAAAATATTAAGTGGTAACATAGTTAAGTTGGACCAAATATTAAGAAATCATCTAATCCAAGGTACTTTGGAACTGTAGTTTGAACTATAAAAGATATTTCATATACTACTTCACTTAATCTTCGAGACAAAGACTTAAGCTCTCCAGGTTGGCTCTGAACTTGCTAGGAAACCAACACTGACTTAGAATTCCTGATATTGCCATCAGCTCTCTAATGCTCCAGTTACCTGTGTATACCACCATGTTTGATTAATTCATTTTTAAGAAAGTTTTTAAGAAAGTTCTTGAGCATTATTTGTAGTGGGTAGCAGTTCCAGCTTTGACCTGGAAGTACTATCCCCATTGAGGCTTCCGGTAACTGTCACGCCTACCTATGGCCTGCCCCTGAGGCTCTCTTGGTTCCTGGATGTAGACTGAGCAGAATTCTTCAGAGAACACTGTTGGACTGCACCTCACCTTTCCTGGATCCTGTAACCTCTCTCTTTACTTGTTTTAAGTTACCCCCAAATAAACCTCCCTTTTAACTATGTGGAGTTGCCTTAATAAATCCTCCAATAATTATTGTCCCACAGTTTTTCTAAAAAGAAATGTTCATAGAAGTTAAGAATTTTTTTATAAAGTTAAATAGCTTGCAAGCATGAAAAGCTATGGATCAGATTTTTCTGTATGCACTCTTACAGGTACTATGATGCTCTTTTGCTTCAAGTTTATGTGGCAAATTGCATATACTTTAGAAAAAGCTTCAAATTTCAACAATTTACCTTAAAATCAAATAAAAATAACTGACAATACACTAATATTTTAAGACTAGTTGGAAAACAACCTGATAAAATGAAGTTTAGGCTTTTGATGTATAATGTATTTATGATATTGTTTAAGCTGCTTCAATTTGAAGTTTTCTATCATTTATCTATCTACCCATCATCCATCTTCCCCTAAGTGTCAGAAGAAAAGCAAGATGGTTATTTAGATGAACTATCTATTCCTTGTTATCCCTTCTTATCCTGACAAACCTTGAATGATAAGTCTCTAACTGTGATGGCTAATCTACAAATAGAGTATCCTGGAGGTTTTCTTCTCTGGAAGCTGGGTTTTGTAATCCTTCAAAATGTACACATGTACAGAACTAAAACCTTCCACACTGCAGCTTTCTCACTCTTGTCTTTTTATCATTCTTGCCTATTTCCTTTTCATTCTTGTTCTCTCTCTCCCTGGAGAATCTAGTCAACAGCTGGTAACAAACCTTCAAGATATGGGTTCAGCCTCTACTTTATAAAGAATGTCCTTGAGTTGGAACATCATCTGCAAAAAAATGCTTTACCACATGGAGCAGATCAGCCCATATCAGAAATTGACAAGGAAATGACACATTTTTAACTCTCTTGAACTTACTACTCTACTATCTTTTTTCTTTCTTCTCTCTCTGTGTAGCCCTGGATGGCCTCGAACTCATAAAGATCTGCCTGTCTTTGCCTCCTGAATGCTGGGATTAAAGGTGTGCACTACCACTGCCCAGCTTTACTACCTTTTTGCTAAAGACAGGGTCTCACCATGTAGCCTAGGCTGGCTTAGAATCTAGAACCTAGTGTTGGGATTAAAGGTCAAAAGGTAAAAAGTACAGTGGGGACACTGATTTCTAGTGATAGAAATCTTGAAAAGGGAAAAGAAAAAAAAAAGCCTGTAGAGATGCATTAAAAAGTAAAAAACAAAACAAAAAAAGCCAATGCAAAGAGCAGGAGGAAAGCCAGCTAAACCAGTTCAACATGAAGTAAGTTTTTTCAGGAGGTGGACAGATGGATCTGATTAAACAGTTCAAAAATTTAAGAGAGGGTAAGAAGGTTATGACTGTGAATGGGCCATTGGATTTACTAGTGAGAATGATACTGTATATACCTAAGAATACTATGAGAGTTTATTGGGATTTAGCAAATACAAAGATGAACAACTTAAATAAATTGGAACAGACTTAAATATCTAGCTACTTGGTCTAGATCTGCTTGAAATATGAACTACACAGAAGGAAATTCTAGTTAAAATGATACCTTTAGGAGTTCCATCACTTCCAGCAGGGGAACACACTGGCTGCGGAGACCTCAAGGGAAAGGATGCAGCATTCCTCATTGTTGAAGAATCGCCATCCTAAAAATAAAATATAAAATTTCTATCTTGAATGCTAGGAGATGCATTATGGAAATCTTAAAGAGAACTAGGAGAGACATAAATTACTGACAGGTAAAGTGTTGAAATTCAACAGTATAATTCTTCTGCACTTTCCTGTTTTCTTCATGGTATATCTTAGAAGAATTGAAATTGTATCCAAAAGAATCAACACCCTATGCACGGCAATGAATAAAGAAAACTGACATTATGAGCGTGCTCCATTTGGTTTGCTTTCTATAAGAGAGATGGGAAGAGGACTCTCCGTGGCTGTAAACGTCTTGAGAGCAGAGTCTGCTGTCATCTCTGTCATCTTTAGACAGAGGCAGTTTACACAAAAGTGCAGTGACATCCAAGTAAGAAAAGTTCTAATATGCAAAATACTTTAATGAGAAAATGTTAAATATGAGGAAGGGAGAAGTTTGAATATATCTTTGAAAGAAAAAAGGCCAAATATGAACAAAAGTTTGCTACTTGAAAGAATATTTTGGTATAAGCACTATTAAATTAAAACTGAAATTTAATCCTGCTCTATGGATTAAGCTCTAGGTATGGTGTTCATACGTAGATTCTCAGAATCTAGTATAATCTAAAAGTAGAGTAGATATCCTTCACCTGTGCCATGAAAATGCTGGGCTATAAGACAGATACCAGCCATTACCGCATTCATAACTAGTACATTACATACATCACCACTTAGCCTGTGCACCATGTGTAGGTAGTCGTCACTTGAGCCATGTCTAGGGTTATCAGCATGATGATTAGCTGAGTTGCCAGATAATGGACCAGAAACTTTGTTATCATGGATGTTTCTCAAGCCACCGGCAACAATAGGACTTGATACCGATGCTGGAATAAAACATTTTAAAAATATAAAAATTAACTAGAATTCTTAGAAAACAATTACAAGAATATTTTAAGCATACATAAATTATAAAGAATATAATGAACATTTATGCACTGAGCCTTGGATACATAGCAAGTTTGAAGCCAGCACGGGCTACTTAGGATCCCGTATCAAGCTAAAAGCTCAACAAAACTACAAACATTGACTACAAATCTTAACACTATGATAGAGTCATTCAGATCCAGTTTTAAAAGAAGTGTAACACCAGAGACATGGGTAAAGCTCTCTATATTTGTGTTTTCTCTATTCTCTTCTCTCTTTATTCCATAAGAAAGAATAGTTTGGGTTTTTAACACTCTATTTATGCATATATATTTTTATATTTTATTGTAAATAAACATTCTCAAATAATACATAAGTACTGTTTTGAATATAATGCTCTAAATGGTCCATTTATAAATCCATTTCCATCTTGTTTTTCATTTTTCAGACAGGATGGCCTCAAACTTGCTATGTAGCTGAGAATTTCTGTGAGTTTCTGGTATTCCTTACTCTACCTCCTAGATGTTGGGATTACAAGCCTGTGCCAACACACCTAGTTTTATGCAGTGCTGGGGACAGAATCCAGGGCTTCATGAATTCCAGGCACATAACTTCCTTTTAGTTAGATATTATGCTGTGATTTTTCCATTCTTATATATGCAATCTTAAGCTCATTTATATTGAATAAACAATTACATATATTGTGCTGTATAATATATATAATGTATTTATCCATTTGTATATTGGAACAGTTGGATTAAACTACTGGGCATTACTGTTTATGATATATAGATGAGTCTTTTTATAAATGTGTCTCTAACTTTAAAGACTTAGACCAGTAAATAAAATTACAAGTTATACACATTCGTAAGTTTTTCTGAATATTTTCAAATAACTTTACAAATTACTTAATTCATCAGCAGTATGTGAAAATTCCCAATGCTTTATATACTTACCAGTAATTTGTTACTGAGGGTGAAAAATATTCTTGATAGTCACTTTAGTTTACATTTCTTAATCAGCATCAAAGCTTAGACTCATTTATACTGCCACTCATATTCCCTCCTTACCACCACAAAGTCATAGAAAAGTTTTCTACACTTTAAAAAGTTTTATAAAAATAAATTTTATTTTAAAGTATATTGTGGGTAAACGACCCAATTATGCTTTCTTTCCCAACTGTCTCAGCATAAGTAAACAAATAATATACCCTTATTATCATATACAATTATATACTACCTAGTATCTAATTATATCTTATTCCTAATTAAGATATGTATGAAATTTTCACTTGCTTTATGGGTCTGTTTCTAGACACTTTATCACACTGTGCTTTAGCATGCATTACTTTTCCATGTCCGTACTAACAGTACAACAAATTTGGTTCCTGTTATATTGAGCTATACAATATTCTTTTTAAAAACTATCCTATCCAAGAGAGGCCAGTTGGATGTGATAATTCACGCCTCTAATCCCAGCACTTGAGAGGCAGAGGCAGGTGGATCTCTGTGATTTAGAGGCCAGCCTGGACTACAGAGTGAGTTCTAGTACAGCTATGGCTACATAGAAAGACCCTCTCTCAAAAAAAAAGAAAAAAGAAAAAAGAAAAGAAAAATCAGAAACCAGAACAAAACAGAATAACCCCCGCAAAAGAGGCCATGAATTTGAATGTGACCAAGGAGGCATATATGGGAGGATTTAGAGGAAGGAAAGGGAAGGGGAAGTGATGTAATTATATAACATCAAAAGACGAAAGAAATTTAAAAAAAAAAAAAAATGCCCTGCCTATTCTTAGACTTGTTTCATAGGAATTTTTAGAAGCTGGCTCAGTTTCATACTATACTCTGCTTCAAATTTCTGGTAATGTTATACTGAGTTTATAGATTTGGAAAAAGTAATCTTTACCTCAATATTCTTATATCTATGAGGGCAGCACAATTTTACTTTTTATCATGTTGTTAACAAAGGTAATAGACATCTTTCCCTAATTACAAGACATCTTGCAGTTTTCTTTAGGAGTGCTACAGATAGTTAAAACAGTATCTGTAATTGCTTATTGGTATGTAAAATATGGTTAATTTCATTTCTAATAATATACTCAGGGACTACAAAAATGCTTTTATTAAACGTAATATCTTTTCTGTAGCATCTTTTGAGTTTTCACCAAGATAGTTTTATAACCAAACTAACATTTCATTTCTTCTTTTCACATGCACACATATGAACATATGTCTATCTACACATTGAAATTAGATATGTAGAGAGGTCATATACTTCTCCTCTATTGTCTAGTATACCCATTGCTCACTATGTTAGAGTGGTAACTACAGGTTCTCATGTGTGACACATGATTTAAAGAAAAATATTCCTAAGTGGTCACCACTAGACACCCTATAGCAGTATAAAGCTGTACCAATTTATTATCATACAGTAATAGTTTTAAAATAATGAATAAAATTGTTTTGAATTTTATTTTGGCCCCTGCTAAGGAGATTCCCTTGCCCCTATCAATTTGAATTGCAATAATTACATACTTTAAGCAGTCCACAAATTCCTAATATATATCCAATTTTGTCGTAAAGACTGAGAACACCGACTGCCTAATCTTTTAGAATTTTGTTTCCATGAACATGTACTATAACAGGATCATACTCTTCCTCCTCACCTGTTTCTGGAATTCAGTTATTATTTAATTTTATAAATAAGTTGGGAAAGTGTTAGTGTATTTCTTTTTTTGACAAAATGGTTAAAGATTTGATTAACTCTTCATTAAATGCTCTGGAAACCTAATAAAAAAAGGTGTTTTATTCCTTAGCCCCATTTAAGGAAGTTTTAACCTACTGAGTGAGGTAAATAATGTATAAACTATGCAAACTGCTCTCCAGTTTATACAAAATTTGTATAAACTTTTATCCCTATTAAAAATGTAAAACATCTACCAATTTAATATAAATTTTATTTCAATTTACACTATATTTGTTTTCTCATTACTTCAAGTTAATTATGTTGAATATCTGTTAAACTTTTCTGTATCTGTTGGCTGTTTAATAAATTGCCTATTTTTAGTTTTTAAGTTAATTTTTGTCTTGGTCTTGACACTATATATAGAATATGCACACACACAATATACTAATAATTTTATATACCTTAGTATATAAACAATATATTGCATATATAATATATACTTATGTAATCACATATTTATGTTCTGATAAAGAAATTTATCTCTTTTCTCAAATCTAGATTTTCAATTTGCTCATAAACAGGTTTTTCTCAATCTCTACTAAAAGTTTGTATTTTTGTTGTATAGATTATTAAGTCATTCTTACACAGTGATTTCAATGTGACACCTTTTGAATGAAAATTAAAACTATTACAACATTCCAATAACAGTATAAAAAAATCTTAAAAACACAATCACTGTATGATGATCTCTCTATAAGATTACTAGAAAATAGGATATTTGCAGTATCAACCCAGAGCATTTCGTAATTACAAAGTTTAAAAAAATACATACTGTATTTAGATCAGTGAACACATCAGATGGTACCACCAAAAACCTATAAATAAGTGGACCACTGGGCCCTGTGTATTTCCAGATGTAATATATGACGAAGTATACATCATTTATGGAATATCCTTATAAAAATACATACAAAAAATAAATCCTTTAAAATGTATTTCTTAGCTGATAGAAAATTTAAAGAATACGAAAACAAACAAGACATACTATGAGAAAACAGTAAAGTCTAGAATATGAGGTAAGACTGCTAATTCTCCACCACACACGAATCAGAGCCAAGCCTAGTCTATAGACCTGCAATCCAGTTACTCAAGAGGAAGGCAGTTCAAAGCTTGCTTAGGGAACAGAGCAAGTTTAGTGACAGTTTGAGTAGCTTAGATTCTGTCTCAGAATAACAACGAAAGGCTAACTATGGTTCAGTGGGGTGTGTGTTTAGTGCACATGAGACCATACATTGAACTGCTAGTATTACATAAAACAAAGCAAAATTAGTATGATGAAGAAAAAAAAAGTACAGAACTGTTTAGATTGAGAGCTGAATTGGGTGTGGTAGTGCCTACTTGTAAATTCCAGCACCAAAGACCCTATGGTAGGAAGATCAGGGATTCAAGGCCAGCCTGACCTACACTTGTCTCAAAGAAGGAAAAGTCAAAAGAGATAAAAAAACAAATACAACATTCAAGAAACTAGATTATACCTTGAAAAAGAAAGTAGGTTAGAACATATTCATGACAAAACTGGTGAAAATGAAATACAGCTGTGTATTGGATGATGTTAGAAACTAAGTTTTATAAGTGAAATATTCTAGTGAGTACTGACTTAAAAGAAAAATCTTCCTTGGAAGGTGCTGAAGAAAGGCTCATAGGCATGGCATTTTTATTCTGCATTGTTAAATTTTTAATATGAAATTGAAAATGTTTTAAATGTTATCTTTCTCAAATTCTAAACTTCCCTATCTCCAATTCTTTCCTGTCCTACTGACTTACCATATACCCTGTGCCAGAGTAATATCTAGGTAGAGAAAACCCAGAGTGATGTTTTCAGTTTCTGGCATCTGAGCATTCTAAGGAATGACTCATGACAGAACAGGGCCTTAAACCAATTTTTCTTTTGATTGGTTTTGAAAAATGAATCTTTTTTGCTCAAAAAAGGAGAGGAGGACCTACCACCCAACATCCTCAGTATTTGAGTATAAAATGATGTGCTTTCCCACATACACACCTATGTACATGACTGTTTATGTGTTAAAAGTGCTCTTAAGGTATTTGTCCTTTGACTAATAACATTTAAAATGTTCCCAATGTCATTGTGTGCCAGTTTATATGTATGTTCAGCACTCATATTAAATTCAATACGTATTTCAAATATGTAATTGCCTTCAAGTTTCTCTTCAAGTTAGTGTAAAATGATCTCTATATAATATTTTATCTAGTTTTGGAAACTAGAAATTGACTGTTTTGATAGATGACTAAATTAAAAGTTTGTAATTAAAATTCAAATAAAGTAAGTTTTGGCTTTATACATAATAATAACAATAATAACAGCAATAACAATATAATCACCATCATATATATAGAAACTAATGACTTATAATAGTATTTATAATTTGGTAATAATTATGGGAAACAAAAACACAGATATTTGTTCTTTTTTATTGAAAATTTCTGCCTTATTTAAACACTTAAACACTTATTTAAAGAGTATAAGAATTTGTACTGCTAATAAATTACTTAGTAGTCATGAGACAGTATAATCTTTAAAAGGCAATAGATATAAACATACAATATTGAGAACTGGCAATAAACTGAGAATAGTAATTCAACTCAGAAAATTTTGTATCAAAACCTCTAATTTTCTTTAATCATAAATATAAAATAAAATGATACCGTAAGAAGGAACTCAATTAAAAGTTCTTAATTTCATAACAAAACATAACTACATAGTAACCTAATCAAAGACTCAATGGCAATGCCCTATTTACTTCAATGATAAATCACGAAAAAATAAATTTAATGTGTTTAAAACAATTTAAGCCACAGTTAAAAATTTTTTTCAACAAAGTGTACATTATTTTAGTTTATGCTTAAAAATTATTTTTTAAATAAGCTTGTTTGGAATTATAGTTATTTAGGTATCTCCAATAATTACATTAATAACAACCAACTTTCTTACCTTGCTGCATCTGTGGATGTGTTGTATAACTTGAAGGATGGGAATATGGCATGTATCCTGCAGGGCTCTGTGGGGCATATGGACTAGGCACTGGGCTGTTTTGTTGTGGCATAAATCTGTTCCCAGAGCTTGTCTGTGGTGGCACAAACCGGCTAAAACCCGAAACCCAAATGAAGTATATCAGGAAAAGAAATGAACAATTCCTTGAGAATTAACTGTGACAACGTTCTTTGAACTCCAATTTATATATAATAAAATTTACACATACAGAAAAACAGTAAAATAACACATAAATTATTCACATCCATAATATAAGAGTCACATCAAATAATTAAAGATTCACCTCTTTTACTACATAAAAATCACCATTCTATTTAGGAATACTAATCTATGACTCTTAAAGTTTTTTTTTTTTCCAAATTTTGTTATGAAAACTTACATCAAACACATTACTTTTTCTTTTTTTAGATGGTAATGCTGCTGGGAATTAAGCCACTGAACCCAGGGCTTGTACATGTTAGATAAGTGCTTTACCAGTGAGCTACAGTACCACCCCAAACACATCATTTATTTTATCAAACTTTTCCTATGTGAAATTCACTTAATAATATAGTAGTTCCTTTAATTAATATATTATAGTAATTCCACATGTAACATTTTTAGGTGAATGTTCATGAGCACAACTAAGAATGGAACTACTAATTTATATATAATTCATTTATATATAAATTTAAATGTATATCCTTGGTATTCAGAGGCATAATCACTCACCACAGAATACACTATTGAATAAGTGACATATATATCTGTCTATTTACCTGGAGGGGCTATGTGAGATAGTGGTTTGTTGGTAATTGGAAGATGCAGGACTACTGTGCATGGAATTCTGAGAAAGTTTATACTGAGACATCATCATTCCTGTGCAATAGATAAAAACACTAAGTATTATTTTCTTCTTACAATAAAGAGTTAACTCATTCTTTTAAAAACACTTAAAAGTTCCTAATTTCCAGAAATGATTTTGTTTTGGGGAAGCAATATACAGCTACTAGGCAAACTAAATTTCAAGCACAAACAATTTCATAAAAACATAATTTTAATACTATATAGTACTGGAAAGAGAGATGATGCTAACGATTTTTATAGAGCTAGGGATTGACACAGGCCATCCATCATACACACTAGGCGGGTGTTCAAACACTGACCTACACCCCCAACTTTACATACATATCCTGTTAGCCTTTAGCCTTAAAACAAAGAAGAATTTTAAAATCATTTCATCTAGTTTTTGTCAAAATTCTATATACTTTCTTTTAATATAGGCCTTTAACTAGTTTATTATTATTGTTACTATGTAAAAAAATTTTTTTTAGCATATACCTCTCCTGTGCTTAAAACTTAATTTCACAAAGTTAATTGTTTCACACCTAGGTTTTATTATTAATTTAACTATGGACCAAAAGTTTGAGTTCCTGCAATTTCCATCCAAAACTCTATTAACAAAGCATGATGTCATATTTCTTCTTCTAAAATAACTTTTCGTTACTTAGTAAGGATTAAAAGAATATTTCATTAGTAAATGAAAACACAAGAATAGCTTTCATTTTCCTTCTTTTTTTTAGTTTACATGTATGAGAGTCTGCCTACATATACATATGTGTACCACATTGTGCCAGGTCCCCTTAGAGGCCAGAAGAGGACACTGATTTCCTGGAACAGAAATTAGACAGCTGTCAGCAACCATGTGGATGCTCGGGTCCAAACCTGGATACTCTATAAAAGCCACAAGTGCTTAACCACTGAGCATCTCTCTAGCTCCAGCTTTTGGATTCTTCTATTTGTTTTAGAGCAGGACATTGTTTCTTGATTGATACACAAATGGCATTTTGTTATAAAGAAGCAGCAGAAAAATTCAGTTAATTAAATAATAGATAAAATTCTGCAACTAACTTTGGTTTTCTTATATGACTTCTGGGAACTGCAGTCAAAATAATATTTAAATTTTATTTCTTGTTGGTGACGTGAAAAATGCCTTTCATCAGAAATATTCAAACAGAAGGTATATATGTTGATTTGCCAGTCCCCTACAGAGAGACTAGACTTCTGCAATCAGTAGCAGAGTGAGGTTAGGGCTCAAGACCACCTCAAAGACTACTACTAAAAATGTGAATGTCAGTTCAAAGCAGTTTCATTCCATAACTCAATAATTTAATGACTATAATAGTATTCCTGATTGTCTTTTTTTGTTGTTGAATGGGGAAAGCGATACCATAAGACAAGACTTAAAAAATTTCTCCCTCTCAATTAACAGTCATCACTCGGGCAAAGCTGAAATTACTAGTTTGAAAATAATGACCATTTAAAGGGGCATAAAATTGGAACAGCTCTTTCTGATTACCCCAAAGTTCTAAAGAACTATGATTATAGTGACTTGCATATATAGTAGAGTTTGGTGTGAATCACATTGACATTTAGCAACAAACAGTTCCCTTCTTAAGGCTGGGAGATGGCTCCATTGGTAAAGTACTTGTTCTGCTACACAAATATGAGGGTGAGTTTAGAGCCCCAGAAGCCACATAAAAAGTTGCTAACTCTAGCACTGCGCTAAGTGGTAAAGGAGTGAAGACAGGTGAGTCCCTGACTCAGGAGTCAGCTAGCCTAAAGTTGAGGAGCTTCCGGTTCAGTTAAGGTCTGCTTCAAAATATAAAAGATGCAAAGTGATGGCTGTGACATGTGTACACACACATGTACACCAGCACATGCACATACCCACAACAAAATACAAATCCACCTTGTCCCAGTAAGTAAGCAAGGGCATTTATAGCTTTAGAATTGAAGAGACATAAATGAACCTTTACAAATTTTAAAACTTGTCTTATGAAAAATGCTTTTAAAAATGACAACAGTATTAACAAATTACTTTAAAAATTCTACTTTATCTTTTCACAAAACAGGATACGTAGCAATTATAGTAATTATACATTTTAACTAAAAATATATGCAGAATTAAATGAAATATGTAACTTAAAATGAATACTGTAAAACTTTTATTACAGCAATTTATTATCTAAATTCATACTTAAAAATATAGATTACAAAACTGTAGTATTAGTATCCTTGGATGATTTTATTTATCTAAGATTATATTTATATTCTCTTAAATTATTAATTCTATTAGGCCTTCTTTTAGAGTTTTATTCTTATTTTAAAAAGTAGTTGATGCATGTGTTTGTGTGTAGATTATGTACATCTGAATAAAGCTGCCTGCAGAAGCCAGAAGAGGGTGTTCGACCCCTTGGAAACGGAGTGAAAAACAACCAAGGTAAGAAACAAAGAATCATATACGCTCTTAATTCACTTCTGCCCATTTCTCCAGTTTTCTACTTTTTTTTAATCAACTAACTTCATATTCTCGTTTAACTCCAGCACTTTCAAAACATATAGCTTTATTTCTTTTCATCATTCTTATTGTCTCTAACTATTTATTGGTTCTGGTAAATCCATAGCCATGCCCTTTATATCTGTTTTCAACTTGCTGAGAGGTAAGGGGAGCATAAATGAATTGTGAGAAATAGTAGGAAATATGTAATTACTTTAACAAAAACAAACAACATAAAACAAAAAATTTCAATTCATATAGAAAAATACAAAAATATTCATATACAGAAAAAGAACTAAGAAACCTAAGGGGGAGCTGCATGGAGACATTGGTGAAAAGTAAACCAGAATGAAACCAATTAGCTAACTTGAACCTTCCATAATTACCTAAATTATTTCTAGTTTAAACCTGAGAGCCAAGGATGGACTTGGACTTGCTAAACATAGATCAATTCCAGAAGACAAAGCTCTCTAGCTTTTAAGTAAGTTAACAATTGTATTTGTGGTGGGTATTAAAATCTAACATCCCTTATAATACTTAGAATAAATCAAAGTTTTATTACTAATAATATAAACTAACTTTTACTAATGAGGCAAAAATGAGTATTAAGTCAATTCATAGATAATCATGGCAACAAGTTAATTCATACATAATCATGAACATCATTACTAAAAATAGTAATATATCTATAAAATACATGCTCAAAAGCTTTTCATATATTTTTATTTCTGAAAGATTTCTTCCAAACTTTCTATGATTTTCTAAAAGCAAAATTTCTAAAGCTCACTTAATAAATGCATTTCAAGATACCTTAAAAAAAACAAACTCAAAGTTTTAATTCCCAAGGAATTTAATTACATATCACACCACAAGAATATTATTAAGTTTCCTTCTCCCTCTTGGCTTGATTTAAAATACAAACAGACATTTGTAGGTGAGAAGCCAGATAGTTATAGACACTTGAATTTAATCATGTGTAAAACAAGTTCTGATACAGGATTTACGAAAATGCACTATAAAAAAGAACCTTACCACTTTGTACATATCTGTTCTGCATGCTTTTCTCCCTGAAAACGTTAGGACTCCTTGCCAGGACGGCCTGCAACAAGACTGGTATATCACCTTCTGGGTCATCACTGCCAAGGTTATCTTTCAGTTCTCTGGCATTGGAAAAAAAAATATATATATATATAAAACCATGATTGATTTCCTATGAAGATTTACAGAATAAAAACATATACTTCAGTAGGAGGACCAAGGCACAGATTTTCAAAGATGCACTCCCCAGAAGAAAAGAAATTCTTAGAAATAATAGAGAGGAAAGTCTAGAGACAACACCCCCATACTTTGTTTTTCTAGGGCATGGGAAAGGAAAGCTGAAACCATAATTTTACAGAACAAGTTTATTTAAGAATGTTCATATTAATTTTAAGAAGGAAAAGCTGAGTCTATTACATATTATTCAATAATTAAAAGATAAGGAAGTGATGATAATGTTAAAAAGCTACTAATTGGACTTGATATTTTGATTCCCCCTTATGTCTGAACATGAGTAAGTGTGACTTTCTTGGAATTGTTCTCCCAATGAAATAAACAATGTTGCCATCTTGATTAAAAGAAGACATACAGGTTATGTGATTTTCCTATCTTATACTGGTTTTTCAAATAAAGTCATGGTACAGGGTAGAATCAAACAGTGATAAAATAAACACAGTAGCAATTCTCAGTATATATCTAAGTAATTAGCAAATGAAAGTAGACATGGCTGTTTGTAAACAGTGTCTAAAAATCCTTAGCACAATCCTGCTTAGCTTCTAAGCTCAGAGGGCATTGGGTGTGTTCATGGGGGCATGGCAATAGACTCAATTTTGCTTTCTAGATATCACTGTCCTATATGCTGCTTCAACTTGGTAGAAGTTGAGAACTGATGTTTGAAAGTTGTCCTTTGACCTCCACAAACTAACTCACACTGGCACATACACAGGCATGCATGCATGCACAGAAACTCATTGGATCCAGCAATAAAGACCTAAAAAATAGCACCCAACACAAAGACTCAATGATTTCTGGGAATAATCTTAAAGAAACTTCCTATAAATAAATCCTAAGCCAGGTGGTGGTGGCACACGCCTTTAGTCCCAGCACTCAGGAGGCAGAGCCAGGCGGATTTCTGTGAGTTCGAGGCCAGCCTGGCCTACAGAGTGAGATCTAAGACAGGCACCAAAACTACACAGAGAAACCTTGTCTTGAAAAAACAAAAAACAAAGAAATCCTAATTTTTTTACATGCCTTTCCCCTATCTCTTTAAATATTCAGAAATACTGCAAAGTATGTACAGGCATAAGCAACTATGTAATCTCTAGACAATTTAATTTCTAGAGTGATTAAAAATATAAACATTATACTTCCTTCTGGCTGTAAGCAGCCATTTTCTTAGTTTCTCCACCAGAAAGGCCACATTTAATAAGTAGTTCAACTGAATCACCTTGGAAATTGTCCCCCAAAATATACTCTATCAAATATGCTTCCCTCTTCTTTTCCCTAAATAATGAATCTTTAAATGTGATAAATTAATTATGAATGGCAGATTATATGAATACAGTGGATAAAAGTGACAGCTCTTACTTGAGAAAAGTTTGCTATTACATGTGTGTATGTACAGGGATGCACATGTCATGACACAGAGTTGGTTTTCTCCTTTCACCTTTATGTGTATTCTGGGGACTAAACTCAGGTCCCATCAGGCTTGAGTGGCAGGTACTGCCTGCATCCACTGAATCATCTCTCTGCACCCAGATTTTACTGTTAAATACATTTTTGTGTTGTTAAGCTTGCACAGTATGTGTTACTTTCATAATGAAAAACTTATTAAGTACACTCTTATTGTTTAGCTCAATTTTATTTTTAAAAGTTTACTGTATGAAAATACACACGTATGTTCAAATGCTACAGTCAATTCCAAGAAAAATATTTTACTTCCCGTGGAGTTAATCATACTCCACAGGGTCTAGAAATTTTAATTACTCCAATACTATCAGAAAATGGGGGCTAAGTTTTATGAGCACATTTAAATCTTTACGCAGATGATATCAAGATCATTTCTACAAGTTGAAAAGATCTGCATAGACGTGTGTGGGTCAAAACTACTATCATAAATTGACTATAGCCTACCTAATGTCTTATCAAAATTGACTATACTCTCACTTGGATATTGACATTTTCTTTTCTTTCTTTTGTGAGATAGTATTTCACTAGGTAGTCCTGGCTGGCCTGGAACTCATGTAGACCAGGCTGCCCTCGGACTCTGAGATCTGCCTGCCTCTGTCTCCCGGATGCTGGGATTAATGGGGCGAGTAACCACTCCTGGACGGGTACTGACATTAAAGATAGTGTATGAATTTGCATGATAGATGACTCAGACATAACTCTAGCCCTTGCGAGGTTGGCAAGAAAAGGACAGTGGGTCCAAGGCCAGACTGGGCTATAGGGTGAGGCTGTCTCAAAGACCAAAGGTAGGCTAGGATATAGCTTTACTAGTAGAGTGCACACCTAGTACCCATGAAACCCTGGATCTCAGTCCCAGCACCCCATAAGCCGAGCATGGTGGCACACACATGAACTACCAGCACTCAAGAAGTGGTAGCAGAACAGCAGGGGCACAGCAAGTTCAAGGCCAGCCTGGGACACACGAGACCCACCACAAACAACAAGAAAACAAGACAAACAAACACCCCCAAAATACAAATCCAAACGTTTGGGGAATTACTTAAAAAGGAACACTGATTTTTCTTAGCAAGACCAAAACTTTTTACTTTTAGATAGAAAATTGATTGTACTTACATGTGATCTGTTGATACCTGGTTGAGACTATGGACAAGCTGTGAAACCAAATTGTCATCCCTACAGGCCAGAAGGCAGTTCACCTCTTCTGCTATTCGTGAATTAAAGAGGAGGCTCTTCGTAGTAGTAGCAGGTAAAGGAGATGGAAGAGGCAGCTGGTTCAGGACTATTCAGAATAAAAGCAGATTATTAGAAATTGACTGATTGCAAGAAGTCTTTAGATACATGTGTATGTGTTTACAAACTTGAAGACTAAAAATAAGTTATAAGTATCAATGTGACAAATGACTGAAAAGCATTACTCTTTACTCTGAGAAAAATCTTAATCAACCCAAGAAACCATCCCTCTCAAACCACAGGCCACTGCAGACCATATTACTAGGAAATACTTAGCTTCTTTATACACATGCTTCATTTTCATTTTAAATTTTTAATGAACTAAATAAAGTACAACTTTAAGACATAAGATTAGAAGGCAACTTATCTACAAGATGGATCAGATCAGTAGCACTCTCAAACCAACAAACCAAGAACAATACCTTACTCTATAGTTCACTGATATGCAATATATTTTTAAAAGCGTAAGACAGACAAAAACAAATAGCTCACAGTAGAACATTCAGAGTACAACATTCCTGAAGAACAATAAAAAATTCTTGCCATAAATTCCTAAACAGTTCCTTTCTTTCCATTCTACTCTAATCATCAAACAAACAATTCCACTATTTAATGTCAGCATACTTAATGAGGATTTGTTAATTTGCCTAAAGGTTAAGAAATCCAACTAAAATATCAGGTATCATGCTTTTGGGGCAATTTCAAACCAACTCCACAGTATAATTATACTGCTCACACCAATAGGTAACATGATATTCAAAACCCTGCACCACTAGAATTTAGGTAAGATGGGCTGTCAAGTTCTCATTGTTGGAGAGAATTTCAGGTGCTGTTTTTATCAATGCTTTCTAAAAAGGTCCTTATTGTTTGTCAACACAATTCTTTAGTTTAAAGCTTTGCATCATTTTTTAAAGTCTTTATTTTTGTTACCAAGGTCTTATTACCACTTCTTAAGGAAAAAGTAAACAAATTAAATTTATGTATTAGGTGGCAACAGTAATATTGGTACTCTCACATGTACATCAATCAAATATATTATACATTTTTGTTATTTACAACATTAAAGATAATTTTAAGTGTCTCTAAAAATGAATGTTAGCAAATAACAGAACTTAAATTAGATAAATTATCCAAACTTACGGTCTGTGAGACTAGCAATCCCCGCAAGAGTAGTTATGGGGACATGGGGCATATCCCCATTCATCCTGAAGTTCTGGAATGGTGTTGCCTATGAAGGTACTTAGTTCAGGTGCCAGCTGTCATTACTTCCCATTTCCCAAACTCTGCAACATACACAGAAAGAAAACCACAGAATTATTTGTGGAACTATGTTAAATATATGACTAATAGAGAGATGCTTAATCATTTAAAAACATAAAAAATCTCAGCTTCTATTCAATCTACTTAATAAGTCATCCATATATACCACTTATCACATATGAAGCTCTGGAAAAATGCTTTGTATACATTAAAACTTAGACCTCACAACAACCCAGGTAGAGTGGGATACTATTGTTTTCTGCATTTTACTAACAAAGAAATTACAGGGAGTTTAAAATAACTAGTGGAGCTGGAATTCAAAAGACACAATCTGGCTCAGAGTCTGTTTCCTAACTACTGGGATATATTGCTAGAGAGGGGTAGTCAATCAAATTTGATAAACACTAATTTCTTTCCAAACTCTAATTAAAATTTTTACTTAATAATCTGGCTTCAATTTCTTGTCCAGTTAGTTCTGTTTTCACTCTCTTAAATAGACTTAACTCTTCTATGAAGACAATCTCATCAGATTCTCTTGGATTCTTCTTGTGTTTTCGTGTGTGTGTGTGTGTGTGTGTGTGTGTGTGTGTGTGTGTGTGTGTGTGTGTTTGTATCTCATTAAGATATTCTCCTTACTAAAAAGACTTTATTCTCCTTTATTCTAAATCCTACAATTCAACATCAATATTTAGTACTTATCATGATGTAATTCATCTTCTTTCTCTAAAAAAATGTATGTACACATATATAAAGGATATCCTGAATATTGAACATTTTCTCCCTTTCAATGTCTCCAGAGGTTTTTTTTTCTAATCTTAGTTTCAACTTATGGCTTCAGTAATGGTTTTGTATGTAAGATAACATAACATTTCAATAATCTGTGCATTAATTAAAAACATGCTTTTATTAAACTACTTTAGTATATGCTACAACCATTACATTAAAGGGCTAAACTAGTAAACTAAATAGTTTAGTTTCTATTATTGATATTGATTTACTTTTTTCAACACTGGGAACTGAAACCTGGGCCTCACACAAGTCTCCATCACTGAGCTACAGCTCTCAGAAACTGTTTCTACTTTAAGAGTTTCCATTTCCAACACTGTATTTGTTACTTTTAAGAGAACCTCTAAAAGTTTTTAGGTTGTAAACTTCAAAACAGTCACTTGATATAATTGTCTTCCCTTATTCATACATCTTAACCCAACTTTGCAAGCAAAATGGTTCAATGGGTGAAGCCAGGTGCCGGCAAGCTTGAGGACCTCACACAGTAGAAGGAGGGAACTGCTCCCTGTGCTGTCTCCTGCACGCACAGTGTGCTGTGGCTAAGCACACACACACTCACACTACACACCCAACCCCTCCAACAACAATATTGTTGTAAGTAGATAAGTAGTACTCAGAATCATTCCGCACATTTTAAATTATAAATATAGGCAAACAAGTTACACAAAATATAGATGTAAGGCTTAGCATTTACAAAATGAACATTCATAGGACCAAACAGAAAGACAGCACCTAATTCCTTAGAGAAGTAATAGCTATCCTGTCATTATAATCATTTCTTGTCTTCTTTCAATAATTTTATATGTATATACTTATTAATGGGCAGCTAAGTAACACAAACATCCCCCCCACACCTTTCCTTGATGGGTCACTAATAAAATCTGTTGGTGGGGGCCTACTGAAAGAAACGGCACAAGAAACAATAGAAGAAAGATGTAATTACTATTGCCTATACTCTAGTCCTGCTCCAATGTGAACTTCCCTTGTTAGTCACTTTGATACTCGAAGTCTCACTAAAGAAATGTAAGCAATACTACACATATAGCACCAACATCAAACACTTTAAAATATACACTAGAAATTAAAACCTGAACAGGTCACTAAAAAGCAATGTGTTTGTTTTAACTTTATGCCAACAGGGAAATTCCAATGCACCCTAAGTAATTACTGGAAAGAAACGATCAAATGCAAATGATTTAGAGAACGTCACAAAAATACTGTTACTCATTTTTAGCTCATTGCTGTACACGTAACTTGCCATATTTGAGCATATTTGATTCAGATAGGAACTAACAGTAAGGAGAGGGTTCTATTGGGGAGTACCTGACTTTATTCTGTTTTGCTAAGTAGTATGTACAGCAAATCCAACCTCCAGCTAAGGATTTTACCCTAAAAATGACCACCACATATAAACTGGAATAATAACAAAACCAATCACGAGACTGTATATTTCTTAGTGGTGTGCATGTATTTACATACTCTGACGTCAATTCAAAATGGAATAAAAAAGGCAGGAGGACATAACAGTATCTACACAGGCAGCAATGCTTCAACTACACAATAAACGAGTGATAACAGACGAAATATACCACATGGCTCAACTATATTAATTTCACAGGAATCAAAGAGTATAAAGACCAGGAATTGGTAGAAATACTTAGAATTTTAGCCATTCTTATTAAGAGTAATCTGTGGAAATGTTACTTTCTGTTAGAAACAGCAGTCAGTGCTCTTAACCTAGAAATGGTATTTTTTCATAGACTTGCCACTTTCTAATAAAAATTACTTATATGACACCAGAAATAAATTCTAATACAAAACAGAAAATATCCATATGAACTAATAAATAAATCAACAAAATATACTAAGTAATAACATATCTTAAGAATGGCTTGTGGTTTAAGGAAAAGATTGCTTAGTTATGGGAAGATATTATCTGTAAACACCTCAATTTAGCATACTATAATCAGTCTGAAGGAACTTAAGTATTTGCCAAGGATTTTTTTTAACTCCTTTTTATTTTTTTATTTTTATTTATTTATTTATTTATTTTTTTGAGACAGGGTTTCTCTGTGTAGTTTTGGTGCCTGTCCTGGATCTCGCTCTGTAGCCCAGGCTGGTCTTGAACTCACAGAGATCTGCCTGGCTCTGCCTCCTGAGTGCTGGGATTAAAGGTGTGCGCCACTACCGCCCAGCCAACTCCTTTTTAAAAATTCATTTCATTTCTCTTCATATTTTATGATTCCTCCATGCAGCAAAATAAACACAAACAAAACTGGCAAAAATTATAATAATATTCAAATTGGTATGGGTCTTCAATAAAATACCTGATGGCAGACGGATTTCTGTGGAGGACTTTGTATCTTATAGCAAAGGGTGAAATGTCATGTAATCTGTGTCAAGAATTTCACTTTTAGAAAATCTCTTGGACACTGTTGGGGGTACCCCAGTCTGTGAAGAGCCTGCCGCACAAGCACAAGGACCTGAATTTAACCTCAGCACTTGTGCAAGAAACCAAACAGAAACAAACACCAACAGGGGAGCTGTAGGCAGCTAGACACACACTCAGTTGTCAACTTGTTGTTCAGAGCATTTGCTGCTCCTCCAGGGGACTGTCCAAGTACCCACAGTGGGGCTCATAGACACTTGCTACTCTAACTCCATAGTACTCCACTCTCTCTTTGGGCTTCGCGGACACATGCATGTATACTTATTCCACCCCACCCCACCCCACCACCACTAGCATTTTTAAAAGCCTGGTAGGTGGAATACACCTGTATCAGTGCTATGGTAACAGACAGGTGAATTCCTGAGACTAACTGGCCAGTTGACATAGCCTAGATGGACAACAAGAAATTCTACCAAAAAAAAAAAAAAGTTGGCCTGCGTGAGGTGGACCACCACCCCAGCACTTAGAAGGCAGAGGCAGGTGGATCCCAGTGAGTTTGAGGCTAGCCAGATTTATACAATTAAGTCCAAGCTTGCCAGAGTTACATAGTGAGACTCTGTTTTTTTTTTTTAAAAAAAAAAGACACTCGAGATTGTCTTCTGACTTCCATATGTGCACAAGTATACACTCATACTTACATGTACCCGCACTCACATGCATGTCCCTGTAGATAAGCATATCATATGCATGGCTCAAAACATACGCACCCACATAAACACAACATCATAAAGTATTTTAGTACTGAAAAATGGGCAGAAAAGGTAACTGATGTTTATTAAGCAGCTACTATATTATAAAGTTACTTTAAAACACCTAACTGTACTTTCACCTAATCTTTGATGAGTAACCAGATACCCCGAGAAGATAAGAATGTGCCTGAGATCATACAGTGGGAGCCAAACCCAGGCTATCAAACATAGGGACATTTTACATAGCTAAAACATACAATCAACATTGTCACAACATACAGCTAAAGAAGAAAAAACTGGGCTATTTAAGCTCGTCTACTAGGCAACCACAGACAAATTATTTAATATTTCTGTACCTCAATTCCTTATCTCTGTAAGAGGCAGGTAATTGTTATTTCTAATTTTGTTGTGAAGATGACATGAATCAATACACGTAAAGTACTTAAGTTTGTGTTTGGAATGTAGTTAAGTTTCAATAAAAGTGTATTATGACTTACTATATACTTCTTTGCATTTTGCTTGTTATGTTATCTCAGACTATCATATTGATATTCATACATTATACACAAACACACACACATATATACATACATATACACAAACAGATATGGTACACTCTTTTTCTAATATTGTTGAATGTGCAGTTAAAGGTTAGATTTGATCAATAGTTCACACAAACCTATACAAGAATTCCCTGAGTTTTACAAGGCACCCAACACAACAACACTTCTACACTATTTGGTTCTTCATAGTGATGTATACATTGTCAGTTTTGTGTCAGATACTATATGCTGGGCAAACAAAAGGGGTTGTACCACATGTTAAAGAATACTAGCTCTAACATACAGGGTATATTTATAAACAGGCTGACCAGAGCATGTGGTCAGAAAAGAAAAGCCTGTAAAGAGTCTATCACATAAGGTTGACTCTCTCCTTCTCATAGCCTTGTTATAAAACAAACTCAGGAGTAATAAAATAATCAAAAGGAAGATGGGATAGTAGTGAGAGAGAACAAAAGCAAAAAGTTCTGTGAGGATACTACAGTGTTAGTATGCAATAATTGTCCAATTCTGGACTTAAATAATCTAGATTAAATGTCAATAATATTTAACTGGAGATTTCAAAAGTAGGAAGCTGGTAACTAAGAAATGGACAAAAATGGTGAGAATTACAGTTATGCTACAGAATGTAGTTCAATGGTAGTTTTTGACTCACCTGCCCAAAGCCATGGCACAATCAATCAATGCCAGCAGCACAAAGATAACTAACAACCCCACTTCCCCAAACCCAGGGATAGTTCAGGAAGTAACCCATATATTAACACAGGATAGCTGTTAAATAACACAGGATAAAAAATGTTTCAAAAACTTAAGTTTTTTAGCACTGATGTGATGCTATAAGGGGAAAATTCCATAACTGACATCATGTGACAGTGACTTATAATGCAGGCATACATAGCTTGTAACTCTGGGCTGGTAACATAGCTTGCTGAGTCTGTGGTGACCTAAGTGTGATCCTGTGTAAAGGTAGAACAGAACTGATTTCACAAAGCTACCTGACCTTTTCCCATGTGTCATGGCAAATACACTTGGCATACACAGACACGCAGGCTAAACAGGTAAAACACAGGTATATACAAAATACTATTTAAAATTACCTTCAGGCTATATGCATATGGTCTATGAAACAAATGAGTTTTATGATTAGATTTGGGTCTCGTCCTCACACGCATGTATGCACACATCCATCACACACACACACCTTTTCTAATTATATCATAAGGTTATTATAATGATTATCATTACTTCCCTGACTAAAATTTAAGTCTTAGGCTCTGAATAGTTTGTAGCTACATGGGTAGAAAGCAGAGATAAGATCTGAACTTGAGTGTTTTCCATTTCTTTTATATTTGTTTGTTTGTTTATTTGAAGGAAGGATCTCCTTATATAGACCAGGCCTTGAAATCACAATCTTTCTGCTTCAGCCTACTGAGTGGTGGGATCGCACACCTCTGGTACCACAATCAGCCTGAATTCAGGTGTTTCTAAACCAGTTTTATATTCTTGGGCACATAAAAAGGCTAGAATTCAAGGATACAAGGATTCACCTACATTGTTATGTCAAAAAAAAAAAAAAAGCCAATAACGGTTAAAAAAAAAGAGTAAAAGTTCTTTCAAAAGCTAAGTACTTGTTTAAGTTCTCAGAGAAAAATAATTAGAGCCTAGTCCAAGAATAGAATATAGGCTGGAGAGATGGCTCAGGTGTTAAGAGCACTGACTGCTCTTCCAGAGGTCCTAAGTTCAATTCCCAGCAATCACATGGTGGCTCACAACCATCTGTAATGAGATCCTGTGCCCTTGTCTGGCCTGCAGGGGATACATGCAGGAAGAACACTGTACACATAATAAATAAATCTTGGGAGAAAGAGAGAGAGGGAGAGGGAGAGGGAGAGAGAGAGAGGGAGAGAGAGAGGGAGAGGGAGAGAGAGAGAGAGAGAAAGAGAGAGAGAGAGAAGAGAGAGAGAGGAGAGGGAGAGAGAGGGAGGGAGAATAGAATACAAATGTCTGACGCTGTAATGCAAAATCTTTATATCATGTGATTATAAAAATTATTTTGATCTTTGACCCAAATTTCATAAATAGGGACTATTTTAACTAGTTGATACTTTTCCTCCTTTGTTAATGTAAAACTTGTCCGGTGTACGAAAGACTCAAAGCCAGCATATTTTAGGACAGTGTGTACAGTGCTTGCCTACCTGTGAGACTAGCACTAGACTAGGTATAGATGGGCAGGTCCTGGGGGAAAGCCAGCTGGTGAGCCAAGCAAAGTCTAAATGGCAAGCTCAAAGGTTGAGAGATCCTGTTTCAAAAAGGGGGGAGAAGTGACTGAAGAAGACATCTCCAGATCAACCTCTGGACTTCATACACATCTACATGGGCAGGATGAACACAAGAACACACACACACACACACACACACACACACACACACACCAATATATTTGATTACTTCAGTTAATATTACATTTAAATTTATAAATGGCTTCAAATCTATTTGGGAAATGTGTGGGATATAAAACTTCAAAAGCTACAGAGGTTAAGTAAATAAATCTTATGTTGCACTACTTAATCATTTCATTTTAGTGAAACTATCTTCAGATTCTGTTTATCTGCTATTTAGGAACAGATTCCACCTCTCCCTCCATTATATTCATACATGGATGAATGGATCTTCCTCAAATCCTAGCTCAAAAACAGTTATCAATCAGCAACCCCCTGCCCTACTGCACTGTGAAAAGCTACTTCTTTTAAAACATTTCTGCCTCTCTAAAATTCCAAATTACCACCATTAAGTGAGAAAAATATAAAATGAAACAAAGCTACTCTGGGGAGTTTGCTTCACTTTTAGAAGCCCCCTGTAGTCATCATGGTAATACTGTTTCTGTATCCATGCCTAAATCATGTAGCTCTATCATACTATGTATAACGAAGTGTACATACACAACATAAAAGGGTATACTTATATCACTGAGTTTATTATATAGGGAAAAGTTAACCACCACCAAGAAAATCAGGTTGGGATTTGCAATTTTTCAAAAGCAGTTTATAAAATGAAGTTGTGCTTGTTGTGAAAAATTGCCTTGATACTTGTTTTCTTTCCTATTTTATCCCCCCAATTATTTCACATGAACTGACTTTAAAAAGTGGCAGTTGGACATAGTGAGGACTGAGTAGTTAGACAAAGTCTACCATCTCAATATACAAACTGCATCAGAAAAAAAAAAAAAAAAAAAAAGAGCCCTGGGTCCCAGAATGATAACTTTAAATTTATAGAATGGAGTTCTGGGTGCAGTTCAGATGACAGAGTGAGTGCTAAGCACACAAGAAGCCCAGGGTTTATTGCTAGCACTTCATAAACAGGGTGGAGTAGTACATGCTCAGTAACTCAGCATCTGGGAGTACAGAAGGATATGGAGTTTAAGGACAGGGCTAAATGAGACCCTGTCTCAAAATAAATAAATAAACAAATAAGCAAAATTAAAAAGTGCTAAGTTTTAGTTTCCTAGTCTATCCTCTCCCAACATAAAAATAATTTTTTTTTTTTAATGCTGCAAATGAAATAACTTGTCTCTAAGATCTGCTCCCCCAAATTGAGACTATCTTAAAAGGTTGCTTCTTAAACAGAAATGAATAGTATTAGAAGTGCAAAATAAAACCACTCTTTTATATCTTTCTAAATTAAGTTTTGGTTTTAAATGTCTAAGAGTTAGCTCTCAGGTTTGGAACAAAACATCTCTGGACAATATGAAATTTAATCTGTAATCTAAGAACTCCACAAGAGGGCAGACTTTCAACTACTGTAAGTGGGAAGGCCAAAAAAATCAGATTTAATAAATTACTTTAGGGAAACTCGGCCACATTTTCCAAACTGATGAGTCAACATCACTAGAAAGCAAGAAACGATGAGTGTGTAATGTGTAAAGTGCTCACACTGTAAAACTTTCTTTTGATGCAATGCAAAATTTAAGGAAAACTTGGACATAGAGAAACTTCTGTATTAATATTAAATTACAAAGAGCTTTAGCCTCGATACCTCTAGTGACATCTGGCTGCCTCAAAATTGTCCCTCCCTTCTCCTCTCCACTACTTTCTGCTTCTTCTTGTGTTTTGAGACAGGTTCTCAAAACATGAGAATTGTCAGGCTAGCCTTTAGGTCAAGTGCCCATCTCTGACCCACAAACCTTTTCAAGAAACTATGGCAACTTTGATTTTTTTATCCTAATATGACACAGATCTGTGAGCAATTCATTAATCAATACAACTCAGTGTGATAACAAATGGGGTAAGATTCTGATATTTTAGTAAATTCTTCAAGTTAAAGAGGTAAGATCAAAGGCTTAGTTAAGAGCACTGGTTGCTCTTCCAGAAGACCCCAACATTGACATGGAGGCTTACAACCATCAGTAACTCTAGTTCCGGGGGACCTAATGCCCTCTTCTGGCTTCTATAGGCACTAGGCACATACAAGGTGCACAGACAGACAAAACACCTATATACATTTAAGATCATTAAGACAATTATCTGAAAAAACTTCAAAAGAATACACAGACTATTTTAAAAAATCAGATTACATGTGCATAATCTGCATCTTAATCTCTTTTTTTGCCCTAATCGAAAGATACCATTCAAGCAATCCTTTTGTATTTTTTTTATTATCAAATCATTCTAATCAGCACAAAATACCTACCTGGTTAACATTCCCTATTCCCAATGAAACCAAACAAAAATGTGATCTTGACCCACACTATTTATATATTCACTCATATCATTTCCAAATGCCACAAAACAGTCAGTAATCACAATGACAATGCTAAATTCAATGAACAAGCAAGCCTCAGTTCCCACATAATTTGTCCCCAAAAATCAACACAACTGACTACTTTTTTTCAGAGTAATTCTTCCCTTGTCTTCCAAAACAACAATATAAACTCTGACTGTGCTCCTCTTGGGTTCTCCATTGGCATCTGCCTGCCCTCATTCCCCTATTGATCTCCTCAGTCTCCAGTTAAAAAAAATACAAACAAAAATCAGCACCGCCATGCTGATAACTCCAGTTAGTACCTACACCTCTGATTTCTGCTCACTCCAACCGTCTAATCAACAGCTTCTGCTTTGATGATGATGATGATGGTGATGATGATGATTATTTTGGTTAAGTGAAAATCTAGAGCAGAGGCTAGCAACTGTACTGACTTTGAGAAGTTTATATAAGTCCTTTCATATGTAAATTTGCAAATATTTTCTGTTCTGTTCAGCTTCTCATTAGTTTTACATCATTCTTTAGAGAACTGAATATTAATTTAATGATAAAGTCTAATTTATCAATTTATTGTTTTGTAAATGGTACTTTTTGGTGTTACAAGAACTTTCTAGTTAATGCAAACAGATAATGATTTTTCTCACTTTTCTTATAGGAGTTTTATTTAATGGAAAGTATGGAATTTATTTCAGCTTTTCTTTTTTTGGATATTAATACTCAGATGTTACATCAACATTTGAGAAAAACGTCCATCTTTCTAGACTGACTGGTTTTTATGCTGTTATAAACCCTCAGTTTCCAAATGCTGAGTGGGTTCTATTTCTCAACTCTCTCCTTTAAATATCACATTGTCTTGATTGCTATCACTTTGTAGTGAATTTTGCAATTAGGTAATGTTAGTCTATACTGGTTGTTCTTTTTTTTTAAAAAATCACTCTGGTTCTAGGGATTTTACAGTGATGGATTACAATCATTTTGACAATTTCAAAAACTTTACTGGGGTTATGACAGGTATATAAATTTGTATAGCTACTAACTTGAATAGAAGTGACATGTTAATGATAGTGAGTCCTAGGGTCTACAGTGTATAATATCTCTTGACTCATTTCCATTTTTCTTTAACTGCTCTTACCAATGTTGTCTACACTGAAGTCTAAATACACCGTTTCTCCTGGAGTAGTTCATGTACAATAACCCCAGTATTTGGGAGGCAGGAAAGTGAGTGGCGGAAGACCACAAGCTCAAGAATAACCTGGGCTACAGACCCAGACCCTGTTTCAGAAAACAAACAGGACTGTCAGGATGTCTCAGCAAGTACAAGTGCTTGTGGAGCAAACCTGATGACTTGAGTATTTATTTATTTATTTTATTTATTTATTTATTTATTCATTCATTCATTCATTCATTTATTTATTGTTTTATATGTTCTTGGGTTGCTAGCAATTCCCTTTGTCCGGGATATATGATACAGAATTGATTTTTTTTTTTTTTGACAGTGAGATGACCAAGAAAGGAACCCTTGTCACATCATAAAGGATTCTTGTTGTGTAAGAAATAAGCAAAAATTAGGAGTACAGAAAAGAGGGATACAAAGAGATTTCTCAAATTATGTTTAAAAAATATTTCTTTTATTTTACATGTTTGGGTGGATCCCCGGGAACTGGAGTTACAGGTGGTTCTGAGTTGCCATGTGGTTGCTGGGAAGCAAATGTGGATCTTCTGTAAGATCGGTATGTGAATAGTATGTGCGCTTAACCATGAGCTGCTTATTTAGTCCTGAATTATAGTGGTTTTTGAAGTATAATCTCCTGATCTTCCTGCCCCAGCCTCCCTAGTGCTGGAATTACAGGAGTTCACCTACCTAGCTTTCAAATTACATTTTAACACAACCAGCTACTACACAGAAATAGAAAAGCAAAGCAAACAAAACACTTTAATTTAAATTGTAATACTAAATTATCTGGACTCAACGTAGTATACCCAAGGATAATTAACTTACAAGTTTCCTTCTTTCTGTTTGAAACTTCAGCATCTATGAGGAAACTGAAGGCCTACATGTAAAAGGATGAATTAGACCTCTACCTCTGACCTGCACAAAAACCAACTACAAATGATCAAAGACCTTAAGGTGAAACTGCTAGAAGACATAGGTAGCTTGAGAACTGGCTCTCACTGTACTTGGAAGAAGTGAGCAAGCTGCCCCGAAAGGGAAACACTCAATAATAAAACATACAGAAAGCAGAGGTGTAGTAAGTCCTTTCTGACTGGACTCCATTTGCCCAGGAATGAAGGCCGACAATAGACAAATATGACCTCATACAACGGAACAGCTTCTGTGCAGCAAAGTAAATCATCAAGTAAGGAAGACGTCAACAGAGTGGAGAGAATTTCTGCCAGCTAGGAATCTGATTGAGGATTAACATTCAGAACACATAAAGAACTAAAAAAGGAGTCAAGAAAATAAGCAAACGGGCCATGGTGGCACACACCTTTAATCCCAGCACTCAGGAGGCACAGTCAGGCAGATCTTTATAAATTCAAGGCCAGCCTGGTCTACAGTGAGTTCCTGACAACCAGAGGTACATAGTTGAGACCCTGCCTCCAAAACAAAAAACAAAAACCAAACCAAACAAACAAACAAAACACAAAAAGAAGCAACCCAATTAAAAAGTGGGCTATCGATCTGAACAGAGGTCTTGAAAGAAATAAAAATATCTAAGAAATATCTTTTAAAGTGTTGAACATGGTTAGCATTTAGGGAAATGCAAATTAAAACTACTTTGAGATTTCCTCTTATGCCATTCAGAGTGGCTAAGATCAAGAAAACAGCTGGAAACAACACTGGCAAGGACCAATTATTAACTGTTGGTGGCTTGAAAATTGGTGGAGAACTCCTGGAAGGAAGGATAGATCTACTATATGACCTAGCTATTCCACTCCTCAGCAGATGCCTGAACGACTTAACACTCTACATCCACTTGTTCAGCCATGTTCTCTCCTCTTCTCCCCTCTGTCCTACCTGCCTCTCACCCCCGGGGTAGGCTTCCACTATGTAGTCCTGGCTGGCCTTGAGCTCACAGAAATTCATCTACCTCTGCTTCCCGAGTGCTGAGATTAAGGATGTATGCCACCATGCCTGTCGAATTTTCTTTATTTGTGGATCCTAGCTCTGAATTCTTAGATGTGAGTATATAGCCCAGAATAAACAGGAGTAAGGGGAAAGGGGACCGCAGTTGGGGTGGGAGTGGGGGTAGCTACAGAGAAGGAACAGAAGGACACAAGTGCAATGATGAGGAAATGGGAAAGATTCGGGAGGGGGAAGGGATGGCAACATAGACAGTGGGAATAACACCAAGGATGTTTGAAAAAGCCAACGGGCATCGTATTATTTTATGTTTAGTTAAAATCATACACACAAATACATATTAATAAATACATATTATATATATTATATATCATAAAATACACATGCATTTTTGAAAAAAATTATTTTTTGATATTATAATTGTTGTTAAACACATACCTATGTACCTAAATACAATCTGCTCAGTCTAAATAATTTACTTGTATATATGTTTGCAGGGCTGACCATTTGATATTGGATAACTAACTGCTGTGCTCTTCCCTGGAAAGACTATTTCTCTCACTTAGCATTCTTTGTTGCCTTTAGTTCTTTATCTTGGGTTGAGGCATGTGAGCTTTCTTCCTGAATATACTGTCTATTGGTCATCATGTTTAGCTAGCCATACAGACTACATGGATATAGTTTCTGACATTTCTAGGAGACAAAATCTCCCAGCAAAAAATCTCTGTTCCTATGGCTCTTACAGTCTTTCTACGCCTTCTTTCACAGTGATCCATAAACGGTGGGTGCAGGAGTTGTGTTGTAGATGTGTAACTCTGCGTTTTGATTGGTTGTGGTTTTCTAGACTGGTCTGTCTGTTTTAAAGAGAAGTATCCTTGATGAGGGATAAGAACTACATTCACCCAGCTAGATCCTGGAGGATATGAGATATATATAAAATGAAGTTATGTCATGAGGGGTGGTGATGCCCTCCCAAAAGCCTTAGACTTATCTAATCAAACCCCCAGGGCCAGGCATGGAAAATTTCCTTTTGAATTGTTGGTCAGGAGTCCAAGAGACAATATAGGCTACTATCATTGCTCTTGGTTGCCTCCCATAAACTGAAGGTAAGACTACTGCTGAAGACACCACACATTTTGGACACAACAAAGCTTCCAACTTGTAAAAAGACCTAAAAAATTTTCTGTCTAACCAAAAAGGCAACAAAGGAAAGCTGCTGTAAATGTGATTCAAGGAGGCCAGGCTCCATCCCAAACAGGCAGTCAAACTTGGTGGTGTCGTCCATGTGGTCTGCCTTTAGAATCATGAAGGACACAAGAGTGAAAGACGTGTGAAATCTTCCACAGTTAAAGAGAACTGCTGAGGGCATCGCATGCAGCTGTGAAAGTGAAGTCCAGATTGTGCCAGAGACCCCAAGATGTTAGATGTTAGAGACACCAGACCTGTGGGATATCTGCCAAGGAGAGCTGCACACAGGAATCGGAACCAGTTCGAGAGAGAAGTGTGTTGCAGGTAGCAAAGCTGGGAAGATGAAGCTATCGAAGCCCTTTGACATCAAACACGAAGCTACAGGATTTGGAGTTTGCCTTGCTGGATTTCAGCATTGCTTTGGTCCAGTATTTCCTCACTGTGCTCCTATTCCTCCTTTTTGGAATGGTAATGTATAATCTGTGCCACTGAATTGTGAAAGTATATAATTGCTTTGTTACAGGGGATACAGTTAAGAGATACTGTGAGTCTCAGAAGAGACTTGGACTTTTAACTTAAAGCCAGGTATGATGGCACATGCTTGTAATCCTAGCACTCAGGACACTGAGGCATAAAGATCATGAGTTAAAGACCATCCTGCACTACCTAATGAGACCTTGCCTTAAGAAATAAGTTAATCTGAATTATTATGAATGTGTCTATCAGATTAAAAAAAGCTTTAAGCCCTTGAAAAAGTATTTTCTATAAGTTGAAATCAACTGCCTCAGAATAAATTTTAAAGGACAGCCCTAGATGTTAAACAAAAGGCAAGTGTATACCCTTTTATATTTAAGAAATGAAACCTGGACACAAACACTCATAGATGCTTTAGCTGTCATATCCCAAAGCTAGAAACATCAAACATCTTTCAATGCAGTTAAATTGTGGTGGATCCCTAACAAGGAATGAATGATGTTATTGGGAATAGAAAGCACAAATCACAGGCACACACAGTAACTTGGACATCTCAAGGGGATTATGCTGAGTGGAAAAATGCTACTCTAAAGGCTATACATTATATGATTCCATTTATGTAACACAAGAAACACTGTAATAATGAGGCTGGAATCAGATTAGTAGTTGCTGGAGGTTAATGATGAAGAGCACAGGTGTACTGCTATAGAAGAGCACTGTTGTGAAACATCTGTTTACACTGTGAAGATGGGTCTCTGCCTGAGGCACCTTCTGATTGGTTTAATAAAGAGCTAAATGGTCAATAGTTAGGCTGGAGAGAATAGGCAGGACTTCCAGGCAGAGAGAGAGAGAAACTGGGAGGAGGAATCTAAAATTTCACCAGCAGACCCGGAGCAAGTCAGATGTGCTGTACTAAGAAGAGGTAACCAAGCCATGTGGTACAATGTAGAATAAAAAATATGAGTTAATGAAGTTATAAGAGTTAGTTGGGGAAAAGCCTAAGTTGAGGCCAAGCTTTCATAATTAATAAGTCTCTGGGCCATTACTTGTGGGCTTGTGGTCCAAAGATAGTCTGACAAGAAAGACTGCTACAGAGCACAACGGTGTACTTCTTACAATAACTGAGTGAGTCTGTGTCAAGTGTCATAGCAGTTTCATGTGTACACACACACACACACACACACACACACACACACACACACACACACACTGAATACCCCAACCCAATAGTGCATACATGGCTGGTTAAATCAAAGCAAGATCTAAAGCTGAAATTGTCACTGTTTCGAAATAAACCTAATCTATTGAACCTGGTAGCTTGGCAACTGAGTATCTGTTGTTTGCCCTCAAGATGTCATTACTGACTGGGAGCTGAGGCTCACTGCTGCTGCTTAGCAAGGTGTTTTACTACTTACAGATCACTAGTTCGCTAAGAGATCAAGATTCAGAAATTAAAGTATGACTTCTGCTGAATGCATATTGCTTTTACACAACCGTAAGTTAAAAACCAGTAAATTACATTATCAAAAACTGAAGACTGTTTCTACAAGCTTTTTATACTGAGAAAAAAAAAATCAAAAGTTTACATTAGCAGATTTAGATTTTTGTTGTATAACTAACAGACAGAACTTTTCCAGTTTAAAATGTTTTTGCTTATTTCAGGTTGAGGAGATAACTTTTAATATGAATTTAAATATGTAAAAAACTACCACAAGCTTTATTAAGAATAACCAACTGTTTACATCTTGCCTCATCTATTTTAATATACATAATCTCTCTCCTCTTTTTCTATGGTGTGTCCAGAAGCATACACATGTATCCATATCTAACCATTTGAAAGTGAATTGGAGACAAACTCCATTTCTCTAAACATTTTATATATATATATATCCGTTTAGACCCACAGCCTCTAGCCTGGAACCACAGGCAGGCTAGACACTTCAGTCTCCTAGAAATGGGAGAGGCACAGATGAGCAAGCCCAATATTGCAAATGTTTTTCAAACTTTTGGTCATGTCTCTCGTTCACTCACTTCAGGGGTAAAAGCAAGACCTGTGGCCAAACTGAAAGTCAAGGGGCAGGGAAACAGCTCCTGTTTTTGTGGGGGTAGGAGAAATGCACCTCAACAGTCACATGCCAAAGGGCTTGGTTACAGGGAGAAGCCAAAAACTGGAGTATTCATGCAATTCATCTCATCCGCTGAGCCCAAAGCTTTCAGGAATGAGAACTAGTACTTAATTAAATAAGTCTTCATGTGATTCTGATACACGCTAAAATCTGAAAGTCACTGGGTTCCAACGATTGCTGAGCTGTAGCACCAAAGTTTCTTACTCACTATGTCTCATGTAACACCAAAAAAAAAAAAAAAATACATTACAATAATTTCCTCAAGTGATACCAATGCTGTTGATGCATGGACCATACTAATAACTACTGGGAAAGGGATAAGGAAAAAATTCTGGGGAAATTTCATTTGAGAGCTTGACAGAAATGCAGGAAAAGCAGGTGGAAAGTCAAACAGATGCAAAACTGCACAGCAGGTTTAAGAGCCAAATGGACAGAACTACATATAGGTTAAATAGCCCTAGAATTAGAATGTATCCTACAGCCACATTATGGAAGATGTAGAAAGCAACAAACTATAGCTGGGAAAGGCAAGTAAGAAATATGGTAATGAAGCAATGAGACCTCTAAAGACAGGCCACAATGGTAGATAGGAAGAACTGGATACATAAAGACCAAACTCGGGGTCCAGTTGGATGTGGAGAATAAGCATCTCAGAAAACTTTAAGGGGCTGGCTTGGGCAAGTGAGGCTATAATAACACACACAAACATAATATCACACATAAACATCATATCCCACTTCATTACAGAATATATATGATAAAAATAAATGAGTGAAAAATTCAGGGCAAATAATCCATCTAAATGAAAAAAAATAACTAAAAATAAAAACAAAAGGCACATTATATTTTTCTACAAAGATTCATATATTAACACTCAAATGAAAATTAAGTTTACACTTAGCAAGACAAAGAAAAATATCCTGTTCATATATATATATATATATATATATATATATATATGCAATTGTTCAAAAATATAATTTTTTAAAGATGTTATAAGGGGCATTTCCCAAATAAGTTCTCATAAAGAACTGGGACTTAGGGATGAAGAGATAGCTCAGTGGTTAAATGCATCAGCTACTCTTTTTTTTTTTTTGGTTTTTCGAGACAGGGTTTCTCTGTGTAACTTTGCGCCTTTCCTGGAACTCATTTGGTAGCCCAGGCTGGCCTCGAACTCACAGAGATCCGCCTGGCTCTGCCTCCGAGTGCTGGGATTAAAGGCGTGCGCCACCACCGCCTGGCCTGCATCAGCTACTCTTAAAGAGGACGGAGGTTCAGTTCCCAGCACCTACATGGTGGCTCACAACTGTCTGTAACTCTAGTCCCAAGGGATCTGACAACCTCTTTTAGCCTGTATGGGTACTGCATGTATGATGTGCACAGACATACATGCAGACAAAACACTACTACACATAAAAACAAAATTAAACTAATTAATTAAAAGTCTATTATATATAAAAAAATAACTGGGACTAGATGAATGATATCATGGGAAAGGCCTTGATAGCATTCCTAACTAAACCACTCCCCCTGAAGATTTGCTTTGGATGAATTGTCCTGTTCTCTCTCTTAAAAAAAAAAAAAAAAAATTCCTATCAAACAAGTGAAGCTATAAGGAGACCAAATAATAGAAGGCACATAGATAATACATTGATTTATCTAAGATTAAAATGTAAAGTATTCAGGGGAATGGGCAGAGCACATATAATCAGTGCTCTAGAGACACATTTTTTTTAAAATTGTGCTTTTTAAAAATTTAGATGGATAACATTTGAGAACATTTGGTATTCTTTAGGGCAAAAGTATATATGATTAATCAAACACATTAAAATGGCATTGCTTAATTTTTATGTGCATGTGTATGCGTGTGTACATTTGTGTGAGTTTATGTGTATGATGTGTGTGCAGGCACCTGCCAAACCCAGAAAGAATGCCAGATTCCCCTGGATCTAGAGTTACAATGGTGTGCGCCACTATGTAGGTGCTGAGAACTGAACACCAGTCCTTAGCAAGGGCCACAAGTACTCATAACTGCTGAACAATCTTTCCAGCATCTGACATAATTTTAATAACTTTACCCATACCAGCTGTGGTAGCACATACCTGTAATCCTAGCACCTGGATATTTGGGAGGCAGAAGCAGGATGATCAAGAGTTTAAAATCATCTGTGGTTATACAGTGAGTTTGAAGTCAGTCTCACATACGTAAGACCACAGCAAAACAACAAAGCAAAATAGAAACAGAAGAAAAAGGCTAATTCCCCAAACATTCCTCTTCTATACAGATGCCTCAGACAAGACAGAACAGTCTTCAAAATAAGGCCAATACTGCATGTGTGGATGAGTGGATTGTGATCCCAAATTATAAAATTATAGTAGTTAGTGCTACTAACTACAGATAAATGTTGTATGGAACATATAGAATTTTGAAGATCTGAAAGCCAAAAAGCTAACGAACACCTTATATTAGGCAATATTTCAAAAATGTTCCTATTGTTCAATAATCTGCAAATTGACCTTTGTAGAAAGAAATGTTATATATGAACAATTTACCAGGCTGCCTAACTAATGGCAACACAGAGCCTCTATTCTGAGGTATACATGAGGAGAAATAATCTTGTTTACTCTGAGCCATGTACCTTGACAGTTACTTATATGATTTTTCCTCCACTTACTGTTTATAATAGCTCAACAAGTAAGTTTCATCCTCATTTTAAATGTGTAAAACAAATAAACTTAAACAAACTACCCATTGTAACACTATCAAGATGTAGAACTGAACACTAAAATCAGTTTCTCACTCAGATTAAAAAGAAAAGAGCTGAAACAGCTTTTACAATAAAGAAGACAATCTCACATCTAATAGTAGACACACAAACTGAAACCACACGGAGACAGCAAGGTTTTAAATCTTGCCCACCACATAAGTGACAAACAGCTCTTGTTGAGACTGGCAAACAGCTACTCTCACTACTAGTTAGAACGCAAAATGAAATTGAATGTAGCAATATTTAACATAATTATACATGAAAGCTAGGCATAGTAGATCATACCTGTATAATTTCTACAGGAAGACCTGACAAATGAATTGTATGTTCAAGCACAACCTGGGCAGCATACTCTCATTCTCCCCTCTCCTTCTTTGGGTTTTTGTTTTGTTTTGTTTTTGTTTTTTAGATAGTCTTACTATGTAGCCAAGGCTGGCTTGAATTTGTGATCTTCATGTCTCAGTCTCTAGAATGTTGGGTGCGTGGTACCATATCTAACTTAAGTAAATAGGCATAAAAAGCTGAAATAGGCATTGTGAAATATTATTTTAAAAAAGTCTCTCTTCTTACACACACACACACACACACACACACACACACACACACACACACACCTGTGAAAATACCTTTAACCAATGTGGAATAATTTCTAGGATATATCCAGCAAAAAAAAGATAACATATTACAAAGTATATAGAGTGTATTTTTTTTTCTCTAATGAAGGAAAATTAAGAATATGGACAGGCAACTGCTTGATTAAAAAAAAAAAAGAAAAAAACTTGAAACTAATAAGATAGCTACCCATAAATAACATAAGAAAAAGAGGTTAATGAGCTGGGCGGTGGTGGTGCACGCCTTTAATCCCAGCACTTGGGAGACAGAGGCAGGCAGATCTCTGTGAGTTGGAGGCCAGCTTGGTCTACAAAGTGAGTTCCAGGAAAGGAGCAAAGCTACACAGAGAAACCTTGTCTCGAAGAAAAAAAGAGAGAGAGAGAGAGAGAGAGAGAGAGAGAGAGAGAGAGAGAGAGAGAGAGAGAGAGAGAGAGAGAGACTGAGACTCAAAGTATAGCTGCTTAATAAAACTTTGACTTCTTCAACTATGTATGTTAAGCATACTCCAAAGTTACCATTATTAATAGAGAAAAAGCAAATCCTGCAACCAAACACAATTAGCAACAAATGATGTATTATCATTACTATCACAAAGAAAAATTAATTCAAGGAACTTTGAAAGCAGTAGTACCAGGGTACTTACTACTAAATTTTCTGGGTTCGGTGAGTTGAAATGTAGACTCCTTTCCTTCTGTGGTGGTTTGAAAGAAAATGGCCCCCAAACAAAATGGCACTATTAGGTGTGGCTTTGTGGAGTAGGTATGGCCTTGTTGGAGGAAGTGTGTCACTGTGGGCATGGGCTTTGAGGCCTCATGTATACTCAAACCATGCCCACTGTCTTAATCCACTTCCTGCTGCCTGCAGGTCAAGATATAAGAGCTCCCAGCTGCTTCTCCAGCACCATGTCTGCCCGCATGCTTGCTTCTTGACATGACGATAATGGACTAAACCTCTACACTGTAAGTGAACCACCCCATTAAATGTTTTCCTTTATATGAGTTGCCATGGTCATGATGTCTCTTCACAGCAACAGAAACCCTAACTAAGACCCCTCCCAACAACTCTACTGAGAATATATAAATGTGAATTTATTATAAGGAATGATAGATACCTAGACACACAAAGAAGGCAATGTAAACAGAGTAAGTTTGGAATTACACAGCCCCAAGAGAAGAAATACCTGGAGCCACCAGAAGCTAGAGTTTCTTCTCCAGAGCCTTTGGAAGAAAAATAGGTCTACTGATAATGTGGTTTGGGATCTCTGGCCCTTAAAACTGAAAAGACCATTTCTGCTGTTCTTAATCACCAGATTTGTAAGAATTTGTTATGGTGGCCCTAGGAAGACATTATATTAGGATATATTCTAAGGACAAATAAGTAAAAAGAAAAATTAGAAGCTAGTCCGCTTTGTGCTTTCAGTGTTGTTGATATAGCAATTATAACACAATGTTGTGTCTTGGAAGCCAGGTGAAGAGTCTTCAAGAGTAAACATATTAACTGAGACCTGATGGCTAGAACTGACAAGATGGAAGACGTTCTAGGTGGCTCTGAAAAGACATTTTGAAAATGACATGCTGTAAAGAGTATGTTTAAGAAAGAATGGGAGTAGAGACTAAGTAAATTCTGACAACTGTAATGCACAACTGAGAATATGTACAGCAGTAGGAGGAAAGACAAAAACAAGACAAAAGTTTTTTGTTTTTTGAAATCATCAGGGTACTCGTGTTAGGCAAGTGCTCTAGCATTATCTCTAGGCTAGGACCAAATTTTAATCTCAAAATCAAAATCCCAGAAGAGGAGAAAAAAACAAACAAACAAAATTACTCTATTACTATACTATCCAAATCAGCAGACAATGATGGATAAGTTTTAAAAAATACGTTTCACACATAATAAATTAAATATTACAATATTTAGAGACCTGTTTGACCAAACTGAATCACAGAGTTATACTAGTCCAACTTGCCTAATACTGCATTAGAAATAAAATTTGTATCTATTTGACTGTGGCAGTATACATCTGTAACCCCAACACTTGGAGGGCTAAGGTAAGAGCATGACAAGGTCAAGGTCAACTGGCCTATACAGGACTATAAGAAAATAAGAAGAGCAACACATTTATGAACTACTTAAGCAAAACACTGTTATTACTTCTGGTGTAATGGGTTAGGTGGGAATTTATAAGTAACTCTGAAACAGACATAACAGAAGTAAGTAAAGATTCTGATACTACACTTAGGTGGATATAAACTTCACTGGCTACCAACATGGATAGCTAATTTTTAAGGCAAAACCCCAGAACTGACAACATCATAGATTCAGAGATACAAAATAGCCAGAATTGTCAAGGTATAAATAAAATCTTTGTGATTGTTTTAGAGAAAATATCTTAAAAAAAAAAAATCTCTCATTCTAGATAATCTACTTGTGCTTTCATTAAAGGAACTATTTCCCCCAATAAATTTAACTATGAAAGTAGTTGTGATAAATTAGGAGAGGAACCTCTAAATAAACTCATAGTGGTTTTCAAAAAATCTACACAAAAACTTGGTACCCTAAAAGGCTATTTAACACAAAACATGGCACTGAAGAAAAAAATGGAAGGAGCAAACATAATCATAAAGTACCAATAATCATACTAATTAGGAATAGACTAAACATACCATTCCTAAGCAGAGATACTAGAACATAGTAGATGAAACAACAAGACATGTACATACTTCTAGAAAGACACATCTTATATTCAAAGATACAAACAAGTTAAAAGTAAAAGAATAAAAGGTATTCCATATATATAGTAACAATATCAAAGCTGGAGTGGCTATATTAATAGCATACAAAATGAACTTTAAAAATGACTTTAATATAAAGGATTTAAAGACAAAGAGGGATATTTTATAATAATAAAAGAACCAATACATCAAGAAGAAATAACATTCAAAAGTAGATTAAAAATAAAACTATCAAAACAAGAGCAAAAAAAAAAAAATGAACCTAAATGATAAAAAAGGATGAAATAGAATCAGCACAGATATAAATAACTGCAGCAACACTATCAACCCACTTGACCTAACTTAAGTTTATGAACATTTCAGAATATACATTCCATCTAATGCTAGAGGAGAATGCCATAAAACTTTCCACATGGTAAGCCACAGACTAAATCTCAATACATTTATAACTGAGACATATTAAAGAGTGTGACAACAAAAGAATGAACTCAAAATCCACTAAAAAATAAAAAAGGAAATCTAGGAAAACTCATCAGTCAAAGAAGAAAATACAACAGAAAAATTAAGTATTTTGAACTGAGTAAAAACATAACACAAACTTCATGAGATGTTAAGGCAATGTTCATATGGAAATTCATAGCTTTGAATGCCTATATAGATGATGAGTCTCTTATAATGAAATGCTCAAGACCAGATTTGGGTGTTTTTAGATTTTGGTAAACTTGCATAGACTTTACTAGTTGAGCATTCCATATTGAAAAATCCAAAATGCAGCATAATTAAAAGTTTCAGATTTTGCCGGGCGGTGGTGGCGCACGCCTTTAATCCCAGCACTCGGGAGGCAGAGCCAGGCGGATCTCTGTGAGTTCGAGGCCAGCCTGGGCTACCAAGTGAGTTCCAGGAAAGGCACAAAGTTACACAGAGAAACCCTGTCTCGAAAAACCAAAAAAAAAAAAAAAAAAAAAGTTTCAGATTTTGTAACATTTCAGATTAAGGACAGTTAATCTGGCTTTTGTTTGTTCTTTTTTTTTTTCCAGCTCATGACCTGGCACATGTTAGGAAATAACTCTATCACTAAGCTACATCCTTAGTCACCAACCTGTATTACAGTCACAAATCATTATCTCAAGCTTCCAAACCTTAGGAAATAATAAAAGAGCAAATTAAGTCTAAAGCAGAGAAGAAAAGAGATAATTAAAGTAAAATAAGTAAAAAACAGAGCAGAAACCGCAGTGAAAAAGTTGGTGATTTATAAACAACCCCTAAAACTTGACAATTCCTTTGACAAATGGCCGAGAAAGTAAAAAGGCAGAGTGAAAATTACCAAAAACAAGAATGAAGAAGACTATTTGAAATTAAAGAGAATACAGTGAGCAACTTTAAACAAATTAAATAACTTATAAAGAATTCTTAGAATGACAAATTACAAAATCTGACTCAACAAGAAAGAAAATCTAACTAGATCTGTAGATAGCAAATAAGGAAATTGAACTGCTCATTCACACCATGAAAAGCCCAGGAATAACTGGTTTTACCAATGAAGGTTGTAACATAAATAATCAACAGTAATTTTTTAATATTTTTCAGAAAATATAAAGCAATACTAATTTTCATGAAGCCAGTATTGGCACAGCAAAACCAGCCAAAAACTTAACAAAACTACAAGCCAACAGTCCTCAGGAAATCAGACATAAAAATTGTCTAAAAATATCAGCAAACCCAAATCAGCAACATATATAAATGATGCTACAGGATTACTAAGTAAAGGTTTATCCTGAGGATACAAGGTCAATAGTTTAATTGATGTTAAACATAATATTCAAAAAGAAATAGTCATATGATCATTTCAAAAGACACAGAAAAACGCTTGATAAGATATAATGTCAATTAATTTAAAAAATACCAAAAATGGGAATATAAAGGATCTACAATTTAATTAAAAGCATATAGAAAAGTTTACATCTATCCTTCAAACATTAGAATAAACAAGATTTTAAAAAACCATTTAAATGACTGCTTTTACTGTAGGCTCTAGCCAGTGTAGTAACAGCAAAAAAATAGTAATTAAAATTTTGAAACAAAAATATAAAGATTTTAAATATAATGCATTTTAAAAATGAGATATGAGATGTTTGTCCAGTTTGTAAGTGGAGAAACAAAAGAAGATAAATCAATACAATTAAACAGAATGCAGAGGTAAAGCGAAGCCAAATCATAACGCATGCTACGCTGTGAATGAAAGAAGCCGTATGAAAGACCAGTACATACTGTGTGGTTACTATCATACAAAATTTTAGAAGATTTGTAGAAACACAGTGTGGCTAGGCTGCCTGGAATAAGCACCGCAGTTGAGAATGACTCTGTATTTTGAGGAAAAATTCATGGAGTGATGTAAAATTCTAAGGCTGGAAACCATGTAATTACTGATGTACAATACATGAACTTTCTATCATGTAAATTACACACCAATAAAGTTGCAGAGAACAAAGCCTTTTATCTAGATAGTAATCCCTCTTAGTGTGAAACATCTTCCCTTGACTGGTGAGATGCTTCAGTGCATCCACTTGCACTTGCCACCAAGCCTGACCAGTTTCATCCTCAGGACCCACATAGTAGAAGGAGAGAGCTGACTCTCTCAAGTGGTCCTCTGGTACCCACACATGCACTGTGGCACACAGACTTGCACACACGGCCTTCACTTAAATACAAACTTAAATACAAAATTTATTTTTATTTTAATCATTCTAACGATTTCTAAGAAACTAAAAACAAATGCTGAGATTTGGTTCTATTCTTAGTTCTAACTTGTTCCTGACTAAAATTTCTAAAGAGGAATATTAAAATAGTAATGCTATTTCAGCAAGCTCAGTCACCTGTAATACATGAATCTTCAATATTATTTTACTCACACTACTATAACAGTTACAACATATACAATTACAGGGATTTTTTTTAATCAAAGGGAAAAAATATACAAAATTATTACAGGCTTAAAGCACAAAAGCATTAAGCTCTTATAACTCCCCACTTTTGAACAGAAACACTAGTATACCCTAAATAAGAGGTCTCTTACAAGCCACCTAGTCCAGCGCCTTTGCTTTACAGATAAAAGCAGATATAACAAGATTCAAAACACACTTTCAAGGGTAGATGCCAAGTTTCCCAGTCTCCCGATTTTCCTGTTCTTTCTGAAAAATGAATACAATTCTTAAAAAAAAAAAAAAAAACAAAAAACAAAAACCCACACCCAAATGCATACAGGTTTACAAAAAGGGATCACAGGGAAAACAAACAATGGATGAACAGATGATTAAAATTTTTATGCCTAAAATAAAACAAAACAAAAATCTGCTGTAACCTTAGAATGTTGTTTCCTTTCATGCTCTATAAAAAGAGAAGGAAAGTTTAGAGGCAGGATCACTTAACACTAACTGAAGATACCAACGATCAAAATAATAACTTACTATGGACCGAAAACTTAGAAATAAAGTACCTTAAAGACCAATGATGTTTTGATGTACTTCTTTAAGGTAGTCTCCAAAACAATTTAGGTCGATATTGTCTTTCCTATGTAAAATGTTTAGAAAAGTTTCTAGAAAGACAAGTAGATAAGTAGAAGATATTACTGAAAATTACAAAATAGGTATTTTCAAAAGACACAATTAAGGGTGGTAGTGGTGTCATAGAGAGTTCAGTGGTTCAGAGCACTGGCTGCTCTTTCAGAGGACCAGGGTTCAATTCCCAAGACCTACATGGTGGCTTACAACTACTGAAACTTTAGGCGCAGGGAATCCGGTGCCCTCTGCAGCCTCCACAAGCACAAGGCACCCATGCAGTGCACATATATGCTGCCAAAACACTAACACATTAAACAAAAAACCAAAACTATAGCTGAGAACTCTAATTTCCTGTCCACGATGAGCTAACCTATCTTCCATAACCCCAAAACCATACAACTGCATCTTCTCCAGGACACACACCACTTTGGAAACCATTACTGCAACTATTACTGCTATTTCAGAATTGAATTTTACTCTCATTTAAAAGCTTTAACTCTTATTTCTACTTCCAGTTACATATATACACACATATAAATATATGTGCACACACATATATATAGTTTGAATTCTGCTATTTCTTATTATCTTGTATTTCTAGGCTCTTTAAACCAGAAATAATCTTTAAATCTTGAATCAATTTCTGATGTAGTAGTTTTCTAACAAGTTTATAGTTTGTGTAGGGAAAAACAAACTTAGGCAGAAGAAAAAAAGATATTTTCACAATACCAAAATCTGCTCTTTATTTATTTTGAGGCAGGGTCTCACTATGTATCCCTGGAAACCAGATTAGCCTCAAACTCCCAGAGACCTGCCTATCTCTGCCTTCTGAGTGATAGGATTGAAGGCATGGACCACTGATCCCTGGAAGAATCTGCTTTTTAATATGAGAAGTAGTAGATTATGATACTTCCCAGAAAGTGACACTTTTTCTTCCTGAGTAAAATTCACCACATGATACAGTTGTTGATTAGTACCAAATCAGGGAAGTAGTAATCAGTTTGTATTATGTGTCTCACTAGAATGTAACACATATTAAGCTTCATTACAAGTTTATCTAGCTTAGATGTTTCTGGGTTTGGATTAACCTATTAATCAACATGAAGTGCACTGCAATGTAAAGTGAAATCCTATTTCCTGAATTCAGCTTTTGCTCTCCAAGTCCTCCCAGATGTTCAAATCTTGTGCTTGTTCTCTTACAACACATAGCCATGTAGCGTTCTACGTTGGTGTTTCTCAGATTATGAGATCTACAGGCTCCGTATCTACAAGCTCCTTAAGCCAGTATTTTACAATTGTTTAAGACTCTGCTCTCCTCCAACCAATTTTTACCTGGTTGGGTTGACACTGTCTGTTCCTTTAGAGAATATATGTGCTCAACCATCTTTTTCACAATTTAGGAAAATAAGTTAGCCTATATTTTTAAAATGTGTTTTGCTATCATTGTTTGTGTCTGTGTGGTACTCACAGGTTGTGTGCACCACAGTACACACATCAAAGTCAGAGGACCACTTGTGGAGTAGGTTCCTGCCATCCACCTTTCTGTGGATTTCAGGGACTGAACTTGGCATGACAGGCTTATGCAGCAAGGACTTTCACCAGCTAGCCATCTCGCCGGCCCCACGTAACTTAGTTTGAAAATATAATGTGAGAGGCTGGAGAGGGCCCGAGAGTTAAGAGGCCTCGCTGCTCTTGCAGAGGACCCCGTTCAGCAGTCAGCACATAACTGACGGACAGTAACTTCCGCTGAGGGCTCCAGTCCTCTCTTCTGACCGGCACGCAAGGGGTACACATACATACATTTGGGCATACATATAGAAGTGAAAACCTTTAAAATGTGATAAACTTAAGTTAAACAGAAGAAAATCTATTTTTACTCTAGAGGAAATTTCAAAAGCTCACCTTTCTGATGAATTTGAAAACATGAAACAGAAAAAGGATGCTGGAAAAACCAGGGATTGGTTGAGACTGGCACATAAAGGAAGACTAGAAACTGCAAATGACTTAGTGATAGTAATAACATTTGGAGCCACAATAATTTCACCCAGAAAACTCTGCAGTTGCAGACACAGAAAACTATAAAGCCAACCACACCTCATGAAAAGAAGGAAGAGAAAGTAAGCAGTCACTGAGAAAGATTTTCAAGCTCAAACCATTTTCCGACTGCCTCTCCCTATATGGTTCAACCACCTGCCCGAACAATATAATTTCTGCCTGTGCACCAGGAAACAGCAATGCTAACAAAATAGTGTTAGCCATTTCAGATCATTTTTACTTGGATTACTTACTGCACATCTCTATATAGATTTCATAGGCGACTTCAATCCTAACTGTAGTTTCTAAACTGATTAGTTCTTTTGCTCACGTGTAGTATTAAAACCTCTGTGATACTCTTCAGAAACCCTAGTTTCATGCTTCCTCTCTATCTAAGATATGTAATTATTTATAAAAGCCTGGGATTCACATTAAATTATATACAACTTGATGGTAAATATATTATCCCTTATTTTAATAGATTCAATGCCTACTACAATGTCATTTAGTTTTATGATAAAGGGATGCCACACTAACTGCTGACTCTCAAAGTTCTTTGCACACATATATGCATTCTACAAAACAATAGGATTTGAGAAAGCCACTTCCTAATTTCCCACCAAAAGAGAGGACTAGGGGGATGGCTCACTGCAAAGTACTTGCTGTGCAAGCATGAGGATGTAAGTTCAGATCCTTAGCACCCACAGAAGATGTAGAAAACGGCAGATGTGGTGGCCTATGCCTTAATCCTAGCCACAGTGAGGCAGAGACACAAGGATCCCTGGAACTCACTGGCCAGTTCATCCTGCTGAATTAATGAGCTCCAGGAACCTTGTCTAGCTGAATAAGATAGAAAGAGATAGAAGGAGGTACCCAACACTAACCTGTGGCCTCCGCATACATGTGCACAAGAACAGGTACACATATATGAAACACACAAGCACATTTAGCAGGATTATCTGATCAAGAACTACTTTTCTTGAGTTATCTACATTTCAAGTTTATAATGCTTGAGGTATATATTCACACATTTATATACACATAAACTAATATTAAGGAAAGGGTTGCTAACTCAAGTACCCACTGTGATAATGAAGTCACTCAAAACATGTAAAAATAAAAATGGGTATAAAACAAGAAGGCCTCATCTTCAAATCTATATAGGATTTGACTGTTTCTTAGCCACTACTTTCCCTCCACTTGGTCTTTTCATGTAAGTACTGCACTCTGTGTCTGACACAGCTCCTTACTTGGTCTTTTCTATCCTTGGTACTCCTAGGTAGTTTTGCACAGCAGCTCACAATTTTATTAAAATATACCATTGTTATTCTCTGTTCAAAAACCTCTCAAGTTATTTCCCTTTTCATTTAGAAAAAGGCACAATCTTTAATATCTATAAGCTTACATATAAATTTTGACATTTCTTAACCAAAACTATACCTTGATATTTTTCTCCTCAATAAAATAAGTCTTTATCTTAGTTCATAAAAATATTACTTGTAATATACAAAAGTTATACAACTTGGTGAGTGAGAAGAGACATAACAATAACTCAAAAATTAAGGATAGAAGATTCTTGTCTTTCCTTGAATCTCATCTCTACAAATTCTTTTGGTTTATTTTTAAGTGGTTTTTTGTTGTTGTCAGTTTTTCTGTTTTTGTTTTTTTCCCGAGACAGGGTTTCTCCGCTGCCTGTCCTGGATCTCACTTGGTAGCCCAGGATGGCCTCAAACTCATAGAGATCAGCCTGGCTCTGCTTCCTAAGTGCTGGGATTAAAGGCATGAGCCACTGCCCGGCTTTAAGTTTTGTTTCTAAAGTTGAGTGTGTGAGAATGTAGGTACCCAGGAAGGCCAGAAGGGAGAACTGGATTCGCAGGAGCACGAATTATAGGTGGTTGGGTGTAAGCTATCCAACATGGGTGCTGGGATCTGAACTCAGGTACTCTAAAAGAGTACTACAAGCTCGTAACCACTGAGGCATCTCTCTAGGTCCCCATATCTACAAATCTGTAAGCTCAGGATATGAGATGGAAGTATATAGTATTACAGTATTAACCAAGAAGCAGGTATTAGAGGAGACTTTATATATTTAGAAGAAAAAGTATTCATAGTTTTAATGACAACAAAACCAACTTCATCTTTCAAATCAAGCCAGTAAGTGCTTTGGTTGAGCTCCAGGAGAAAAATTAACTCCAGTTATAGCTGTTCTGATTCTAACAAGTGGTAAATTTGTCAGTGGTAGAGAAAACCAGGAAACCATTTGCATTCCCTAGAACCAATTCAGTTTTCACTTGGATTTACACAACCTAAAATTGGTGTGATTCATGGTGGCAGATTAAAAACAGCTACACTTTTTTTGCTAGTCCTCACTGAAGTAGTCTAATTTCCCTCTTTTAATCTGGGTTGACTTTTGTGATTTGCATGACAAATAAAATACAGTGGAAACATCTCTGGGATTCCAAAGGCTGGGTCATAAGAAATGTTAGATGACCATGAAACAACCATGTAGGTGATTCTGTACACAGGTGTTGCAGTTGATGTACCCAGACATCTTCTGGGTATCTCCATCAAAGCCGAATTTATCCGTCTGTAAGTAGCTTGGTCGCACTCATTGGCCAGCCAATACCTTTAAGTAACCACCATCAAAAGCATATGATCAAAGCTAAGCACCAACTCAATTCCTGATCAATAGAATTCTGAGACATAAGAAAATGGTTACTATTTTAAGCCACTCAAAGTTTGGGGTTAGTTTGTTACATAGCACACAGTTTTTGAAGATACATTTAACAAATGTTAAATGGTAGGGGGGATATGAAGTGGGTTTAAAAAGTAGTCAAGAAATAGAGCTGTTGCTGTTTTTCATATTCACTGTGGGCCCAGGGCATGGGGAAGCCACTTGACACACTGAGTCATTAACAAATCAGACATTGGTATGGGTAGAAGAAAATAGTCATAATCCTGCTAGCAGCATCAGCAGGGCAGGAGAATAAAATATATCTATGACATAGAAATCTAGGACACGAAATACTGTGTTCTTGATGATCTATTTGGACAGAAGAAAAAGAGAAAAACAAAAAAATATGACTAGAATAAGAAAAATAAACAGACAAGGATATAACAGATATATATACTTTCTCTTAATTCAGATTCAAGAAAAAATTATTCGAACAATGTAGAAAAGCAAGAACACAGGCTTTAAAATTATAATTCAGTCACTGATAGTTGAACAACTTTAAGCTATTAGTTTGATGGTGCCTTCAAATATAAAGTGAGAACAATAGTATTGAGCACACATTTTTTTAAGATTAGCTAATGTACATGAAATCAATAGAAAAGAAAAATTTTGAATATTAACAGTTGTGAGATAAATGTAATATGGAAAAAAGTTGTTTTAAATTATTATTAATACCACTACGATTAATAAGCAGCATGTGTTGAGTACTTCTATATGACAGACATTCTGTTAATTGTATTATATAAATGCTAATCTTCACTACATTTTGCTGGCCAGAGATTAACCTCCAAACATTTATAAAATGCCTCAGTAAGTAGGCAAACTAATTGTTTAATAGCACTGCAAAATGTGGGGAATATGGCATACAGAAAATTTATGTACTAGAAAGACAGAATTTCCTATTATTGTTGATAGGAACAGCAGCTAACACTTCTGATGTATATTATTATCTCTTTTATACTCATAATTTTCATGGCATTCATGCAAAAACATATATTCATTTATAAAAAAGTTTACTGAATAACTACTAAATGCCAGACATCAGGAACTCAACTATACCCAAAACAATATGGTTTCCCTGACCTAATCAACTTGCAGACTGCTGCAGGATGGAAGCCTTTTCAAAGAGGTGAAGTAATTTTCTCAGTTACACAGCTAAGAAGAGACATATGAACCCGAGTTACTCTAGACCTATGTTCTTAATTACTACTGTCAGTGCCTCAAAAACAGTATTTAAAAATAAAAAATTCCATAATTCCTGAGCACTAAAAAACTGAATGAAAAATGGTTGTTACCCCAAATTACTAGCAATACTCACACAGTTCTCTACTACCTGACCTAGTTTAACTCATCACTTGAGCAATCAATCATATTATCAGACAAGTATGAGTGTTGAGAGTGACGTGACCATACATAAGCAATCATTAACAACAAAAAAGATCTAAAGATGGAACAAAAGCAGATCTTTATGCAAAGCAAAATATGAGTGGACAAATTATAATGATGCCACCTACAGGACAATTAGTAGAATACAGACAACTAATTTGGAACTTGTAAACAATCTTTAACCACCTTTATTAGGAATTAATTTAGAATGAAAATTAATCACCAATAAAATATTCACATTGGATCTTGTCCTACCCACTGTAAGGCTAAAACTTTCCAGGACTTGATTTGTAATGCATGTACAATAACATATATGGACTTCCTACAAACGTGAACCTAGTCTAGCAGTGTTAAGTGGGTCTTACTATTTATTGGTAATATCTTTAAGAAACTTTTTCAAGCCTATTAGTTGATGTCTAAAAATACTGACCCTACACAGAAAGTCAAATAGATGAAAACTGACTTCTAAGGCTATTGAGATAGTTCAGTAGGTAAAGATGCTTACGCAAGCCTGGCAACCTGCAAGGTAGAAAGAGAGAATCAACTCCACAAAGCTGTCTCTAACTTCCACATGTGCATTGTGGCAAGCACCTAACTTCAACAGCTGTAGATAAAGCTCTTCTGTTTATAGAATTTTAAAAGAATATTTATCAGAACACTCTAAAGTACAAGGCAATATAACTAAATTTCATCTATTTTGAGCCCACATGAAGAAAAAAGTAAGAAACTGGGTAATTTTCATTAAAAAGTCTTGATAAGAATTGTTAACAATTATAAACAATATTCAAGGATTATTCTAGTTACTGGAAATAATGACCAATAGATAATGTGTGCAAGTTAGTTATGAAAATCTAAAAGGTAAAAACCTTGCCTTATAAAGATAATATCACTGTCTGCAGAAGTGAGTTAAAATTGGTTACAACAAATCTACTTAAAATGTACTTCCCTTTAACTTTGTCTATAGATATTATTGGAAAGTACCATGAATACTTAAAAGATGGGTGACAATTAATACTACAAATCTTCTACAAATGTACTGTCTCATTATTAGTCATACTTTAAAATTTCCGTTATCAAAGGTAAGATAAATAAAGATAATCAATTTTACAGGGGTTTATATTTGACATTTACTAGTATCAACGAATTGCCACAGCACATTAAATCTTGATATAATAACTCTATTTTATATAAAAGGTAATACATGAATAAAATGAGTGAACCTCAAAGAATCTGTCACTTGCCTAATATCAAAAAATGATAAAGCTGAAAAGCTAAAACCCATGTATTGTACAGTAATGCCAACTACCAGTCACAATGGCAGTGATACTACAGAAGTTAGTATCTACTGTGGCTGGTATTTTTATAATAGATTAGAAGTACAATACTTGATAATGGCCAAAGAAAACAACCTGTTTTGTTTTATACATGGCTCTTACGTATCAAACATTACTTCTAGGAGCATATTTCCAAAACTGGTTCATCTGATGAATCTTACCTATACTATGACTAGCATGATTTTCTAGAACAGGAGACAAGAGTAAAGAAATGAATAAAAATCCAAAATTTTAAAAATGAGTAAAAATGTCAAGGCTGAGGAGATGGTTTGGTTGATAAAGTGCTTGCCACACAAGCATAAGGACCTGGGCTCTAATCCCCAGTACAGAGGTTAAAAGTCAGATGTGGTGGTGTAAACCTGTAGCCCTAGATCTGAGGAGGCAGAGACAGGGTTCTTGTAGCTTGATGGTCCACTAGTCTTGTCCAATCAGGTTCAGTGCGACACCCTGTCTCAAAAACACCACTACCAACAACAACAAAAAACAAAACCCCAAGAACCACCAGCAACATCAACAAAACGAAGGAGTCTCAAAAAGAGTGGGAGGAAATGACAGAAGGAAGACACCTGACACTGACTTCGGGCCTCCACATGTACATGTACACATGCATATAACACAACACACACACACACACACACACACACACACACACACACACACACGTTAAATCCAAGGTCTTAGAGGAAAAGATTAATGAGAATATGGGCAGTAACAGAACCTGGCAGAATTTTAAGGCCCATATTGAGAAAAAGGTTCTTGGAAAATAAATAACTAACCACTTGTTTTACTTATTAATGAATTATCACTTACAAATTATAACTGAAGTTTAAAGTATTAGTCAATGCTGTGTTATCCATTCACTTTGGAAAGGAAGCATTTTCATTTCATTAAATAGCTTTATAAACTACAGAATTTGAAGTTTTTTGAGACAGGGTTTCTCTGTAGCTTTGGAGCCTGTCCTGGAATTCACTCTGTAGACCAAGCTGGCCTCAAACTCACCTGTCCGTGCCTCCTGCATGCTGGGATTAAAGGTATGCACCACCACTGCCAGGCTGAAGTTTTTGATACACTAATTCTCCTTTATCTAAATGAAAGCAAAAAGTCCTGGCTACTTTAAAAGAGTTACAAAATTGAGAACTAATTCTCCTTTACCTAACTGAAGGCAAAACAAAATCCTGGCTACTTTAAAAGAGTTACAATCTTGAGAAAGTAGTGACAATACAGACTTATTTCAGTAATCCAGTCTTGATTCCCACTCAGCAAGAATATAATTTAAATCTTCTATTTTTAACAAGTTTCAGAGAAGCTGTAAGAATCCTTCCAACTACAGCAGAAATTTAGTAAATTTAGAGTACCTTCTGCCTGAAAAATAAACAAAATACTTCAATGAATTTCTAAAAAGAGGATCTGTGCCAAATGGCTATTACCTACTTTTATTAGAAACTTCAAACTTGAAGAAAAGACATACACTTTTCATCCCAGCACTCAGGAGGCAGTGGCAGAATGATCTCTTGTAAGTTTGAGGCTAGCTTGGGCTACACAGCAAGTTCCAGGCCAGCAGCTAAGGCTTACACAGTGATCTTAAAAAATAAAAGAAAGAAGTGACAACTACCACAAACAAAATGACAACTGAGTATAGTTGTTTTAAACATGTTTTTAAAGAATTAGATTTCATGGATTTTCTTTTATTCTATACTTAAAAAATAATAAAACAAAATTTTCCTCAAATTCAATGTAAATATAAGTTTTTAAGATCACGAATAAAAATGGGTTTTGGGAAAACAGTCAATACCTATTATGTCATAAAATTTTGTGATAAAACATTAATATAGTTTAAAAAACAAAATTACAGTAGCAATGACTATTATTGACAGTTTAAAGAATCTATACAGTTTCTTGAGATGAACTACAGTAGATGATAGAGATATTTATTGTTTATCAAATAGCCATGTGTGATCCCCAACATGGCCCAGATTCCTACCAGTAGTGGCATGTAACATATTTTGATTAATGGGTTGTGAGTGGAAGTGATCTGTCTATCCATGGCTAAAATATTTAAAAGTTAAAGGAAGACGCACAAGCAGTTTATTTCCCTGTGGCATACTAATGCTCCAGATGCCCAGCTATACATATCGGCAGAAATTCTACCAGCCTGGCTTTTTGATATACTGTGTGAAGCACATCTATTCCTTGGCCAACTGTTAAGCCACTGACATTGTAGGGTTAACTTACCATACTGTGACTACAACAGGTTTATTAATACTAGACAGCAATAATTCTACCCCATATACTTAGTAGGTTTATGTGTAAAGATCAGAACCCTATGATATGACACTGCTTTCACAGTGAATGCTGCATGGTCTGGCCTTCTGTAGTCAACTCAGAAGAGCCCAACAGACAGTAAAAAGAATGCTACTTCATCTCTAATATTCAACCACATATACTAAGAAAACTCAGCTGGACGCAGTGCCAGGTGCCTGTAGTCCCAGCACTTGGAAAGTTGACATAGCAGAATCACTTGGATACAGAGGTTTCAGCCCAGCCTGGACAATACAGACATACACCCTGGAGTATCATGGGTGAATATCATGACACTCTAAGAAAGTGCTCATTCTCTCCTATGTAACAATAAATAATCACACTAAATTAACTGGCATTATTTTCTAATATACAGTCTGCACTCAAATTTCCCCATCTGTCCCAATAGTGTATTCTAGAAGGATAATAATTCAAGATCAACCAATCAAGGATCGAGTTGCTGTATCTCTTTTAGTCTCCTTGAATATGGAACAGTTTTCTACCCTTATCTTTACTCTTTCAAGATGCTGACATTTGTGAAGAATTAGTATCAATTATTTTATGGTGTTCATCAATTTTTACACTGCTTTGATTTTTTTTTTCTTCCCATGACTTAGGTTGAAAGAAATCGTATGTAGATAATTAGAAGGAAAAAAACTCCAAAGCAAATCCTAACACATCTTCTGGATCAGTGGAGACAAGATGGGGAGAAGAGATGGTGGTCATGGTGGTGGGAGACTGACTGACTTAAAACTACTTTTCATGCTTTCTTACTATACACACAAGCCACTTCCACTTTGAATCCACATGCTGATGACTCTCAGCCTTTCCAGAGAAATACAAAAAACAAAAAACAAAAGCTGACTACCAGACATCTTTGACTGTTTTACACACAATTCAACTTGATTATGTTCAAAACTCACTTCAATCACAAAAGTTACTGCTGATCCTCTTCCTCCCATTTTCTCTACCTCAAATGTCACCAGTAAAGCACAGTCAAGAACGTTGCCTCTGCTTCACCCCACACATGAAGTAAGACACCAAGAAGCATGTTAACTTTTTACCTTTATTTCTTGAGGATATTCTCTTCTATCCAACTATACTGTCTTTGTTCTAGGACCTTAGAATTTCTTCTCTCTTTTCCAATCATCTAGCTGGGTTCCTGTCTCTTAGTCTTATCATCAATAGCTAGCTTCTTCACTGTATAACTTATCTAAAAACACGCTTCATCAAATGACTTCCTCTTAAAATCCCCTTCAAGCACAGGATAAAGTCAAACTGCATTTCCTATCAAAAGCTCCACTAACTAACTGACAAGCATTAATGCTGCTGTCTTCAATACACCATTCTCCCAACTTCAGCTAGTAGATGCCACCTTTATGGTTTTTGTTCATTTTTAGTTGGGGCAAAAAATATTTCATGGAGAGAATAATTACATTTGAAGTTCATTAACTTTTTCCCATGTAAATCTCAAAATAATTTGATCAGAAAATATTTAATGAGCCTCTATATTATGTGGAAGGTATTCTATTAAGTACCATGAAAGACACAAGGTTATGTACCTTAGGAAAGTCTAGGAAGAATTTCCAACATAGAATATAAGCTTGATTTAAAAAACCCAAAACAAGAAAACAAACAAACAAACAAAACAAAACAAAAAAACATGTAATTTCATAACAAGGTAGAAAAGTAGATCTAGGTAAGGTCAGAGGAAAGAAAAATTATTTCCAAATGTGAAAAGTTAGAAGGAAACCAGACAATATTTCCTAAAGGGGGGCTTTATAAACTCACTCTACATGAGTAGACTGATGAAACTGCTCCCAGAAGCCATATATTATCAACAAAATCCCAGGCCCAGGGCTAGGGTACCTCTTCATGAACTGTTACGGTCAATGAGGTCTCAGAGGCCCTTAACACAAGCCATTGCAAAACTAGACTGTAAGATTCTTTTGCTAAAGACGCCACATACTTTGACTGCAGAACATAAAGAAATCAAGTTGGAATTAAGCTAGAAGCTTCCTCCTTGCTGGCTAGCTTTTAGTGTAAAGCTACTGTGAGAGGTGAGAGAAAAGTTATCAATGGTCTCATCCATTAATGGTCTGTGTATGACCTGCCAGGAAAGATGTGCCCACTAGTACAATAATGCCAGACCCTCGAAGGTTACCAACTGCTTTCAGATTGGATGAGGCCTGTTCCACAGGAGGGAATTCATAACTGGGGAGTTCATAAGCTCTAGGAGTTACCTACAGCTGCAGTTTTGCTAAATGGACATACAGTTAAACTGCCTTCTAAATATTTATGTTTATACCTCTAAATCAGTGCTGCTCTCAACCCTGGTCAGAGAAGATTCTCTTTGCTGTGAGCAGTGGTTAATCCAGACTAGTTAACTGGTTAAAGTTCTGAGAATAAGTGAGAAATTCTTAACCCTAACTGGTACATCTATATCAGTATTCTCTCCCCTAGCCCCACAAGGCTCAGGGAACGTTGAAGAAGGAATAGCGAACTGTAAGAGCCAGAGAACAGGGAGAAATGCTGTGAAATACTGTCTTCTGAACATGACACGGCTATTGTACTCAGGATCCCGTGGAAGCTGTAGTCACCTGCACAAGACGGAGCCATCCACACTCGAATACAGCTTAGGGAGGGGCTCATGAGGCTCCACTCCTCTCTGAAGAACTATTGGCAGTTGAAGGCTGCTGGAGGAAAATCATCTTTCTTCAGTTGGAAAGCCACTGGTAAGTTGCCTGTGCTACAGTAAATAACCCTACACTGATGCTCATGAAAGTAATTCAACTCAGTAGATCATAAAACACAACAAAACTCTAAATACACCAAATAAAACACATGAAAGTAGGAAAGAGATGTTCTAGGAAGAAGTGGTCCAGAGAGTTGGAAGAAATAAAGGGTAAAGAAATAGCCGGGCGGTGGTGGCGCACGCCTTTAATCCCAGCACTCGGGAGGCAGAGCCAGGCGGATCTCTGTGAGTTCGAGGCCAGCCTGGGCTACCAAGTGAGTCCCAGGAAAGGCGCAAAGCTACACAGAGAAACCCTGTCTCGAAAAACCAAAAAAAAAAAAAAAAAAAAAAAAAAAAAAGAAATAAATATACTTGTGTGTGTGTGTGTGTGTGTGTGTGTGTGTGTGTGTGTATGCATGCATGTATGAAACTGTCAAATAATAAAAACTTTTTTTAAAGAGAAAAGTTTGAGCATGAGCATTATCGTAGTTCAAATGTATAAGCTCATATGGAGTGGCACTATTAGGGGGTATGGCCTTGTTGGAGGAAATGTATCATTGTGGGGGTGGGCTTTGAGCTTCCCTATGCTCAAGCTATACCCAGCATCTCAATTCACTTCCTAATGCCTGCGGATCAAGATGTACAACTCCCAGCTCTTCCTCCAGCACCACATCTGCCTGAATGCCACTTGCCAGGATGCTGATGGACTAAACCTCTAAACTACAAGCCACCCCAATTAAATGTTTTCCTTTATAAAAGTTGCCATGGTCATGGTGTCTCTTCACAGCAATAGAAATCCTAAGACAACTGTGAAGGAAGTAATCATTCTTTTTTTTTTTTTTTTTTTTTTTTTTTCGAGACAGGGTTTCTCTGTGTAGCTTTGCACCTTTCCTGGGACTCACTTGGTAGCCCAGGCTGACCTCGAACTCACAGAGATCCGCCTGGCTCTGCCTCCCGAGTGCTGGGATTAAAGGCGTGCGCCACCACCGCCTGGCGGAAGTAATCATTCTTGCTCCCAACTCAATTTATACCAACTACACTAAATTAGTTTTACGTCCCTACACATAAGAAATCTTCATTAAGTACACTTTTATTAAAACTGAAACTGAAAGGATGAAAGGCATTAAGTGGAGATAAACTCAGAATCTAGCAAATATCCTTTTGGACAAAGTTCTCCATGTGTTATGTCCGCTCTACAATGTCTTCCAAATGGAATATTTAGTAACTAACCAGTTTCTAGCATGTTTTCTAGATTCTGCAGTCGTCATAGAATGCTTCTAGACATGTAGTATTTTTTCTTGTTAGTTGAGCCAAGAATTTCTCAAAGAAAAAGTAGAAGGCAGGGCTGGAGGGCATCTGGGCATGCCTGTCAGGGATTATCTTCAGTGCCTTGGTTGAGGTGTAAGTCCCTTCCCATTGTGGATGATGCAAATATTTGGTTGGGATCCGGACCTGTGTAACTAGAGAAAAAGAGCTAAGCAACAGCAAGCATTCATTGCTCTCTGCTTCCTGATTGTGGGTACAAAATGCCAGCTTTCCAAGCTCCTAATTCCTTAGCTTTCCTGCTGCAATAGACTATATCCTGGAACTGTAAGATGAAATGAATCCCATCTCTCCTGATTTGCTTTTGCCAGAAAATTTTTATCACAGCAACAAGAAAAGAAACAGCTGTAGAGATGGCTAAGTCAGCAAAGTGCTTGCTGAAAGCTTAAGGATCTGACTTTTGTCCCTCAGAATGCACATTTTAGAAAAATGTAACAGTAACAGGCACAGTAACATTCACTTGCAATCCCAGCACAGGGGAGGCAGAGGCAAGGAGGATCCCTTGGGCTTGCTGACTGACTAGTCTAACCAATCAACAAGTTCCAGAGTCAGTTAGAAACTGTCTCCTAAGATAAGGTGGAGAACTGAGGAATGTGCATGCTGTATCTACCTTGAACCTTACACAAACATGTCCAGATGTGCACAAACATCCATAATTTTACACACACACACACACACAGAGAGAGAGAGAGAGAGAGAGAGAGAGAGAGAGAGAGAGAGAGAGAGAGGAAAATAGCAAATGAATAAAATAAGCCAATACTTAAAGATACTAGAAAAAGAGACATTACAGAATTATCTGTCTCAAATACAGTTTACCATGTAGGCTTCTAGCATAAATATATCTATTTTTTAAGTCTTGGCTTCAACTGGTTCTGCAGTTTAATATTCTCTCTTCCTCAAGAATTAGTTCAGTGTCCTAGCCTGTATAATATTACTATATTTCAAGACAGATTACCAGTACCTAAAGTAGTAATATCAGCTCCCATACCTCTCTTTTCCCTTACTTGCTTTCCCCACTACTAAACAAAGATGAGTGTGGGGAGATGGCTCTGTGGCTGTTTGCAATGCAAACAGGAGAACCTAAGTTTGAATCCTTAGAACTCAAATAAAGCTAGGCTCAGCAGTAGTTCCAATATTCCTGCTGTGAGATGGGAGGAGACCTGAAAACTTGTGGGACAGCTAGCCTGTCTTAAACAAGGTAGAAGGCCAGGACCAACACCTGAGATTGTCCTCTGACTTCTGAATGTGGCATGTGCAATGTGTGTACATGTGCACAGACACAGACACACAGATGATTCTGATCCAGTTCAGTGCTAGAGTTTTTGCTTGTGCAGTAGGCCAGAGTTTGATGATCAGCACTGAAAAAATCAAATTTCTTTCTTTTTAGAGTGAAGAGGTATAAACCACTAAAGCAATTTTTTTTTTGCAATCAGCATATAGTATCTAACTATTTCTCTATGTACAACTATATAGGTAGGTAGAATATATCTGTTATTGGTTAGCTTGTTTAATTTTTAAAATTGTATTTATATTAGCCAGTATTTTACCCATATACTGTAAATGAACATTCTAGCAAATGAATTTTGGTGTCCCTCAAGTTTTCTTAAGGCTAAATTCTTGGAAGTAGGTTTCATGAGAAATGCTTAATTTAAATTTTGACTGAAAGAGTAAAAGACAAAATTATCCTCCAAGAAGACTGAAACCCATACTCTTCTGAATTTCTAAATTATCAATCTTGGGGAAGTGGGGAGGAGGGGCAAAGTCCTGATACTTGTTTTTCTAATCCACTCACATATGACATGAAATTCACCTAACGGGCAAGGGTAGGGGGCAGGCAGCAGGGCAAGCAAACACTAACCATTATTTTTCCAAGATAACAAACGAACTCTCAATAGTAGATGGTTCTCGCTCAGCAACCCCAAGAAAACCTCGAGGGTGCTTTGGTATTCAGTATCTGAGGGTTTCAAAAAGCTATACTGAAGGGTATATTAAACCAGACAACAGAGAGGGAGGAGGGATATATGGGGGGGGGTCGTCAAGATCATGATGGGGAAACCCACAGAGACAGCTGACCCAAGCAAGTGGGAGCTCACGGACTCTGGACTGGGGAGCCTGCATGGGACCAAACTAGGCCCTCTGAATGTGGGTGACAGTTGTGTGGCTTGGTCTGCTTGTGGGGCCCCTGGTAGTAGGACTAAGATTTAATCTCTGGTCCATAAACTGGCTTTTGGAGCCCATTCCCTATGGTGGGATACCTTGCTCAGCCTTGATGCAGCAGGGAGGGGTTTGTCCTACCTCAATTTGATATGCCAGGCTTTGTTGACTCCCCATGGGAGGCCTTACCTTTGCTGAGGAGTGGTTGGGAGTGGGGCGGGGAGGGGGGAGAAGGGGGCAATGGAGAGGAGGGGAGGGAGGGAAACTGTGATTGGTATGTAAAATGGAAAAAAAAAAGTTGTAATTAAAGAACAAAACAAAACAAAAACCCCACACACACAAGTCTAGATACACTATTTTGGATACAACTTACATGAAGAAGGAAATTGATTTGGGGCTTACAGATATTTTTCAATGCCTAAAGTCCTTCAGTCACCTGTGAAAGGTTATCTTTAATATCTTTCTATTTCTTAAAAATTTTTTTTTGTAAATAACTGTATATCTTAGTTGCTTTTCTATTGGTGTGAAAAGAGACACCATGACCAAGGCAACTTACAGAACAAAGAGTGGATGGGGGATTGCTTACAGTTGAGGGGGGTGAAGAAACAAAAGGGGAAAGAACTACCTAGGAAGGAGGAGGGCTTTTGTAACCTCAGAGCCCACCCACAGTGACACACCTCCCCTCCCCACAAGGCCACACCTCCTAATCCTCCCCAAATAGTTCTACTAACTATGGACCAAGCATTCATGTATATAAGCTTATGGAGTCATTCTCATTCAAATCACCACACTGTACCACTGTGCCCACCTTTCTATTGAAACTGTTATGATTTTCAGATGTACTGTCAAGATTTATTTAGTTTACATACTGTCTTTAACATCTGTTCCTTGGAAGCATTTCTGAGAAGACTAATGCTTTTTTATTTCTTACTATAAAGATAATATACATTTATATTGTATATATGGGGCTATGGATAAAAGGAGAGAGATTCCATCACCCTACTCTAACTATGGTGTGTTTTTACATTTTCTTATGTTTTTTTCTGAGCAAATGCATTTTAGTTTTAGTCAAATTCTAAATCTGCAGGTTTTCTTTTCTTAACAATGTAGGAGAAGGCTTATGATAGAATACTTCTTAATGTTTTAACTTTCAGTTGGAATTTTAAGCACAAATATTATTTTAATCTACATAACTAATATTTTCCTTTGCTTATGATGAATTTCCTGTAATGAACAGGTAAAATAATCTTGCAAGGACACTGTAAAGGTTAAATGAGAAAAGATAAATGAAAACTTACCTAACAGTTTATAGTTATAGACCATAGAAACTAATTCTTTTTTTAATAGATAAAATTTAAAAGATCTATTTCTATTTTTAGTGTGTTTGTGTGTGTGTGTGTGTGTGTGTGTGTGTGTGTGTGTGTGTGTGTGTTTACAAGTGAGTGCAGTTGTGGGCAGAAGCCAGAGCTTCATACTCTCCTGGAGCTGAGTCACAGGTTACCTGACAGGGGCTCTGGAACTGTCCTCAGCAAGAGTGCAAGCTCTTAACCACCAAGTCATCTCTGTAGCCCTTAGAAAAATTACTTCTGAGCCATCTAGTCCCTGGAATAATTCTATAGAAATAGAGGTATCAATACACTTACAGCTAAGTCATTTAGCAATGTAGAACCTTGCCAGGAGGATCACATCATCTTGGAGTTCGTTAGAAATGCAAATACTCAGGCCCTGATTCACAATCCACACTTAGCAAGTTTGGAAGTAAACTCAAAGCAGCACTTTTTAAAATTCTGCTACCTACTTGAATGACCTGGAAAAACTAACAGAGCAAGGCAGAATCCTAAGAGGAACCAACATCTACTAATCACCATCAATGCAAAAATAAATATATCATGTAATTTTTAGCAATGTATTAGAAATCACTGCCAAGGTGCTGGAGAGATGGCTCACTTTGCAAGTATGAATGCCTAGAACCCAATGTTTTAAAAGCCATGTATAGTGGTACACACATGTAATCTCAGACCTGGGGAAGCAGAGATCCCTAGGGCTTGCTGACCAGCTAGCCTAACCTTTGTGGAGAATTCTGTGTCAATGAGGGCCTATCTTCAATGGCGCCTGATGGAACAACACTCAAGGTTATTCTTTGGCCTCAACATCCACACATACACCTGTACCCACATTAACATGAATATGCACACAGACACGAAAAAGAAAATACAGCCAAACCTAAAGTTATACTACAGTGTATCTTTGGAGCTGGAAAGAAGAAATTCATTCATATTTCAAATGAACTTACTTTTTCCCACATCAATATAGCTTAAAGCGAATCAAGAACCAAAGTTCTAGAAAATACTAAAAGCCCACCACTTTTCAACCCAATTCCTTGTTCTTCAATGCCTATATTTAGGAAAAAACTAAAAACAAAACAAAAAGCAACTATTAGTTATAGCATCTACTGAAGACTTAGTAAGAAACTTTAATCAAATAAAATTTCAAGTTATAGTCAAGTCAGATGTTTTATTTAATCAAGGTAAATGGTTAAAAGAAAATGATTGGTTGGAGAGACTAGTCTATTTGATCAGAATTTCACCTTATTTCTTTCTCTAAGTCAATAATCTTAAGGTACTAACAGTAAGCAAAACAAAATTTATTCTGTGCTGTGGGATGGTCTGTATGTCAAATTGCTCTGATTGGTCAATAAATAAAACACTGATTGGCCAGTGGCCAGGCAGGAAGTAGGTGGGACAAGGAGAGAGGAGAGTTCTGGGAAGCAGAAGGCTGAGGCAGAGAAACACTGCCAGCCGCCGCCATGACAAGCCGCATGTGAAGACACCAGTAAGCCACAAGCCACGTGGCAAGGTATAAATTTATGAAAATGGATTAATTTAAGATATAAGAACAGTTAGCAAGAAGCCTGCCATGGCCATACAGTTTGTAAGCAATATAAGTCTCTGTGTTTACTTGGTTGGGTCTGAGCGGCTGTGGGACTGGTGGGTGACAGAGATTTGTCCTGACTGTGGGCAAGGCAGGAAAACTCTAGCTACAATTCTGGCAAAAGAATTTCTTTCTTTTTCTTGTTTTTCTTCTAGTTTTTGTTTGTTTGTTTGTTTTTTGTTTTTTTACTATATTGAACTTTGAACCTGGGTACATGGGTACACAGGCAGGACTGACAATATCCTCTGCCCCATCCATCCATCCATCCATCCATCCATCCATCCATCCATCCCTCCATCTATCTGTATGTGTCTGCATATACACATGCACACACACTCATGTGTATGTGCATGCATATGGAGGCAGGCCAGAGGTCAATGGTACGTTATTTCCCTCATTATATTTGCTTCTTTTCCAGTACTGGAGCCACAACTATCACCATACCCTACTTTTTTGTAGATATAGAGAATCTGAACTCAGGTCTTTAGACTTTCATGACAAGCTCTTTACTGACTTGGATGTCTCTCCAGACTCCAATAAGTCTTTTTAGTGTTAGTGGTTGGATAAGAAAATAATCATTCTTGGGCCTGCAAAGCCACTCAGCAGGTAAGTATTTGCCCCATGAGCCTGATAATCTGAACTTGATCTGCAGAACCCATGCAAAAGTGGAAGGACAGGAATTCACAAAGGACGCCACATCTCCACATGTGTATTCATGACACATGTGCCCGCCCCCACATAACACACAATAACAGTCAATTAAAAAACCTTTAAGTCACTGTCCTGCTATCCAGGGCAGCCATTACACACACACACACACACACACACACACACACACACACACACACACACACACTCATTATAAAGAGTCTAAAAGGCAACACGATTGATTTTTGTGGTGCTGGAGGTGGAACTCTGGTTTATAGTCTACCAATAATTTACTCCCCCAGACTAATATAATGGTTTTTAACAAGATGGAAAATTATATAATCAGCAATCAAGACCATAGTTAATATAAAAACATTCTTGTTGAGTGTTGTGCCACATGCCTTTAATCTCAGCATTTGGGAAGGAGAGGCAAATGGATTTTTGTGAACTCAAAGTCAGCCTGGTCTACACAGCAAGTTCCAGGCAGCTAGGGCTATATAGTGTACCGCTGCCTTAAAAACAAGCCAACCAAATAAACAAGACAAACAAACCCCAAAACAAACAAACAAATACTACAACAAACCTGTTCTTATTAAAATTAATCTTAAAACTGCAAACTAATTATAACATTACTAGTAACATTATCACCATTTGAAATTGTTTTGTGGTATATTTTATGTATGTTTACTACACACTCTCTATAAAAAATCACATAGTAATATATATTAACATATACTAGATAAACAGTACACACTCAAGTCTAATTCTGACCTGAGAAGCAATTGGTAGGCTTTCATGCTGAGCTACTTCCTACTAAATCCTATACTTTCAAGTAAGACTCTCCATTAGTGGGTCTATCAACCAGGAAACTAGAAAAGTATTTCTCTACATCAGAACACATACATGAGAAAGGGATAGGTAGCACAAGGGGGAACTGATGCTATACACACAGGGATAGTAGTAACGTCGTCTCAATAGTTACTTTATTCAAAGTTATTCCCTGTTACCTTTCCTCTATTAATTCCTGGTGAACAATAAATACATTTCTGTACCTGATATGTGGTCAGCTTACTCATTTTTTTTCTTTTTCTTTTCTTTTTTAACGTTTGCAAAACATCAATGCCATTGGACATTTGTGGTGGGTGTCCTCTACAATAGTCCGTTATGACACCACCTTCCTGCTAAAGACTTAAAGTGTTTGCTTCTAAAAAACAGAATACAGCAAAGTGATGGCAGGTTACACGATTTCAAAGAGAAAGGTTTCTGTCAAGCTTTCCTCTCTGATTCTATTGGAAATCACTTAGCATTTGATAAGCCAGTCACTCTTAAGGTGAGGCTCATTTGGCAAGGAACTCAAGTATCTAGCCAACAGAAACAATCCGAGGCCCACCAAAAGCCAAAAGTAATCAGTTTGGAAGCTGATTTTTCTGTCAGTCAATCTTGTTCTGGCTATAACCACCACCACAGCCACATCAGACAGTATGAAAACTGCAGCTTTTTAAGACACCCCAAGGAAGAACACACCAAGCTCAGCTTTCCTGGTCTACATGAACTGTGAGATAATAAATCCTGTTTTAAGCTATTTAATATTAAAGTAACTTGTTACACAACAACTGATAACCAACACAAGTTTTTAGATGTTTTGTTTGTTTTAGTGATAGGTTCTCAGTAAGTAGCTTGGGTTCCTTCTGAACTCACTATGCCTGGAATTTCCCCTCCTTCAGCCTCAGAATCCTGAGTGCTGAGATTGCTGGAGAATTTTACTATGTATTCTAAAGATGATCATTCAAGAGCATATGCATCTCATACTATTGTTATATGTTATACAGATGTTCTTTTTGTTTGGCAGTATTAGGAATTTTAAAAATCTTAACCAACCAAACAAAACCACTCTATCTATGGAATCTGTAGTGGTTTAAATAATAAATGTCCCCATAGTCTTGGGCATCTGAATATTTGGTCCCCAGTTGGTAGTGCTGTGTGGCTTGGAAGGTGTGGTCTTATTGAAAGAAGTATGTCACTGGGGTTAGAGTTTGAGAGTTTAAAGAACTGAACCATTTTTAGTTTGTTCTCTCTGCTTATGGTTCAAACAGAGCTTTTGTTGTTTGCTGCCATACCTCCCAACAATAATGGACTCTTAGCCCTCTGGAACCATAAGCCCAAACAAACTCTTTATTCTATAAGTTGTGCTCATGCTGTTTCATCATAGCAATGAAAACATAACCGATCCTTACATTATCCATATCCTTACATTAGAATTATTCTACTTAGGAACACTTCTATTTACATTATTTCAATTGAATCTTATGAACAATTGTACATGGTCTGTGTAAAAGCAGATATTATTTAACTTATACCCTCTGTTTAAGGATTTTATAGTTTAATTGAATGTTTTTATACTGAAATTCTTAAAAATTTGTTTAGTCTCATACATCTGGCTATTTCTTTTATTATTTAGATCTCCTCCCTTTTCAAGTTTCCTCCCAAAGAATAAAGATGTGAGAAAAATTCTTAGAAATTGCAAAAAAAAAAAAAAAAAAAAAAAAAAAACCACACACACACACACAAACACACACACATACAGGGGGGAAGGAGAGTCAATAAGTGTGTGAATGGGAATAAGAAAAAGTAATGGGAGAAGGGAATATGAACACAATACACTGTCTACAAAGAAACTGTCAAAAATAAAAATAAAGGAAATGCTAATAGCAATGTTGGGATGTTGCAGTATCTTCTCAAATATTCACACAGCTGAAAAACAGCAGCCCAGAGAACCAACTGTCATAGAGGAAGGAATAGCATAAAACCAAAAATCAAGTCAAGAGTAATTTAAAGGCAATATTTAAGCAAATGCTTCACCATTCAACTGAAGTCTATTTTTAGCTGGTCTTTCTGAATTATTCACCTCAAATATTTACTAAGCAGCTACTAAGTGCCAGAAACTATCCCTGATGCTGATTAAGATGAGAAACAAAGTCGTCACTGCACCTTTCCTGCTCTCTCAAGGATTTGTAGGCTAGGAAAAGAAGGTAACTTTGACATGACATAATAAGCATTATAATGAAAGAAGAGAGAAAGAAGTGGGGGGAGATGGAAAAGAGAAGGACAAGTCCTATATCAAAAAGATAAAGGGCTTTATAAAAAGATGCAATTATCTTGGAATTTAAAAGACTAATAGAAATTTATCAGGTTTCCTTCCAAATAGAGAAAAATCAATATTCCAAAGCAAAGTGGGAAAAAGTCGTGCTGAAATACAAACAAAAATTCTTGTGTCAAAAGACAGCTAGGGCTAATCTACTTCTTAGAATTTTGACCACAAAACAAAACAAAATACACACAATTAGCATGTACTATATGGCTGACACTGTGTGTGTGTGGTATTAGTAACAATGCAGAAATATAAGATTACGCTCCTGGCCTCAGGGAACTTAAGTCTCACAGAATTTAGGAACATGTATCATTCATTATTAATTACAGTGACTCTAAACTGTCTGTGAAACTTTTTTCTTATCACTTGTGAGAGTCACATTCTTTGTGATCAGTAGTTTCTGATGTGTAAAGAGAATCTTAAGTCTATAACTCAGAAGATTGTAATGAAACTTGATATAAAAATTACCATTATTGCTATGACTATTATTATCCTATTTTTTTGTAGTTCTAAGGCATTTTATTACAAAAATTGGTACTCACTCATACATAGACTAATAGGGACTTACAATTTATCATACATTTACTTCATATTTTAGCTTGACCTTCTAGTAAGTCCATAAGTTTTACTAATTCTGGCTGCTGTATAATGAGATCCTCCATTGTCTGGGTGGTTTAAGAACATGATTTGTCAATGAGCATTTATAGTCTTTTCTTTATTGGCATTTGAGCTGACAACCAACATTGATGCCACCTCCTGTTTTATCATTTTGGGTTCAAATCCACCACTGAAGTCAGATTTTGATAGACTTAGAAAAACCAGTTTTACTTGAGGCTCCAACAGTCTGTGACTCCTTAGCAGCAATGGTCAGTCTGACTGTTACCACTATACTGGTTATGGCTCCCCTCCATAACAGGACAATGTGCACTTATTCCAGCCTAAGCCAGCCGCCACGCACCACCATCACTACTAAAAAAGAAGAAATACAAGTATTACTAATGTAATTATCAACTAAGGCATGAAGTACCCCCTACTCTATGACATTTAAAGAAGAAAAGAATACTGAAAACAAGTTCTAATCCATTTACCTGATGATACAATCTAGGATGATGTTATTTGAGTACTAGCAGGCTTTTCAGCTCTGCATATATGTATGCTTAAGAAGTATTATTCATAACAGGGCTGGAGAGTTAGCTTGGGGTTAAGAACACTTGGGACTTTTGCAGAGGACCTAACTTCAATTCGCAGCACCCACATGGTAGCTCACAACCATCTGTAACTCCTGTTCCAGGGGATCTGACACCCTCTTCGGACCTCTGAGGGTACCAGGCACACAGTGGTATACAGACACACACACACACACACACACACACACACACACACACACACACACAGTAATATATACATTTAAAAAAAGAAGTAATACTCAGTAACAGAAAAAAGGCTTAGCCGGGCGGTGGTGGCTCACGTCTTTAATCCCAGCACTCAGGAGGCAGAGCCAGGCAGATCTCTGTGAGTTCAAGGCCAGCCTGGGCTACCAAGTGAGTTCCAGGAAAGGCGCAAAGCTACACAGAGAAACCCTGTCTCGAAAAACCAAAAAAAAAAAAAAAAAAAAAAAAAAAAAAAAAAGAAAAAAGAAAAAAGGCTTAATTCACTTTGTGCATAAAATATAAAAACAATAACTAAGAAGGTAATTTACAGTGAAGGAGATATTGCAAACGAGATAAAGAATGGAATATGTAGTCATTAATGAAAAAAGAAAGAAAAACACAGGTTGCCTGAAATGACTAAGTATATAATCATAGAAAGGGTGACTGGTGTTTAAAATTGGGGGAAAAAATCAGGGGAGCCTCTATGATAAGATTTAGAAAACAATGCTTTGGAGGAAGTTCATTATCAATTATTTTAAACCTACTTAAAATTCATTTTTAACAAACTGGACTGATTTATTTATCATCATTATTATGTATTTATGGTGTGTATATATATGCAGGCAGTCACACATAGCAAGCATGTGGAGTTCAAAGGACAACCATTGGGAGTTAGTTCTTATCCACCTTTAATGGTTCCAGGTCACCAGAGCTACTCAGAAAACTACATGCTTAGCTACCCACCTTATGGCTAAAAATTAATTTTTATGGGACCACAACACCCAAAGTTTTGGGAACTTCTTTAAGCTAAATTTTCTTCTATAAAGTTCAAGGCATTCAAACATTCAACAAACTGAATTCAGTAAGAATGGTTTCTACTGAATCTGAGATCCCCAAGGGAAGGTATGGCACAGATAAAGCAAAATATGAAACTTTCATCAAGATGCAATTAAAAACCCAGAACAGAGTGGTGGTGGTGCACACTTTTAATCCCAGCACTCTGGAGGCAGAGTAGGGCGGATCTCTGAGTTCAAGGCCAGACTGGTCTACAGAGCAAGTTCCAGGACAGCCAGGACTAAACAGAGAAACTCTTGTCTCAAAAAAACAAAAATAAAAACAAACAAACAAAAAAACTTACAACAATTATTAATCTTTAAGTACATTTAAGACAATTATATTACATTTTTTTATTTTTTGGTTTTTCAAGAAAGGATTTCTCTGTGTAGCCCTGGTTGTCCTGGAGCTTGCACTGTAGACCAGGCTGGTCTCAAACATGCAGAGATCCACCTACCTCTTCTGTCTCTGCCTCTTAAGTGCTGGGTTTAAAGGTGTGGACCACCACCATCTGGCTATATTACATTCTTATGCAAGAAAGATGTGAGTATACAGAAATGTTCAACACAGAGAAAACAACTGGAGTTAACTCTTTTAATTCTTACCTATTCCTTTCTTAATTCCCTAAAACCATAAAAAACACTCTCCTAGAACTTCTTTATCAAGTTATTGACTTCTAGTTGCAAACTTGACTCTGAGTTTCAAGTGCCCAATTCTCAAAGAGAAAATGAAGAACACTTGAAATCCTGACTAATTCAACAGCATTAAAACAATGGGCAAATCTTTTATCTGAAGATTGAAATACAACAATGTGAAAGTTTTCTAAATAAAATCAAACTCTGATTTTAAATTCTGCATTAAATTTTATTTAATGTGGCTTAAGGATCCAAAGAGTACTATGTTTAATATAACCAACTTTGGCACAGGCTCCTTAAAGGTAATGGAGAAGCAGAAATAGTATAGCAACTACAAGTTAAAGGCTAGACTTTAGAATCTAAATAAGTTAGCTTCAAATTCCTCCTCTTGTTTCAAGCCGTACTTTTAGTGAACTACTAATATCCTAAGCTATCATTTCTTCATCAATAAGATAAAAATTGTATTCTTGAGTTTTTTCAAGAGTATTAAATATGAGAACGAAAAACAAACATGTAAAACACACACAGTTGACAAATGTTTAAAAGGAGATCACTTTCCTATTTCCTTTTCTATTACAAATTTAAAGGTCAGTGATAAGCGCAGCAATATCATTGAGAATGGAAACAAAAACTTGCTCTTGGACTTTGAGTAAAGATTCTTCATTTAATTTAATCCTTGATCAACAGAACATATTATAGCCTAGCCAGAGTTTTACTCTTTATTTCCCTATCTGCTAGTCAGCTGGACATCTTTGTTGGATGTACCTGTCACTTAGTTACTTACCTATTCTTGCAACAAACACTTGTGGTAGCTTATTACAGACAACAAAGATTTTAAATACTGGACTTCTATGTTATATTCAAATAACAGCAAACGACCATGCTGACCTAATTGAGTGGCTACAATTTTTTCCACAAGCCATCTAATTTTACTCTTCATGTGCACAAGTTTGTTCAGGTTATAAAGGAGTAGGATTGGGCAAACAAGAAAACTGCCTCAACTACTGCTGGCAGGCAAAGAAGTACAACACATTTCCAACTGAAAAAAAAAAAAAAAGCTGAAAGAAATTAAGGCTTAAAAGAAGGAAAGCCATCCTCCCTGTGCTCACAGATGGGAGACTTCCCGTTGTAATGACACTCTTCCCCCAAACAGATCCACAGATAACAAATCCATAACCAAATCACAGCTGCATATTTTGTAAAAATTGATTTGACCTTAAAATTCCTATAAATATAAAAGACATCCATAAGGACAGACACATAGATTAAAGTAATAAAAACTGAGTCCAAAATAAATCCTTAAATATATTTTCAACTAGGCCCTCAGGACTGTTAGAAAACTACACTACCAATAAGCCATGCCCCAGCCCTGACTATGTTTTATTAATTTTTTTAAAAGTCAACTGCATTTTTATTTATTGTATTTGTGTTTGGGCATCTGTGTGTCATAACACATGTCTGTAGGTCGGAAAAGAACTTGTAGGAGTTGACTCTCTCTTTCCACTATGTGGGTCTTGGAGATGGAACTCAGGTCATTAGGCATGATGTCAGGCAACTTATTCCCCCTCCTCCCCAAGCCACTTGCCAGCCTGGCATTTCTTTTCCTATGGTTTTATTAAATAAGGTCTCATAACATGGCTCAGTATGGCCTGAAACTTGTAGTCCTCCTACCTCAGACTCTCAAATACTGGGATTAAAGATGCATGTATCACCATGCCTAGCTTTGAAATACTTTTGACAAGAGTGTAAAAGACAGTCATTCAGTAAATATGAAGAATCTTTTCACAAATCATGATGGACAACCACAGTACACGTAGAAGTGTGAAGTTGGGTCTATTTCACACTATATGCAAGAAAAAAACAAACCCCAAACAACAACAAAAACTTGAAATGAATCAGAGACTTAAATGTAAGAACCAGAACAGGGGTAACTTCTCATGTCTAGGATTACCCAGTGCTTTCTTAGACATGACATCCAAAACACAAGCAACCAAAGGAGACAATAAAAACAAATAGAATGTGAGAAATACTTCACATATGTGAGGAGTCTTGTCCTGAAATTTTTTTTAAACCCTGTAAGACTAAAAACCCCGATAAGCCAATTTAAAAATGGGCAAAGTCAGATAACAAGAAGTACAAGGAATGTTGGTGAGACCGCTCAGTAGGTAAAGGTACTTGAGGCCAAGCCTGATGACCTGAGTTCTTAGAACCCACATGGTAGAGAGAGAGAAAACTCCCATAAGCTGTTTTCTACATGTGTACTATGGCACCCCCTCCTCCTGCCACACACACAAAATGACTAAATGTAAGAAAAAATTCTTTTAAGAAGTACCAGCAAAAATGTAAGGAAATTAGAATCCTAACAGAAATGTAAAATGATGCAACTACAACAGAAAACAGTTTGATAGTTTCTCAAAGAGCTAAACTCTTTATTGTTATTGTGCAATCTAAAAGTTCCACTTCTATATATGTATCCAGGAAAACTGAGGTGTGCATTCACAGATATATTCATAAATGTGCACATGAGTTTTATATCAACATTATTTAATTATCCAGAAAGCAAAAGTGACTCAAACGTTCATTTTGTCTGAGTGATAATCTCTAAGTAAAATGTGGCATATCCATACTATATAAACTATTCAGCCACAAAAATGAATGCAATCTTAAGGCAGGGGAGATGGCTCAGTGGGAAGAGTACTTGCTGAGCAGCAGGAACTGGAATTCAAATCCACAGTACTCATGTGAAAATGTGGGTGTAACTAGCCACATGCTAGCCTATAACCTAAATTCTATCTCAGGCAAAAACAGGAAAGTATTTTAATCTTGGTGGGGGTGGGTGGGTGGGTGAGATGAGTAGATGAGTGTGATGTCACCTTTGCTAGTAATGAAAAAATAAACCCATAAAGTCATGATAGGAAGAAAGAAGGAAGATAGATGGGGAAAACAGGATGTAAATGTTTTAATTAAAAATTAAAAAGCCACAAACTTACAAAATGAATTATCAACTGTAGTAGACACAGCTGTCCATTTTTGAGATTACTGAAAATGCATATGTGAGAATATAATACCACCTTGGGAGGCATATTTATATTAGATATGAGTTAAAGTCAAACCTTACATAAGTGATTATTATTTGGGATACTCCATCTAGGGTATAATAGCTAAGCTGTGTTGTAAAGAGTACTTATACAATATTAGAGTAACTTAAATTGATTAAATTACTTTTGTTTTGTTTTAAAACAGAGCCTCACTGTGTAACCTCAGTTGGCCTAGAACTGACTTTATTGACTAGGATGGCCTTGAACTCTTAGAGAGCTACCTGCCTCTGCCTCCAGAGTACTGAGATTAAAGGCACGTGGCACCAAGCCTGGAGAATTTAATCAATTCTCATCAAATACTTTCCTCTCTAACAATCCATTAAAGTGTCACAAATTAGCACATTTGTTTGAAAGTATGTGCAACAATATATTTTCAAGTAACACTCAGAAAATTTGCTGCCAACTGACCAAAAGAACAAATATTTGCTAAAGAATTAGTCTAAATATATATACAGCATGCTTCTGTGCAGTCAGGGTGCTTTTAAGCATTATGTGAGATACAGTTGATTATTTAGAATATTCTTTTAAAATATAAGATACTTTCAGGAACACATCAATCAGTTCCAATTTTTTAAATTTTATTCTACACACACTTGTTTTCATGTTGTTATTTTTTTTTCACAAGTTTCCTTCCAATTGCACATATAGTGCCTGCTTCCTAATTCCTCTCTCAATTTGATGGCCTAAGAATATCAAGCAATTCCCTCTCCATTTTTCAAAAATAAATACATCTCTCCCTTCTAGCACTAGTTTCTCACATGATTCCTTACTCTTTTATACTTTTCAGGTGAGTTTTGTAAAATCAGGTGCCACGTGGGGCTGGAGAGATGGCTCAGTTGTTAAGAACACTTGCTGCTCCTCAGAAGTCCTGTGTTAAGTTCCCAGCACCTCTATCAGGTGGCTCACAACAGTTCCAGGGGATCTGACACACATTCTCTTCTGGCCTCTGCAGGCACCTGTGTACATATGGCACAGATTCAGACAAGCAGGCACACGCACATACACATAAATAAAAATGAATTTTAAAAACATTGACGGAGCCATGTTAAAATCAACTGCTCAATTATTTCTGATGAATCTGTCTGATTGTTTTATAATTATTCCTGTATTTAAAACTTTTGAAAAGCTACTGGCATTTTAATTATGATTGTAAAGATAATCCCCTTGTGGTGGTTTGAATAAGAATGGCCTCCATAGGCTCCTATATTTGAATGCTTAGTCATAAGGGAGTGGTACTGTTTGAGAAGGATTAGAATATGTGGCCTTGCTGGAGTAGATGTGCCCATGCTGGAGGAAGTGTGTCACTGGGTGGGGGGGAGCAGAGGGACGGGGGGGGGGGGGGGGGCGGGCTTTGAGGTTTCAAAAGCCCAATGTTAGGCCCAATCGCTCTCTCTGCCTACAGATCAGGATGTAGCTCTCAGCTATTGTTCCAGCACCTGTCTGATGCCATGCTCCCCACCATGATGGTAATGGACTAAGCCTTTGAAACTGTAGGCAAAGCCCAATTAAATGCTTTCTTTCATAAGAGTTGCCGTGGTCATAGTGTCTGTTCACAGAAATAGAAAAGTGATTAAGGCACCCCTTATGAACTAAGTAACAGTTCTCACTATACTATTTCATTATATGTATGATTTAATAAAAACAGAAGAGCCACTTTTGAGATTATGCTACGTAAACAAATATACCAGGGATGCTAAGTGCATGCCAATATAGTCAATATACTGGGAAATTAAGCATTAGGAAAATATGGTACTATTATCTTTTTCAAAATCCATTCCCTCCAGAATATGTAAAGTGATACACATTTTGATAAACTACATTTTTATTCATAGACAGCCAAAGCTGACTGAACTTGTATTTCAAACTCCAATGTCCATATGTATGAAACTTGGAAATTAAGAAGACATCTTTAATTGCCTTTATTCTCCATTACCCATTCTATCTACGTATGATCTCTGAATGCCTTAATACCTGCTAGGAGTTTCCTTCTCTACATTCTCAGTATCTTAACTGAAAACCTCATCAACTCTCATTAGCCTCCATGACATCTTTTCTTCTCACTACTAATCAAGACTTAAAAGAATAAAAACTGTAACTGATGACTTAATAATTTCCCTATCCCCTTACCTTTAAAGGAAAACACACTATTCATAGCAATGTGTGTGTACATGTGGTGTGTGGGGAGCACTTCACCCATGCATACATATGTGGAGGTCTGAGGCTCCTCCCCTATTACTCTCCACCTTGTTTTTTGAGGCAGGGTTCTCATTAAACCTGCAGCCTGCTGATTCAGCCTAACTGGTTGGTCAGTGAGCTGCCAGGGTCAGGATCCACCTGCTCCTACCCTGTCAGTGATGAGGTAATGGGCGCACACCAGTGCTGCTAGCTTTAAAGTGTGTGCTGAGAAGGTGAACACAGGTCCTCATACGAGCACAGCAAGCCCTTAACCCACTGAGCCGTGCCCCCAGCTCCAGGTAGACACAGTTCTCTACCATCTGTGTCCTGCCCTGTCTGTGGCTTTAAATCTATTTTTCACCGCCTTTTCAAGCCTGTGCCATCATGGTTTCGAAAATCCAACTATTGCTCCAGGCTCACAAGTCTGACTAAAGCCTATGAATTACATAGCATCCCTCCTTAGAAAGGCTTTCCTCACTTCCTTTCCTACCGCACTATTGTAAACTAGGTTCTCTAACAGTGTCTCCCTGCCCCCCCCAACCCCATGCTCCTACTGAACTTTCTCTGTTGATCCTTATCACAGCACTACAGCACCTACAAAATGACCATTACTCATCTATCTATACGCTTTATTAGACTCTAAGGTCTTAGTGGATAGAATGAAGGCTTTTATTTCACCATTTCCAATGTCAGCAGTTTCTGAGCTGAAGCAGAAAACACACCCAATGTTTGATGACCAGAAGAATGGAAACTAGATCAAAGCCATGTACATAGCACACTAAACATTTTGTATTTCGAAAATTAAGACTAACTAACATGGTTTTCTAAGATCAAGCCTGGCCACCTAAATTAAAAACCTGGGACCCAAAGACTGAAGGAGAGAATGAATTCCTCCGAGATGATCATGTACACATGCCATAGCATATGTGTGCCCAAACACACACATGTACATGTATGCACTAAATAAATATAATTTAAAAATTAAAAATAAAAAAGACTAAGTAATAGGTCTTATCTAGAAAATGGTTTCTGTGTCCACTACATTACAGTTATGAATTTCTTTACTACTTAGGCAAATAAAAGATTGATTATCCCTTAAAAATCAACTATATTCCTAACAATAGCACTTTTATTTTTGAATCTAACTCATTCAATTTGTCTTGCTTTACTAGTCCAAAGACTCCCAAAGCCTGAGATAGTTTATAGAAGAAATGAATTTGGTTTAATAACTGGCCTACCTATTGCTTGGCTAGTAACTAGAGTAGATCTTACAAAAATTTCACTGCATATCTCCAAATGATATGTATAATTTGAAAAGCCATGATTTTTACCATCAAAATAATTTAAATATTGAAAACAGCCACAATATTGGGAGGAGAGAAATTTAAATGACCTAAAAATAATCTTAATAGAATTGGAGCATTCTACATGGATAGTAAAATTATTTTTCTCTTTAAATCAAGACATCAAGGAAAATAGATTATGGCAGGGCAAACTATTATTGGAACTCCATATAAAGAGCCATAAAAATGTTCAAACCTAGGCTGGGCGTTGGTGGCGCACGCCTTTAATCCCAGCACTCGGGAGGCAGAGCCAGGCGGATCTCTGTGAGTTCGAGGCCAGCCTGGGCTACCAAGTGAGCTCCAGGAAAGGCGCAAAGCTACACAGAGAAACCCTGTCTCGAAAAACCAAAAAAAAAAAAAAAAAAAAAAAATGTTCAAACCTTTTAACTTTGTGTTTACTGGACTCTACTTTATATGGATAAAGACCTGAAAATGGGGTCCCCCCCCATCCCAAACTGGACAGATAAAGATGCTCTCTGCCTCAAGATTTATTTAAAAAAAAAAAAAAGTAAAAGCAAATAAAACATTTAGTAGTAGAATGAAAAGCTATGGTTCATCTATAACAAATTAATAGGTAACATCTGAAATACTATGAATAAAACATAAAAAACTAAGAAAGCCTTTATGATATGTTCTTAAAACAATGTGTATGTATGTTCATACTACACACACACATATATACATACATATATAATATAGTTACATATACTTATATAACTATTGTTATTGAATAATCTACTAGGAAAATAAAATTTCAACTACAAAGTTCCATATTTTCAAAATAGCATATGGAATTCTTAAATTTCTCCTAAAATGAAAAGCAAAACACATTGAGAAATCTTCAATGTTAATATTCTTGAAAGAGTTTAGCAGCAAATTTATAATTGAGCCTTGCCTGCCATACCAGAACACTATACACAGTTCTGACTAAAGTGTATAAAGCAGCTGTAAGTTTATTATAATTGAGCCACTTTAATTTCAGGTTTGAGACTCTTCCATCTGAAGACAGAGGGCAGTACAGGGAACCCTGACAACACTAGAACCAAGAGTGATTAGGTAAGATTTAAAGCTATAAGAAATACTTGCTCTTTCATCGCCAATACCTTCCAATTCCTAATATGCACAGACAGATTATGCAGATCATTGAAGCTGGGGGCTATCAATTTGTCTTTTAAAAATGTATACTGGAACAAACCAATAAAAAAATGAGCTATACATCTGAAAGGAGAATTCACAAAAAGAATATGAATTGCTAATAAACAAGTGTTCTATATCATTAGCCATCAGAGAAATAGAAGCTAAAACTTACTTTGAGGTTACATCTCACCCTGTAAAATGGCCAAAATCAAGAAATAAATTTGTGAGTCATCATTATATAGGTAGTGTGTAATAAATCACGCGAACCAAGGTTGAAGGACTACCTTGGGTGCTGTGGGATGTTCTGTATGGCAAATGTGTTGCTCTGATTGGTCAATAAATAAAACACTGATTGGCCAGTGGCTAGGCAGGAAGTATAGGCGGGACTAACAGAGAGGAGAAAAGAAAGAACAGGAAGGCACAAGGAGTCACTGCCAGCGCACCAGGACAAGCAGCATGTGAAGATGCTGGTAAGCCACGAGCCACGTGGCAAGGTATAGATTTATGGAAATGGATTAATTTAAGCTATAAGAACAGTTAGCGTCTCTCTCCCTATATTTATTCAATATAGTACTAGAAGTTTTAGCTAGAGCAATAAGACAACAAAAGGAGATCAAAGGGATACAAATTGGAAAGGAAGAAGTCAAACTTTCACTATTTGCAGATGATATGATAGTATACATAAGTGACCCCAAAAACTCTACCAGGGAACTCCTACAGCTGATAAACTCCTTCAGTAAAGTGGCAGGATACAAGATCAACTCAAAAAAAAATCAGTAGCCCTCCTATACACAAATGATAAAAGGGCTGAGAAAGAAGTCAGAGAAACATCACCCTTTACAATAGCCACAAATAATATAAAATACCTTGGGATAACACTAACTAAACAAGTGAAGGACCTTTTTGATAAGAACTTTAAATCTCTAAAGAAAGAAATTGAAGAAGATATCAGAAAATGGAAGGATCTCCCATGCTCATGGATAGGTAGGATTAACATAGTAAAAATGGCAATCTTACCGAAAGCAATCTACAGATTCAATGCAATCCCCATCAAAATCCCAACACAATTCTTCACAGACTTGGAAAGAAAAATACCCAACTTCATATGGAAAAACAAAAGACCCAGGATAGCTAAAAGAGTCCTATATGATAAAGCAACCTTTGGAGGCATCACCATCCCTGACCTCAAACTCTACTATAGAGCTACAGTAATAAAAACAGCTTGGTACTGGTATAAAAACCGACATACGGACCAATGGAATCGAATTGAAGACTCTGACATTAATCCATGCACATATGAACACCTGGTTTTTGACAAAGGAGACAAAACTATACAATGGAAAAAAGAAAGTATCTTCAACAAATGGTGCTGGCATAACTGGATGTCAATATGTAAAAGATTACAAATAGATCCATATCTGTCACCATGCACAAAACTCAAGTCCAAGTGGATCAAAGACCTGAACATAAATCCAGTTACACTAAACTTAATAGAAAAAAAAGTAAGAAGCACTCTTGAACACATTGACACCGGAGACCATTTCCTAAATAAAACACCAACAGCACAGACCCTGAGCACAACAATTAATAAATGGGACCTCTAGAAATTGAGACGCTTTTGCAGGGCAAAAGACACAAAGTCAATAAGACAAAAAGACAGCCAACAGAATGGGAAAAGATCTTCACCAACCCCACATCTGACAGAGGATTGATCTCCACAGTATATAAAGAACTCAAGAAACTAGACATCAAAATACTGAACAGTCCAATTAAAAAATGGGCTAAAGAGCTAAACAGAGAATTCACAAAACAAGAATCACAAATGGCTGAAAGACACTTAAAGAAATGCTCAACATTCTTAATCATCAGAGAAATGCAACTCAAAATGACTCTGAGATACCACCTTACACCTGTTAGAATGGCTACGATCAAAAACACCAATGACAGTCAATGTTGGAGAGGATGTGGAGCAAAGGGAACACTCCTCCACTGTTGGTGGGAATGTAAACTTGTACAACCACTGTGGAAATCAGTATGGCGGTTTCTCAGAAAATTAGGAATCGAACTACCTCATGACCTAGCCATCCCACTCTTGGGCATATACCCAAGGAATGCTGATTCATACCATAAAGATACATGCTCAGCTATGTTCATAGCAGCACTATTTGTAATAGCCAGAACCTGGAAACAACCTAGATGCCCGTCAACGGAAGAATGGATGAAAAAAATGTTGTACATATACACAATGGAGTACTACTCAGCAGAGAAAAACAATGAAAGCATGAAATTTGCAGGCAAATGGATGGAACTAGAAAAAATCATCCTGAGTGAGGTAACCCAAACCTAGAAAGACAGTCATGTTATGTACTCACTCATAAGTGGATTCTAGATATAAAATAAAGAACAATCAGAGCACAACCCATAGAACCATGGAGGCTACATATATATAGCATGGAGGTCCCTAGGACGACAGTGGCTTATAATAAATTTTGGTTTTACTCAATTATTGAAAAAAAAAAATAGCTAAACGAATGGAAACACATGAACTATGAACCAAAGGCTGAGGGGCCCCCAGCTGGATCAGGCCCTCTGAATAGGTGAGACAGTTGATTGGCTTGATCTGTTTGGGAGGCAACTAGACAGTGTGACCAAGTCCTGTGCTCATTGCATGAGTTGGCTGTTTGAAACCTGGAGCTTATGCAGGGACGCTTGGCTCAGTCTGGGAGGAGGGGACTGGACCTGCCTGGACTGAGTCTACCAGGTTGATCTCAGTCCTCAGGGGAGGCTTTGCCCTGGAGGAGGTGGGAATGGGGGGGTGGGCTGGGGAGAAGGGGAGGGGGTGGGAGGGGGGAGAACAGGGGAACCCGTGGCTGATTGTAGAACTGAATGGTATTATAAAATAAAATAAAAGGAGAAAAATTAAAAAAAAAAAAAGAACAGTTAGCAAGAAGCCTGCCATGGCCATACAGTTTGTAAGCAATGTAAGTCTCTGTGTTTACTTGGTTGGGTCTGAGCGGCTGTGGGACTGATGGGTGATAGAGGTTTGTCCTGACTGTGGGCAAGGCAGGAAAACTCTAGCTACACTTGGGAATAAAAATATTTAAAGGGGTAGGCAGAGGAAAACTGTGTGTGTGTGCACGCGCTGTGTGTATCCGTGCACCTGCTCATGTATGTGTGTATATATGTGCATACACATGCACATGGAAGTTAGAGTTCGAAGATGGGTGTCTTCTTCAGTAGCTTTCCACTTTACGTTTTGAGATAGGGTTTCTCACTAACCTTGAACTCACTGAGTTTACTTAACTGGCTAGCCAGTGAGCTCCATACAGACAGACATGTTTTGCCAAGGTCCTCATGCTTGAACCACAAGCACTTTACTGACTGAGCCATCTTCTCAGTCCTAAGAACTCTTTAGCCAAAGATTCCAAAAGTATGTGGAATAGAGGCATAAACCTGCAACTACATCAACCAGGGTGCCTGGAACAGGAGGATATGAGTTCAAGATCAGCCTGAACTACACAGTCGGTCAGTTGGTTGGTCAGTCAGCCAGCCAGCCAGTCAGCCAGCGTCTGTCTGTCTCTCTCTCTCCCCTCCCCCTCCCTCTCCTCTCTCTCACTCCCACCCCCACCCCCACAGAGTCTAAAATTGGGAGGGCAGAAGCTAGAGACAAGGCTCAGCAGGTAAGAGCACTTGCTGTTTTTGTAGAGGACCTGAGTTTGGTTCCCAGCACCAATGTTTGATGGCTCACAACTGCCTGTAACTGCAGCTCCTCTTCTGGCTTCTGTGAAAACTGCATGCACATGTATATATCCACACACATACACATAAGTAAAAATAAATCTTTTTTTTTTTCTTTTAAATAGAGGAGAAAGACACAGAAAAATAACAAGAGGATTCCTAAACCCCAGAGAGGAAACTATTTCAAAACCAGAGTTGGGATGGGGAAGTCAAATAAAATAAGCAGAGAACAACTTGTATCATTATCTTCCTCCACTTTTCAGTAAACAACACCATTTCTCCAGCTTTAATCTTTACAGGAAGACTATAGATGTTCTTCACTGTAACATGCGCATTATTTTTAATATGCATTTATAAACGTTAAACTTAAACAAAATGTAAGCTATCAGTGTGGTGGGTAGTGGCTATAATCCCAGCACTTGAGATGTGAGGCAGGAGGATTGCTTAAATTTGTGGTCAGCAGGGGTTACATGTTGAGTTCCAGGTCAGCCAGAACAACACAGTAACTAACAACCCTGTCTCAAAACAAACCAACTGGCTGAAGAGATAGCTCAGAAGTTAATAGCACTAGCTGCTCTTGTAGAGGACCTGGGTTTGATTCCCATCCCCACATGGCAGCTCACAACTGTCTGTAATTTCAGTTACAGGATATCCAATGTCCTCTTCTGGAGTCAACTTGCATATGGTGCACATACATGCAAGCAAACACTTACAAAATAAATACATAAATAAAATAAGGCTTTTAAAAACAGCAAATTCAATTAGTTAATTAGTTAATTTAATTACTACACCATTCCTTATTTCTTGTTCTAGAGTCTACATGCTAAAAGTTTCAAATACATGATGTTAATTATTTTCCCTATAATGAGAAAGAGTAATGTCTACTTCACTTATTTGGTGAAGTATTTAATCTATTAGCATGTACTAATATAAACAAATGCCACTTAATAATAATGCCAATTATGTTAGATTTGAGGTGGTAATGGGTAAAAACTGCACAAGTACAACATTCAGTAATAAAGCCACTAAGCTCTGAGAAAAATATGCACACTGTTTAAAGTATTAGTTTTTGATAATACTTTTATAAGAAAAATCACCAGAGTACATTAAACATAACTTCAAAATTCACTCACTAATAAACTATTGATACACATAAACAACATGAATGAAACCCAAAAGCCTTCTTCTGCTAAGTGAAAGAAACAAGATATGCAATGTTTTCTATACTGTATGATTCCATTTATATGATATTCTAGAAAAAGTCAAAGCTGTAAGAATAACATCAGACATACTGCTAACGGTTAGGATAGAGTTAGGAAACTACTCACAAAGAGACACAAGGATACTTTTAAGAGAAATACTCTGCCATGGTGGTAGGTGACAAGATCTAATATTCACCAAAACTCACCCAACAGAACTGGATCCAACAATGACTTTTACGGCACAAATTACCTCAATAAATTTAACTTAATTTTTGAATGCAACTATCAGATCACCATTTTAGTTGAGCAGCATTTTTATATGCAGTAATGTATTTCTCATCACGACCTAATACACATTACACCCAACAGTTGAGTTACTAAAGAAAACTTTAAAACTATGTTAAGATTAAAACAAAGTAATAACTATTTTCTTATAATAAACCCTACTAAATTATTCCCAACTATTTAGTCTAAAGGACTAGAGTCGAAGGGGAAAAAAATGTTTCTTATACTGTACAGTCCTGAGAGCTGAAAAAGGAATTCTGTAATTTTTATTTGATTCATTTTTATCTGCAAGTTCTATTACAATGCAGTCCTAGGGATGTATGTAAATAAAAAGCTCTTATCCCAGAGGCAAGAAGGCTCAAGTACATACCTGCATTTTGAAACCAACTGAAATAAAACTTGCCATTGGTACTTGTAGATTTAGAAACAAATCTTTAAGAACTGTCCATGGCAAGAGCTGTATCTCAGCAGTTTAGTGCTTAGAGGAAAGGGTAAGGAAAGAGGAAAGAAAAAAGAGAAAAGGGGAGTGTGGAAGGAATCACAGATGCAGCTCAATTTCAACTAAACAATTCCACAAAACTTGACCAAATGCCTAAAGCAGGAAGACATCACCATAGGGTGAATGGACACAGGAACAAATTATTTTCTCTACAGGTATGTTATAAGCTGTACAAATGTTGTGAAATGATCAAGGGAATGTTCACAAGATGTTTTACTTTTCATTTAACATTTTGAAAAGCAAGTATGTGTAGACAAGTGGGAACACTAGACAAACATTTCCATGGATAATGTCACTGACTTCCTACCAGTAGTATTTTGGACTTTTCTGTACCTATATTCCACATGCTATGCAAAAATTTCACTCAGGCAGAGAATAAATAAAAGGTCATATATGGCTTTCAGGATAACCTGAACAGAGATTGTGGGATATAGTATTCCTTGTTCTTTTCTCTTATTATATTTCAGCTTTCAATCTCAAGTTGTCTTCTAAGGCATAAGCAGAACCCTGGAAAAAAATGTCCTTTGTATCATTTTTTATTTTTTAAAAAAGTACAGAACTACTACTTATATTGAGCTATGCCTAATTTAGCCCACCTAAAATTTCAACTTGGCCATTACCAAGGAAAAACTGAACTCTACATATACAGCCTATACCTAGATGATCAATTTCTTTAGCCGAAATTGATAAACCATATTATCAGATAAAGGCAAGTAAAAAAACATGTTTTGTTTTTTGTTTTTGTTTTTTTGAGACAGGGTTTCTCTGTGTAGTTTTGGTGCCTGTCCTGGATCTCACTCTGTAGCCCAGGCTGGCCTTGAACTCACAGAGATCTGCCTGGCTCTGCCTCCTGAGTGCTGGGATTAAAGGCATATGTCACCGCTGCCCGGCAAAAAATTAAAATGTTTTAAGTAGCTTCTTTAACTGTGGCTCCTTGTGACTCCATAAGGAGTCAGGGAAGTGAATATGGGTGCTGTGAAAATTTTAGCAACAATACTTAGCAACCATAAAAGGTTTCTGTCCACACAGCAACCAAAGATGATTTCACAACCACATGTGGATGACGTCGGAGGTGTTTCCTGAGGTGCTCACCTATGTCGTTTCCCTTGACTTCACTGTGGCCTTGATTCTGAATGAATCAAGCACTAAAGTCTTCTGTGGTATAAAAACTAATGCTTTGACCATGGAAAACAAAGACTTCTAATACTTTCATACCACATTCCTCAGTTTGTACATACCAAATTAGTTTATCTTTGGATCATAGTCTAACATAGTTAGAATGTTAGATTTTAAAAATTACTATCTGAGTTGCTACCTTGAGTTTTGTACTAGTCATTATATGATTTTTTTTTTGTCTTGGAACTAGGAACAAATTTCCAACAACTGACCCTAAACATACTTCTACCATTCTGTACTACATATTTATGTGAGGTAGTGCTCTTGGCATGTGTGAGTATCAAAATATTGATCAACTCTTAAAAAAACTGCAGAGTATGGTAATATACAGCTTTAATACCAGCACTCAGGATGCAGACGCAGACAGAGGCAAGCAGTTTTAGGCCAGCCTGGTCTACATAATGAATCCCAGGTCAGGTAGAAATACATAACGAGACCTTGTCTTTAAAGTAAAAACAAAACAAAAAATACAAGCCTGAGGACATTACATCCTGTAGTATCAAATATTCAAGCAAGATTTAATCCCTTCTGTAAAAAAAAAAAAAAAAAAAAAAACCCAAAAACCAAGAATTATATATTTATCACTTTAGTATGCAAATTTGCTTTAGTCTTTAACAGGTGGGGAAATAGTATACCAAAGAATTGTTTTAAATTAAATCTGGTTTATAATTTTATTTTTAAAATTACTTATTTTCTGTGTGTAGGCATTTGCCTGCATTTATGTCTGTGCACCACATGCTTATAGTGTCCACACTAGGCCAAAGGAGGGTATTGGACCACATGGGACTAGAGTTACAGATGGTTGTTATATATATAGGCTGGGAATCCAATCCAGGGCCTCTGGAAGAGGAGCCAGTGCTCTTAACTGCTGAGCCATCTCTCCAGCCCCAATGTTGACAATTTACTAGCAGTAAATATTTACATACCTATATATTTACATACCTATATATCCCAAGGTTATATACTAACTTCTTGGGCAAAAAAAAGGTTCATGAGTGGAAAAAGTTTAAGAAGTCCTGCTTTAAAATTCTTAAAGGGTTTCAAAGTGGCAGTGTTGGATAGCTCAGTGATATGTTTCCTTACTATGATTAATTTCAAGAGCATTTTTTTTGTACTGAAAATAACAAATACCATAAATATCAACCATAAAGCTTAAGATTTTAACATAGACCATGCTCTGGCTTGCAGTACTGCTTTAGAAATTGTTAAAGTATCTGGAACAATATGATTTTTTTTTAAAGTAATGGTCATATACAAACAAGTATGCATTTCACCTGTTTAAGATAGCATGAGTCTTTGGAATGGGGAAGATAAATAACCTAAATATAACATTATCAAAAAGGAATCCAGTATTTCAAATTTTCTCACAGTTTTGGTATTTCTTAGAAGAGGCAAAAATACTTAAAATTGTTTTAATAAATTAATTCCTGCATGTTTCAAGTGTTTCCTTTCTAACAAAAGGCAAACAAGCAAAAGGTAACTTTAGAGTTTAATGTATCCATGTTAAATGATGCTTGATACAAGTTAGATAGCAAAGCCAATTTACCTACATGACTTATTTTTAGAGGTTTAATGCATTCACGGAAAAATTTTGATGCTTACTATTTTCATAAAGTAATTAAAAACTGCAATAAAGTCATAAAAATAAAATAGCTGACAGTTTCTAGAGCTATTCTACACATATATTTTAAATATATAGTTGACATATTTAAAAATCAATATCCTATTTAAATATATATGTATATATACAAGTATGCATAATGTATAGTAACAAAGTATTTTATAAGGCTATAATCTGGTAACTAGTGAGTAAATAGCTTATCAGAACGTAAGTCTTCTCTTTTGAGGAGGTTAGGGATGTAGCTTAGTGATAAGTGCACATGCTGAATATGATGGGGCCCTGGATCAGATCCCAAACACAAATTATTTTGAGGCTCTCTTTATAAGCTATACAAGAAAAAAGGTATACTTTATACCAAGCCTACTCTTTTCATCAAAAATTCTAGTATAAATTTTCAGTTTGGAGAGATGGCTCAACAGTAAGAGCACTAGCTAGCTGCTCTTCCACAGAACCCAGGTTCAAGTCCCAGCACCATGTAACAGCCCACAACAGGCTATAACTTCAATTTCAGGAGATCCAATACCTTCTTCTATGGAAACCAGGAGTGCACATGATGCACAGACATACATGCAGGCAAAACATCCACACACATAAAAAAAATTTGTAAACTTTGAAGCAGCAAGATGGAAGAATGCAAAGAATAGGGGTGTTTAGAATTAAACATATTTGGCTTAGAATTCCCTTAACACTTGCTAGATTTACCACCCAGAACAAGTTACTTAAACATGAAAAGCTTCTGTTTCCATGTCTGTAAAACAAGAATACTATAGCTGAGTAACTGGACAGTTCTAAAATCATGATACACAGTAGAGTGGATAAAGAACTCTGGATTGCTTTTTCGACTTTTCACACCTCATTGTGTGACCTTGAGCTAGTCATTTAATCATCCCATAAGTTAGTTTTATAATATGTCAACCTCAGGGAATTGAGACAATATAATGTAAAGACTCCAGAAGAGTTTCTGGCACATGAAAACCATTCAATATTGCTACATACTACCAAGCGTGATAGAGCAAACTTATGATTTCAGCACTTGGGGGGAAAGGCAAGAGGATCCAAGCCAGCCTGGTCTACAGAGTACATTCTGGTCCAGCCAAGTGTACACAGTGAGACTCCGCTTCCCGTATACACATACACATACACACATACACACACACACACACACACACACACACACACACACACACACACACAAATCAAAAGGTAAAACACCTGGCTGAAAAAGATTAATTATAGTTTTCTTCCTGTATTTAACTCCAATCCACCTCCTGAAAATAAAAATTCCTCATAATGAATTTTATTTTAAATAGCCTATTTCAATGCTGGGTGTGGTGGTGCATGCCTATATCTAGCACTGAGGAGGCAGAGGCAGGAAGATCAGCTTGGTCTGTACAGGGAATTCCAGGCAGGCTACACAATGAAAACACTGTCTTGGAGGAAAGAAAATAGGGGAAAGAAAAAGAAAAAGTGTGGGGGTAGGGATTTGATATTTCAAATGGTTTGCTGAATATTCAAAGAAGGATTTTTTGAATCTGGCCATGGTGATGCACACCTTAATCCCAGCACTAAGAGACAGAGGCAGGTGGATCTCTGAGAGTTCCCAATTCCTAATGAGAATCTGCCTACAACAAAGCAAAACAAAACAAAATTCCCACAAAGTTATGTAATGGCAACAGCTCTGGAACAAGCACACAACCAAGTGGGCGATTTGGAAAGGATCGACATTTGACAACTACATAAGTGCTGTTTTTTTTTGAAAGTACTATTAATTTATAGATTTATCTTCTATACTACAGTTGGTCATTTATATTTTTAAGAATGAAATAACTCTAAAGCTATTTTTTTCCTTTCTGAAAATAGATACTATGACAATTTCAACCCAATATATAAAAAAAAAAAACTTAAGAGAAGTAAAAAATGCACAGACCACTTAACAAAATTAAAAAGCTAGTTAAAACTTGATTTCAAAAATAGCATGTGTATAGACATAAATTCTACTCTATCTTCTAGCCTGATGTACATAATTTCTTTAACTATATAAGCTTATGAATGTTGAGTCATTTGAGAAACCAAACGAATACATGACTTTTACAAAATTAAAGATGTAGAACTTTGAAAAAACAAATGTGTGTCAGGCTAGTTGTTCGTGAACTATATAACTATGCCCAATTTTATCTTCCTAACATCAGTTTCTTTATCGGTAAACTGTAAATAACTTTCTACTTCATGTACATTTCCAGAATTAAATAATATTATGGGGGACATACTTAACACAATTCCTGGCAAATAATAGGCAATCAAAATCTTACAGGAAAATTCTTAGTTGGCAATACTCTTGTTATTAAATAACCTTTCTAAATATCACTTTGGGCTTAAAAAGTATAATACAATCTCATAAAACTTAATTCATTAAAATTAACTCCAGATTTCTACCAAAACAAAATTACATATGCTACAAATATCTAAAATCACTTTTATTAATTAACTTACTTAGGCAAAATATTCTAATCACACAAAATACTCTTTAAAATGAGAATGGACAGAAACAGGTTTTTAAATTGCTAAGTCAAGTAGAAACACTAAAACTCCACTATAGTCATTTCTAAAAATAAAAAGTAAACAACTCAGGAAATGTTACATATCATTTTCTATAAATATAATTATTTAAAATCTGTAATAGGTGCACAAGAAAATAAAATCAGTAGTTTAAACATATACCAATGTATGCCAAACTAGTATGTTCACACCAAGAAAATACAACCAGGGGAAAAAAGATACCATCTCTTTTAAAATAAAAAAGGGGGGAGGGGGATTATCTTGAACTCAGATAATTCAAAAAAGTTAAAAATGGTATAGTAGTGCAACTAAGAAATACGTGGCTTGGAGACCGGAGTGCAGACATTTCTTAGAGAAACATAATCTAATAAAAAGAAAAAGTATTAAGCATCAGGAAATCCCTTTAACTCACTCATTATATATATTACTTGGTCTCCAAGTGTGAAGTTTTCTATTGAAAAATAATTACTCCAGTCATTTCTCTCATACAAACATAAGAATATCTATAAATGGATTCAGGCCAGATTGAAAAGTCTAAAAGCACAAAATATTATTGCAAAAGACAATTATTGGAAATAGTTCATTTTAAAGTGCTCTCTAAATTTTTAAGAGTATAAATTCCAGTCAAAGCAAACTTAGTATGCTTAGAATATTAAAATAAGCATCTTCAAGCTTAACAATTAATTAGGATTCTTTAAAAGTACGTAGTCAGTACCTTGATAAACAGAATTAAACTACATTTCTCTCACAGGAATTTACCCACAGATCTCCCAATAACTCAATATGAAAGTGAAATATTACTTGAAAATTTTAGAAGTACTTTCAAATTATTCTTTTCTTAATAAGCAATAAAGATAAATAACACCATATAAAACTCAGTTTTTACTTAATTTTGTTATGTCTTATGCTGAGAAAGTAAAAATAAAATAGGCTATGTCAAAATCTAGTACAGACATGTCAGATATTTCTATGACAGTCTGATGATAGATCAGTATAAAAATTAAATAAGAAATTAATTTAGGAAGCCTTCAAAGTACATTTTTGAGTTCGGTAGTCTGATTGAAATAAAGAAGCTTCTACACATCAACTGGTGTAGCTCTGCTCATATTTAAAATTTTAATAACAATCACTATGCAGAACCAAAATTGTTTAGTACAGAGTAAAAATCTTCACTTTTCATCCCTACTGAAAAGCCTTAATCTTTCTTCAAATACACCACTCTTAAATGTAGGCAACAGTAGTACAGGTTCAAAAGTATATTCAAATATCATCAGTAAACAAATGGAATGAATGACGTTAGAAAGCATCCCAAATACACTTCTTAAAATGCTGAGAGTAATTATGTACTTAATTTTAACTTTGGTTTACTAGATTTTCTTTATTTACATTAAGGTTATTTTTCTCTCCAAGTTATACAAGTTCTTGGTAACTGTATACTCAAGAAAAACAGAAAGCCATAGAGTTGAGGTTAGGCACCCTAGGAACACGGAGGTATAGTAAGACTATTTCTCCAAATACTGTAACTAGTTATACAATCACTGGAATGTTTGGTGGTTGTATCTTTTCACTGAATTAAAGGAAAGGAAGGGGAGCACAAGATTTGTCACTGGTGAATATCTCAACCAATGCAGGTGACTTCCAATAGACTACCCATAATCCTCCTTGAAACATAAATTATCCAAAATATAAAGTTCAAGAATTGAATTTTCTCCTTTAAAAACAATCTGTATCTGCGCCAAACAAAAGTATTTTCAAAATACTTTAAAGAAATGTGTATGAGATCTTATGAAAGCATCACTAACTGAACATTATTTACAAATTATAAAAGATGTAGGACTGGGATAATAAAGAGAGGACCATACTAACTGTAATCTAATTCCAAAGACTTAAGGAAAAATATGTCACTCACATACACTGATATCTCCTAGACTGATTCAAGCATCTGCATAAGGCTCCTTGTAACTTAGGAAACTAAATCAAGTTGCTTCTGTTTATGAAAACTAAGCAAGAACTCTTTTCCCCATCATCTTTCATGGAAACAGGTTCACCTCTTGTCATACAGTTCCTTTTTAATCTAATAAAAGTTGAAAAGATAATCACAAGGCCTTTCAAAAAATTTTAATGACGCCTTTGCCCAACCCTGTACATGCCCCCGCCCCCAAACCCCAAACCCTCTGCTTTCTCAAGACGGGAAGTCTTCCTCCCTTCAGCATTCCCTCCTGCATACCCCTAACCACCCCCCCCCTTTACCCCCGCAGGCCTGAGGCCCCGTAGCCAACAGAGTCGAACGGGAGCAGGCAGCACAAAGACAGGAATGGGAGATTAGTGGGAGGGAGGGAGGCCGGGATTGGGGCTCAGCAGGAGCTTCAGGCTTTTTAAAATTCAAACTGCTCCCCGACCAATACAAATCACGGACACGCTGCTGACTACTACACGGATTTATAGCATTAAAAACATGCCTAGTACGTGACAGCTATATTAACTTCACTCTTTTTAACATTTATCCATACGTTTGCAGGAAACTTGGAGCAATTTTTCAAGCAGAATGTTAAAATCAAAAATAACCCGCAGAAAAGTTTTTCTATCGACAGTGACAAAAATATAAGACACAAAATACCTAAGCCAATATTTAAAACCATTACTATTAAAACGAGGGACTTGACTGAACAGTGTTGCTTCCTTTTAACAAGTGAGATTTCCTTCAGCGAGTATGAAACAAAATATCAAACGGGACATTTCTTTTTCGGTGCAATTTGTAAGTCTGACGACTTTCAACAAGGTATTTCCACCTCACACCAACTTCCACTACCGAAGCTGCCACAAACAAGCTCCCAACATTTATAACTTACTCGCGAACGGGAACCTGTTAGGATACAGAACTGGTATTTTTCTCCAGCATTTACAGATACATTTGACCTATTAAAATGACACCTCGCTCATTACACAGTCAAACATCATGGTACAAACAGCCAATGACAATCCTGGGACCTCACGAAGATCTGCCCTGACAAGAAAGGATAGCACCTTCTACGTGTTGTTTTTTTTTTTTTTTTTTAAACCTCCCAAAGATTTCAAGTGTAACTCAACTTCTATCCTCTGAGAGAAAATAGGTTTCATCCTTATCTCGGCCTAAGCTCAGAACATTTCAAATTCTTTGTATGCTTGCACACGCTTAGGCTAGCAAGTACCTGGGGGTTTTTACGTACAGTCATTTAAAATTGTCCTTACATAACACATACAAATATAAAGTGGCAGAGTAAACCTGTCAAGTACTTTACACTTATCTTTGAATATAAAGTCCATGTGCATCACACACTGTCAAACAACATAAAAGCTCCTGGGCGAGGATGTGCAGTGTCTTACTACGTACGCTACGGTTTTCTATATTAAATATCCACGCGGACGGTTTAATCCCTTTAACAGAGAAAACGAGTCTTTATTAACTTTCCAACCTCCAAACAAGTTTTGCAGAGAATTACCACCGCAGCCGTGTCTGAGTATTTACATTTGTTTCACTAACTGAAACTACTTCCTCTCCCTTCATGGGAGTCACAGGGGGAAGAAGGGGGGTTGTTTGTTTCACTGGACGTTTTCCCCACTCCCGGACCGGGAAAGTTGTAAATATGGGGAACGATCGGGGCACATTTGCTGATAGTTGTATTGTTTCCGCCTCCTCACTAGCCACGGCTCCTCTCCCGGGCGAGGCCTGTCACCGACCAGCCGTCGCTCCGGCTCAGCCCCGGAGCTCTCCTAATCCCCGAGCTCAAGTAGATTCCGCTGGCCCGCGGCCTGCACTCTCCGCCGGGCCTACGCCTCCCCGGCCGCCCGGCAGGAGCCCGCTCCCCCGTCACCCAACAGCCGGCCGGGAGGAGGCTCCCAAACCCCCGCGCCGCCACCCAGGGTGGCTGCCGCCGGGAGAGGAGCGAACTCTCCGACTCGCCCGTGGAAGAGACCTGGGGCCGCTGAGCCAACGGCGGGGAGGGGGAAGAGAGGAGGAGAAACGCGGAGGACCCTGGCGCCGGCGCCGGCGCCGCCACCACCACCGCCGCCGCCGCCGCCGCCGAAATAAAGAGCAGGAATTTACCTGGGCGAATCGGCGTCTGAATCCAAGCGGAGGCCGAGGCGCTAGGTGGCGAAGAGACTATAATTCGGGCGCGGAGGGGGGGTGGCTACGGCTCCTCTTCCGTCTCCTCAGTGCAAGGGAACATGTAGACGCCGGGGGGAGACCAGCCGAGAAGACAAATCGCGGCGGCGGCGGCGGCGGCTGCTGCTGCTGCGGCGGCTGCTGCTGCTTCCTCCTCCTCCTTCTCCTTCCTCCCACATAGAAACACTCACAAACAACACCCGAGCAGGCCCGAGCTACCGGGGGGGCATCGCCGCGGGCCCAGGAACCAATCCTCCTGTCCGGCGGGGCGTCCCTCCCCGCGGCTTGGTGGTGGTGTCCGCGGTGAGTCGGTAACCTCGAACGGAGGGAGGGAGGGGGAGGGCGGACGGGCGGGCGGGCGGGGGAAAAGGAGCCCTGTGTGTGTGTGTGCGTCTCTCTCTCTCTCGTTCCGTCTCTCCCTCTCAGAACAAAATGCCGACCGGAAGTGCAGCTGCAGGAATGACTCCCTCCGCCGGCGCCAAACACTAACAACCACCCCTCTTCCCCACTACCACTTCCGCCACGCCGCCGCCGCAGCACGCCGTCCCGCTGCTCGCTCCCGCACTGCTCCGGCCTCGGCGTCCCGGTTCCCGCCGGCCCCGGGGCTCGGACGGCGGCGGCGCGGGCGGCGGTGGCCGTTTCTTCTCCGCGTCCTTGGCCTGCCCTGGACGCGTGCCGCGAGGCTGCCTAGGGCGGTCGCTCCTGCGAGGCGCCGTCTGCGCCCGCGGCTCGGGTGATCCGGTTGCTCCCCGGCTTGGGTGGTGGTGGCTGGTAGGTTGTTTTTTTTTTCGCCCCGCCCCTGAAGGCGACAGCAAGCCGGGGCGCTGGTCCGGTGGTGATGGCTCCGCGGCCGGGCTTTCCTCTCTTTCTCTCTCTCCGGCGGCTACCGGGCCTCATCGGCCGCCGCGGACGGCGGCGAGCGGAGGCCGCTCTGCGCGCCCTGACGCGGCGGCCATCGGCCCCGGGGAAGCCGGGCTCCGCCCGGCGGCCCAGCCGCCGTGGTGCCGACGGTGCACCTTGAAACGTGTCCCCCTTCCCTGCAGCCGCCGTGGATGGATGGATCGCACGCCTCCCGCTCCCTTCGAGCGGCCGGACTCTCTGTCTGCTCTGTGCTCTGGTCGGAGGAATCGGATCGCTATCTCTTCCCGCCTTCGAACGGCGGACTGCTCTTGGTCTGTCTGTCGTGTGTTTCTGCGGAGAACACAATCCTCGGAGCGTGAAGGCTCCCAGCCTGGCTGAGTTGGAATCGTGATCGTGGTGCATTAATTTCTGGAAATCCGCGGGCGCTGCTGGACTTGCCTCTTTTTTTTTTCTTTTTTTTTTTTTTTTTTTTGGGCGGTGGTTTTGACTCCGATATCGGTCATCGGCCTGATAAGCTACGGCTGATAACGGACGGCTCTGTTCGAGCGGCGATCAGCTGGTGACGAGCGAGGAGCGGGTCGCTCCGGCGCGGCGGTCTAGGTGTGGGTGGAGCCGAGGCCATCCGGACGCGGGGCACTGAGCCCGGGGACCGGCGCACTTCAAACGTCGTTTTCCTCTTTATGCTTGAAACTCAGAGGCATTGGACAAGGCTGGAGTACAAAAATGTGAATATACATACACTACCGTGCCTGTCTGTAGTGGCTTACTGTAAAACGAGGGAATTCCATCGCTACAGAGTTTTCTGTTTTGTTTTGTATAAATTAAAAGGGGGGCTATTCTCCAGGTAAAAGGTGCCGGTAGGTAAGCGGATTTTACTCAGGAGGAAACATGCTATTTTTTTAAATGAATTAAGTTGTCAGCGTCAGTCGTTTATTTGTATGTGTACAGAGGTGCTAGAAGTGTATGGGACAGCTCACCTCCAGATTATTCTTTTGCTTTAGAAGTCACTGGGGGCCAAGTGTTTTAAGATTTTGTCATTCCTGCTCTCCAGACCCTGGAGTAAGTCAGGGCCCAAAGAGTCCTGCAAGAAATGGGGAAGAAAGGAACCCGATTTGGCATCCTTGCAAATAGAACATGCTTCTGCCGTCTTTCCCCCCAGAGCATCCGTAGAAGTTGGCCCCGTCTTGAGGATTTTGCTCAGATGCCACCTGGGTGCCTCCATCGCTTCTTTTACCTACAGGTTGGCGGCTTCGTTCTCATTTTATCTTCCGGGCTCTTTGCCCGGCAGCTTCAGGAGATGAAATTTAGCTTTGCTTCGCTGGTGTGATGTATGCATCGCGCGCTGGGGCATCCTCTTTCCTCATCTCTGAACTCTACACTTTAATATCAGCTAGTATATACCTGAAAGAACTTTCATGAAAGATGGTGAAAACTAGGAAAATATATAGACGGAACCGAGGTAAGTTTATCAGAGGTCAGGAAAAGATCTCTTCTGGACATTCGAAAGCTCATAAAGGTGATGGCTGCTTTTGGGTTTCTCTAGATGGTGTGGCAGAGACCAGTGCATTTGTTGATCAAGTGACCTTATCCATAGTGGGCTAATTCATTTTGCTCTCATGAGTCATAAAACTTCATTCTTAATCCTGTCTGCCCTTTTTCTTGGAAAATACACACTATTTTGACTGAACCGAAGTCTAAGAATGTGATTGGCTCAGCTCAAATACAGCACTACTAGAAAAGTTCATTCAGCAAGTATTTATTGGTCACATAACATGTGACACTGTGATTCAAAAGGTGTATGTTTCAAAGGCCTTGTATAAAGGACCACATTTGGCTACTTGGTTACTCTTAATTATGCTGTCAAGCAAAGCAAAAGCTAGAGGAATTTATTTTTAAGTTTTCTGAAGTCAAGATTCTGTGAAAGATGAGGGCAAGCTTCATGTTGGTTTTGTATTCACCATTGAGGTTGATGTTATTTACATTTACTTACTTACCTTATTGTAGCTTTTGCTATACCAATTAATTGGAAATGATTTTTGAAAACTATAAAGGTAGGAAATTTTACTTCCTAGTAGCAGGAAAAGTAGGTCTTACAAATTAAATATAGCAGTAAACTGGAAGCTGTATAGAAAAGGCTCTGGTTATAGTTTAAATTTTTATATTTTATTTACAGAATTTTTTGGACAAGAATATCGCTTTAATAGCTATTTTACATCCCATTAACATAAATAATTATTATTTAGTACAGTCAACAATCTGCTCAGTATTAATTTTGAGAACAGATTTAAGTAACTTACAAATGGCTTAGAATGTTTTTCACTTAGTCTCAAAATTCATTTTCCTTATGGAAGCACAATTATCTTCCTGTCTGCTTTCTTGAATGTTGCTGGTGAGCTAGTAATTTTGCATGCCTCAGTAAAGACAGCTGATAGGCTGTTGGTACAGAGTCTTGGCATGGATGCAGCATTTCATCCAAACTTAAATTAAAAAACATAATGTGGTGTGCACATGTCCATGCGGGAGGGTGTGATCACGTGGAAGCCAGAGGTCAATCCAGGTGTCGTTCCCGTGGGACTTAGGGGAAACTTGCTAGTTTGAAAGTCCCAGGAATCCACCTGTCTGAGCTCCCCAGTGCTGTTATTACACGTGGACACCACCAAGTCCAGCTTGCTGCGGACTCAAATCGGCTCCTCGGGTTTGTGTTTTGCCAACTGAGCGATCTCCCCAGCTCCCAAAATTAATAACTTTAATTTATTTCCTCAAAACATATTGAAGATTTATTAGGTGCTAATTAACTCATTGCTGGGCACCTCATATAAAATAATGAATGGAGGCAGACAAGAGCTCACTCTCTTTGAAGGCTTTTCCGATTACAGAATTAAATAATTTCAGTGCTTAGGAGTATTTCCTCATGGAATCAGTTAGTATTTTGCTTGCCTAAATTTAAGATCTTTGTTGTTTTGAGTCAGGCACTCACTATGTAGTGCAGGCTGGCCTAATCCTTCATCCTCCTGTCTCAGCCTGTCTAGGCTGAGTTGATTCGTGGGCCACCACCACACCAGGCTCCAAACTGAGTCATTCATTACGCAGTTAGTTACTCTGTTTGTGAGGTTATTTTCTTGTCTGTTTGCTTAACACCTGTCTTCCTCCGTGCTACTAGTTTGTTTTGCTTCTACATTTGTAACTTATCTCTAAAACCAATTGACTTTTGCACCTTGTGTTAAAGAGTGAGTTTCTTGACTCATTTATTTGCTAGGAAATGTTCTTGTATATTCCCATTTGTATTTTTGATCAGTGAATTACAGAGATATACAATATTTTAGATGGATTTTTTAACTGATGTTATTGCCAGAAAAATTGTTAAAGCTAATGAATTTTTATGAATTCATATTTTCATGATATCTTCAAGATAGTTGCAATTTGCCTTAAAGTGATAAGAATAAAAAATTTTTAGAAAATTATTTTGTCACTATTTATGCCTTACAGTAAACCTTATTTATATATTTATCTCTAATAGGAACACATTTTTAAAAGGGAGAGAACAGCAAATAAAAACAAATAGTATATGTATGTCCTGTAGATTATAATAGATTCGAAATTACCTCATGTTTAGGATAACTAAATTACATTTAGGATGACTTAAACTTTGGTGAAGAGTTAAGGATGCCGATTTTGAGGGTAAAATTTAACATTGTCAGATGACAGCATTCTATAAATACATTGCTATTTTAGCTTCTGTGGGTTTGTTAAGATTTTTATTTATGTGTGTGGCGGGAGTACCCGCAGAAGTCAGTAGAGGGAGTATAAGGCCTTGTATGGGTGCCATGGGTGCCGTGGGTGCTGGGAAGTAGACCAGACCTCTGGAGGAACACGAGGCACCCCTAACTGCTGAGCCATCTCTCCAGCTTCATTTCAGGTTGGTTTCTGTGTGTTTGTCTTTCGTTTTGGTCTTTTTGAGGCAGGGTCTCACTATGTAGATCTGGCCAGGAACTCTCTGTGTAGACTAGGCTGGCCTCATGCTCACAGAGATCCACCTGCCTCTGCCTCTGGAGTGCTGGGATTAAAGGCGTGCTCCTCAACTCGCCTTATTTCTTGCTTTTGAAGTAAGTGCCTTAATTAAATTTATGGTAGTATTTATGGAACCCATTTGATGTACTTTATCTATTTTTTGCTAAAATTATAGAAATGAGTTTTTTCCTATGACATCTTTATTCATTTTTACTTCCCCTAGTTTTCAAGACTAAACTTCTATCTTTTCACTAATCCTACTAACTTATAATTAAGAATTTTCGATAAATCTGTAGATCTTATTGTCTGTGTCATTCATTTGTAATCATGAGTTTATTTTTGTGTGTATTGCTATGCTTTATGTTTCCAAACTAGGGTGGCCAGTTACATCTTCTAAGTGTACTTCTGAAATATTTCAATATAAAGTTATTTAAGATCATATACCTTCATGAAAGCCTCATCTACGTGGAACCACACAGATACGGGATATGAACAGAACTAAACTACTTTAGTACTAGGCTAATCTAGACAATCTCTGGTTTAAAGGTGGTTTTATCTCTGAAGGAAGAATGCAAGATGTTTAAACTCTGAGACATCTCCAGTAGATAAGAACTCAGCCTTTCAAAGTCACTTTCACTGCTCTTTAAGGTGGGCGAGGTTGTAATCAAAACACCCGCTGTTGAACAGTGTTCAGAACTGTTGGCTGTGCGCTGCTGGGAAATCGTGAAATTAACTTAGAAGGTACTTTCTTTAAAATTGTGAAGGTAGGAAAACTAACAGTACATCACAGATGGTAAAGGTGCATGTTTTTTTGTTTTTTGTTTTTAGTTTTTCGAGACAGGGTTTCTCTGTGTAGCCCTGGCTGAGCTCAAAGTCAGAGAGATCTGCCTCCTGAGTGCTGGGGATTAAAGGCATGCCCCACCACTGCCTGGTTCATGTGTTTTAAAATAAATATTTATCTTGTTTATGTGTGTGTACATTTACTAGGTTACTTTTTAAAGTATATTCCATACTGTGAGTTATAGCTATAAGCAAAAGGAGGATGTTTTCTTCGTGTTTCTTTAGAACTAAACAGAGTTCAGATTTTTGTTTATTTTTCCCCTAGAAAGTAGAAAAGGGAAATGTTAGAATGTTACCTATAAAATATGAATTTTAGAAGAGACACTAAATATTTTAAAGGAGATTTGATGCTCTTTTCAGAAAGGTATTTTCAGGGTAAGGAGCAGGAAATAAAAATGTTGGTTTAAAAAAAAAAGACAGTCGGGCTGGAGAGATGGCTCAGAGGTTAAGAGCACCGACTGCTCCTCCAGAGGTCCTAAGTTCAAGTCCCAGCAACCACATGGTGGCTCACAACCATCTGTAATGAGATCTGGCGCCCTCTTCTGTATACATAATAAATAAATAAATCTTTAAAAAAAAAAAAAAAAAAGACAATCATGATTCACACTGTACAGAAAAGGTATTTTCCTGATGGATCTATATCTGATGTATTCAGTAGATCAGAGACTATTACCAATCTATTTTGGTACATTATAAGCTAACATTTAATACAGCAAAATAATAAATGTGGGACAAATGTAAGGTTTTTATTCCGTTCCTTCCTGATTTCTCTTAACTTTTATATCTATTATTCATAAGAAAACTAATTGCCATCTTTCACAGAGTAATTATCATAAGAATAAGTTATGTTTTAAGATGATAAAAACTTGTCCCCAATCAAAAAACAGCTATTTAATAAGGTTTCTCTATATAGCATGAGCAAATAACTTCTTAAATATTTAGCTTTGATTTGCTACTCAGTTTATTCTGTTTATTTAAATAAACATGCTTAAAACTGTGTATAGAATTTTAAAATGGGAAACTTACAAGAATTGTGAACAAAATTAAGAGAAGTATGTAATGAAATAATATATATAACCCAAAGAAGGTAGGGATTATGTATGTCATGCTGAGATTTTTAATAAAATGTAAACATCTCATTGTTCTTTCCTCTTACTCTCTATAGATTTCAATATATTATTGTTGTGGTCTACTTAAGAGATTTAAAAAGCATTGGTTTTCACCATATCTGAGAGGTCAGTCTGCTACATATCAAGAACCTGTTTCAAAAACTAAACCAAAGCCGGGCGGTGGTGGTGCACGCCTTTAATCCCAGCACTCGGGAGGCAGAGCCAGGCGGATCTCTGTGAGTTCGAGGTCAGCCTGGGCTACCAAGTGAGCTCCAGGAAAGGCGAAAAGCTACACAGAGAAACCCTGTCTCAAAAAAACCAAAAAAAATTAAAAAAATAAAAAAAAAAAACCTAAACAAAAAAGATTTGTTTTTTCAGACTTCTAGTGCCGGGTTCCTTTAAGTGACAGGTATATTAAACCCTACATTTTTAAAAAAGTTGCTAAGCATAAATCTTACCATAGAAATAATCCAGTTGAACCAAAGCCTATGTGCTCTTCATTTTTCAGCAATGTACTAATAATGCCCTGTGAACTATGAATACTACCACTCACCAGCAGGGGGAGTGAGTTGGCCTTGAAAGGTAAGCTAGGAAGGCCACGTGACTTCCTGTTTTGCATTGAACTGTTGTGGCAGCTGTGCTCCTGTTTTAGTCCAGCTTAGAAAAAGCCATCAAAAAGGGACAAAGGCGACTAGTGTGTCAGTTGTGGAGATGGCGACATAGTTAACCATCACAATTACCTTATAGGAAGCAAATTGGGAAAAAAATTTTAAAGATCCAAACAATTTTATGTTGAGCAATCGTACAGTTCTGGTTAAATTACAGACAGCTCAAGGAAGAATAGTAGAACAGAAGATAATCTTTTTAAACCCAGATGTTAAAAACTAAGAAAGTAAAAGGCGCAAACTTCAAGATACTGCTTTTCTTTTCACTCCGGGTGGTGAAAGTGGATGGGAACAAAGCGGAGAGTACCTAACACGAAGGAGAGGAGATGTCACAGTACTAGAGTCTGGTGGATAAACAGAAACCAGCACCTTAGAGCCGTGGCACACTGCTCTGCAGATGTCAGAGTCAACATTTCTCAGTCCTTTGTATTTAAAGTTGAAATGGAGTTCTAAATAGACACATTTTTAAAATACAAATAAGTGGATCAAAATTTTGTTGTTTTTTTAATATACACTTCAGCTAAGGGATACATTTTGTTAGAATATTTTTACAATGAAGTGATTTTTCACTATGAAAATTGAGAATAGAATTGTTTTCATTATCCATTATAAACACAACAAATAACTCGGTCCTGGATTTATTTGGAGGTGTAGCTGAGTGATGTGTCAACTTTTGGTGTCTCCTAGGAGCCTCAAAATGACTAATAAGTAGATACGTGTTGAATTAAAAGATATGATCTATTTGTTATTATTTCAAGTAGAACTTTTAAGACGTAGGTTTTAATTAACTGCGTCAAAATGAACTTAAAGACCCGCACTGTGAAGCGGAACAATGAACTGAATTGTGGCAGCCTCGCCACTTACCAATATAAGGGTGCAACAATGCTGTCTGAACTGTTTCCGACGGTGGGTCCAGGCAACTTGTAGCCAAATGCATGGTAACCCATGTGTATTCACTGAAAACGTGCTCCTTGAGCTCTTACTACTTCCATAGCGTATAGAAATCTTCATTATAAAGTAGACAAAGCCTTATATTCAGTGAATAATGCCATTGAAGATGTGGACATTTGTACAATTAAATGTGTGCCACCAGTCCTGAGGAAATGGTCCTTTGGGGGAGACCATTTAGCAATGAGACTAGAGTTCGTGTTGGTGGGGGATTTTGAAGTCGGTTCTCTTGTAATGCTCTGTTGTAATATACTGTAGTGTGTGTCCTGGTATTGAGTCTGTTCTAATTAGGAAGTGTGTCTGAAACAAACTGGCACTCCTACTTAAGCACATTGTGTGCCTCCTCCTTACAGGTTGTGAGGGGTACGAGCTGAAGAGTTGTATGAACAATCTAACCTTTTGAAGTCATTTTATAAATTTTTCTAATGCTTCTGTACGTGGAAAAATTGCTAGAATAGTCTTAGGAAGCACATTCATAAAGTGGCAGCTTTATTATGAACCATTTTCTTATTGCAAGCTTAATGCATATCAGAGTCTAATGGAATAATTGTAACTTCGTCATTATTTCAGAATACATAGTATACACAAGATTTAATGATTTAATACGAGCCGGGCGGTGGCGGTGCACGCCTTTAATCCCAGCACTTGGGAGGCAACGCCAGGCGGATCTCTGTGAGTTCAAGGCCAGCCTGGTCTACAGAGCGAGATCCAGGACAGGCACCAAAACTACACGGAAAAACCCTGTGTGTGTGTGGTGGTGGTGGTGGGGATTGTACAGACTATAACTAAACTTAGAACCAAAAAAGGGAAAGAAAATAGCTCATACCTTGTTCTATTCTGGAAGAACTAAAGGTGACATTAGGAATATCAATATAGTGACTTCTGGTGAGCAAAAAAGCAGGACAAATCAGTATAAAATTAATTTTTCCCTAACAAATCAAATATAAAAAAATTAGTGAGAAATATGTATTCACAATGGAAATGGTGTTTTAAGTATTGCTCCTCAGATATTTTAAGTATTTTCCTAAGACCTAGGGCTAAGGAGTTAACTCAGTAGAATGCACCTGAGATCAATACCAAGAACCCACATGAGAAAAAGATAGACATGATGGCAGATCACTGTAATCTCAACTACCAGGGGAAGCAGACAGGCGGGTTCCCAGGGATCACTGGACAACCAACGTAGCCTACTTGGTTTATTCCAGGCCAGTAAGAGACCCTGTCTCAAAAAGAAGTGTTTGGAGTCTGAAGAATGACCCTGAAGGTTGTAGGTTTCTGACCTACACTTGTATGAACACCCCTATATATGTGCACATAATAAACATACGAGTACCAAGATCTAAATTGTTTTTAATTGTTACGTTTCTAATTTAGCAGTATCTTCCTTCACTGCTTCTAAAATCATCTGTCCAGTATAGTGTCTGTATTACCTTGCATTTAATCCTGACATCAACTTTCATTAGATTTTCTTCCTATACATTCAGATATTCTTCAGAACATTTTCTTATGTAAGGAGAAAAGACAGTATTAAACCAGAAGACCTCTAGTAGTATTTGACAGTATTTTACATGTGCAAAGATAATTTAAGACATTTCTGCAGGGCATATAAATGATGCATTGCAAAAGTATTTTTTAAAAATTTACTGGCTTTCTTTAAAACTTTGAATATTGATAACAGCAAGGAATTCAGAATTGATAAAGCTTCATTTAATTTGTCTTTACATTAAATCTAGCTATAGTATTGCTGTAAGAACATTAGAGTTACGATGTTGAGTGCTCACTAGAAAACTAGTTTGAAAATCATTTTGAGGACTATTAAATTAATGAAAAGAATAGCATGAAAACGTAGATTTGTAGATCCAAACTTGGAAGATGGCAGATCTTTATGTTAGAATGAACAAGGTTGGTGTGGCGGTACACATCTGTAATCCCAGCACTTGAGACAGAAGAATCATGAGTTCAAGGCCAGCCTGAGCTACATAGTAAGGCTCTCTCTCAAACAACAAAGAAGGATATAATAAAACAATATTATGAAGCTACAGACCTTTCAGCCACTGAGCACGTGGATCATCTATGTTCTGGAAACAGTAAATGGGGAATGAGTAATTGTTTCTTTCCTCATATAGCTAACAACACAGACTACTCTCTAATACATTTAAAACAAGCATTAAGTTGCATCAGAAGGACTGAAATTACTGAGGCTAATGAAGGTTTTAATAAAGCTTTGCAGCAGTGGTCAATTTTGAATGTCATTGGAGTAATTTCCAAATAGCTGACGGGGAAGTAGGAACTAAATCAGTTATTCTAACGAAGAGGCAGAACATATAAAAATGTGTGCATTAGAAGATTTTGTAATCTGAAAGCCAGTTTGGATGTAACAGATTAAGTAAAGAGGCTGAGATACGTGGTACTCGATCTAGTCTAAAAGAGTGGCTTTTAGTCCCACGGGTAAATATGAAAACTTTGCGTTTTAGAGTAACGGCACAGTGACATTAGAAAGAACTGTTAGCTACATTACCCAGACAAGATAAAGAAAGTGGCAAACCTGGAAATTACATACAATTGCAAAATATGAATCTCGTTGTTTAAAATAGTTCTACTCTTTGACATACTGCTTTTTTACATGAACTTTTGTTAGGACTGTCTTGCTCTTGTAATTTCAATTAAAGCAAAGCCAACCAACCAAACAAAAACCGCTTAAGCAATGGAATGAAAAGTAGAAGGTGAAAGAGGGTGGAGAAAAGGAAGTCAATAAGAAATTAATGTAATCATATATTCAAATCACACATGAAGCCTGGGCTATAAAAACAGCGGAAAGGGAGCAGGAAGATTTGAAAGACAGAATAGAATCAAAGACAAATCAATGAATATGTAAGAGAAAGGAGGAGGGAGTCGAGTGTTACTGATCCTGCCAGTTTAGCTCTCTAGATGGTCACTCATGTACTTGAGAGAGATGCGGACCGAGTGTAGGCTTAGAGCAGAGAGTAAGTCTGATGTTAGCAAAGTTGAACTGGAGGTGCCTGTTGACTCACCGGTTGTCTGGCTAGGTAGTTAGAAATACACATAGATGTCCAGGAAACAGCTAGGTACAGAGGTGTAGGAGTCATCTTCATACATGTGCTAATTGCAGCTACAAACACAGGGAGGCACAGCCAGGTGGATCTCTGTGAGTTCGAGGTCAGCCTGGTCTACAGAGTGAGATCCAGGACCGGCACCAAAACTACGCAGAGGAACCCTGTCTTGAAGAACCAAAAAAATTAAATAAGTAAATAAATAAAAATAAGAGACAACAATTATAAAGGACACTTGCTATGGTTTAATACCACTATTTTCCCTCTAAGACATTCTAGAACTTTTTATTTATTGTATTCATTCACATCTTTCAGATTCTGGGCTCTAATCAATAACCTGTAAAATCTTACACCATGTAATCCTAGGAATTACTCAGTTACTGTGTTTTTTACATTTTGCTTGAAAACAGATCAGGAAAACAAGAGGATTTCCTAAGAAAGCAAGAAAGTTAACACTTTACTTTGAAGCAGCTAATTATTAACATTAAATGATACTTTGAATCTAGAGCTAGACAACTTAGCTACACCTTCCTCATTTTCCAGTTAGTCAGGAGTTTTTTGTTGCCATCCAATCTGGACATCCACCTGGCTACTTGTTACTGCCTGACCTTTATCACTTGGCTTTTGTTTCTCTTGTTGCCAGCCCTCATAACAGCTATCCAATCGGTTTCTACCCTCTCCACACATTTTGGGTCTTTTAAATCAAAGATAATCTCATGTTTTTTATTGTTCCTGTTGCCTAATGGTAAGAGGGATTAGAAGTAAAGATTGTGCCGTTTATTATAGAGCAGCATTTCTCAACATGTGGGTTGTGACCCCTTGGGTCACACACCCAAGACCATCTGCATATCAGATATTTACATTATGATTCATACTGGTAGCAAAATTACAGCTATGAAGTAGCAATGAAAACACTTTTATGGTTGGGGGTCACCAACAGGAGTGGTATTAAGGGGTTGCAGCATTAGGAAAGGTTGAGAACCACTGCTATAGAGGTTTCTGTGTTTCAGTAGTAAACCACTACAATCAAAAAGTCATATCTGGGCTGGTGAGATGGCTCAGTGGTAATTGCACATGCTATGCAGGCCTGAGTTTATTCTGGAACCTACTTAAAGGTAGTTGGAGAAAGATGACCAAAAAGTTGTCCTTTGACCTCCATTCACACAACATGACATGTACATCCCCACATATACAATGATCCTTTTTAAAGTTCATGGATGGCCATATATGTTACAAATCACATAAAAGTAGAATTATAGTCAATTATCTATTCAAGAATATTTAGTTCTGTAACATTCTAAAGCAATACCCAAAATAGCTAAGTATGCTATATATAATATATATTATCATATGTATATATATATATATATATATATATATATTGCATATACATATGCCTCTTGAAGTATAAGACTTTAAGATTTCGATGAAGCCGGGGCAAGTACTAGTCGGTTAATTTGGAAGGCAATACTAATGTACAGCAGGTAAGATTTTGCTTAGGAATGGAGATACTGTTCAACAAGATCTAGCACAACTGAATCGCCATATGCAAAGACTAGCACCCTTCCCTCACACCACTTGCAAAAATTAACTCAAAGATCAGTGACATATATAAAATCAAAGTCTGTAAAGCTGTCAGAAGAAAACAAATAAAGCTATGACTTTGGATTTGGCAAAGGATTCTTAAATATGAAAACAGAAGCATCAGTTACTGAAACAAGTTCATACTGGTTTCATCCAAATCTTATGCTTGAGGGGCATCCACACCACCAAGAGTGTAAAAATAGAGAACAAGAGCAGCAGTCTATAAAACAGGAAGGAAAAGGATCCGCAATTATAGAAAGGATCTGTATGTGAAATATATGAACTCCAGGTAAAGTAACTTGATTGTGACTAGATATTGTCCAAAGAAGAAATATAAATCCAATCAGAGCATGAGATGTTTGACATCATTAGTCACCAAAGAAATGGGACAGCACTACATTCGCTGGAATAAAAAGACAGATTAAAGACAAAAAGAGGGAGAAACCGAACCCTCAGGTACTGCCCTAGGAATGTGTAGCCAGTTTGGAAAACAGTCTCGCTCTTCTTCAAATGATTAAATATTTAGTTCCATGTGACTGAGCAATTCTAGAGAAATGAAAATGTGCATCCACATAGAAATTTGTGCCAAAAAAAAATGTAGCGCTGTTCACAATAACCAGAAGTGGAAACAAATGACTATGAACCAACAAATATGGCATATCTATACCATAGCACATTTTTTTGTTTGTAAAAAGAAATAAAAGTATTGATACATGTGGCAATGTGATTGGATCCTAACAGAACACTGTAAATGGAAGGAGCTAATCACAAGATCTCATAGGCTGTATGATTCCTTTCTTGTGCATGAGCTGGCAGGAGAGACCTATGTGGACAGAACAAGAGTATCCTCTACAGAGTAGGTTTATTAGTGACTGGGAAGCTGCTCCTGGGAAGATGGGTAGACACAAGATAAGCTACAGTATTCTTTTTGAGATCATGAAAATGTTCTAAAATTAACTGTGGTGGTGGTTACACAAATCTGTGTGAATATGAAAAACAGTGAGTTGTACCCTTTAAAGTTGTACAGTGTATGTTAATTCTATCTCAATAAAACTGGTTAAAGGCAAACAAGGACTCCATACACATAGCGCTGATAGGAATCCCAGTCAATCCAGGTTTACATTCTGAGAGTGACTCTTGGATTTGACTTCCATAGCTCAGGAAAGGGCATATATATGAATATATTTCGAAGACTCAAATAATGCAGTGCCATATGTGTTGTGTATATTCATGTTCAAAATCCCAGGAACACTATACGTTCTCACTGAGCATTGTTTGCGTTTGATTTAATCAGTTCTCTTAAAGTAGATCCATGTTGACAAAGCAGATGCTTAGAAAACTCAAGCACCGGGCTGGAGAGATGGCTCAGAGGTTAAGATCACTGACTGCTCTTCCAGAGGTCTGAGTTCAATTCCCAGCACCAATGTGGCTCACAACCATCTGTAATGAGATCTGGCGCCCTTTTCTGTGTTCATAATAAATAAAAAAAAAAAAACCAAAAAAAAAAAACAAAAACTCAAGCACCAAAGTCAGCTGCAGAAACTTAGAGCTTAAATCCAAGCTAATGAAAATTTGTGAATGTATTTTGAAATTCAGATTTTATTTCTACCAAATGGCTCAGCAATTCTTTCCATCCTTTGACCCAGTTTTGTACAGGGCGGTTCTGGAACGGGACAAGAATGCACATGCCAAATTACATGGATCCATCCGCCATGTTCTGATTTGAACATTAATAACCAGTTGCTTCGCAAATCCATCAGCTCTTTAATTTTTTTTCCTGTGGGCTCGGGTTCAGTGAATGCCAATACCTTCTTTGCCACATTCAACAGAAAATAATTGCATTGGGTGCTTGGACTCAGATGAAGTTTTGGTTCTTAGGAGTTCTTAGTGCAGGCTTGTTGTTTGATGGCTGAGACAGAAAGGTCTTGTGATCAAGTTCTAGACCTGCCTGTGATACAGAACAAGTTCAAGAGCAGCCTGGGAAAACTAATGAGACCTTGTCTCCAAATAAAAAGTAAAGAGAGGGCTAGGGCCACAGCCCAGTGTTTGTGCAGTATGCACGAAACACTGGGTTTAACTCTCCATGGAGAAACAACAAAAACTTAGCTGGTATATTAGCAGACATATTCTCAGAATCTTAAACTCAGGAAGGTAGAAGCAGGAAGATCAGGAGTTCAAAGTCTGCCTCCCCTACATAGCAAGTTCAAGGTCAGGAAGAATTATATGAAATTGTTTCAGCCTAAAACAAGTATGATTCTCTAATGACTGAAGTTTTAGGTCTAAATGAAGTAGATACATCAGAGTAACTCTTACAACAAGATTTCACAATCTAGTCATCTTACTGCAATAAAATGAAGTAACTAATGCATTAAAAATAGCACAAGACCAATAGTAAAAACAATAATTGAGACAAGAAGCCCATAGACTCTACAGAAAGAACTTCATAAAACTTCTGAGAGTTAGAAAAGCCTGGGAGAACTGTTCTCAGATCAATTTACAGCTCACCCATAGAAGTTGAAAAACGATTCTAAAATCTTAAATCATAGAAGACAAAGATATCTTTTAAAAGAATTGTAAGCCGGGTGGTGGTGGCGCACACCTTTAATCCCAGCACTCGGGAGGAAGAGGCAGGTGGATCTCTGTGAGTTCGAGGCCAGCCTGGTCTCCAAAGCAAGTTCCAGGAAAGGCGCAAAGCTACACAGAGAAACTCTGTCTCGAAAAACCAAAAAAAAAAAAAAAAAAATTGTAAATGGTAAGAATTTCTTTAAACATTAACATCGTAAAACTAAAATAATTTGCAATATGATTGCCTTATAGATGTACAGACAATTGGAAGATACTTCATTATATGAGCCAAAAGGAGAGAGGGAATATTCAGTATATGATGTTGGTAAACAGCCAGAAACTTTAAAATCTCTATCCTCCCTTCCTTCTGTGTGTCAGAGGGCGGAGATGTTTGCTGGGAATTCAGCCCAGGCCCTCCTGCATGCTAAACCAGTGTCCGACCACTGAGCTATAGTCTTAGCTCTTTATTTTATCTGCTGAGTATCTGTTGATTTTGTATATTTGTCTTTGTTTCCAGAAACATCAATTTAGTCCTATGTAGTTATAATTACTCAGTAAATAAGTACAGTTGAAGTCCTAAATTTTTAAATGTGAAAACACTGAATTATTTACAACTATAGATTTGGGTAGATAACAGAACTCAGGATATGAACAAAATGGCTACCATCAATCTCGCCTACCATTACTGTAATAGCTTGCTTACTGGGCTTCTGGCATCCATAAAGATACTCCCCTTGCCCCCAACTTTCTCCTGCTATCACAATGATCTTTTCAAAACATAAATTTGATACTGTAATTTTGCTGCTTAAAACTCTTAAATGGCTCACATTACTTTAAAGATAGAGATAAGACCCTTTAATAAGTCTCGAGGCTCTGCATGGTGTGTCTTTAACTGCCCGAGCAACCTCATCCCACATCCATCTCCACCTTATTGTCTTTGCTCCAGCCACCAGAGCCCTCTTTCCCAAAACTTTGAACAACATTATGTTTCCATCATGCTGATGTACTCACTATTCTTTTCTCTTAAATCACTTGCCTCAATTTGTATTTAGATATCATGGTGTGATTATTTTATTTATGTCTGTCTGTGTGCTCTAAACTGTAAATTCCACTAAGCAGGGACCATAAGTGATTTGCCAGCACCTAACAGAATATGTTTGATAAATACAGAATGACTACCCCAATTAAAGAACATAAAAGAATCTAAATTCTCACATTACGTTTAAAGTAAATTAGAAAGTTTGGAGTTTTAAAATGGAAAACCAAACACCTCACTTAAAACTATATAATTTTGGGCAAATTAATAGAATTCCAGATATGATTATTTTATTTTTAGCCTTATTATTAACATATGTGTGAATATAGGCATGCATGCCACAGCTTACATGCGGATGGAAGAGGACAATTTGCAGGAGTCGGTTCTCAGTTCTCTCCTTCTGCCATGTAGGTCTTGGGTTTGAACTCAGGTCTTCAGGCTTGGTGGCAAGTGACCTTACTTGTCAACTTTTTTTTTTTTAAACTCATATCACTGGCCACAGGAAATGACTTTTTAAACAAATAAAAGCTCTTAAGAAAATTGATAAGTACTACTTACACTATCAAACAAATGTCTTATCAACTGAATCTTTAGAGAAAAAGTGTCATATCTTTAAAGATACTGTTATAGGAGACTAATAATGTAATATATATAGTGTAAAATTAGAAAAATATAACCCATAATGACAATTTATCATTAAAGGTTGGTCAGAAAGAACCAGAAAACATTATCTGTTAGATGTGGGCTCAGAGTCATTTTCTTCCTCATACTTTCTATATCCACAGTCTTTGTAGTTGACCAAGAGCAACCAACCAAAAGACAGATTTTTTTTTTTAATTACTGAAGAATTACTCTGAGATATTACTGAGTCCAACCGGATCATCAAACTTTTATAAAATGGAAAATTGTCCACGTTTTATAGTTTGAGAATTTTAAAGTAATTCACAGTTACCTGATTCACTTTATTAGACTAATAAAAGCCCCCAAATTATTCATTGTGTGTATACTTATATGTGTGTGGTGTATGCACACATGTATGTGCCAATGTGCACAGGTGTGCACGTACATGTGGCAGCCAGGAGAGAATGCTGGGCATCCTACTCTCATTCTCCACCTACTCCTTTGAGACAGGGTCTCTCGCCTGCTCCAGGCTGGCAGCTAGCAAACCCCCGTGACCCTCCTGTCTCCTCCCTCACGGCATTGGAGCTACAGTCCCATGCAGGACCACTCCCAGCTTTTTTTTTTTTTTTAAACGGGTGCAAGGGGCTGAACTCAAGTACTCCGGCTTGCTTGCAGAACAAACTCTCTTAGCCACTGAGCCGTTTTTTCCAGCACCCCCACTGACAACTCTTAGACATTAAAAAACATCCTCAAATAGTGAAAACCTTAATTCGATAGTAACCTGAAAACTCTACCCTAATAATTGTTTCCAAGAGCACTGCAAAGATGTGACTCCATTAACATGTAATACATTAACATACTATATTATACGTCATATCAGTTAAGTCAGAAGACCCACATGATCTCATCAGATGCCCACAGAACTCATTGCTGTCATGTGTGGAATGTCTTGGAAAGAAGAATGAAAGGTTTTCCAATAAATGTAGTAAAAGTTGTGTGGACATTTGGCAAGATGTCTTTGGTGTCTCAGATCTTTAACTCATATAAAGAATTATAGTTAAAAACTGAATGGTTCGGATCTGGAACATGAGAAATTTGTAGCAAATATGTAAATGGATGAAAATCTGAAAGTTTTTAAACCATGAAATATTTTTTATAAAATGAGGATGAACTGAGTTATAATTGAAAAATTATAGTTCAAGGAATCCAGCATTTCTTGGATTAAAGGGGTCAAATATAATCTAAATTCTAAATGAAAAGGGGTCAAATATAATTCTAAATTCTAAATTAGCTTTAGAGATACAAGCTAAGTAGATGTTCATGATCAATGCCTGCTAGCTTAGCTCCTTGGTAGTTTGTGGAACTTTATAAACAAACATACACACAGTTATACACTGTGTACAAGTTCAGTGAATAAGAGTACAAGCATGAGCCCTCAGTCTGAATCATCCGCACCCATGTAAAGAGTCAGGCATGTACGTACATGCCTGTAACCCCAGCATCTGGGGGTGGGGGTGGAAAGAAGGAGATCCAAAGAAACAGCGAGCTTCCGGTCCAGGGAGAGATCCTCTCTCAAGACAATAAAATGGAGAGTAACAGGAAGACAATCAGTGCTCTACTCTGGTCTCTGGATGCACATGCACACTTGGCATGCGTCACACATCCATACACCACACATACCGTAAATAAGTAACTCACGCAATAAGTATAGACTTAAAACAGTTTCTTCAAAGCCAGGCATGGTGAGACACACTTGTAATCTCAGCACTCAAAAGGCAGAAGAATCAGGAGTTCAAGGCTGGCCTTGGCTACCTACTGAGTTTGAGCTATGTTCTTGTGCTTTATCTACCAAACATGACCCAACTCTTGTTACCACATTTTACTGTGGACCCTCAAGAGTAAAATATTAGTATCCTCTTCCACACTCTGATACTCCCTCTTCTGTGGTCTTACAAGTAAAACTAAACTTCCTTCTGATGACTACCCTGACACAAGAGACCAATATGGACTGTGCTAGGCACAGTGATACATGCCTAAAATCTCATCACTCAGGAGGATGGAGCAGGAATATCTCAATAAGTATGCATACACACATACATACATACACACACACACACACACACACACACACACACGTGCACACAAAGCTGAAATGATACATAGACTGGCAGGTATTTGTCCACATGTATGCACAGACAAACCAACAGACCATGGAAGACCATTTGCTTCAAAGGAACAACATCATTGCCTTTCAGATACTGACAAGTATTTCACCAGGTTCCTAGTAAGAATTAGGAGTAACAGGCTAAGTGGTTAAGAGCTCTGGCTGCTCTTCCAGAGGACCTGGATTCAATTTCCAGCAACCACATGGCAGCTCATAACTGTCTGTAACTCCAGTTCCAGAGGATCTAACACTCTCACACAGACATACATGCAGGCAAAATACCAATGTACACAAAAAAAAATAATAAATAAATAATTAAAAAAATAACTAGGAGTAACATTGCAATCATACTCAATATTATTTATACTTTGCTTATCTATAGATAGACATATTCGATTTTGTGATAGTTTATCATATAGTTCAGTCATGTTCAACTATATTGATGTATTGCAAAAGCAGAAGTCAAAAATCCAGCCCCACAGACATACAGATACAGGGTAAATCTAAAGATGTGATACCTAGGAAGAGCTATGTCACACAGATGACGTACAGGACTTCCCTATTTACATGTTGCCTACTCCCCAGCCAGCGTATTAGATTAGCCATTCATTTTTATTAGGGACTAAGTCACTGGTGGTATCAGATGAGTGTGCTGGACGGAAGAGCTGAAAAGTTTGCCGTTTCACTTCTTTCCTCTTGATTAGCAGCACACAGTGCAGTTCAGATGCTGGGTGCAAGTCTTCCTGTTCCAAGCGAGGCATGTAACTTTCTCAGCCCCGTTTTTTCATTTGAAATTAGAAATTATAAGGGTGGCTAGTGTACATGGCTAGGGCAAAAGGAATCTATAATTGTTAGATTTTTCTGTAATGCCTAGCATATACTCAACTCTAAATAAATGTCTGGTGTTGTTGGGTAGTTTTAATTTTGAAACATTTCAAATATATAATCTTCCTTATAGAACTGATGCAAATGTAAATAACACCCAAGAGTTTAAGTGTTTCTCCTCTCAAAAAAAAAAAAAAAAAAAAAGTTACCAGTCAACCTTTCACAGACTTTTCAGAAACTTTCCATCTTACTGCAATTAGAAACCAAGAAATTGCCTTGGCTTTACTACGAAATTAATATGCCATGACTAAAGTGTTATACAACGTGTCTCTTTCAGCGATGAATAAGCTGAAAATGATTGGCCCAAGTCACAAAGAGTTTATAAGAAAGGAAAAAAATAGGCTGGCTGAGTCTTAGTAAATCATCATCACATGAAATTCTCAGACTATATATAGCTACTTACATTCAAATGATCACAGATGCAGTATGTACACTGTAACATTAGTCCTTATTTGTTCTAGAAAAGTTACTATTATTAAGACCTAGCTTACATGAAGTGGTTACAAATATTTTCCAAATCTTCAAATCTGCATTGGCTAAAGGAGCAAAAGACAAAATGATTTACTCACTAGAGTAAGAAAATAGTCTGAATCCCAATGTCTACATTTTCATTTCCATTCTACCACTAATAACCTAGCCACTTGGTTATTATTGGAAGTTAACCTTCCTGGATAACTGGTTTAAACTGAAAGTAAGGCAGGATAGTAACTACTAAAGTCCTTCACTTGGAGAGAGCACATGAAAGAAGTCATTAATTTAAGAATAACATTTATCCCCATATCCTTACTCTGTAACTTCTAGTTTTTTATCCTTGAGAAAATTTCTTGAAATAAAATTTCATTGGACTTTTCAGTGAAAAGCAAATGAAATAAAACATGCAAATCCCAAGCATGTAGGAAGTTGTAGAGAATTCATTTTTCCTGTTAAACTTACATTTCTTTTTCTAAGGGCTCAACAGTTTTGTCTTTGGATTTGACTTCAATTATATTAATCAAACCCTCCCTCTACCTCTCTCCCCCTCTCTCCCCCCTCCCTCCCAATACACACACTGCCCATGTGTGTGTGTGTGTGTGTGTGTGTGTGTGTGTGTGTGTGTGTGTCTGTGTCTGTGTGTGTGTGGCGCGCGCGTGCTTTCTCTTCATTCTGAACAAAAGTCATTTATAAAACAAAATTAAATTATTTATAGTATTTGTACAAAGATAGTTCTATATGTTGTCTGTGCGAGGTGGCTCTTCCTAGGTATCCCGATCTTTAGATTTATCCAAACTTCTGCTTTTGCAGTATATTAATTTAGTTGAACATGGCAGAACTATATAATAATAAACTAAGTGGATATGTGTTATCTAGATAAACAAAGTGAGGATGACTGTAATGCTACTCCTAATTCTTCCCAGAACCTGGTGAAATCTGTCAGTATATGAAAGACAGTGATACTGTTCCTTTGAAACAAATGGTCTGCCCGGGTAAATACCAGGCGTATAGACTTCCCCCTCCTATTGTCCACAGCTCCTGGCATTTGAAGCTTGAACATCCTACTTATGGTATTGCAGCCCGCCCAGCCCCCGACCTTCTGAACCCCTGAGCAGGGACGAGGTCCCAAACCAAAGGTTCTATTAATTGTAATTAGAGAACTAATGAAAAGAGGGACAGAATGAGTGCTGGTAGATCTGGAAGGAAACGCTTGTGGAGACTTAGTAATATTAGAGAGCTACCTAAGCGTTTAAGAGTGGGCAGAGTCCCGCTGCCCCATACCTGAGCCTATGATCAAGCCGTACTAGACACGGAGTTCTTGTTAGAGCGAGGGACCCTCTGGTCCCAACTTAAAATTTAAGCTCAGATTCACTTATATTATTGCAAGTGTTTTTCTGTTGATTACATTGGTGATGATGAAGTGTCTTTGCTAGATAGGGGACTAAAAAAGTTAGATTTCTAAGAATAATCCCCCCTCTCTGTGAAAATGGAACAGTCCAGCAATGTTGGGGATGGGGTGGGGATGAAACAGTCCTGGGCGGTGAGAGCATTCCCAGACCAAACTCCCTGCGCAAGGAGGGTATGGGGTTTCAAATTAGAGTAAAGCAAAAGACAAATCTCTCATGTGAAAATAGACTTGCCTTAATAGAGATTTCTTAAATGTAATGAATGAAAAAAAAAAGAAAAAATTAAAATTGTTACACTCAAATTCCAATTAACCACTTCTACTTTTACATTTTACATATTAATGACATAAATTATGAAGGTGTTTCAAGAATTTTTCCTCAATATGAAGCATTAAGTATAAAGAAAGGATTGTAACACGTAACCAGTGGGAGAGCTCTCATTCTAGTGGATGAAACTGAAGATGCATAGACATAATGTGTCTTAGTTAGGGTTTCTATTGCTTGCAACAAAACACCATGACCACGAGCAAGCTGGGGAGGAAAGGGTTTCTTCAGCTTACACTTCCACACTGCTGTTCATTACCAAAGGAAGTCAGGACAGGAACTCAAGCAGGGAAGGAACCTGGAGATAGGAGCTGATTCAGAGCCATGGAAGAGTGCCAGCCACTTGCTTCCATGGTTTGCTCAGCCTGCTTTCTTACTGAACCCAGAACTGTCAACCCAGGGATGGCACCATCAACAATGGGCTGGACCCTCTCCCATTGATCACTAATTGAGAAAACATCTTCCAGCTGGGTCTCATGGAGGCATTTCCTCAACTAAGGCTCCTTCCTCTCTGATGACTCTAGCTTGTGTCAAGTTGACACACAAAACCAGCCTGTACAACATGCTACCATGTATTTTACATAAAATGTTCAAAACAACAACAAATAACACAGGAAGTACATTTTTTCACCCCCCCCATTTTAGTTTACAATACATAGTCGTCGCTTCTAAAATCAAAAAGGTATAAAAGTAAAAGCAAAACCACACAAAAATCTCAAAGATAGCTTCTTCTATAATGCTGCCTACCACTTTTCTAGCTATCTTATCACACACACGTATACACAGGGTTTTGTATGACTGTATCAAGTCAGATGCACACTGTTTTATACACCGAGTTTAGAGAAATAATACGTTGTAAACATCCAATGTCTTTAAAGGCAGGTCTGTTCTTTTTATGTGGTTGTGCAGTCTAATTGAGCAATAAATTATTAAATCAGTCACTGTTAAAGGACAGATGGTCTCCAAAGCTTCCACCAGCAGAAAGTGGTGCTATAGACACAGCCCGGGTATCCATCTTTGAGTGCTTTTTGTAGTTACAGACTAAGAATACAACCCTAGGAGAGAAATCACTAGATCAAAAGGGTGGGTCTGCTTTTAAAATGGTACCTATTTTTAAACTGTTCCCTTCGGAAACATAAATTTGCAATTCCACAAAGCCTAAATGTAAGTCTGTAACTCATGTGTTATAGTCCCAGCAGAGGCTAGAAGAAAGTGGTGGATACCCTGGGACTGGACTTCCACACAGCTGTAACCTGCCATATGGGTGCTGGAAACTAAACCAGGATGCCCTGGAAGAGCAGCTAGTTCTTGTAAACTCTCAGCCGTTTCTTCCTGAAGGTCCATTCTTAATACACACCATTATAGCAAGTCCTTTTCATCTTTGGTAAGTCAAAAAGATTTTCTTCCCTCCCTCCCTCCCTCCTTTTCTTCTTTGCTTTTCCTTTACTATTAAGTTGAAAATCTTTTGTTATACTTACTGTCCATTTTTTTCAGTTCATCTTCTGATGTTTATGTCACTAACCTAGATTTTTTGTGTCAGATTTCTACCTTACAATTTTAAGAATTCTATATTGTGAATGTTACATTTTTGTTTATAGTCACAAGTATAAACATCTTTCTCAATTTATTTCTACTTCATCTTTTATTGAATATTTTAAATAGTTACTTATTTAAAATTATCCAATGTGTTTATGTTTATAAGCCTTACAATTTGATTATATGTTTTTCTTTTTAAATTTTCATTATGTTTATTTATGGGCTGGGGAGCATGCAGAGGCCTGAGTGCCAGGACACATATGGTGCTCAGAAGACAGCTTGCAGGAATCTGTTCTCTCCTCCTACCACATGGGTCCCAAAGACTGAACTCAGATCACCAAGCTTGGCCATCAGTGCCTTTATCCACTAAACCATCTTGCCAGCCCCAGAATTACATTTTTTTTTTTAAATGTAGGAAGACAGCGAATAGCCAGGCATGGTGGTACACACTTTTCATCCCAGAACTCAGGAAGCAGAGGCAGGCAGATCTCTGTGAATCTGAGGCCAATCTGGTCTACAGACCAGGTTCCAGACCAGCCAGGGCTACATGGTGAGACCCCATCTCAAACAAACAAACAACAATTACCTCAAAAAATGAATATAATGAGTGATAAAATAGATCCCTGTGGTGATTTGAAAGAAAATGGCCCCTAAAGGGAATGGCAGTATTAGGAGGTGTGGTTTTGTTAAGTAGGTGTAGCCTTGTTGAAGGGAGTGTGTCATTGTGGGGGCAGGTTTGGAGGTCTCTTGTTCAAGCATCTCTCATTTTGCTTCCTGTTGCCTACATATCAACATGCTCCTTCTCCAGCACTATGTTCTGCCTGCACACTGTCACGATCCCCGCCATCATGAAAATGGACGACACCTCTGAAACTGTAAGCTGCCACCTCAATTAAATGTTTTCCTTTATAAGAGTCACTGTGGTCATGGTGTCTTCTCTTCCCAGCAATAGAAACCCTAACGAAGACTGCGCCCTTTCCTAAATTGTCAGCTCTATCAACTTCAGAGCTACATCATCAGTAGGTGATTTGATTTACTTATAATCTGCCCTCCCAAAAGTAGTTTATAGAAGACTATCTATTAAAATTTCCTTAAGTTACAATCTAATTATATTCTAACTAGAAAACAACTGCACTTCAATCCCAGTCTAAAGTTGATCTTGAGGATTTTTTTTTTAAAGTGATATTATTGGAGCAAAGAATAGTTATGTAACTTTTGTGGCTTAGTACTATATTGTTCTCCAGATGGAGAAGACCATTAGTATTGTGCATTCATCCTGTTTCAATTTTATCGGTTTGGACTTTGTAACTGTTGATATTGGTTATCAACTTGACAGGATTTGCGATCACAGACAAGCCTCTGTACATGCTTGTGAGGGATTATCTAGATTAGATTGACTGAGGTGGGCAATCCACCTACAAGAGGCTAGCACTATTTTCTGGACTTGGGTCCTGGGACCTACATGAAAAGAAAGTGAGCTGAATACCAGCATTCGTCACTTCCTGCTTAGCAACTGCAGACACGATGTGACAGAGAGCTGCCTGTGAGCCGCCTCAGGTTCCTGCGGCCATGACTGCCCTGTGATGCTTGACTACAGTTTTGAGCTGTGAGTCAAAGCCCTTTCTCTCCTGGAAGTTGTTTTCGTCAGGGTATTTTTGTCACGCGATAGGAAAAGTAACTAAGACTGCATTTTGTTAGCTTAACAAATACAAAAGTTTATTGTTTTAAAATATATTTATTTGAATTTGTCTCATCCCAGGTTGCAATTTTCTGTGTATTCTGAATTAATTAAAAAAATCATAATAAAATTTGGCTCCTAGAGAGGTTACAAGGAAGAAAATTAATCACGATGAAATTTTCTTTATATTTTAGATATATTGTTTTTAGTTTTGGAGAACTAGAATAATTTCACTCTTTTAAAATCAAGAGAACGTTCATTTTGAGCAGAAAAATAAAAATGCAAAATATAATTTCATGTCATAGTTCTCAGATTCACTCCCCCTTCATCTTAACCATGATTTTCACTTTATGATGCAATTTAGAATTGGGCCCAAATTATACTTATTTTCCACACTGCTAGAATGATCTTTTAAGAATACAAGCTTAAGCCGGGCAGTGGTGGCGCACGCCTTTAATCCCAGCACTCGGGAGGCAGAGCCAGGTGGATCTCTGTTAGTTCGAGGCCAGCCTGGGCTACCAGAGCCAGGTGGATCTCTGTGAGTTCGAGGCCAGCCTGGGCTACCAAGTGAGTTCCAGGAAAGGCGCAAAGCTACACAGAGAAAGCCTTTCTCGAAAAACCAAAGAGAGAGAGAGAGAGAGAGAGAGAGAGAGAGAGAGAGAGAGAGAGAGAGAGAGAGAGAGAGAGAGAGAGAGAGAGAGAATATGTAAGTCTCCAATTTTTAACACTGCTTTTCTGAGCTTTCATATTCTGACATTTCTCCACGACTCCAGTGGGGGGCGCTACTCCTAATGTTTGCATTCTCTTATTTCAGTAAATCTGTTGATCTCTAGTGACTTATTTCTTCTGCCTAAAAGGTTTTTTGCACAAATTTTACCCTAATAGGTCATCATCCTTTAGGCAAATCTTAAAATATTTTGTAGTTTGATGTCGGTGGGCAGAAAAAAAACCTGTAACGCGAGTTGGCTAACAGATACCAAGACACAGGTAGAGAGGATCAGCTCTGGTGTGCAGCAGAGACGGATGACAAAGGTTTGTAGTAAACTGTCCCGTTTTGTGAAGAGTTAGAAAAGGGATGCTCAAAGACTCAAACAAACAAACAAAAAAGATAAGGGAAGGAAATGCTAACTAGAAATGCTAATTATCCTGATTGGTTCAGTTTGTGTTTGCATGTGTTAAAATATGTATTGATTAATGTAAATATGTAAAAGTATTGATTAATACATAAAATCAATACTTGATAATACAAAATGGCAACAATCCAGAGGACACTTTAAGAAAAATTATAGACAAACATGACTAATGTCTCATATAAATAGGGGGTCCTGAAACTTGGTTTCATAATAAAGCCACTTGCAGGTGTAAAAACCTGCCTCATCTCTCCTTGTTTTTAGTGTTGTTGGTTTAGCAGTACTATGCTCTAAGTAGGCTGCAGCAATGCATTTTTCCTTAAGAACTGTGTTTAAACTGGGCGGTGGTGGCGGCCCCCCCCCTCCCGCGGCGGCGGTGCATGCCTTTAATCCCAGCACTCAGGAGGCAGAGGAAGGCAGATCTTTATGAGTTCAAGGCCAGCCTGGTCTACAGAGCAAGTTCCGGGACAGGCACCAAAACTACACAGAGAAACTCTGACTCAAAAAACCAAAAAACAAAAAACTGCATTTAAAAATATAGCTTTTAATGAGCCCATGCATTTCCAGTAGAAGTAATTCAATGATTATATGTGAAGAGAAGGGCCAGTAAGAGCAAGTTTCTGCTCAGTGATCCGAAACTCACCACAAGATAAACTTAACAGTAAGATTTGCCCATCACTAGCAGAGAAGAGACCTGAGAGAAGAGGGAACAGAAGGCAGGACAGGTTCTTAGAAAGGAAACTCCATGTACCTGGTAGTTTCTTGGATTAGCCTGGGAGCAAAATCATAGGATTAGCATCATTTTTCTATATAATTATGAAATACCTTTGTTATTTTACTTTTCAATTTCTTTGTAAGCAAGTGGATATCTATTCACCTTAGCAGACCAAAGTAAAATAAGGTTTCATCTTGAGATTCTTTGAGACTAAAAAAAATTTTAAACAATTTTTTTTATGATGGTGAATTTATTTATTTGAAAAACATTTATTGAACACCTAACTAAATTTTTTGATGAACTGCTTGAAAAGCTGAGGATGCAGTGATGATCACTGTGGAGTTTGTAGTCTAGTGAGGGAATAAATAAATAAGAAATAAGTATTTAGTATCTGAGTGTGGTAAGTGCAATCAAAGCATGGAAGATGGCGAATAACAGCAAAGAGTCAGGACAAGCCCTGCCTGTGGAGGGGTGTCAGGGGATGAGGGTAAGTCATGTGACATCCGGGGAGCAGCTTTCTATGCAGAAAGAAAGCAGGACAGAGGCTGAGGTCAGTAGGGGCTCTACATGCTGAAGGAATCAGCAAGAAGGCAGTTTTGTTTCTAGAAGAATGAACAAATGCCAACTTTGTTCTCGTAGAACTTACATAATACCAGGTGGAAAAAGACCCACAAAATGAATAAACCATCACATCAAGATGCGTCCCGCGGGGATGAATACTGTGGAAGGGGTGGATCTGGAGAAGGAGAGAGAGAGAGAGAGAGAGAGAGAGAGAGAGAGAGAGAGAGAGAGAGAGAGAGAATATGTGCTATTTCAGATAAGGTGGTAAAGAAGGCTCCTTACAGGAAACGATTTTAAACGGAACGTTGAATAAAGTGAAGAATGAAACCATGCAAGTACTGGTGAAGAGTGTCACAGCCAGACAGGGAGTGCAGAGGCCAAGAGAAGCCTAGGGACAGCAGAGAGAGTGGAGAGGCGCTAAGGAGGAAGCTAGTGGCAGGTTAGGTTAGATGCCTCACTGGGGACAGTAGTGCATGGGACTTTTGTGTGTTCAGATTTACCTCAGTGAGATGGTGTGCGTCCATCTTTATAAGTCTGCATTTCTAGATTAATTCAAGGACCACTCTGAACCCATAGATTAAAAAAAAAAAAAAAAAAAAAAAACATTGCGGAGAAGCACGTCAGATCCAAACTCAAGCCCTCTGCGGCATGGTCGTTGGGTTGACCACCTCAGGAGAGAAGAGCCTTGATTGTATGATATAATCCCTAAAAGCCATTTTGATAGCTTTTGTTTCCTGAATCCACAAAGAGATAAGAAGTGAAACAGGCCAGAAAACAGAAGAAGGAAAGAAGACTGGAGGGGGAAAGGAAATGGTATAATTAACTGCATAAATACAGAAGCCAGACCCGGCAGAAATGATAAAAGCTGCGGGCGTGAGTGACAGAAGGGACTCCTTAAAGAGTGAGCAGAAGGCAGTCTCACAGCTCGCTTACTCTGGAGCTCCTGAAAATGGATGGCTGCTTGAAGAGAGACTACTTCCAGGTGAGGAGGGCACAAAATGTCACCTGTACTTCAGTTCCCACCTCCAGGTTCCTGCCCTGCTCCCCTCAGCGATGGACCGTGATGGGGGACTGTAAACTGAAATAAATCCTTCTCTCCCCAAGTTGCTTTTTGTCACGTTTTATCACAGCAATAAATACCCTAACTAAGACAAAGTGCGTATATGGTTAAAGTATATGATATACTTGGATGAGTGTGTGAAATATCTTTATGAAACCCATAACTATATACAATGAACACACACACACACACACACACACACACACACACACACACACACACAGAGGGCCCAACAGAGTGTTGTGTTTTTCTCCGCACATCTAAGCTGGAACCAGGCTGGAGAGGCATTGACATTTGGCCTTAGCGGATCTCAGCCGATAGCACGTCAATGAAAGAGACTGTGCTTCACCAGGAAGGAAAAACAGCGAGGGCTGAACACAATTTGAAATCAGTGTGATAACAGCGACAATAACTTTAATACTTAACATACGTCATGTTCTGAACTAAATGCTTTACATACATTGGCTCCCTCAATCCTTAAAACTATAAGATAATTGCTATTGTTTTTCTCTACTATGCAGAAAAGGATGTTGAGCCTCAGAAAGACTAAATACCTGGTTGGAGAATCATCAAGCTAAAAGAAATAGAACTGAAAATTTATTTGCAATTACCTTACTGTGCTCACTGGTCTCTTAGACAGTTTGTATCATTTTGTTATCCAGGAGAGACAGAAATTTCCAAATTTGTGTGTTCCTCATCACCCCATCCTCACCACAGGTTGGGGCAAGTATGAGAAACATGACCATTGAGCGAGGCTGGTAAAGACCATTGAGCCTAAAATATATCTCCTTGCTTGCTAGTGTATGAACAGATCGTAGGTAACAAATTAAATGAGTGGTGTGGTTTGAGTGAGGATGGCCCCCAGAGGCTCACACATTTGAATTCTCGGTGTAACTGTCTGAGAAAGATTAGGAGGTGAGGCCTTGTTGGAGGATGTGTGCACTGGGAGTGTGCTTTGAGGATTTAAAAGCCCGTATCATTCCCAGCTAGTTCCCAGCTCTTTGATCATGCCTGTGGATCAGATGTAAGCTCCCAGCTACTGCTCCAACACCACGTCTGTCTGCCTGCTACCAAGCTTCTCTCCATGATAGTCACAAAGTAACCCTTGGAAACTGTATGAAAGCCCCCAATTAAATGCTTCCTTCTGTAAGCTGCCTTGGTCATCGTGTCTCTTCCTGGAAACGGTAACTAAGACAACTGGTTTCATAATTGGGGCTGCTGAGGTGGCTCAGTGGTCCTCTGCAGAGGACCTGGATTTGGTTCCCGGCACTATCACAGTAGCTCACAATCTTCTGTAACTCCAACTTCAGGGATTCTGGTGCTTTCTCCTGGCCTCTTTGGGTACCAGTTGTACATGTGATACACTACATGTGAGGAAAACATTCACCCAAATCTTAAATTTAAAACACACGCAGACGCGCCACACACACACACACACACACACACACACACAAAAAAAAAAAAAAAAAAAAAAAAACAAATCTGAACCCAACCAGATACAGGTAAGTGCCCAGGATTGTTTTCCAAGAAGGACTATTTACATTCTGAGGAATTTACTTACCCTGTCTGAATACCAGTTATATTACTACCTCCTGTGGGCTATACTGGATTAAAGTGGGGACTTGGGTGGGGTGCACAGGAGGAACTGGAAGGGAGAGAGGGAAGAATGGAAATGATGTAAATACCGTACTAATGTATGGAATTATAAAAAATAACAATAGATATAAAAATGTGACATCAACAATTTGAAAGTGCCAGACCTATTGTAAAATGCTCAGGAATATAAATGAAAAGAAAAAAAAAAACAAAAAACAAAACAAAACAACAGATTAAATGGTATAGCATTGATTCCTCACTTACAATTTCAGATTTCCCAACTTTTCTCTGCTTAATTCTTTGTATGCTGGTCCAGAATATTGCTTTTGGTTCTGGACCTGAGGCAGTCCCTAAGAATTTCTTTTCTCTCTGGCAAACTCAAGTACTTACTTCAGGCAAGACAGGAGAAACTCTGACCTTGAGAACAGAGCCTCTGAGTTCTCAACAGGACTTGTTTTCAAAATCTAGTTATAGGAAATTTGAGTATTGTTTCGCCTTTAAAAGCACAGAGCTCTTCCATTATTTTGTGAAAATTCTAATAAAAATTCAATAAGACAAATTAGTAATTTTCAAAAATGAATAATAATAATAATAATAATAATAATAATAATAAACCCTCCACAACACAATAACTCTAAATAAAAGTAATGTTAACAGTCAGGTATATACATATAGACATAACTTGAGCAAGGGAGTCTGGTCCTTTCTAAGGATTTTTTTTTTTTTCCTGAATCGGAACCTCAGCTTTTAAAGAAAGTTGATCATCTCAACTGATCAGCTGACTTATATTAAGGACAGATGTGTAAGGACAATTTACTAGTTGCCTAGAAAGTGATGAATGCAAAAGTGGGAGAGATGTCATCTGGCAACTCATTAAAGCATTCCCAAATAAGTGATAACAGTAGTTAAGTATATGAGTTAATTTAATAATAACAAGTATAATGGATCTGTGGGGAAGGACAATATGAAGAGATGAAATGTCTCATGATATAACAAAACACATGTATTCATTTGTTGGATGTTTATTGAGCACCATACATGACAGCTACCCAGAGAGCAATGCACCATGCACGTGGTCATGTAGACTATAATGTAATTGCTTAGTACACGATGTATACCACTGTTTGTAATGATCTTGCAATCAAGATATGGGAGTGAGCCGGGTGGTGGTAGTGCACGCCTTTAATCCCAGCACTTGGGAGGCAGAGGCAGGTGGATCTCTGTGAATTCAAGACCAGCCTGCAGCCTGGTCTACAGAGTGAGTTCCAGGACAGCCAGGGCTACACAGAGAAACCCTGTCTCAAACAAAACAAAACAAAAGATATGATAGTGAATAGGTTCCTGCTCATGTGGTTTATACTAGAAAAAAAGCATGAGGAGAATACTAATAGGCATGTAAAAATAAGGCACTCTTACAGTGATAATGGTTGTGAAGGCAATTAAGTAAAGTGACAGACAGAGTGGTATGAGGTGGAGATGGGAGCAGTATCACAGAGAGTGACTGGAGAAAGTCTCTCTAAAGAAAGTACCAATCATGGAAAGACTTCAAAGACGAGTAGTGGGAAGCTTCTATTTGGGCACGAGTGTGCCAATCATTCCAGTGTGTCAGTGGGTCACAAGGAAATGGCAGGACATTGAGATCAGAGAGAGAAACAGCGAGTAGGTTAGACAGCTTGTATCTTATTCTAAAACAAATGTCATATTTAATAGCAGATAGTCAGAGTTGGGTGTTTCTCGTTGGAGTGAAAATTTGAGCAAACAAAAACTCTAGCAAAAGAATATTGGATATACAATGTTGAAGGAGCTTGGTTAGAAATCTTGGAGCCAAGGATAAACTGAAATAACTGTCACTCACAAGGATGCCATTGAATGTTGCTCGAATCCTAATTGGTCCTATAATAAAAACCCGGAGCCAGATATTGGGATAAATGCTGAAAGATCAGAGGAAACAAGCCACAGCCACTTCTCACCTTGCTAACTCCTCAGCTGATCCTGTCTCCACGAATCCTTAGACTGAATGCTTTTGAGTCCTCAGCCGAAAGGGCCTGAGTGTCTGTCTCCTTCCGCCTTATATTCCTTTCTCTGTCCAGCCATATGGCTTCCTGTCTCAACATTCCTAGTGCTGGGATGAAAGGGGTGTGACTCCCAAGTACTAGGGTTAAAGGTGTGAGCCACCACTGCCTGGCTCTGATTCTCTTTTAGACTGGATTAATCTCTTGTAGTCCAGGGTGGCTTTGAATTCACAGAGATACAGACGGATCTCTGCCTCCTGAGTGCTAGGATTAAAGGTGTGTGCCATCACTGCCTGAGCTTTGTGGTTAACTCTGTGGCTTGCTCTGCCCTCTGATCTTCAGGCAAACTGTTAAGAGTATAAACAAAATATCACACAAGTGAAGGCCTCAGAAAAAGTCCTAACGTGGACATCTAGAAGGCTGGTGAATAGTTACACTGTCCTGTTTGCAGTTCTTTTGATTTGCTTGGATTGAAAAGAAATTAAGAATGTCCTTATTATCGCCGTTCTCCTTATCATGTTGGTAACCCTAATCAGGTGTAGTTACACAGGTTCTCTAGTTTTCTTGCATTCTTTTCTAGGTGTGAAAGTTAATGCTCTCCAACATGCCCCCTACCCCTCACCATCTCTGAAACCTTTCCACTTCATAAGGGAGTAGATAAGAAGGTGAACTGCATGCCCTGACATCAGGACATCTCTGGGATCCTGATACTCCTCTCGCCTTAACACTTAGTGAGGTGTGTTTGGGTAACTTAGCGATTGTTCTATTGTGCTTTTCTGTTGCTATGATCAAACCTTTATGAACAACAGCCTAGGTTGTTCATGGTCCACCAGTGAGGGAAAGCAGAGCAGAAGCTGTAGGTGGGAACTGAAGCAGAGACCATGCAGGAACACTGCTTATTGAATTGCTTTTCATGGTTGTTCAGCTTGCTGTCGTAGTCAGCCTAGGACCACTTGCACAGGGCTGGCACTGCCTGTAATGGGCTGAACCAAGCCAGGAACTCAAGGCAGAAACCTGGAGGCAAGGACTGAAACAGAGACCATGCAGGAACACTACTTGGTGGCTCGCTCCCCGTGGCTTGCTTAGCTTGCTTTCTTACACAACCCAGGACCACCCACATCTGGCTGGACCCTTTCACATCAATCACTAACCAAGAAAATGCCCCCACAGACATGCCCACAGGCCAGTCTGATGGAGGTTGGGTTTCCCTCTGCCCTGGTGACCCTGGTTTGTGTCAAGATGACAAAAACTAATCAGGAAACTAATGTCTAAAACGTTATCTCAACACGTGATAAAAAAATTCCAACATTAACGAGATTTTTGCATTATTTTATGTCTTCAAATTCCAGTGTTTGTTTTATACTTACAAACCTGCCTCATTCAGGCTAAACACAAGTGGACAGAGACAGCCATGTAGTTCCAGATCTTACTTTCATTGATTCTTAAGAGCTGGAGAGTCAACCTCCTTTGCTCTGTAGTGACTGTGCCATGCTAGTACCTTCTATTGGCTCTGCCAAGACTTCTTGATTCTTGACATTTTCAAACCTGTAACTCCAGAATTGCTGATTCCAGAAAGTGGTGCTTCACCTTGCTCTCACCCTGTTTCCTGTCCAATACTGTCCTGATGTTACCTATTTGGTGTGGCACTCAGTGATTATTTAGACTTCTCTGCATTCAACGAAGTGAATTCCATTTTACAGAAAAGTACTAAGTGGAAGAAGATCCTGAGTTCTCCGCAGCATATTTAAATCTACATGTGGGAAACAGCTGTCCAGAAGGAAAGACTTGCCTAGTTATTACATCTACTCCTGGCTATTTACTGCTTGCTGCCAGAGAACCCAGAAGAAAACCATTTTTGAATATGAGAAAGGAAATATTATCTTGGTCTTCCTCTTTAGTTTTTGGTGAAAATTAATCATTTTTGCCGAAAGCCAATGTTTGGTTCATTGTTTCAGGTAGACTGAGGACAATGCCATGTGCTCAGGAAGACAGGGGCCAGAGAGAACGCACAGGGATGGTTTTCTAAGATCACCTCACCCTCTCCTCCCCAGCTACCTTGGAAACCTCAACAGCTTTTTAACTTTTCTATTTGACTTTTGAGGGCAAACTACAAGTGTGTTCTCACAGGCTGAATCTAGCCTTGAAGATACATCTGGTTGGCTCACCTGGTGCTAAAAGTTCTTTTGAGAAAAGGCTTTGAAACAGGGAACTTTCTTTGATACAACCATTCATCTTTGCAGCTTCCTTTAAAAAAAATCACACACTGATCCACACTGAGAGATCGTCTTCCATTGTATCCTGTGGCTAAGCTGGCCTTCAGAGGGGCTAAGCATTTTCTATTGGGATACAGTTGATTACCCATGGCCTGTTTGTTTTATGTAGTAGATATGTCTGCTCTTATCTGAACATTGGAGCTTTGAAAATCTCTATAACACAATGCAACACTCTGTCCTTTGTCTTCTATCCATTTCTAGGGGCCAGGAATCTCTTATTTTCTTCTTAGTTCTTGGGTTTTTCTGATGCTTAAGGTGAGGTAGAACAGTGGTGGAAAGCTAGTTAAGTGGTTTGGGTACTGGTTAAGTGTTTATGGACTAGACATTGTTGATGTATTTATTGCATGTATGTATTGTATATAGTTATTGCACTTATATATAGCTTTTCTTATATTAGTTGTAACCTTTTTTATTTTAGACAAAGGGGGAAATGTGGTGATATTTTGTTTGTGCTCTAACAAATAAAGTTTTCTTGGAGATCAGAGTGCAGAGCTAGCCACTAGTTAACCATAGAGGCCAGGCAGTGGTGGCACACAACTTTAGTCCTAGCACTTGGGATCTCATGCCTTTGATCCCAGTACTTGAGAGGCACATGCCTTTAATTCCAGCACTAGGGGGGTGGAGTCAGAAAATGATATGACTGGGCAGAGAGAGGAATATAAGATGGGAGGAGACAGGAGCTCAGCCCTCCCACTTCCGTCTGAGGATTTATCCTGATATCTGATTCTGGGTTTTTATTATTAAGACCAACTAGAATTCATATAGTTAAGTCCCAAATGCAACTCAACCAACTGGCCACCATTGAATGTAGAATGGTACAGCAAGAGAGGGGGTCATGATCAGAGCTGCCTGTAGGGATGATGTGGGTGGGGGCATGTGGGAAATGACCTGGAAGAACATTCTTTTTGGATATTTTGATCAAGTATGCTTGAGCTGAGGACACTTTGGTGAGAATCTAAAATATGTGTAAAGCTTGTACTGCTACAGGAAATAATAAAATGAAAGTGACAATAACACTTCCTGTAAGTGAATGACCATTGGATTGTTTCCAGAACCTGTTTGTCAGATGGCTTATTGCGGTAATCTGGGATTTTACCACTTTCTGCAGAAATATAAAAACATGACTCACCTTTTTACAACTCACTCACATGAAAGTCTACACTGGATAATATACTGCATAGTGTTTGGCTTTATCTTCCACCTTAGAGACCACACAAGATATTTAGATGTGTTGACGAAAGAAATACCAACCATATGAAATATGCTTGTCATTTTTCTGTTTTGCTTTATTCCCACAGCACCATAAGAGAATGCCTACAATGTGGAATAATAGAAATAACAGACTAATGCCAGAGTAAGATGAATAGCTGTTCTTAATGACATAAAGCAAAATGATGAAAAGTGAATTTAACACTATCTGATAAACTGTTCGCATTTTGAAATTTATTATTTCAAAATTTAAATCTACACAACTATTTGGAAAGTCTTTGCTTTCAACTGCCATTGAGTCTCATTAAATTTTATGATTATCCTGCCTCAGCCTCCCAAGTGCTGGAACTAGAGAGGGATCAGTAAAGACACGTTTGCCAGGTATGCCAGTAGTAATGGTTTATTATTGTTTTATCTAATAATGTTCGACACAATTAAATTGCTTATAAGGCAAAGGCTGATTATATGTAGAGTCTAGTATTGAAATCAAATTAGTCTTATGATGACAAAAATCCATCAACATCTGGATTTTGCCAACAGCCTTAATTGTACTGTTTCACCTGGTTTGGGGGCAACAGTAGTGAAATGATGAAAAATAGATGTGTGAATTAACATTTGTTTTATGTTAGGTGGGCTGGATTGATTAATGTAATAGAATGGAGAAAGGAATGGGGGAACTGGGCAGGAAGGAGGTTAGGGCCATCAAGAAGAATTGAGTACAGAACGTTATTTCCAAGGTTCATGGAAGACCCTCAAAGCTCCTGGATCACTCTCTTCTGACCTCCCAAAGCACCCAGAGCTCCTGGTCATCTTGAGTACCCTGGCCTGGTGTTCTCAACATTCTTGCTAAGGGGTCTGCTTCGAAACCCAAAAATTTGGCCTAAGACGTGGAAACAATGTGAAGAGTACATCTTCCCTGATGAGAGAAAACCTGAAAGACAGCTTGCGTCTTAGACTCCTGACAGAGTGCAGTCATGGGTAAATAAAACAGGCATAAATATTTGATTTCCTCCTGAAAGGGACTGTGAATCACAATCTCTCCTTTCCTACCCTTAGATAAATCTAAATGGTAAAATAAAGAAGGGCTGTCTACCTGTCCCCAAATTCCCAAGTCCTGGGCTGGCTTCAGATGTTTCCCCAGGCGGAAACCTGTTCCCTCGGGTCCTCAGTGGTGAGGTGCTACAATTGGATGAAGCCCTTTCTTCTCCTTGATAAGGCTGCGTCTTCACCAAAAGGGCTTAAGCAAGATAGCTGTAGTGAAGAAAGCCTGGCTTCCAGCTGGCAGCGTCACAAGTGGTCCAAGGACACAGTTGAATTTCCATTTGGGGACCAAGAGGATACTCCTTGTACAAAAAAAAAAAAAAAAAAAAAAGCCCTCCTAGATATCTATCTAGACAGAGCTCGGCAATCAACTTCTTGTTTCCCAACACTTTCAGCCTTGCCTCCATTATCTGCTTGAGCTCATTAAAAGCGGTCTCATGATAAAACTACTTGCACACACACACCCCCATTTTATTTAACACGGTATGCTTTGGAACTACGATCATTCTCAACCATCTATATCTTCATCTTCTTCTAAGACTCCTCTCACTTGTCTGCTCTTACTGAAACTTGCCTCTTTCCTGAGTCTGATAGGATGCTATCAAGTGGTCAGATGCTATTTCCCTGCCTTCAAGCGGCCCTGGGGTTGTGGATATGTGTGCTCTCAGTTCCTTATCAGCCCTTTCAGAGTAGTCTCACTCACTCATCCCTAAGAAGCCCTCATCTGTGTGGCTACAGTCATCAGAATGTATCACCCACCACCTCCGTTATTGCTTCTTCCTGGTAGACCCGTGGGTTAGTGATGGCAGAATGTCTTTCTGTTCGCTGTGAATATGTGTTGCTCTGATTGGTTGATACATAAAATGTTGATTGGCCAGTAGCCAGGCAGGAAGTACAGGTAGGGCAAGTGGAGAGGAGAATTCTAGGAAGTGGAAGGCTGAGTCAGCAGACACCAGCCCACTGTCTAGGGAGCATGATGTAATGGCACACAGGTAAAGCCACAGAACACGTGACAACATATAGATTAACAGAAATGGGCTGAGTTTAAATGTAAGAGCTAGTCAGTGGTAGGCCTGAGCTAATGGCCAAGAAGTTTTAATTAATATAAGCTTCTGAGTGATTATTTTATAAACGGCTGCAGGGTCATGGGGCTGGGCAGGACCGGAGAAAACATCAGCAACAGGTTAGGGCACTTTGTCCTCCTCTTTTTTATTCTCTTTTCTTTCTCCTCCAATCCTCTTTTCATACCTTCTGAAAATGGGCATTTAAATTTTTCTTCAGTTTTATTGGCATAAAATTAACAAAAAGTATATATTTTCAAAGTATCAAATATGATATTTTGGTATATACATATCAAGAAACAATTGCCACATAAACTAATGAACTGATCAATCACATCACATATCAATCATTTTATTTTTAGCAATAATAATGAATATCTACTCAGTAAATATCAAGTATAAAATATTGTTAACTCTAGACACCGTGTTGTATATTTTATCTCCTGAATTTACTCATCTTATAACTTCAAGTTTGTGCCTTTGGCCAACACCTCCTCCTTTCCCCCCACACTGATCCTCATTTCTTCATTTTCATCTCCTGACTTACCATACACTACTCCTGCCTTAATTCTTGGTGATAGTAGTAAATATGTGGATTGGTACTTCCAATATGCTGGGCACTTAGTTCCTTGAGCACACCTCCTCCAAAAATCTTTATTTATCTCAATAACCTTGAGATCTGATTCCTACCAACTCTAATTTCCTGATAACACTTCATCCTAAAATTATATCCCATACCTTCTTATTTCAACAACCTCAATAGCTCTGTCATATCAGTTTTTCTGCATACTATTCCCTGACAGCTACTTCTCCAGCCAGCTCTTCTAGGTCATTACCAACAAGCTTTGGGGCTGGAAATCAGTACGTTAAGTCTGTTACTTTGTAGCTGTCATGGCTACTCCTGTTGATCATTTTCCTTACCTAGTTGACATTCCATACTCATGCACTATAATCACTCATTTTAATTCATTCTCAAATCTTTCTACCTCTCTTGTCGCCTAAGGTCAGCATGGCAAAAATCATAACCTTGCTTCATTCATGTCGTCTGCCACACAACCACACAGAGCTGAAGACACGAGCTTGCTGGTCTCCCTTTAAAGCAATTAGCCTCCGGTGGACCCTTCATGGTTTCTGAGAATTTCCCTACAGGTTCCTGCTCTTTCAGATGGTCATGCCATACCTGTTTTTCTCTCCGCAAATGTCCAGCATCTCCATACAAGTGACTTCACTCAAGGAAGCACTATTTTTTAGGTGCACTGGCTGGGTTCCTTCTAAAACCTAATCTCATCCTTGTAAATTTCTAGTGAGCTTCCCTCTCTTTTCTACTGTTACAGTTTGAACATTTGCTCCCTCTAAAATTCATGTTCACATTTAATTGCCATTGTAACAATATCGAGAGACGAAATCATCAAGGGAGTAGTTAGGTCATGGAGGGCTCTACCTTGATGGGTAGGATTGATGTTGTTATAAAAGGGTGAATTTAGACCTCATTTGCCCCCTCATACCATGAGATAACAGAAAGAAGGCCCTTGACCAATGACTGAACATTGATACTGAACTCTCTAGCCTCCAGAATGGTGAGCCTATAAATTCTCTTCATTAAAAATTTCTTAGTCTCAGGTGTTCAGTTAGAGCATGCATAATGGACTGAGATACATTATCAAAATATTCCCTCTCTCCATGATCATTCCCATTAACACACATTCTATACTGTTCTCTAATCTTTAATTTGGAAACATTTATTGATTATCTATTATTTACATTTATGAGAGAGCTGAAGATGTGGAAAAAGAGAAAAAGATCATTGCATACTAGCCCCACAGACCAGAAGAGAGATTTTGTAAGAAATACTTCAAATTGAAGATTATAGCATAATGAATTATAGTACTTTAATACTATCTACGAATTTCCATAATACTCGCTTTTTATTGACTAGGTGATGTCTGTTATGGAGGTCATTTTGCTCACAGTAAAACCACTTTATGAGGCTTTCCAGTCTCTGTCACTAGAAGCAATAGCTCTCAGCTTCCTTTTAAATTCTCATGCATAGTGTCTCACTATTTTCCTTAGAGAGAAAAGGTCTTTAAAGTTAGGGTAATAATCATTGTTATGAGATTTTTGAATGCTGATAAATGGTAGTATTATCAGTCTGCCACTGAATGGCAGACTCTGGGCTCAGGGTTTCCCCATAGTGTGTTCATTTAATCCTCCTAGCAATCCTGCGAGGCAGGTAATGTTTCCTTAATTGACAGGTAGACAACTGAGAAACAGGATTTTTTATTTTTAATAAAGTTTTCCTCCATGAGTTTTATAAAATTTTAATTTTGATTAGAAAAACATACAAATTCTAGTTTGAATAGCCAAAGAACAAGAAAAGGTATGCATGCAGACAATCTGAACTGAAAAAAAAAATCATATGCACTTGAAAATGAACACCTTCTTATGAAAGAGAATGTGCTAATGGCTTCAGTGGAGGTACTTGCCAATGATTTCTGCATCATGCCAGAATCAGAGCAATGACAGACCAATTTAGCCAACAAATAGCCAGGGGATACAAGGGCAAGGATGTGAAAGAAAGAAGGGGCTCTCCGTTATTGTATTGCTAAGATACTGTGTACCTCGGGGTGTGTGTGTGTGTGTGTGTGTGTGTGTGTGTGTGTGTGTGTGTGTGTCTGGGTTTTTGACATAGTGTCATGTATACCAGGCTGGCTTCACACTGACTATGTAGCTGAGGTTGACTCTGAACTCTTGATTCCCCTCCCACATCACATTTTGGGAGAGCAGGCATCCATCACCGGATTGTTGCTGTGCTGGAGAATGGACTCAGGAGAGTGGACTCAGGGCTTTTGCATGTTAGGCATTAGATTATGCAGCTCTTTTCTTTTATTTCCAGTTGTATATTTTCACACTTATCAGAAAGCTGGGGAAAAACAGTACAGTGAAGATACGATGTGAATGGATGAAATAATGGCTAATGTTTTGCCACACTTGCTTTTCTCTTTCTATTTATTTATTTGATTCATTTTAAAAGTAAATTACTGGTACTGAGGATGTGGTTCAGTGGTAGAGCAAATGCTCAGCATGTGGGACCTTCAGTTCACACACACACACACACACACAAAACTGTAAACATTCTATTCACTAGCATATATTTTTCAGGGGCAAGAGAATTATGCATAATAAGTATCTGCCATGCTTAAATTGAACAAAAAAATCATTATTAGTTTCTATGTAGTCTATGTTCATATTATTCTAATTGTCCCAATAACATCCTATATGTACCATTTCATTTCCCCCTTTTAATTCAGAATCCAGTCACAGCTCCTGCAGAGAATTTGGTTGAAAACTCTTTAGTCCTCATTAATCTAGGACACTTGCCCAAACTTTCTTGTCTTTTATAACGTTGATCTCATAGAAACATCCTGATCAGTTGTTCCTCAATTTAGATTAAAGCTATGCTTTTTTTTTTTTTTTTATCATGATTAGATTTACATGAAGCATTTTAGCAGGAATACCAAATAGGTGACATTAAGATTAGTCTGTAACAGACATTAGATTTCCTCAATAAATAACACAGAGACATTTTCCATTTCAGAATTAAATTTATCTTATATTTTTATATGTGTATATTTTATTTTTTATATAAAAATGCTTATTTGACTCGTTCTTTTAGAGGTTTGGTATGTAAGAAGGTCTGTTGAGCCACCAGTGAGGGCTTTCTGTGCCGCAGTGTAACCCAGGAGGCCGTCACGCAGGAAGACACAGCTTGTCTTCAGGCATCTCTTCCCCCTCTTACAAAGTCACTCATACCGCCATGGGAGTCCCAACCTCATGACCTCATCTAATCCTAATTGCCTTCTGAAAACCTCATGCTCAAACACCAACAGCATGTGCATTTGGGAATCAGGTTTCCAACATGTTAACTTTGGAGGGATACATTCAAACTGCAGCAATGACTTAGGTTTACTATCATAGGTCTCGGGGTGTACAGGTGAGCTAGGGATTCTGCCCCCTTTTTTTGCCACAAGCTATAACAAATGTATCTTTCCTGGTTCTCTTATGTTGTCCTATATATCTCTGAATTAGTTATTTTATTTGACTTTCTGACTCTTAAAAAAAATGTATATTTAAAATATTTATTTTCAGGGCCAACAAGACAGCTCAGGGCTTGCCACCAAGACTGATGACCTGAGTTCATTCCCAGGACCCACATAATAGAAAGAGAAAAATCAGCTTCTGCAAGTTTTCTCCTGACCTCCACAGATGCACTGTTGCACACACACACACACACACACACACACACACACACACACACACACAGAGAGAGAGAGAGAGAGAGAGAGAGAAAGAGAGAGAGAGAGATACACATGTACAGACAAGTACACACACAAAATGAATAAATAGCCCCCCCCCCACACACACATCTCAAGGGGGCTGTAGTGGTCGTCATCACTCTCTGAACTTCATCATGATGCCCAAGGATGCCAAGAAGAAGAAAGATGCCCGAAAGTCAGCCAACAAAGACAAAGGCCCAGTAAATAAGTCTGGTGGCAAGGCTAAAAAGAAGAAGTGGCCCAAAGGCAGAGTTCGGGACGAGCTCAACAATCTGGTCCTGTTTGACAGAGCTGCATATGACAACCTCGGTAAGGAGGTTCCCAACTACAAGCTCATCACTCCAGCTGTGGTCTCTGAGAGACTCAAGATTCGCGGTTCTTTGCCCAGGGCAGCCCCTCAGGAGTTACTCAGTAAAGGACTTATCAAGCTGGTTTCAAAGCAGAGCCCAAGTAATTTACACCAGAAACACAAAGGGTGGAGATGCCCCAGCTGCTGGTGAAGATGCATGAGCAGGTTCAATCAGCTGTACATTTGGAAAAACAAAACTTTATTAAATCAAATGAAAAAAACCGCAAATGAATAAATAAATGTAATCAAATATTTTCTTTTTGGTAAATGAAGCTTTACTTAAGACTGCTAAGCATGAGATAAAATGTCATGCTATACGATTATCTCAAGTAAGAAATCTTTTGCATATTAAGAAGGGATTAATACATGTTTGTGAATATGGATTTATTTTATTTTATGTGTATCAGTGTTTTGTTTGTCCATCTGTATATGCAGAATGAGTGTGCCTTGTGCTCATTGAGACCAGAGAGCATGTCAGATCCCCTGGATATGGAGTTTCTGATGATCTTGGGCCCCAATGTGGGTGATGGGAATAAAACCTGGGTCCTCTGAAAGAGCAACAAGTGCTCTAAACCATGAGCCATCTCTCCAGCCATCACAATTTTTAAGATTAAGAATAACGTGGCTTTAAAATGTGAATGGAATTGGTTTGAATTACTTACACATTTACTATGTGCAAAACAATTCACTTTTTTTGTCTAGATGATAATGAGGTTCTAATAATGTGAGACTCTTTTAGTAAATATTGATGGAAAGTAGAGTAAAGCTAATAGGCTGTTTGGGCAGAACTGCTAACGCTGTTAGCTATGGAAATGAGAATCAGAGGAAACCTCCTGAAGCTGGCTCAACATATCCACAAATTTTCAGGGCATGTTTTACAATAATCATAGCTGCTGTTTATTGAGCACATGCCAAGTCTTTTATATGTATTTCCTATAATTAGTACAATAACTTAGGAGGGAAGTGTAATTACTACAGTTTATAGACTGGAAACAAAAGACTTAAACCACTATGCTAAATCCCTTCAGTTTTATCAGTTATAAAAATGTTATATTTTATTGCTATGATGGAGGCTAGAGTATGATCAAAATTCTTTTTTTTTTTTTTTTTTAAAAGTATGATCAAAATTCTAAGTGGTGCCTATGTGCATGTGTGTGCAGGTTCACACGCTTTTCCATGAAAAAAGAGAACAAACTTAAACTTGCATCTATATAAATTATTTCTTGTTGTTCTCTAGTAGAGGGTTATAACTCTGAGCATAGTTATACTTTATTGATATATTTTGATTGTCATTTAATTTTTCAGCAGATACTATTAATTTGGTATAATATAAACACTTACACCAATAACCAAGATGGTTAAAAACAAAGATGCTAATATTCTCATACTTAATAGGTGTTATGTTTGCCTTGGATGAATTATCACCTTGGCAAATTATCATTTTTTGCCACATTTTTTCCATGTAAAAAAATATGTATGCATAGATCCAAAGAAGTAAAAATTTAACTTTAACTTCCCCTAAATATTAAATCAAATTCTGAAATGTGTTATAACAATTAAGTACAATATAAATTTATTTGAAACAAATCATGTTTAAACTCATGTGGTGGTTTGAATAAGAATGCCCCGCCCCCCAGGCTCATATATTTGAATGCTTAGTCATCAGGGAGTGAAACTATCTGAAAGGATTAGAAGGATTAAGTGTGGCCTTGTTGGAGGAAGTGTGTCATTGGGGGTGGGCTTTGAGAGTTCAAAAACCCATGTCAGGCCCAGTTTTTCTTTCTCTGCCTGCCTGTGGATAAAGATGAGGCTCTCAGCTCCTTCTTCCACACCATGCCTGCCTGCATGGCACCACATCTCCCTGCCATGATAATGGACTAAACCTCTGAAACTATAAGCAAGCCCCCAGTTAAATGCTTTCTCTTATAAGAGATCCCTTGGTCATGGTGTCTCTTCATAGCAATAGAACAGTGACCAAGATAACTCATAATACTAAAGTAGCTGTTTCAGATAGGAAATCCATAAATAAGTACTTTTATCATTAGCCTTTAGTTGTACAAAGGCTATCAGAAAGTGAGTTTATAAACAGTAGGAGTAATTCTTACTTCAAATTATCATCCAGCATAAGATTATAATTTCGGTGTATTTATATGAATAACTTTTCTACATCTGATAGTTAGTGTAACCAGATTGGTAGACGTGTAAATCTGATAGTGTAACCAGATTGGTAGACATGTGTAAATAAGATTTGTTTGAATATAACCACTAAGCCACGGAGGAAGGGTTTCTCCCAGTGTTTGCCTAAGCAGTTTGAAGGTGACAGGCCTGAGGAGGAAAGAGCTTCTGGACATACCACACATGCCCCAGGGATGACACGGACAGGCGGGGTGAAATGTGTGATGAAACTGCTGTAATCTGATTCACTTCTTTAATGTGGTAATTGAAAGCCTTGATAAGAGGCAGACAAAATGTAGTGTGGGTGTCCTGCTTTGTTTTCAACTTGTTGATATCTGGTGAAAATACTTTTCCACAAGCAAGACTGATGAGCAGATGGTGCAAATGAGGCCAATTAAGGGCTCAGCTTCTGGGAGCGCTTGGCTGTGTGACATCTCCAGGCTGGTTTCTGCTAACATGCGTCTTAAGCCATGCGTTTCTGAGGTGCAATTGCATTAGTACCACGGTCACTGGATTCTTCATTTTAAGAATACAAATTCAAAGAAAGCAAATGCAAGCCCCTTTTCCTCAATTCCAAAAGGACGTATGTGAAAGTGAGTCAGGAGAGTCTCACCCATCCGGGACTTGGAGGCGAGTTTAGGTGATTGCCAGTAACCAGGGCAAAAGAACTTTTCTGTCATCTATAATGAAAACTGGAAATACACACGCAAAGTACAAGAGTGTCACAGGGAGTGGGGCGATACTGTCCCTCTTCATAATCTCTTCCCTCTTGGTCTTTCAATTCTTCTCATTGATTTTAAATCGACATACCATGGTGTATTTGAATCACAGGCGAAGAAATTGAATTACTCATAACACATTGTCATTCTTGGCTCACGAATGATCTTTAATTGTTTTCTTTGGGTTAGTTTTGTATTTTATTTTATTTGGGTACTGGAGTTTGAACACAGGACTTGGAGTATGCTAGACAAGCTACTCTGCTATTGAGCTATATCCATAGCCCTGGTTTCTATTTTATTTTTAAAATTTACTTTTATTTACCCTTCCTTCAAAACTTATTATAAATATACACCCAAACCAAGAATTTTTAAAATCACTGATCATTTATATTAACCTTATTCATCGGCTTTAGTCCTTGAGTGCCCTCCGTGCCCACCACGTCCCGTAGATAATCACTGTCCTAAAGTCCACACTTACCTTTAACTTTTGAAGATATAAAATCATATTTCTTAACTGTTGATTTATATGAAGGAGTACTTGCCTGCATGTTAGTATGTGTGCCGCATGTTTGTCTGGGTACTTGTAGAGACCACAAGAGGTAGTTTTGGATCCCTGGAACTAAGTTACTGTTGGTTATGAGCTGCCACGTGGGAGCTGGGAACCAAACCCAGGTCCTCTGCAAATGTTCTTAATGGTTGAGCCATCTCTCTAGCCCCTAAAAGCGTATTTTATAATTATACATTAAAAATAATTTTTTTTTTGTTTTTCGAGACAGGGTTTCTCTGTGTAGCTTTGCGCCTTTCCTGGAACTCACTTGGTAGCCCAGGCTGGCCTCGAACTCACAGAGATCCGCCTGGCTCTGCCTCCCGAGTGCTGGGATTAAAGGCGTGCGCCACCACCGCCGGCCATTAAAAATAATTTTATTGCAAGCATATGTAATTGGATGCTTGATTCTGTGTACTGTTGGACCTTACAGAAAGAGTGATTTATTGAAAGGAGATCATGTAAAAGAACACATTAATACAAAGAAAGTTTTGAAAAGGACTTGTTTTTTTCCATCCAACATTAGTAAACAATGTTAATCCACGTTATACAGGGAGTAAAGGTTCACTCATCTTTACTGCTATGAGTGTGAACACTGTTCTGTTTATCCAGGGGCCTCTGATTTGTTACCATTGACGGCTGCGTTTCTGAAGTTCTAATATCTGTCTTCTCAAGCATACAGCAAAGAATTTTGCTGAAATATGTTCAAGAGCAGAAATGCTGTTTTGTAGGACAAGTATGGCCAACTCTATAAGAGTATGTTAAATTGTTTTCTAAAGTAGTTTTACATTTTAAAAAATACGTTAATGCCAAATTGTTTTCTACGTAACTATTTTCAGCCATGAAAAAGACATTCTATTAATTCACATATTACTCCATATGCTTAACTTTTTGCTTTCTAGAAATACCTAAGATATTTAATAAAATAAGCTTAGCATTCTATGTACAAACCTGTCTTTTACATTGTATCCCCTGGAGCTTTACATTTGTGTCCCCAAATTAATAGGTGACTTTAAATAGTTCAATTAACGGTTACTTAGATTTGCCAACAACCATACCAACTTCTTTGTGCATCATTTCTTCTCCTATCAGTACTCCTTGTTGACTGATTTTTCTCCTTTTTCAACATGTCCTTTAAATAGTATTTTTCCCCCTGTTTCTGTGAAGGCCTGTGAGGAGTAACCTCTCGTGCTGATATGAGTGGTTCAGTTATCTAACGTCGGATAATAGACTGAGAAACACCTCATGGTTTGACGCAATGATAATTATTTGACCACAAGGATGTGATTTGTTCAGAGCTCGGCTGGGAGAATATGTCTCTGCTCCATACATGATACACTGGTGGCTTCACTGAGTAATGCAGGAACTGAATTCAACATGGCTCTTCCCTGCAGCTGCCTTTTTGGTGTTGGCTGTCAGCTGGGTACTTAGGATTGCAGTCTGGAGGACGAGGTTCCTCTTCATAATGACCTCTCATGGCCAACGCACATGATATCTATGTCTAGGGGGCAAAGGTCTCAAGAAAGAACTCAGAAGTAAATGATTGCCATTTATGACCTTGTCATAGAAGTTACCTCATACTCTTTCTACCAAGTTACAAAGGCCCAAACAATCTTGGGGGGGGGGGGGGGCGGGAACCAAACTTGTTGGGTTTTCAATGAGCTATAGGACAACAAAAATTATCATCCCTTAAAAAAAAATACAGTGTAGGAGGTCGGCGAAATGGTTCAGTAGGTAAATATGCTTGCCACCAAGCCTGATGACATGAGTTTGATCCCCAAGACTCACCTAGTGGAAGGAGAGAAGAAATTCCTGCAAGTTGTCCTCTGACCTCCATATGCACACCGTGACACACACACACACACACACACACACACACACACACACACACACACACACACACACACACACACACAGAGTGCAAAGTAAAGTAACTAAGTTTAACAGCACAATATAAAGATATATATTTTCAAGTTATGTACTTAAATTCTAGAAGGTTCTAGTCACTTTCTCCAGACTTTGTTTCTAGAGTTGATAATAATGCATGAAGTAAATTCTCAATCTATTTAGTACCTAGCTTAATTTCCCATCTATTTTCCCATCTGTGTTAAGGGTTGGTTCTAAAACACTGTGGCCCTGTGGAAAAATCAAGTTTAGTGACTATGTTTTTTGAGACAATGGCCATGTAGCTCAGGCTGACCTTGAACTTCCAGTTCTCCTGCCTTACCTTTCCCAATGCTGAGAGTACAGGTATGTTCCACTACACCTAGCAACGACTGATGTTTTTTTTTTTTAATTATTTCTAGAATTGCTAATTGTTTTTATTTAAAAGTCCATCTGTTCATGTTTTAACTTCTTCCCATTTTTTTCATAATTTTTCTTTTATTGGTGCTTTCCTCTTCATTACCTTTGAAGACATAAGGTGAACTTGTTTCCAAGCGCTTTCCTGATTGTTATTCTTTCCATTTCTTTGGGAGCGAATCTTCTATTGGTTGAGTTTCACGTTTGTTCTGCTATGGTAACAGTTTCTGTTACACGTTGATTTTTTTTTTTTCTGTATTATAGGTTCATATTCATTGGGAATTTCCTCTCCCTGTTTCTTTCTTTTTTTTTTTTTTTTTTTTTTAAGATTTATTTATTTATTATGTATACAGTGTTCTGTCTGCATGCAGGCCTGCAGGCCAGAAGAGGGCACCAGATCTCATTACAGATGGTTGTGAGCCACCATGTGGTTGCTGGGAATTGAACTCAGGACCTCTGGAAGAACAGCCAGTGCCAGTGCTCTTAACCGCTGAGCCATCTCTCCAGCCCCTCTCTCCCTGTTTCTTGGAGTTAATCTTTTCTAACGTTTTTTTTTTTGGAGTTGGTAACATCTCTTCTGCACTCTGAGCATTCCAATTTAGAACATAGTTTTATGTTGGTAAATTGGTTCTCTTAGGAGCAACTAAAATACACTGTCCCCGAGAGGCCCCTTAGGTTGGTCACTGGGTTTATGGCTCCAGCTCCTGTTCCTGTGGCACTATCCTGAAGTTTCATGCTTCATGAAGTGAGTCTGGCTACTGTGTTACTTTTGCGTTACTCTGACAACATATCGGATACAAACAAGTTAAGCCAGGAAGGATTTATTTGGCCCTAGGGTTTCAGTGTTTGCAGTCATTATGGTAGCCAGGGCATAGTAGAACGGAGCAGCCTATACCCTGACCACTAAGCAACAGAAAGCCAAGAGTGGACTGTGAACCAGGTGTAACCTTCAAAGTTGTGTCTCCTGTGTCCTCCGTCCTTTCACCAGGCCCCACCTCCTGATCCACCACCTCCTGAAATGTCCCCATTAGCTTGGATCAGAGTATAGACTGAGCCTGTCCGGAGACATTTCCTATCCAAGCCATAACAGCTAGTAAAGCACTTTGAATTCTCATCTGTCTGAATGAGGTCATTTGTGCCATTTGAATTCCTGGTGCTCAGCGCTCATGTCCGGTACTAAAGCCCAGAACCTGCTTACTGCTGTTCTGTTTTGTTCCATGGAGACAACATTTACATCTGTATAATCCTTGCTTAAAGTCATAGGTACAGTACCATTTCCATTTAATGACATCTCATTAGCATGCACTATGGTTTTTACTAAATGAGGTTATATGTATTGTATCTAAAGAACTGTTTCTTCTCCTGGCATAGATATCCTTTATATTAATTTGGTATTAAAATGACTTTTATTACAACCATAATGGTAACCATATTCCTTAACATCCTTTCTTACCAGTTGAGAGACTGACAACTTTATGTTAGGTCCAAGAGTGTCTATGCAATTTGGTTGGTCTATGATACCCAAGATTTGGGAACCACTGACTAACCATCCATGTGTCTTTGAGAAAATGTGTATCTGTGACTATCAGTCATTTATCAAAGCAATTTTGCTATGAGTAAATGATATTCAGTGTTATGCTAGGTACTGAGCATGATGTCATAGAAAGGATGTGCCAAGAGTCTTTTTCTTCTGAAATTTAAAATCTGCTTGAATACTACATTCTTCAGAGCGTGTTCACTTGCTCTGATATCCAAGATTGAGGACCATGTCTAATTTACACTCTGAATATCTAATCACACTGAAAAAAAGTGCTATGGCTGTATTTAATTTTTAATTCATTTTTTCTTTTTATCTTTATCATCATAACCACTATAAAGTACCATAAAACAGAGTTACAAAAAAGGCTACGAATAAGTCTCTGCCCTCAAGGGACTCATAATCTAGTTAGAAAGATAGGGTACATGGATAGAAAGATTAATAACTCTGAAAGTTAGTGCCTGCTTAACTTTTAATCAGCGGCACCGAGAATAAGCAGGAGATGGCTAGAGGTGAGGCTTGTTGTGCCTGTGGCATGTGGGTGCACTGTGTAAAACTCAGTGCCTCCCCAAACCCGTGACTTTTAAAAGTTCTGGAGGGCAGCGTGATAAAAGGTTCCTGTTATGGTCATGCAACACCTGTCCTTTTTGTCCAGAGGAATTCTACGTCACCGAAACTTGCATGCCCGTTCAATAATGAAAAATCAGCAACTACTGATCCACCCTTCTTTGGAGTGCAGCAACTTTCTGTTCTGGTGAAAGCATGCTGCTTGCTCTAAGTCATTTATCAAAATATTTTCAGTCCTAGGTGCCGTCGGAGTTATTTTAGTGCCTCAGTGATGTCTGGGCACACTTTATAGTTTGTTCCTATAAATCTACTCTATGGGAAAGACAAGAGGAGCGACAGAACAGGATTCCAGACAGAAAGAATCACTGAAGAAATGGCAGGAATGCTAACGTAATGAGGAAAGATCATGGTAATGGTTAAAATCGGTCATCGACTTTGCAGATGAAATAGACATTATGAGAAAATCTTAGGAAATGTAAGTTCAGTCAGAAATAATTTTAGTCACATCACCGTGGATGTGTCACATTGTGTTATATTTCCAAAGTTGTGGATCAATGCATTAGCTTTCTAGCACAGTCACGATAGAGAGCCACAAATAAGTAGCTCAGCTCTGGAGAAATCCAAAATTGAAGTGTTAGGAAGGGTCGGAGACTCCTTCAGAGAGCCGTTGCAGGCCATTCTCTGTGTCTTGTGGGGGGTCTACTGTACACAGCATTCTTCCTGTATGTGTGCTCTGTGCATGTCTCCAGATTTCTTCCCTTTAGAAGGATACCATCTGGGGTTGGGGATTTAACTCTGTGGTAGAGCACTTGCTTAGCAAGCACAAGGCCCTGGATTCAGTCCTCAGCTTGGGGGAGGGGGGAGGATACCATCCATCTTGCTGGGCATGGTGACGCACGCTTTTAATCCCTGCACTCGGAAGGGAGAGGCAGGCAGATCTCTGTGAGTTCAAGGCCAGCCCAGTCTACAGAGAGAGTTCCAGGACAGCCAGGGCTTCTGGTCTCAAAAACGAAAAACAGCCGGGCGGTGGTGGCGCACGCCTTTAATCCCAGCACTCGGGAGGCAGAGCCAGGCGGATCGCTGTGAGTTCGAGGCCAGTCTGGGTTACCAAGTGAGCTCCAGGAAAGGCGCAAAGTTACGCAGAGAAACCCTGTCTCGAAAAACCAAAAAACAAAACAAAACAAAACAAACAAACAAACAAACAAAAAAACGAAAAACAAAAAACAAAATCACCCCTCCCCCAACACACAAATAATTAATAAAAATAAAAATAAAAACATGCCATTCATATTGAATTAGGGTCCACACTAGTGATTCAGGCACCATTGTAAAGACTCTAGCCAAAGAAGGTCACACACAGAGGTTCGGGGATTCAGGACAGTATCATTGGAATGTTATGGGTTAAACAATGAAATCTACTACAATAGAGAACTTAATTTTCGGTTACTAGTATCAAAGTTAACAATGAGTTGCTTGAAAAAAACTTCAGAGAGGATCAATGGAATTGAAAAACAGAATTTAGAAGTTAACTATGACATATGTAAATAAGTAATAAAGATGCCAAGACAAATCCATAAGGGAAAGGGTAATCGTTTTAGGGGTTGTAGTAACATACAATAATGGTATGAAAATCGCTTTGTTATGAGATTTCCGTAGATGAATACAATTGTACTTTGATCATATCCACCACCCTTGCTAGCATCTCTCCCTCCAGCTAGAGGAGTCAACAAATGGCGACAGAATAGACAGAAAAAGTGAAAAACAAAAACAAAAGCAAAAACTGCCGGCTTCTTACCTCACTCACACATCTGCACAAGCCGCTTGAAATACAGTACTGTCTTAAACCTAAGCAGTAAAGCCATAAAAGTTTCAGAAGTAAACATAGGATAAAAATCTTAATAATATTAGATTTGGCAAATGCTTCTTTAAAATGTAGAGAAACAACAAATATGAAAGAAAAAAATGAAAAACCCAAAAAAACGTTGAAACCTCTTCCTGTTTAAAAGACGCGCGTATAAAGTTCAAAATGCAAGCCACAGTCTGGTGGAAATTCTTTTCCAAATATATATCCAAGAAAGAATGTTTACCTAGTAACATAAATGCTAATAAATCAGTGGAGAGTGCCTAAAAGATCTGAAGAGCTTTCACCAGGAGTCGTTAATAACAAAGTAACACGTGGGAAGACTCTCGACAATATTAGTTTACATTGAAGTTTGAAAAGGTAGACTGTACTGCCCGTCAGCAAGAAAGCAGAGAAGCTGGCGGTGGGAAGACGAGAATAAAATGTGCAACCGCTGGGGAAGCCCGGTAGGTTTCTGTTGAGATCTTACTGTTAAGACAGCGTGCTGTTAGAGCTACAAAGTTTGCCTCGAACTCACTGTGCGGCCCAGGCCTGCTCCAAACTCGTGATCCTGTCTGAGCTTCCTAAGTACCAGCTGGCAGTTTCTTGATGACTTCCTAGGTCTTATAAGGCTGTATACTTTACAGACTTTCCTCTTTAAGGGACCCTGTTGTAAAATTGAAAAGATAATTTTGCTTTTAAATTCCTGAAAGGTGCTGCTTATTATGTGCCAATAATACCTCAGTGAAGCTGTGAAATGTGCTTTTAAAAGATTCTTTTTCCAGAATTTATACTTTAATTCCTGGAATGCCTAAAAAACTGTATTATGTTTCTATCTTCCTCCTCCTTCATATATATGGTGTGTGTGTGTGTGTGTGTGTGTGTGTGTGTGTGTGTGTGTTTTCCAAGACAGGATTTTCTCTGTGTAACAACCCTGGCTGTTCTAGAACTCATTCTATAGACCAGGCTGGCCTCAAACTCATAGAGATCTGCCTGCCTCTGCCTCCCAATGGCTGGGATTAAAAGTGTGCACCACCGCTGCCGCCTGGCCCATATTTTGTTAAAACAATAACATCACTGCCCTGCAACTTGAGAAAACACAAGAAAACAAAGCCAGAGGCTGGAGAGATGCCTTAGTAGTTAAGAGCATGTACTTCTCTTCCAGAAGACCAGCGTTCAGAGCACCATACAAGATGCTCACAAATGCCTGTAACCTAGCTCCAGTGCATCCTACATCCTCCTCTAACCTCCTGGGGCCCATATTTCATGTGCACATACTTACACACATATGCACATGGATAAAAATAAAACTAAAAAAATAACAAAATTAATTCATTCTGCTTCATCTTTTAAAAGCTAAGTGATCAGAATGATTTATTTAATAATTTCTATTAATTTATGCTAACATTACTCCAAATGCAGCATTTTAAGATATCAGGAATTGTTATTCTACACTTAGCTAAACTTCCTTGTGTGTTATGTAACAAAAAGCTTAAATCTTGTATTATTAAAATTTTTATGACATGTATTGGAATGCACCAATTAGACAAGCCCTTCTAGATGGTAATGAGGACAGTAAACACTGCTAAGATCATTACTGTTATTGGTTAGCTAATTCAAAAAGTAGACAAAAAACAATACAAATAATAGGTGGTACATTTTAAAACTAAAGTTTGTATATTATGAACTAGTTCACTGAGGGTCCAGTGGAGCCAAGATTCTTCCTCTGATTTGGTCCTTGGTTGAAGTTTTGCACTCTTCTTTTCTATACATTATAATCTCGTGTGCATTGCTTTGGATTTCCTGGCTTCCATTTCATTAGTATGTACGTGCCATATATGCCATTGCAGAGCAGTGTGAGTATAAGGTCTTTCTGGAAATTCACAGCTTCAGTTGCATTTTAAGGATGACATTCTGCAACTAAATTTTTAAGCAGTTTTAGGCATTTTAATTTCTTCTACAAGTCAAAAGTGTAATAGAACAACTAGTACAAACCGCACCAATTGATTTGAGAATAAATAACTGACTTTATTAGCATAAATTTCAAAATATAGAAGTCCTAGGATCAGCTTTAAATATTCACAATTTCTTGTAGCCATCAGTCAATAGTTTTTATTTGCAAGCTATGGTTCAGAGAATCAGTTGGAAACACTTGCTTTATACTCTGTGTGGTAGTTTGAATGTAATTGGCTCAGAGGGAGGGCGCTATAAGAGGTGTGGCTTATTGATGTAGGTGTGGCCTTGTTGGAAGAAGTCTGTCACTGTGGGGGTGGGCTTTGAGGTCTCCTATCCTCAAACTACTTCCTGTTGCCTACAGGTCAAAATGTAGAACTCTCAGCTCCTTCTCTAGCACCATGTCTGCCTGCATGCCATCATGTCCCACCATGATGAAAATGGACTGAACCTCTAAACTGTAAGTCACCCCTATTAAATGTTGTCCTTTATAAGAGTTGCCATGGGTCATGGTGTCTCTTCACAGCAAGAGAAACTCTAAACAAAACACTCTGTATTTTGTGTAAATTTTTAAAAAAAGAAACTCAAAATCAAAAGTAGTATAATTACAGAAAGATGAAGCATGGCCGTCATTTTAGAGTAGAACTGCTCAGAATATTAAGACAATGCAGCATCCTAAAAAGATTGATTTGGATTATAATTTTATAAGAAATAGGAAGTAACTTAGTGAAATATTAACTGTATCAATATATTAAAATGTTTTATGTGATCCCAGGAGAAATAATAATCAATACTGCAGATCTTATAGTAGCAGTTTTGACTTAATACAGAAACAGTAACTTTTCATACATTACAGAATAATTGTGTCATTGTCTGTTTCAGTTAGATAATAGAGACATTCACTTATATTGTTTATCAATTCTCTGTTTATCTAGCTATTGATCTTATATAGCAATTTATGAACACCTTTTGACATTTTTCTATTATTATAGGGTGTAGATGTAACCAACCGTCTCATTAAATAAGAAACACAGAACCAATGTAAAAGAGAAAGCCAAGAGGTCAGAGCTCAGAGCTAAAATCTCACCCTTCCTCCTGTGGTGGTCCTAGCTTCCCGAAAGAGAGCTATTTCCCTGTGTGTAAGTCATTTCATAGTCATTCTGCCTTCTCATTGGTTGTAAACCCAAACACGTGACTGCCTCGACACTGTCTGTATGTACAGCCCCTCAGGTCTTAAAGGCATATGTCTCCAATGCTGGCTATATTCCTGAACACACACAGAGATCTATGGTGTTAAAGGCGTGCGCCACCACCGCCACACTCTATCTATGGCTCTAATAGCTCTGACCCCCAGGTAACTTTATTTATTAACATACAATCAAAATTACATTTCAGGCCGGGCGGTGGTGGCGCATGCCTTTAATCCAGCATCGGGACAGAGCAGGCGATCTCTGTGAGTTGAGGCAGCTGGCTACAAGTGAGTCAAGAAGCGCAAAGCTACACAGAGAAACCTGTTCGAAAAAAAAAAAAAAAAAAAAAAAAAAAAAAAATCACATTTCAGTACAATTAGAATACCATCACATTTCCCCTTTTCTATTTTAATAAACAGAAAAAAAGCAAAAGATTATAACTAACAAAAGAAAAACTACATACAAAAGTACAATAACTATATACAATATATACAAGTAATAAATACCTAAACAGGTATTTGACAAATCAAAGAAAATAATTCCATTATCTATCCTATTTTGGTAAATCCAAGATGTATCTAATGCATTTTCTATCCTAATTAATTTTCAACTATAAATAATCTTCAACTATAACTAACTAATCTTCAACTCCCTCAGAGATCCAAGAAGGAAATAATATTAGCTAACAAAAATAAAAACAGGAAGTGCATGCAAGCAACTTCCAAAAAATTTGTGAGTTGACAGAAACAGTCAGCTGCCTGGATAGTCACCTGAGGTTTCTCCACAGTGTTGGGGCATCATCTTTAGCCTATAGGCTTAGCGTATCTGACAGACTCATTTGTGAAGTAGGATGTACACAAGGTCAACAGTTCAACCTCACATTGGGTGAGAGCAGTCCCTGTACCAGAAACACCTGAATTCCACTAGTGTCATGTCATGATTCAGGATTTTAAATTCTAGAAATTGTTGACAGTTTTTGAATTCAGCTGTCCATTCTTCTTGGTTGTATATATATGGCTTCATCTCAGCATCCCCTTCTTCTCCACATCCCTCTATTAAATGCCAGTCTACTTTTGAGAGGCGTGAGCTTTCAGCTGCTGTTCCATTGTACAACAGAAGCCATCGGCCCTCTACCTGTTAAGCTGCCTTCGAAGAAAAGGGTACTGTACCTTTTCTGGATTGCGAAGGCCACTTCAGGGATGGGGCCATATTGTCCTGGCCTCAGAAGATGCCTTTTGATAAAGCCATAACCACACTTGTTTTGACAAGAATCAGTAGTCCTTTGTTTCATGTTCTGTCTGTCCATTTTTGTCCTGTTGATTCGAGGATACTTTGTTGTCCAGTGGCTAACTTTTGCCACAATGAAAATTGACTCCATATGCAGTTTCTTCAATGCCCATATTTTCTCTGAAGTAGATTGGTACTGCCAGGAGCCGACATGTCTCAAAAAAGAAAAATTTTCTAAGTTATTAAAACATTTTAAATGCCATATTCTGTAGATCTCTAAAGGGTTTGAAGATGACCTGTCTAAAACATCTCTGCTCAATTTTTAAAACATATCTAATATGACTACAATTTCTATTGTAATGTCTAACTACTAACTTTCATTTCTTTATATCTTAATAGTTGGTAATAATAACATTCAAGGATCAGAAAATTGCATTAAATTGTTAAATGAATGGTATAAATACAATTAGAAATATACATATAGCATTTTCTAACAATATCAGTTTCAGATTTGTATACAATATAAAACAATCCAATCCAACGTAAAGTATTTAAAACTAGTATTTGTCTTTTTCTTTTCTTTGTTTCTTCCTTCCTTTTTTTTTTAAATAAGAACCTTAAATCTAATCTCCTTTGCTTAGCCTTTTCCCTAACCCTTGACAACAACTTGTAGCCAATTTGAATGCACCAACAATGCTGAGAAACATTAGGTGACTGTCCAGACTGCCAGCTGTCTTGGTCTACTCTTGCAAGATTCCCAAAAGTTGTTTGCATCCATCTACCATTTCTCAGGTCTTTGATGTGGTTAAAGACTAGATAGTTATAATTTCCTCAGTTATGATAAAAGATAAGTTAGATATAAAACCTTAAACTCACAAATATAAGATAGATAGGACATCTTCTTTATATTGTAATTCTTGCTCGATAATTGTTTTGTTATATGTAATTTTACCATGTTAAAGTTAAAATCTTCCTTTTTAAAAAAAGAAGAAAAGGAGAAGTGCTGTGGATATCACTCTATATAAATAAAACACTGATGGCCAGTGACCAGACAGGAAGTATAGGCGGAACAAGGAGAGAGGAGAATTGGGGAAACAGGAAGAAGGAAGGAGAGACACTGCAGCCACCGCCAGGACAAGCAGCATGTAAAGACGCCGGTAAGCCACCAGCCACATGGTAAGGTATAGATTTATAAAAATGGGTTAATTTAAGATATAAGAACAGTTAGCAAGAAGCCTGCCACGGCCATACAGTTTATAAGTAATATAAGTGTCTGAGTGATTATTTTATACGTGGATTGTGGGACTGCAGGGCTTGGTGGAACCTGGAGAGAAGCTCTCCAGCAGCAATAGGGTATGTAACAGTTTTATCTTTGAAAATTTCTTTTGGAGTTATGAAAAAGAAAAATAACAAATCTTCAACATATTCATCAATGTCTGAGGGGATTTCCAGGAAATATAAAGATACATTGATACTAATGGTTACTATATTACATATGAATACAGATGGGAACAAGCTAGCCAGAAATTTCTGGATAAGTCATCTATCTCCTAAGAGGTAAAATACTGATTAAATATGTATTTATTTGACATATATAATTTCCACAAATGAGTTCATAATTAATAAAATGCACATTGGCTCTGTGGATAACATTACCATCTCTATCCAACTTAGTTGTACTGCCCCATATTTCAATAACATGGAATGTATTCACAAGACCTGACAAAACAAGGTCAATTAATTTATTTAAATAATGTTCTAACTGGTGTTCCAGAAAACTATGCCACTCAGAAACTGAAGAAAAATGGGAAGCTGTTGAAATTTCTTTTTGTTTTATTTAACTTTCTGTCTAATTGTATCCCTTTGAGAACTGAATAAAGCATTATTAGTACAGTGTATGTTTCACACTGTTCAGGCATTGTCTTCTCAGAAATCACGTCTCGAGCTTGTGATCTCAGCACTTGCAGGAGGCTGTAGCAAGAACCGTACTGTGGCCCGGTGGTGGTGGTGCACAACTTTAATCCCAGCAGTCAGGAGGCAGAGGCAGAGGATCTCTGTGAGTTCAATATCAGTCTGGTCTACAGAGTGAGTTCCAGACAGCCAGGGCTACACAGAGAAACCCTGTCTCGAAAAAAAAAAAAAAAAAAAAAAGAACACTACAGTGAGTTTGAGGCCAACTGGGGTACAGTGTGAGACCCTGTCTCAAAAACAAAACCAAACTAAATTAAGCAAATAGCAAGGAAATTATAATAAAATAAAGCAGATGCATTATTTTAAAATGTTTTGTATATTTTAAATGATTTTTAAACTTATTTTAATGAACTCACAAAATAATGGTGTCACTATGACATCTTCACACCTGCCTATTAATTTAAAATTGTAGTTTAAAAATTTGAGGAAATAAGATAAATTAATATTGATGGGTTTTATTACATATATATATATTATATTATATAATATATATATATAATACACACACACACACAAAACACACACAGTACACAGTGTAACCATTTCAGTTTGTAATTGATAAAAGAAATTACTAAGATGCTTATCTTCTTTGAAACTGAGTTGTATTTTAAACTTAGTAAGCATATCTCAAATTTGATTAGCAATATTTCAAATGGGACTAGTGGCTGTTTTATTAAACAGTAATAGAATATCTTTTCTCTTTTTTAATTTGACAATTTTATAGATGAGTATACTACATTTACATCACTGCCACTCTGCTGTAAAAATGTGTTGCTATGATTGATTGATAAATAAAACACTGATTGGCCAGTAGCCAGGCAGGAAGTACAGGTGGGACAAGGAGAGAGGAGAATTCTGGGAAGTGGAACAAGGAGGCAGAGGAAACGCTGCCAGCTGCTGTCACCATGGCAAGCAACATATGAAGATACTGGTAAGCCACGAGCCACATGGCAAGGTATAGATTTATAGAAATGGGTTAATTTAAGATATAAGAACTAGATAGCAAGAAGCCTGCCAGGGCCATACAGTTTATAAGTAATATAAACGTCTGAGTGATTATTTTATAAGTGGGCTGTGGGACTGCGAGGGCCTGGCGGGACTGGAGAGAAACGCTCCAGCTACACCACTCCTTCTCCCTCCTGCAACTGCCCATGTCCCCTGACCACTGAAATTCATGACCTCATCTTTTTTCTTAGTGTGTGTGTGTTGTGGTGGGAGGTACATAATCTACAGAGTCCCATTAGGGATGCATGTGTTGTAGCTGATCAATTTTGGATTTGGTCTTGTCCTTGAAAACAAACAAACAAACAAAAAAACAACCAAAATCAACACAACTCTTTCCTCCCTCAGCAGCCGTTGGCTGTAGCTCTGTAGCTCATCACCTGGGAGTGGGGCTTTGTGGACATGTTGATGGTCTTTGCAGGTCTTGTGCGGGCAGCCGCATTGCTGAGAGTTTATGGAGCAGCATCCCGGTTCCATCCAGAAGCCATCCTGATCATCAGGCTCTTACAGTCCTTCTGCACCCCACTCCATCATGTCCCCTGACCTGTGGGTGCAGGAGTTGTGTGGTAGATGTCCCCTTTGGGGCCAGGCACCCCACAGTCAATTATTTTCTGCATTTTGACTAGTTATGGATCTCTCTACTGGTCTTCATCTGCTGAAAAAAAAAATAAGCTTCTTGGATGAGTGTGAGAGCTGCAGTTATCTGTGGCATAGGGATGAGTATTTTGAAGGCAGTTGGAAACTTACTTTAGTAATATGGTAGTAGTAGATGCTCCTCTAGAATCTATGGCCTCTTCAGCCATGGGTTCTTGGCTAGGATTATAGTATGAGGCATGGGTTCCATCTAATTGAGCAGGCTTTAGTCTGCTATACAGCTATATAGCTGTTGCTTGTTCCAAGATACAAATACCATTATTGCAACATTGGGGGCTGTCTTACTGGTCCCTTTGTAACGCTCAGGCTTGACAGCATAAGTCTTCTGACACCACGAGAGCTAGTCCTTAGAGAGGAGGCTACCAGGTTGGAGGCTACCAGGTCAGTACCAGCTTGGCTTCTCCAAGTTTTGTGTCTGATAAGGGTGGCGTCTTTAGCAGTAGGATCTTACCTTGATCTTCTGGCCATAATCAAAAGCAATGGCATTAGCCTATATTGTTTTGAGGATCTTTTGGATATCCCTGGCCAATGGATCAAAGAGAGGTACCACTGCCTGGCTATAGGGTTTTTATTAGTCTATGGCCACCAGGTGGGTCAACACCATTAAAACTCTCTCTCTCTCTCTGTCTCTCTCTGTCTCTCTCTCTCTCTCTCTCTCTCTCTCTCTCTCTCTCTCTCTTCTCTCTCTCTCTGTATTTTTAAGTAAGATTCCTTATGGCTCTTTTAATCATCCTTAATGTTAGCCCCCCCACTTCCTCCTTCCTTCTTCTGTATTATCTTCCCTCTTCAATGAAGTTTTCTTCATTTTCCCTTTTCCCTTCATAACACTGCCCTTACAGTCTCCTTTGTGGAGATCCTGCCCACTTCTCCAGTTCCTTTCTAATTTCCTGGCTTCTCTAGCTACTTCAGTTTATACCTCAAATCTAAAGATTAGGATCTAAAATCCACAAATTAGAGAGTACATGTGGCATTTGTCTTACCTGTGTATTTCATGATTTAATTTTTTTTTGCATTTGACTAGAATTCCATTGTATATAAATATACCACATTCCCATGATTTGTTCATTAGTTAATGGACATCTTGGCTGCTTTTGCTTCCTAGGTATTTGTGAACAGAGCAACAATGAACTGCTCCACTGAAAACTTCAAATCTCAGAAGAAGGAAATGGAAGAAGCCATGAGAAGATGAAAAGAAACTCCATGTTCATGGAATAATACAATTAATATTGTGAAAATGACCATCACAGAGTCAGGACAATCCCGATTAAAATCCTCACAGCATTCTTCACAGAAATATATTAAAATATATATAATTAGTATGGAACCACAAAAGACCCAGAATAATCAAAGCAATTCTGAGCAAAAAGAAATGTTGGCGGGATTATCATGTCAGATTTCAAGTTATAGATTTCATATATAGAAATCTAGCTATATCTCTCTATATATATTTCAAGTTATATTATATGGTTCTGTTATAAGCATGATAGTGGCACAAAAATCAGACATGCAGATCGGTGGAACAAGACAGAAGAGCCAGTCTTAAGTGCATATAATTACAGCCATCTGATCATCAACAAAGGCAAGAAAAACATGCACTGGAGTAAAGGCAGCGTCTCCCACAAATGGTGCTGGGGAAACTGAACAACCACGTATAGAAGGGTGAGATTAGACTATTATCTGTGGCCCTGCACAAAAATCACCTGTGTTGACTCAAAGACCTCAGTGTGAAGCCTGAAACTCTGAACAGGCTATATGAAAACAAAGGAAGTGCCCTACAGGATAGAGGTACAGGAAGGTGCTTTCTGAACAGGATTTCACTTCTCAGGAATTAAGGCCAACAAACGGGACCTCTGTAGAGCAAAGGAACAGTCTAGGGAAGGGAGAGCTCGCAGAGAATCTTTGCCATCTATTTATCCAATTAAAGATTAAGATCTAGAATATAGAAATTACTAAATGAAGAACCAAGAAAACAAGTGGACGATCAAAAACTGGGCTACCAGTCTGAACATGGAGTGCTCAACAGAAGACATAAGATTGAGAAATCTCTCAAAGTGTTCTGCAACCTTACCCATTAGGGAAATGCAAATCAAAACTACTTTGAGGTTTCATCTTACCCGGGTCAGAATGGCTAAGATCAAGGAAACAAGCGACAACAGATCTTGGCAGCGATGTGAGGAAAGTGAATTGTCATTGACTGTTGGTGGGACCACAATTTTGTTGCAGCCCCTATGGAAATTGGTGTGGAGCATTCTTAAAGAGCTCCAAGTACAGTCGCCACATCACCAGTGACACCATTCACTGGCATATACCCAAAGACTTGATAGCCTGCCTCAGAAATACTTGTGCAATTGTGTTTATTTTGTATGTTTTCAACTGTATGAAGGTGTATACACCGGGGACATCAACACTTATCCAGTTTAAAGTGTACAGTTCAGATCATCCACAGGCACACTGCTGCACAATTATCAATTTCCACAACTTTTCATCACTCCAAACAGAAAGTCTGTACCCATGAAAACAACAACTTCCCGTTTCCTCCTGTTACTAACACCTGGAAACCTCTGTATTATTCTCTATATCTATGGATTTGGCTGCTGTAGATAGTTCATATGATCAGAAGCAGGTAATGTTTTTCTTTTTGTGCCTGGTTTATTTCATTTAGCAACATTTAGCCTTCTAGGTTCTCCCATGCCTTTTTTTTTTTTTTTTTTTTTTTTTTTTTTGGTTTTTCGAGACAGGGTTTCTCTGTGCAGCTTTGTGCCTTTCCTGGAACTTGCTTTGGAGACCAGGCTGGCCTCGAACTCACAGAGATCTGCCTGTCTCTGCCTCCCGAGTGCTGGGATTAAAGGCGTGCACCACCACCACCACCTGGCTTCTCCCATGTCTTAATATCAGCATTTAAAGGCATATTTCAATGTGTATATATGCCACGTTCTGTTTACCCATTCACCTGTGTGTGGACACTAGGTTGTTTTTTTACCTCTCAGCTATTGTAAATAATGTAACAATAGACATCAGTGTACAACTCTTTTTTTTTTTTTTTAGTTCCTTGAGGGAATGGAACTGTTGGATCCTATGGTAAATTTTGTGTTTAATATTTTGAAGAACCTTTATATTTTTTTAATAATAGTAACACCATTTTACATCCCCGAGCAAAGCACAAGGCTTCCCTGTTTCTCTGTATCCTTGCCAATCTTAGTATTTCCCATTTTGTAAATAATAGCCATCCTAATGAGTGTGGAGTGGTATTTCATTGAGGCGTTGACTTGAAATTGATGGCTAACAATGGTGAGTATTTTAATGTGTTTACAGGCTGTCTATATTTATATCTATTCTTTGGTGAAATGTTTAAGTCTTATGTCCATTTTTCAGTCAGGTTGTTTGTTGTTGTTGCTAAGTTTCCGGTCTTTATATACTGTAAGTACCAGTCCCTTAATATATATGGATTCCAAATATTTTCTCCTATTCTGAGAGTTGTCTTCACACTTTCCACCGTATCTTGATATATTACTTTTTGCCCAGATAACTTTGTATTATGAAGAGTGAACCAAAAACTAGCATCAAGTACATGATAAATTATGTGCCGAGTTATTGCACATGTGAAAATATCCTTGTAAAAATGTCCCCATAGAATTAAAAGATACATTTTTGAAATCATATCATTCTTTTAGGCAAAAATGACTGATACAATAAACAGATAATTAAGAAGATAATAGATATTGAACTGAAAGACTTAATACAACTTGTGAAAATATATTCTGTTCTCAGAGAGCGATGTGTGCAGGTAAAATTTGACCTAATATATGCGTAATTTTGTTTCATATAGCTGTTTTCCTTTCCTAAAAATATTGTAGAAAGGAATAGGCGTAATGATAAAGGAGGCAATTCTGGCAGCATCCCAGAGTCCCAATGTTAACAGAGCAGTTATCTTGACAGACTTCTGCTCAGCAATCAGCTAGGTGAGTCTTGCTTTAGGTGGTTTGGGGGGGGGTAGTTCAAAGTCTAGAAGCAAACCTCAGAGTGGAGCCAAGCAAGGTCAGGAACGCCTTATGTGTTGGGTATATAATTTTAGTTCATGTAAGAATCAATCACCTAGAGAGCTAACAAGCAGGTTCCATGCCTCAGTCCTCAGAGATGTAGGAGAAAGTCTGGGAAGCCGTCAGGAATTTGACTTTGTGACAGCATTCTGTGTGACTCTGAATTCAGTGATCCATGGAACACAGTTTAAGAAACTCTGCTGGGTCCTTTAGTTTACCCAGAAACCTACTGTGTCATTTTCCCTACAATGTATCAGGACCATATAACATTATGCCATTCAGTTGTTGAGAAGAAACACAGTTTTCAATAACGTGGTAGACATAAATGGTAATACATGAAGTCAGTTATGTAAATTGGTAAATAAAGAGTCTTGTTCTATTTATTCAATGAGAGTGTAAAATCATTGCGTGTGTCTGTGCGTATGCGTGTGTGTATGAGTGTACTTGCCTTGCATGCACATGTGAAGGCCAAAGGTTGCTGTTGTTGAATGCCTTCCTCTATGGCTCTCCACTTAATTTTTTGAGACAGGGTCACTCAATGAACCTGGAGCTCATTGATTTGGCTAGACTGGCTGCTAATGAGCCCCAGAGACCTGCCTGTCTCCACTCTCAAGCACTGGGGCAGGCTGTCATGTCTAGCTTTTACATAAGTTCTGTAGATCAGAACCAGTTCTTCATGCTCAACTTGCAAGCATTTTCCCCATGCGCCCTTTCTCCAGCTTTAAGTCACTCCTTAAAAAGTTATTATTTTAATTATTGTGCATGAGTGTTTGGTCTGTGCTTTTCTGGCGTTATGGAGGTCAGAAGAGGGCATCAAAGCTCCTAATACTGGAGTTACAGATGGTTTTGGTGCTGGGAATCAAACTTTGGTCCTTCGGAAAAGCATCCAATGCTCTTAATCACTGAGACATTTCTCCAATCCATCAAATCACTACTTCACCAAATAGAGCAGACATAAACTATCTACCCAGAACATCTCAAATTGTTTCACAGAATGGGACCGATTTTTTTTTTTTCACTTGTTTTGTTGGAAGCATTTAGGCTTAAGAAGAAATTTTGGGGCAATTGCTGTCCCCAGATACCATAATCTTCTAGCTCATTTTCCAGCTTGGTATCTTCTGGCAACCAAGTGTCCATGACTTGGATGGTTTTGCAATAGCAAAGTAGCTTGATGATAATTTCTCAATTCTAGTGTGAAAGCTGGTAAACTCGGAATCTCAAGTGTTTTTTTTTTATATCACTTTATTCACAGGATAGCATAAACCAGAAATCCAAGTTCCAGATGGGAAAAAGTGTTTCAGTGAATTAATTCAACACACAGTTGGATTTGTACCAGTACTTTCAAAGTAGTGCTTTCATTCTTGTGTTAAATCCAAATGAAGGCTTAACACCAAATGCAATTTTTCATGTTAGGTTTACAAGGAGACCTGTGGCAGCTCTTGTCCATAGTAAAGCAAGCAAACAAAGCAAATCCAAATACACAATCAAGTACTAAGTGCTACACAGTGGAGTACTACTTGGCCATTAAGAAGAACAAAGTCATGTCATTTACAGGAAAGTAGATAGAACTGGAGATCATCACATTGAGAAAAATAAACCAGCTAGGTGATGGTGGTGCGTACCTTTAATCCCAGCACTTGAGGGGCAGAGGCAGGTGGATATCTGAGTTCAAAGCCAGCCTGGTTTACAGAGTAAGTCCCAGGATAGCCAGAGCTGCACAGCGAAACCCTGTCTCAAAAAGAAAACAATAAATAAATGAGAGAGAGAGAGAGAGAGAGAGAGAGAGAGAGAGAGAGAAAAGAGAAGAGAAGAGAAGAGAAGAGAAGAGAAGAGAAGAGAAGAGAAGAGAAGAGAAAGAGAGAGAGAAAAAAATAAACCAGATTTTTGTGATAATACTTTCTAGTCAGGACTGCCAACACACAAATAACAACATGGAGACTTATTAATTATGAAAGCTTGACCTTTAGCTTAGGCTTGTTTCCAACTAGCTCTTATAACTCAACCCATATTTTTTAATCTACATTCTGCCACATGGCTCATTACCTCATTTCCACACTGCATGTCTTGCTTCCCCTGGGTCCAGGTGGCGAATCCAGCTTTCTTCTTCCCAGAGTTCTCTCTCTCCGCCGGAAGACCCGCCTAGTCTCTCTTGCCTCGCTATTGGCTATTTAGCTCCTTATTAAGCCAATCAGAAGGCGCCTTAGGCAGAGACACATCTTTACAGTGTAAACAAATATTCCCCAACAAGATTTAGAAAAGTAACTACCACATTTTCTTCACTATGTGGACTCAAGGAGGGGGACATTAAAGCAGGATGGGGACTATTAGAGACGAGAAACAAGATGGGGGCCAGGGATAGGAAAGGTGAGAGGGGATAGACATCATCCAGGTACGTTTTCTGTACACATGGAAATGCCCCAATGAGTGTTATTATTTTGCATAATTAATGTCTGCTAGTAAAATATTTTAAATAGGCCGGGCGGTGGTGGCACACACCTTTAATCCCAGCACTTGGGAGGCAGAGGCATGCGGATGTCTGTGAGTTCGAGGCCAGCCTGGGCTAGAGAGTGGGTTCCAGGACAGGATCCAAAGCTACACAGAGACACCCTGGCTCGAAACTCCCTACCCACCCCCAAAAAAAATTTAAATAGAGCCATTAGCTAGGTGTCATAGATGTATGAGAGGTCAGTATGACACAGAAAACCAAAAAACGTGAGTTTTGGAGCCAGACTGATGTGCTTCATATTCTAGGTTGTTCTGGGTTTTTTGTTTGTTTGTTTTGTTTTTAATAGGAAGCCATTCCTGTGTCCGTCACATTAGTCGAATGTCTGAGTCCTTTGCCTTCTACTCCACCATCTTCCCGAAGACAAAGTGCCACTTTAGGCACTGAGACTAGATTTCCCAATGACACGGAAGTGTCTGGAGCTTACATTTCGTGAGGAGAGAAAAACCAGCAAGCAAATCCATGTAAAGATGACAGGTCGGGACCGTTGCTTTCGAAGGAAACATGACAGAAAATTACTGAAAAGACCTGCTCGCGATAAGATGGCAGGGAGAGGCGAGGAGGTGACATTGGAGAATGAGGGACCCTTCAGAGTGGGAGGAAGAGGGCCGGCCAAGAACGAAGACCTTGAGGTTTGGACAAGTGTGATGTCTCCACAGCCAAGACGGCAGCCGAGCCTACTGGAAGTGTGCGCACTGGGAGAGGCAAATTGGAGCCCTCTCAGAAGTTCTAATTTGATTTTCACAGCAACGGGAAGGCCTGAGGCTTGGGGAGAGTGTGATAGGATCTATGTTTTAAGTGTATCGGCCTAGAAAATAACTTTGAATTGCAGAGCAGCTCGTGAAGAGGGTCTTTTAATAATTCAGCTCAGAGATAATGAAAAGCTTCATTTCAGAAAGTTGACGTGGGACTGGGAAAGAAAGGATGGATTCAAGATCGAGTATGAAAGAGGAGTGTGGTGCCTGAGCTCTGGTACCAATGGGATTGGACTGAAAAGTCCCTCGGAGATTAGAGAAGCTCGCCCCTGAATGTGTCTGTGAGGTATTTTTCCAGGGAGAACTAACTAAGGTGCTCTGGCTGTGGTTGGCATCATTCCATAGGCTGGGGGTGTAGGAGGAATAGGAAGAGGAAAGGAAGGGAGAGCAGTCTCCCTTTCTGCTCTCTGGCTACCATAATGCAAGCCGTTCTGCTTTATTACACCCCCTTGCCATGATGGAACAAACCTATGAGCAAAATCAATTCTGTCTCTATTAAGGTGTTTCTGTCAGGAATTTTGGTATACAGAGGAATAAGGAACACGCAGGACTTGGCTGGGATGTGAGTGGCAGATAGGGGCTGAGATGGGAGAGTGAGGTAGACAGGAAGGACATTATCAAGGCTCACACTTGAATTTTCAGTGGGGACCTCCGCTTGGGGAAGGTGGGAGGTGAGGGATGCAGGACTCAGGTTCATTTTGAATATACTGAGATTCCTATGTGTGGTCCTTTCTAGAAGGCAGCTGAAACAGAGGTAGCAGATCTCAAATAAAACTATGAATTCAGGTTGGGGAGTGAGCCTTCCAGAGTATGTGTATAATACTGCGCAAAGATCTATGTGAATGTGACAGGCCCTGGGGCCAACTGCCTTGGTTTAAGGCCACTGTAAATTAGGAACCTGTAAGTTATGTCACCTGCCAAGAGTATTAGGTGAGTCCAAACATATTCTATGATTTGAAAAGCATTTTGCACACAGTATGGTCTAAATACATCTGGATACATTGCAATGATTTTTATTAGTCTTACAAGGATACTGTGGCAGCTATTGTTTGTAATAAACAATAATAAAAAAAACTAGAAATAATCCAAATATCCTACAATCAAGTTTAAATAAGTAGATTATATACTCAGTCATACATAAGGAACTATCATAGACAACGTGCAAAATGAAAACCAATGTGGTTGATATATTGTGCACCACAATAAACTTATCTGGGGGTCAGAGAACAGAACAGCCATAATATTAAACATAGAGGTTAGGCAGTGGTAGCACACGCCTTTAATCCTCGCATTCCAAAGGCAGAGATCCATCTGGATCTCTGTGAGTTCAAAGCCACACTGGAAACAGCCAGGCATGGTGACTCACACCTTTAATCCAGGAGAGATGGCAGAAAGAAGAAAGGTATATAAGGCATGAGGACCAGGAACTAGAGCTGGTTAAGCTTTTAGGCTTATGAGCAGCACAGTTCAGCTGAGACCCATTTGGATGAGGACTCAGAGGCTTCCAGTCTGAGGAAACAGAATCAGCTGAGGAACTGGTGAGGCGAGGTGGCTGCTGTGCTTGTTCTGCTTCTCTGATCTTCCAGCATTCACCTTAATACCTGGCCCTGGGTTTGATTTTATTAATAAGACCTTTTTAGATTCCTGCTACAAACCAAAGTAGAGAAACTGTGTTGGTATGCACCATTTATGTAGAGCGCACATGTACTGTATGTGTGGTAGCGATGACTGGCTCTTTCTGCTCTGTGGCTCTCTCATTCCTAGACTCACAGAAAATGAACCTTTGTTAAGTAGATCTGTGATTAGCTCCAGCTCAGTGTGAGTCTATCTGGGTAAAAGAGGTACATGTCCAACCAGTGTCTCTGGCTCTCTCTTTTGTTGAAGGAATGCCTCACAGAGCAAATGGAGGTTCAAGACATATTTTGATGCAGCAGCAATCTTTACTGTATTCAGCTACTAGCATTTTGAATTAAATTTGCTGCAGCATAAACCGATTGCTTTTGACTAATCTGCTTCAGAGGCAATATTAAAAGTAAAAAAAAAAAAAAAAAAAAAAAGTGGGCTGGAGATAGCTCAGCAGTTAAGAGCATTTGTCCTTGCAGGGACCCAGGTTCAATTCCCTGAACCCATATTTTTGTCTGTACCTCCAGTCCCTGGGGATCTGATGACCTCTTCTGAACTCTGCAGGCACCAGGCACCCATGTGTTGCACATACATACATGCAGGTAAAACACTCATACACACAAAATAATAACATAAATAAATCTAAAACAATGACAACAACATCAACAAAAGTAAAACCCTAGGGCTGCTACTTGGGAGGATAACCAGGACTGAGTATCAGAGATTAGAGGGAGATCTATTTTGTTCTCTATACTCTTCCAGGTTACTTGAAGTTTTAAACTATAAGTGTGTAAAATTTTAAAAACAAATAAAGTCAGTATAGGTCTGATGGGAACCACTAGTTTCTCCTAAAACTTAGAGGAAAATATAATACTCATTGCCTTGGATGTCACTTCACTACAGGGGATCCAGGGCTTTCCTCTGTCATTTGTGGGGACACACACACACACACACACACACACACACACACACACACACACACACACACCAAACAAAAAAGCAAAAAAATCTTAATAAACAAACAAACAAACAAACAAACAAAAAACCCCTGACAAAACAGAACCTCTCTATCATAAAAAGACAAAGGCATAGAAATCCTGGAGCCTGATAACGTTATTTCCTCCAGAAATGTTCTTTAGCTCGAATAAAGATGCAGGAAGAGAAGCTCTGGGTACAGAAGACAGCAAAGTCAGGAGGACTGTGGTTGGGATAGCGAGTGAACGGAGAAGCGATGGATCACTTCACTGATGATCTCACAGGGGCTGAAGAGTTTTTGCTGTGTTCATAGACAATGGAACATGGAAAGACATTTGTATGATCTTTTGGGATACTAAGGCTCAGAATGGCAACCATGTTGGGGTTAAGTCAAAGGCAGTGGGATCTAAACATTCTAATACAAGCAATATAGCATTTGACTTTGGTTTCTATCTCATTGTGCTAATAATGTTTTGAGTGATTGTGAAATACAGGTCATATTTCATAAACATAGGTGGTGACAAAAAGAGAAATGTTTATCATTTCACCTTCAGGAGATTTTGGCAAAGGAATTTCTGATTTTTCTACAATTTTATCTTGTAGGTAAGAATGGGGTGATAAATTGCTAATCAATAGCAACCAGACCAGATATTTGCAGGACAGTCATGAGAAAAGAGGACAGCAGTTTCCCAATAAGGATGAATAATGGCCACAATCAAAGATAACCCTGATAGATAACTCAGTACAGAAGGGAATTGGAAGGTGCTTAACGTTTCTGATTCATATGAATAGATCACTCTTTGAGATTACATCCAAAATAACAAACAATATTTATATGGACAATTTCCTGGAATTGCAGAAATTTTTTCTTGACAGCTAGAGGAGAATGGCATTTTGGAAAACAGATGAATAGTTTTATTAAAACAAATAATGGAACTATTCTTTAAAAATATTTTTTAAAATTAAAATATAGTTACATCATTTTCCCGCTTCTCTTTATTTCCTCCAGCCATACCAGGTACAGTTCCCACCTTGTTCTCTCTCACTCATGGCCTTTTTATTTTTACTTTAATTATTTATTTATATGTTTATGTATATATGCATGTATATATTCCTAAATGCATGACTAGAACCTTCACAGTCTATATACTGTTACTTGTATGCACATAATTTCAGGGCCGACCCCTTGGTATTGGATAGTCAGTTGGCGTGCTCTTCTGGGGAAGGCTATGTCTCTGCTCCCAGCATTCCTTGGGTGCCTGTAGTTCCTTGTCTAGGATTGAGGCCCTTTGAGATTTCTCCCTTCCTTGTTAGCAAGTCTACTGGTGTCGTCCCTGTTCAGGTGGAAGTATTCTTTACAACATTTGATAATGTGGTGGGAGAAATCATTCAGTTAAAGTGGCTATTTAGCATGTACGGTATGTATAAACAATGAGATGGCTGCCACTTGAAATCTTCATGATTCTTGATCTTAATACACTGACACACTTGGAAAGCTATAGAATAGTGGGATATTACTCGCAAGAAAGACAGAAATAAAACAAGAGATCAATCCTTAAGGAATCACAAGATAAAGGATAAAAATGATGTGGAAATTCAGAAAAAGATGAGCCCAGGAGAGCTGATATTTACAGTGTGGTCTCAATGGAAGTCACTATCCCCTGGATCTGGAATTAGAACCTAGTGTGGCTCTGTGGATCAGGACCTAGTGTGGCTCTGTGGCCCTGAACAAATTTGTTAAAAGGATTTTCACTATTGCCCTCTCTGTTTCCCAGTAGGTTAGTGTGTGTTGGTAATGTGGGGGTGGGGTAGATGGTCGGGGAGGAGTTTCATTTCTCTGTGATGCTATCTGTTGATTTGTGCCCTCTCCACCCAATTCATGTGTTGAAATTCTTACCTCCATTATGACAGTATCTGGAAACAGCACCTTTTGGAAGATAAATGAGGTCAGAAAAGTAGGGCCTGTATCAGCAACTTTTGTTACTACTGTGAACAAATACTTGACAAGAAGCAACTCAAGGGAGGAAGGATTTGTTTGGAGTCAGGGTTTGCCAAGGAAGGCATAGCAGTGAAATCCGCTTGAAACTGTGGCTGTGGGAGCATGAGGCTGCTTACTCACATCCGGGCTTATCACCACAATGTAGAAACAGTAGGAAATGAGACCTTAAACTCTCTTACCCAGTGACCCATTTACTCTCCCTAGGCTCCACTTCCCAAAGGTTCCACAACCTCCCAAAATAGTGATGCTGGCTGAGACCCAACCATTAAACACTTGAGCCTTTCACATTCAAACCTTGATGAATCCCTAATCCAACAGGGCCATGGTTTTGTAAGAAGAGAAAGATGTGTATTTATCTCATTTGAACGCATAAAAGGTACAGCAAAAGACAGCCGTCTACAAGCTAGAAAAAGAGCCTTCACTGGAACTACCCATGCTGGCACCTTGACATTCAACGTCACAGCCCTAGAACTGCAAGAGGTAGATGTCCATTGTTTAAACTGCTATTAAACATGGTATTCTATTATAGGATCATAAAAATACAAAGACGCTGGCTTCCTGTGTCAGGCCAATAGTAGGTACAAGGAGACTAGAGCAGGGAAAGGATGGAATTGCTGGAGTATCTGTCCCCTTCTGGTTGTCTCAGCAGCATCTCCAGTAGCAGGTATGTCTCTTTGATGAATCCAGACAGGTAGGTCATGGTTCTAGTATCTACAGGGTAAATATTTTCTTTTTGCCCTTCCAACCCAGGGTTGCAACAGCTTATTGCTGATACTGAGCACTGGTTATCTCACTTTCAGCTTTTCCATCACTTATGCTACCAGTCCTTTGTATTAAAGTCATAATAAATAAATAAATAAATAAATAAATAAATAAATAAATAAATAAATAAATAAATGGTTTTTTGTTTGTTTGAAATTTGACTGAGAAAAGAGTACCTTTAAAAATGTAGTACTGTTGCCGGGCGGTGGTGGCGCATGCCTTTAATCCCAGCACTCGGGAGGCAGAGGCAGGCGGATCTTTGTGAGTTCGAGGCCAGCCTGGGCTACCAAGTGAGTTCCAGGAAAGGCGCAAAGCTACACAGAGAAACCCTGTCTCGAAAAACCAAAAAAAAAAAATGTAGTACTGTAAAGCCAGAGGCTGGAGAGGTGGCTCACAGTCAAGAGCACTTACTGTTCTTGCAAAGAATCTGGTCTGCTGTAGAATATTATTTTAAAATGTGCTCCATTTGTTTATGCTGTGGAACATTTGTTTAATGGTGCAAAGATGTGTTGCATTCTTTTGTGTTGCATTTGTTTAACTCTGTGAAGCTGTGTTACTGTGCCTGTCTAAAACACCTGATTGGTCTAATAAAGAGCTGAACAGCCAACTGTGAGGCAGAAGGAAGGATAGGTGGGGCTGGCAGGCAAAGAGAATAAGTAGAAAGAAAAATCTGAGACAAGAAGGAGCAAGAGAACAAGGAGAGGAGGACACCAGGGGCCAGCCAGCCAGCCACCCAGCCAGTCATGGAGTAACAGTGAACAAAAGATATACAGAAGTAAGAGAAAGGTAAAAACCCAGAGGCAAAAGGTAGATGGGATAATTAGTTAAGAAAAGCTGGCAAGAAACAAGCCAAGCCAAGGCCGGGCATTTATAAGAAATACTAAGCCTCCACATGTGTGATATATTTAGGATCTGGGTGGTGGGCCCCCCAAAAGAGCCAAGAGCCTAAGAGTGAAACAACAACAACAGCAACAACAACAACAACACAGGTCCATTTCCCAGCAGCTACATCAGACAGCTGACAATAGCCCGTAACTCCAGTTCCTGGGGATCTAATGACCTTTGCCCTCCTTAGGCACCTGTATACATGTGGCATTTATAAACTCACTCAGGCACATGTGTATACACATAAACTAAACAAAAAAAATCTGATGAAATAAAGTAACCCTTAAAATAATATACCATGAAGCTATGCTCTAATTTGCCATTTGAGTAGTAGCAGTTAATCATTCACAGATGTCTGGCTGCACATGCCTGTCTTTGTCTGTCTTGTTCATGAGGGCTACACAATCACGTTTGTGGTCTGTCTTCTCTGATCACATTGCTGACTCACTCACAGCCCTCCCCTTTCAGAAAGCTGAGCTGAGACTCACAAAGGATCACTTCAGCTGATGATGGTCAGGGAAGCTGAGAGGCCAGAGCAGGAAGTCATGCTGATGAGCAGAAGGGAGAGATGCTCAAGGACCAACCAGGTTGTGGCTTATAGAAAAGGAAGCCTTGGTTTCAGTCCACTTCTGTTTTAGCTTTGCACGGAGCTTGCTATTCCTCCCTCAGATCTCCTGGAATTCTTTGCATGGCATCCATAAATATCCCGTCTCTGAAGCTAACTAGCTGGGCATTTGTGTTTAGGATACTGCATATATGTCTCTCTCTCTCTCTCTCCCTCTCCTCTCCCTCTCCTCTCCTCTCCTCTCTCTCTCTCTCTCTCTCCTCTCTCTCTCTCTCTCCCTCTCCCTCTCCCTCCCTCCTTCCCTCTGACTTTGAACTGCCCTTAACCACATTTAGCCCGTGACTACATGGTGAGAGTTGCGTGGAGTCACATCCAGAATGAACAACACAAACAAAAGTTCATGGACAAGAGATGATATTCTGGACTATCGTTGACAGTCTGCTGTTTAAACAACCCTGCGTTTATCAGGAACCATTAAGGACCCAGGCAAAACTCTTCAAATTAAATGTAGTTGGACTTTTACAGCCTTTGCTCTCCGTAGTTGGCTAATAATGTTGGGGTTCCCCGAAGCTCATTTTAAAATAACATAATTGTAATATTCAAAGCAGAACAGCAGTGATCATAGTGCTAAAATTACTTTTAAAACAGATCTACAATCAGTGCATGCCTTTGACTTCCAGGAAGGTCATCGCACCAGGGTATTTAAAAATCAGGTCAGAAAAAAATGTAGCAAATAAGGGCTTCCCCTGGAAACCAACTTTGCAATTTTCTAAAGACAAACTTTCAAAATTCACCCAGAGTACCTAATAGATTATCATCCACAACGCTGATGTGTGTGTATGCTCTGGTGTGTCCTGTGGTTTACAACCATTTGTTCTTGGTCCAGAAAATTCTCACTATTGATATAACACTCTCCTGTGCTGATTAACTATCCGCGTTCCGTGAATGGCAGATTTCATCTTGCTGTTTTAATGTGACATAATAGAGAGATGGGCTTGGATGGAGCGTGAAATGTGCTGACGGAAGCAAGTTTAGTCTCAAGGTCTGACAAGATATTGCTGACCCTCACCTATATATCTGGAATCTCTCCTGAAGTTGTTGCTTCTTTAATTTTTTTTTATTATATTTATTGCTTGATTTTGGGGGTGAGTGGGTAAGTCCATGTGCCACTGCCCACATATTACAGTCGGAAGACAACTTTTGGAAGTCGCTTTTCTTCTTCTATTTATTAAGGACTATTGGGGAATCAAACCCAAGTGGTCAGGGTTGGTGGCAAATACCTTCACCCACTGAGCCATCTCACTGGCTGGCCTGTGACATTGTTCCTTATTAAAGAAGAAAATACCTGCACACCATATTTGTGTACTATGTGGGGTTTTAGCTGATTACACAAACCCACTTGTTGTCAGGGGCAACATGTACCTTAACAAACTGTTTAGTTACACAGAATCATGCATTTTAAAAATTCCACTATATAATTTTAACTTTCACTATATAATCTAAGTTGGTGTTGACCTTAAGTATCATACAACCCTTATGAGAAAGCACAAGAATTGCTCCCTTCTATAAATATTAGATGATATTAATGATATTTAATTATTTGTGTGTTATACAAGCTTGGCTGCTGTAATGAAATGGTTGAACCTCCAAGTTGAGATATAGACTGTTACCCACTGGACTCCTGTATGAAACCAGAACAACAGTGATTACTGGGGTGAAGGCTCACCCCAGATTTCTAGACTTGTTTCTCTGTCCTTAACACACAGTCATACTTATCAGAAAAGATTATTTTGTAGAAGCAATTTTTATGGGATCTAATTCTGACAAACTAATTTAGTTTTCTATTGAACATTTGGATAACACATTAAAACTTAATACAAGACATTTTCTAAAACTATACCATTTCATTAATCTAAGACCCTGTAACCATAGCAGGGGATATGCTAATATTTATTAGTTTGCATTGATTGTTATCAGGCTCTGTCTTTTAAATTCTGCCTTTCAGGCACTGTTACTTCCCTTGCTTCGTGTCTCTGGGGCATTCTGTATTTTGGGGCCTGGTTCTTTTTGTGACTAGAGGTATGTGAGCCTTGTAGCAGCTACTGAGCTCTGAAGCCCTTCTGGCCAACTCTGATTTATTTCTGTAATTCTTTTAAAGATTTATTTTTTATGTATACTGTGTTCTGTCTGCATGTATGCCTACTCACCAAAAGAGGACACCAGAACTCATTATAGATGGTTGTGAGCCACCATGTAGTTGCTGGGAATTGAACTCAGGACCTCTGGGAGAGCAGTCAGTGCTCTTAACCTCTGAGCCATCTCTCCAGCCCTGAACATGGGTTTTTGACAAACTTGGATTTGTTTATTTCATAAATAACAGACTAGTGAGCAGATTCTAGTTTTCTCCTCCAGTCTGGGAGGCTGGCTTTCTCCGTAGGACAAAGCTTTTTTTGACCTGTTGTGTTTCCATTTCCGAATTTGCTGTTTGCTTCTCTGTTACTAGAGGTGTAGAACACCTGGATTTCTCAGTGTCCACTGTGCCCGCTAGCTCATTGCTCTCTTTTCCCAATTGGCATCGCCTCTGGTCTTGCTTCCTCCAGATGCTCTCAGAGTCTAAATGCCAAAAGGGTTTTCATTACAGGTCCTATTGCTGAATCACAACTTTCTCCAGATCTCCAGGTCCGTGTTTCATCAGTGCCTTAATGTCCCAGCATGACATCTCATAAGAAGTCATCAAAAGAAAGAAATAATGTTATCCACACTCATCAAGGTCTTCAGCAGCAAATATAAAGAAGAATGACGTCTGAATGTACGTTCTCAAGTTATCCTTTAAGACTCACCATGGTTTCAGAAAGGCAGCACACAAATATAAATTAATAAGCAATGTGTTCTATTTTATCTTAACCCTTGCTTAAGTACAAACTACAAAAACTATCTGCTTCTGTGAATCTTTTTCTAGGACTGCTTTCATGTCATGTAACATTTAAAACTCAAATGAAAATTTTAGAGGATTAGTTTCTCAAATTCATGCTTGGTAAAGAGCACATCTATAAATGATTCCACTGAAGCACGTGTTTGGCATAGAGACTATCTTGTTGTGGGGTGACTCTTGGATCTTACTCTAGATTCTGGTAGCCATGTCCTAGAATCCACCATGGTGTTTGAGGACTGCTATAGTTTGCAATTATCATAAGGGTAGTAAAATTCAATGAGGCCCAATATCACAGAAATAGTTTTTGGGTGTTGAGCTGGGTGTGTTGGATGTGATCTGTTGCATGAATCCTAAATGGTCTTATAATAAAAACCTGGAGCCAGATATCAGGGTGAAAACTAAAAGATCAGAGAATCAGAGCAAGCCACAGCCACCACCTCTCACCTCACCAACTCCTCAGCCTGCAAGAGCTCACGTTCCTGTCTCCTCTCGCCTTATATTCCTTTCTTTGCCCAGCCATATCACTTCCTATCTCAGCCTTCCTACTTCTGGTGTGTGATCCCAAGTGCTGGAATTAAAGGTGTGTGCCATTATTGCCTGGCTCTGTTTCCCTTTTAGACTGAATTAATCTCATGTAGCCCAGTTTGGCCTTGAATTCACAGAAACCCAAACAGATCTCTGCCTCTGCCTCCCTGAGTGCTAGGATTCTAGGACTAAAGATGTGTGCCACCACTGCCTGACCTTTGTGGCTAACTCTGTGACTGGCTCTGTCCTCTGATCTTTAGGCAAATTTTATTTGTTCAAAATATCACCACATTTCCCCCTTTTATGGTCTAAAATAATAAAAGAAGGTTATAACCAATATAAGAAAAACTACATACAATAAGTACAATAACTATATTCAATATATACAGTCAAAAATTACGTTAACAATGTTCAGTCCATAAGCATTTGATAAATTCAGAGAAAATACTTCATTATTTATTCTATTTTGGTGAGTACAAAGTATTGTAACTAATTCACTTTCTATACTAACTTGTATTACAACCAAAAACTATCTTTTGATGTCTTTCAAACATCACTTTACACATCTATAGCGGCAATTAACGAGGCAATTCCATGTAGTTTATCTGGTAATTAAAAGATATATATTCTATGGGTAACTTATAGCCAATAAGGGTCAGTTCCAGGATCTGGGAGAGATGAGGTGCACTCCAGCGTGGTTCTCTGGAGAACTCTGACTTGGTCTGCAATCCAGCATCCAGGATCACGAGGAGCCAAGAGAGCAAGCACATGCACATCTCAGGTCTTAAGTGGCCTCATCTCAGGAACGTCCAAGGGGCAGGTCATAGGCAGGTGTGGCAGTTATTTGTTGCCACATTAGGGGCAGTGCTCCAAGGTCAAAGCTGGAACAGCTACCCACTTACACATATCTTTAGTGAGTCTCTTTCCTGAATTTGCTAACAAGGAAAACTACAACTATCTAGTCTTCAACTCCACCAAAAACCCAAGAAAGAAATAATATTACATGAGTAAACAGGAAGTGCAAGCAAAAAAGGTGACTTCCAAAAAGTGTGAGAAATGTTAGAAACAGCTGGTTGCCTGGACCGTCACCTAAGATTCCTTTGCAATGTTGGGACATTCATCTTTGGCCTCTAGGCCTAGCATATCTGACAGACTTTTCTGTGAAGCAGGATGTTCTGAAGGGCTGTCCTACCTTGTCTTGGCAAGGTTAGGCAGTCTTTTCTTTTGTGTCTTGCTTGTCCATTTGGACAGCATACTGTCAGCAGTTGGGGTAAGGGCACTTTCTTGCCCAGTGGCTAACTTTTAATACAAAGAAAGTAAACTCCATATGGAGTTTCTTCTATGCCCATAATCTTCTCTGAAGTAGATTGGTGCTGCCAGGAGCAGACATGTCTCATAGTCATTTAAAAAAAAAAAACCTGAAACTTATTTTATTAAAACATCTTTTTTTTAAAAAAATTATTTTATTTATTTATTTATTTTTATTTTCTGGAGCTGAGGACCAAATCCAGGCCTTGAGCTTGCTAAGCTAGTGCTCTACCACTGAGCTAAATCTCCAACCCCTTATTAAAACATCTTAAATGCCATATTCTGTAGACCTCTGAAGTGTTTGAAAACAACCTGTCTATTTAAAATATATCTCTGTTTGACCTTGAAAACATACCTAACATGACTACAAGTTTGATTGTAATGACTAACTACCAACTTGCATTTCTTTATATTTTTATATTTATTTCTTTATACTCTGTCCTCTGATCTTTAGGTAAGTTTTATTACCTAGATTACAAACAATATATCACCACAGTGGTTTATTAGTATTTGGTCATCTTTCATTCTTTCTAATGTGATGTCTGGTACAATAGATGCTGGAAAGTTGGGAAACCTTATGTTCCCACTTACTTATAATGAGGTTTCTCCATACTCAATAAGGGTTACTATTAATGAGATGTATTGTGTGGGTTTTATGCAGTGATGGTTACTTTATGTGCTTTTGGCTATGTTATACCTTCAACTATATTTACAGATTTTTGTCTTCAGGAATTTCCACTTATTTGGAGGTAACTGCAGGGCATCAGTGACAGTTGCATGTTCCAATGTCTTGTCACTTGCTTGAGAGCTTCAGAGACAGGTCTTCCTCTTTCTCATCCCTACCTCTAACTTTTCTTCTTCTTCTTCTTCTTCTTCTTCTTCTTCTTCTTCTTCTTCTTCTTCTTCTTCTTCTTCTTCTTCTTCTTCTTCTTCTTCTTCTCTCTTCTTCTTCTTCTTCTTCTTCTTCTCTCTTCTTCTTCTTCCTCCTCCTCCTCCTTCTTCTTCTTCTCCCCCTCTTTTCCTTCCCCCTCCTCTTTTTCTTCTGTTCCTCCTCCTCCCCTTCATCTTCCCCCTCCTTCTTGTTCTGAGACAAAGTCCAGGTTATAGTAGATTTCATGAGTTTCCAGTCCCAGTCTTCTGAGTGCCAGGAGGATAGTGTATGCCAGTACTCCTGGAAGAGGCTTCTCGACTGGTGTGTTCTTGCCACTGTTTGGGCTTGATTGGTCAGCCCCACAATCACATGAAGGACATATATATTTTTCCTTCTGGTCCTGTTGCACTAATGGTTGGGTAAGAGCCCTTTCCTGGGTATCTCCTCCCTTGCTAGTCTCTCTCAGTGGATGTATATACGATAATAAAGGCAGCCCTCCACGAACATAAGTGTATGGGAGAGCAGGAATCTTATCACTGTCCTTTCCCTTTATCACAAGGAAATGAAGGACTAAGCAGGCTTGGCCTTCAGAAGGAAGGCATTTCACACCACACCTCCCTCTCTTCCTACCCATCCCTCATTCCCATTCTCTCTTACTCCAATGCTGGATCCTTATGTTAGCTTTTCATTGCTGAGAAATACCCAAGATAACCAACTTGAAGGGATGAAGAATACATTTGGATCACGCTTGCAGAGATTTCAGTTCATAGTCACTTGGTTCTGCTGCCTTGAGCCCATGTTGGCACAGTGGCAGCACATGGTAGATAAAGACTGTTGACAGAAAAGGAAGAGGGTCCACGATCCCTGTATCTGCTCCAAGACCTACCTCAAGTGATCTAATGTCACACCAGGCCCCATCTACTGAAGGTTCTGTTGCCTCCCAATAGTGCCAGAGGCTGGCAATCAAATCTTTAACCTAAAGGTCCTTTAGGGGACCCTTTTGATCTTAACTATGGTGGTCCTCTTTTCATACTGCTGTCTCTTTCTTCTAAGACCCTGAACTGGTGCTCATTAATCCTTCCCTTGAGGGTGTATATGTGTGTGTGTGATGGGTGCTCCAGGTTTCTCCATCCTTTGCTTGTAGATGTAACACTCTTATTACATAAGAAACACAGAGTTAAAAGCCCAAGAGGCCAGAGCAGTAGCTAAGAGCTGAGACTCAAAACCGCCTTGCTGTGGATATCGCTCTATATAAATAAAACACTGATGGCCAGTGACCAGACAGGAAGTATAGGCGGGACAAGGAGAGAGGAGAATTGGGGAAACAGGAAGAAGGAGGGAGAGACACTGCAGCCACCGCCAGGACAAGCAGCATGTGAAGATGCTGGTAAGCCACCAGCCACGTGGCAAGGAATAGATTTATAGAAATGGGTTAATTTAAGATATAAGAACAGTTAGCAAGAAGCCTGCCAAGGCCATACAGTTTGTAAGTAATATAAGCGTCTGAGTGATTATTTTATACGTGGATTGTGGGACTTCAGGGCTTGGCGGAACCTGGAGAGAAGCCCTCCAGCAACACCACCTTCTTACCCTTCGTGCTGCTGCCGTCCTTCCCCTGAGAAAGAGACCTACTTCTGTGTGTCTGTCTTTTTATTGACTTTCTGTTCTGCCTTCTTATTGGTTGTAAACCCAACCACATGACCTCCTCGTCACTGCCTGTCTATACAGACCTCTAGGTCTCTATGGTTGGTATTGAGATTAAAGGCATGTGTCTCCATGTTGGCGGTGTCCTTAAACACACAGAGACCTGCCTGTCATGGGATCAGGATTAAAGGTGTGCGCCACCACAGGCCTGGCTTCTGCTATGGCTTGCTATTAGCTCTGACCCCCAGGCAACTTTATTTAGTAACATACAAATAAAACCACATTTCAGTACAAATGAAATATCAGCATATTTGCTACGTGTATAAACTCCCGGGTTTGTCTGTGCTGCAGATACCTGCTCTCTCCCCAGGTTTTTACTAGGAAGAAAACAAAATGGTATCTAAAGCAGGTCTGTGACTCCATTTTTTAGGCCCCTGACCTGTGATAACAGTGGTAATTTCTCGCTTACTTGTTAGAGACACACAAAGCTCTCACCTACAAAGCCCAACTGACAGTCTGGTCTCCTGCGGCCACCGACTCCCTTGGCCTTGTTTATGCTACAATACCTCTTGGAAAGAGCAGTTCTGAGATTTGGAGGGAGGTAAGCACAAATTCCAGTGCCCGGGTCACTCCCTCTGTTGAAAGATAGGAGGAATACTTTGATTTGTTTTACTGCACTGTCTCAGCCTAGATTAATGCAGATGTTAATCAAATCCGGTTCAGTAAATTCTGTGAAGCCCTGGAATTTGTTACTTAAATATGACTTTTAGTTAGGCTCTGACTTCTCCACTCATTGACTTACTGGAATGTAGTTTCTTCATTATCATCTATGCAATAGCCTAAAGGCAGCACCAACACAAAATAGCTATATGTTTCTCCTTCCCTATCCTTATCCAGGAATGTGCCTTCTCCAGTCTTGCCTTAGAAACAGCCAGTGTAAGGACTTGAGACGGATCATCAAACTGTGACATTCCACCTATGTCCATGGAGTTTTCAGCTTCTAAGCTTCACTCACCAGTATCTGCATGTCTTCCCAAGGGATCCGCTTTCCACTTTCCAGCTAAAACTGTGGAGAACACAGTTCAATGGCAGTGACTCAGAATGCAAAGAGGAATGGACTTTCTGCTTCCTCTCTGCAACAATCCAGAATTGTCGCTCTTGTATACATGTTTAAAAGTTTTACACTTCATGCATAAATACCCCCAAGTCCTTCATTTCATAACTGGGGCTCTTCTGAGATGCTTTGCATTATGCCCAATGAATGGTTTCTGTCTAAAAGGATTGAACTCCAGCTCTCACTGAGGCAGCTGACCCAAGAGTTCCTCTTCTATTGTCTATGTCCTGTGCCTTCTTTGCATTCTTTCTTTCTTTTTATCTTTATCTTTTTCTCTCTTTTCTTCTTTTTTGGTATTGTCTCCCCTTCTGAAATAAATACTCAAATACGTCTCCAGTCAGTTTAAGGGAAAACTCCACTCATGGCCTAATGTGTTTCTTGTTCCTTAAGTCTTTACATGAATTCCTGGAAGTTCAGCCATATCACCGACTTCCCCACCTGAATGCCTGCTTGGTGAGGGTATGGCACACACTGCATGATGAGACCAGGAAGCTCATGAAGCTTTCTTAGCAAGACACCATGTCGTCTGTGAAGCCATCCATCTTTGCCTTCCTATTCTAAACCAGGAGCCACTTCTCCCACTGTCCTTCACCTCGCTAGGGTCTGGAATTTCTGAGCTGCATTCTGAAGACTGAAAATAAACACAGACGCTCTCTCAGTGACTCTCAAAAGAAAAGAGGTCCAGTGTCCTAGTGGATAAATCGCAATGGATACGAGGTAGACAAAGAGGGCAAAGAACAAGTACGGATCAAAGCAAAGCAGGCGTGGAAGACAATAGCTCAAAGAAGAAGATGGGATCTAGCTTTCACTTTTACTGAGTTTTTGTGCTGACTATATATGTGTGATTGGGGGAGCTTAGGCTAGAACAAAGTAGAGTGGCCTGTGTGGATGACAGTGTCATAATGAGGCTCAGAAGATGGCTTAGAAGTTAAGAGTGTATACTGCTCTTGGAGAAGACCCAAAGTTTTCCCGGCACTCATGTCAGATGGCTCAGAACTGCCTATAACTCCAGCTTCAGGGAACCTGATGCTTCTGACCTCCTCAGGTACCTGTATTCACCCCTAACACACAATTAAAAATAATAAAATCAGTATTTTTTAAAGATTTATTTATTTATTATGTATACAGTATGCCTGCAGGTCAGAAGAGGGCACCAGATCTCATTATGGATGGTTGTGAGCCACCATGTGGTTGCTGGGAATTGAACTCAGGACCTCTGGAAGAACAGCCAGTGTCTTAACCACTGAGACATCTCTCCAGCACCCCCACCGCATCAGTATTTTTAAAAAAGAAAATGAAAATGTCATAATGAAACTCATTCTTATGTATGCTAACCTAAAGAAAAAAGTTAAAAAATTACTTTGATTTCCTTATAAAAAAAATATGTCACTATAGTCAGTAAGATTCTTATAGCCAGGTATGGTGGCACACCCTTTAATCTCAGCACTGGGGAGGCAGAGACAGGTGGATCTCTTAAGTTCAAGGCCACCCCAGTTTATAGAGTGAGTTCTGGGATAGTCAGGGATACACAGAGAAACTCTGTCTCAAAAAAAACAAAACAAAGAGAAGAAGGAGAAGAAGGAGGAGGAGGAGGAGAAGGAGGAGGAGGAGGAGGAGGAGGAGGAGGAGAAAAAAAAAAAAAAAGAGAGAGAAGAGAAGAAGAAGAAGGGGGGGCTGGGCGGTGGTGGCACACGCCTTTAATCCCAGCACTCGGGAGGCAGAGCCAGGCCGATCTCTGTGAGTTCGAGGCCAGCCTGGTCTCCAAAGCAAGTTCCAGGAAAGGTGCAAAGCTTTGAGAAACCCTGTCTGGGGGGGGGGGAGGAGGAGAAGGGAGGAGGTCTTCTCCCTAGTTTCTGTACCCACAATGTTCTTGTATCCCTGACTCTAACCAAGAGCTCATAATCTATATCAGGGAATGAAAATGGAGGATCGACAGCATCATAATGCATTAATTCGAGTACTGTGCAACCATATGAGTAAGACAGAGCACCTGGTCCTTTCTTCTGCAGGTGACAGAGCAAACATGTTCTGACAAATGAACAGAAGGGTACAAACAGGGGTACAGCAGGGACGTTATCTCAGGCAGAAGGATTGTGTCTTCTACTCAAGTTGTGCTTCTAGGGACCTTTCTTTTTAGGCCAGTCAGTCTTGTGAGGCTTGACAAGACTTGAGCTGACTTCCTTGACAGCTACTGAGGAAAAGGAATTTATTTGGGAGGTTAGTATTATATTTTTTTAGAGATTGATGTTATATTTAGGAAGTGATCTCCTATGCCAATGCATTCATGACTACTTTCTACTTTCTCTTTTAGCAGGTTCAGAGTAGCTGGATTTATGTTGAGGTCCTTGATCCACTTGGACTTAAGTTTTGTGCACGGTGACAGATATGGATCTATTTACAGCCTTCTACACGTTGATATCCAGTTATGCCAGCACCATTTGTTGAAGATGCTTTCTTTTTTCCATTGTACACTTTTGGCTTCTTTGTCAAAAATTATATGTTCATAGGTGTGTGGGTTAATGTCAGGGTCTTCAATTCGATTCCATTGGTCCACATGTCGGTTTTTATGACAATACCAAATTGTTTTTATTACTATAGCTCTATAGTAGAGCTTGAAGTCAGGGATTGTGATGCCTCCAGAGGTTGTTTTATTGTACAGGATTCTTTTGTCTATCCTGGATTTTTTGTTTTTCCATATGAAGTTGAGTATTATTCTTTCCAGGTCTGTGAAGAATTGTGTTGGTATTTTGATGGGGATTGCATTGAATCTGTAGATTGCTTTTGGTAAAATTGCCATTTTTACTATGTTGGTCCTGCCTATCCATGAGCATGGGAGATCTTTCCATTTTCTGACATCTTCAATTTCTTTTTTCAAGGACTTAAAGTTCTTATCATATAGGTCCTTCACTTACTTGGTTAGTGTTACCCCCAAGGTATTTTATGTCATTTGTGGCTATTTGTTTACTTTTGGCTGGGTGTGGTGGCACATGCCTTTAATTCCAGCACTTGGGAGGCAGAGGCAGAGGAAGATGTGTTTCTGTGAGCTCAAGGCCAGCCTGGTCTACTTAGTAAGTTCTAGGAACAGCCAGAGCTACGCAGTGAGACCAAACAAAACAAACAAAAACAAAAAAGTAAAGTAAACTCATGTTTGATAAACCAATGTGTTCTGTCCAGTTAGGGTTATCATTGCTGTGATGAAACACCATGCCCAAAGCAACTTGGGGAGCAAAGGATTTATTTGGCTTATGCTTTCATAACACTGTTTATCACTGAAGGAAGTTCAATGCATGTTCATCATTCATCAGGACCAGAACTCAAGCAGAGTAGGATCCTGGAGGCAGGAGCTGATGCAGAGGCCATGAAGGGGTACTGCTTACTGGCTTGCTCCTCATGGCTTGCTCAGCCTGCTTTCTTATAGAACCCAGGACCACCAGCCAGGGGTGGCACCACCCAGAATGGGCTGGGCTCTCCCACATCACTAATTCAGAAAACGTCCAACAGGCTTATTGTGTACAGCCAGGTCTTATGGAGACATTTCCTCGATTGAGGCTACCTCCTCTACAATGACTCTAGCTGGTGTCAAGTTGACATAAAAAAAAACAGCTGCACATTGCTTATTGGTAACTTCCAAAAAAAAATGACATTTATTTCTCATGAATTAGCACTTCGATGGATGAGCTACATCATTTGAAATTTTACCCCCAGGAAACATTAATGAGGCTCAAAGCACAAACACAAAATCAGTTGGTGGTGTGTGTGTTGCTTTTTGAGTAAAGGGAAGAATGGCGAGAGTTCAGATTTCAAAAGCAATTATCAAACACGTTTGGGCGAGGTGCGAATTCAGGTATGACTTCATTAAAAGGAAAGACAGGAAAACACATCATTAGAGTATAAAGGAAAACATCTTTTAATGCATTATTGCCCTGATATGAAGATGCTAAGGAGTTGTGAGTAGGACTACAAGCTAACTGTAGATTGGTGACTCTTCGTTTGTTTTTTTTTTTTTAATGGAAATGTTTGAAACAATTAAACAGCATTTTTTCGTTGTCTTTATTATTAACTTTTTATTATAAAATTATTAATTTTAATAATAATAATTATTATTATAGTTTCCCTGGGGTATCTGCATATAGGTTAGATACTCTGAAGGACACCACCAGCGCCTGTGTAACTCTGCCGTGCATTAAGAGCCCGAGGAGTATGCTAAATTCTGCGTTACTGTAACTGCTAAGTCCTGGTAACAGTATGCTTCTCGATGATGTCAGGAGCCCCATCCTGTTGTTCTAAAGTCATTGACACTCATTCTACCTCGGGTGAAAACTGTTATTTCAGCAGTTCCTGGTGATCAACTTATTATAAAATGAATAAGGCTTCGGTTCTAGATCCTTTCTATGTGTTATACATTTGAGTAGGCAGTGTGCTTTATGGGGGTCAGACTGCAGGGGGTGGAGTTTTTCTTTTACCCTTTGGCAGTCTGGTTAAATCTATAGAACAGTCTAGGAAACAGTTTCAAAATAGAAGGTTTACAAAGAGTACTACATATATATTAAAGTCAATTATAAAATATTTAAATTCGCCAGGCAGTGGTGGCTCACGCCTTTAATCCCAGCAGCAGGCAGATCTCTGTGAGTTCAAGGCCAGCCTGGGCTACAGAGTGAGTTCCAGGACAGGCTCCAAAGCTACACAGAGAAACCCTGTCTCGAAAATCAAACAAATAATAAAATAAAATATTTAAATTTGTGATATAGAAGTATATGAATGTTTCTTTGTAATACGTCAATAATACTTAGTGGAGGGTCTAGTACACACCATACTTTTGAAGTAGTAAGGAACATGAGTGACATTTGACATAGTTGCTTCAATTATGACACCAAATGAAAGTGTCATGCTTCTCTTGGTGATGTACTCACAGGTAAAGCAAATATTACCTTACATGTGGTAATAAATAAACTAGTTTATTAACTACATTTATAGTGGAGTAAAAATATTAGAAGTAGCACTTTCTACAGTAGGAGATCTGAGGGGTGCGTTATTCATAGTCTCTTTGGTTTTTTTTTTTTTCTAATTAAAGAGTCCCTTCTGTGATGATCAGTGACGTAGGAGTCAAATAAATCCTTTCCTTCACAAGTTGTTTTGGTTATGGTGTTTTGACACAGCAATGATAACCCTAACCAGGCCTGGGGTGCAGGTTTGCGTGTGTGGAGGTCAGAGGATGGATTGCAGGAGCTGATTCTGTCCTCCCACCACGTAAGTCTGGAAAACCAAGCTTGGATGGACAGGCTTGGTGGCAGACACCTTTACCTGCTTAGCCATCTTAGTTACTTAAATACTATTACTAACAAAAGACACATGATCAAATGGAACACTCAGAATAAGTATCGTGTTTAGGCCAATAATTTACATTTTTTGTTGTTTTTTCAAGACGGGGTTTCTCTGTGTAGTTTTGGTGCCTGTCCTGGATCTCGCTCTGTAGACCAGGCTGGCCTCGAACTCACAGAGATCCACCTGCCTCTGCCTCCCGAATGCTGGGATTAAAGGCATGCACCACCACCACCGCTCAGCTAATAATTTACAATTTATAACTACCTAAATTTAGATCTTTTTAGGTGAGTTGAAGGGACCAGAAACAATAGCAGTCAGATGTGGGAAACGTGTTAACACACCCGAGCTAATTTTTTATTATACACATGGTGATTTCCTGAATACTTGATTGTAAGTACCTTCCAGATCATGTTTGGGAAAAAAAAAAAGACTGGGGAGGCAGAGGCAGGCAGATCTCTGTGAGTTCAAGGCCAGCATGATCTACAAAGCTAGTTCCAGGACAGGGCTGTTACACAGAGAAATCCTGTCTTGAAAAATAAAAGCAAACAACAACAACAACAACAAACCAAATAATGGGGATTATATATGTTAGTGGCTTTCTCTCTCCCCTCAATTGGTGAAGTTTAGACTGGACAATGGTTCCCAAGCAACCCTTCCCATTTAGAACATTTTGTAAATAGTACATCTCTTTCACACTAGTCTCAAGTTAGATACCTGTGCCGCCTCCTCCACCTTGTGTGTGTCAGTTTCTCTGGAGGGAGGGGTTGTACTTGACTCTCTTTCACTCTCTTTTCTACTCTCATCCCTGGAGAAGTCACGGGTATACCAATATTAGTCAAAGAAATGGTGTGTGTATTTAATGTGGGAGCTGTGCAAATACCCCAGTTGAATGTCACTGATCTGGCTAAATCTGAAATCATATTTTTTCATTTTCTTTACTCATACACAGAAGACTTTACTAGTCATTACCTAACTCCACCAGAGAAACTATAGTTGCCACTGTTCTTACAGGCTGGAATGTTTCTAAGCTTCCTAACACTCAGGTCTGAATGTAGCATTTTGCTATATCCTTCTGGGACGTCTAGCTTCTAGGAGCCATTTGGAGAATATATTGTGGCTATGAGGGATACTTCTTTTCCAGGTAGTGACAGTATTTATAATACAATTACTAAAGAGTCCTGAGATGTTTATATTAGTTGTTTATTCATTCATTTATTATTGTCGTATGTATGTTCATGATGTGGGTATGGGTGCATGTATCCATTTAGTTGTTTCACTGGCCCTGGGCTATCACCCTTCTTGTCAAAAAACAAAAACAAAGGCAAAAAAACCCCACCACCTTTTAAAAAAGGAATAGGGAATGCATGCTAAGGTACAAACTTGACTAATAACATTACAGCTAAGCAGTCAGGGAAAACCCACAACTCTCTTTCTCTTGGGTGACCCTGGGTTATTTATTTATTTATTAATTTTTTTGGTTGATAGGTGGCTTTTGTAAGTCAAAGCAATTGCAGTCTCCAAGATTAACATATATGCTATGCCCAGATAGTGTATTTTAATGAACCGTCTCTCACAGTAAGCGAAATTATTAATTTGGGATCACATAATAATGAAAGGTATGTCGATGCTAAAATCACACGCATTTCCCAGCCTTTGTTCCTTTTCTTATTCTTCATAGTGAATATTGCCTATTATTCCCATGGGCCTGTTGAGATCATCTCTAGCATTCAAGTCGGTATCAAATATATTCATTTTCTGTGGAGTGCTTTTCATTATAGTATCAATGTTTAAACATTTTAATTTATTGTTGTTGTATGTGTTGGGGTGGGTTCTGGGGATCAAACTCAGGTCATCTGGCTCGTGCAGCAAGCGCTGTTACCTGCTGAGCCATGTCGCTTACCACACAGACAGGCTGTAAAATGAAAAACATGTACGTACATTGGAAGTGAAGATGAGCTGAGATAAGCAAATAGGAAGCCAGCACGGCACAGACAGACCAGCAGAGAGTGCTTGAAAGGGAATAGCCTACAGCATGCATGTTTGATGTTGATGCACTGAGAATACATAGTTAGAATCCAGCAACCTCTGCTTCCTTCACTTCTACCATCCAAGTTCCACTGTTTCCCATTTTATTAGGGAGACTGGGGCTGGGCTGAGTTGTATTTCATCATATTAGTCCTGAAAATTGTTACGGGCTCCCGTTTCTAAGAGCACAAAAGGAAGTCATTTAGGTCTGTTTCAAAGTTTAGATTAACTTTGAAATGACTGCCAGCCGGGCTGATAACTCTCTTGTTCAAGTGATAAAAATCTCACTCTCATTAGCTGTATTAATCTGTTAGTTGATACAAGGAGTTTCCTTTACTGCCAGTAACTGCTAGTAGCTATAAGGTGAATATATTCTCTCCATTTTTTTTGTAATATTTTGTAATATAACTCTCTAGATTCATTAGGTGACATTTTTGCATTATCAGAAAGGTCTGAAATATTTTGAATTATCGGAAATACCATTGATAAATATTATTGCCCTGTAAGGACAGTCCTGTTTGGCTGTGGCTGGAATCTGAGATATCCCCTATTCTAGACTCATGTTTTGAACTATCAGTCCAAACTTCTGACACTGCTTTGAAGGCTGTGGAGCCTTTAGAAGGCTAGATGGTTGAAGCAGATCATGAGTGACAGGCCTCTGATGGTTTTAGCTGCTTCTGTCTGCTGCAGCAGCTGCCTCCATCCTGCCCACCACCATATCTACAAGCAGCTGTCAGCTCCTGCTGCCATGGGCTGAAGGTCTCCTCCTGACACACTTCTCTGCCATGGTGACTGAGAGTCTTGGAAACCAGGAACCAAAATAAGTCCTTCCTTCCTTCCTTCCTTCCTTTTCCTTCCTTCCTTCCTTCCTTCCTTCTTCCTTCCGTTAGCTAGGTGCGTTGTCATAGTGACAAGAAGATAGATTTTATGGTGGGAACTCCTTAAAATAAATTCATTACTCTTCTTAAAATACAGAATGAATTGAAATTGTTTTGAAGTGTTCTCATTTTCTTTTTCAATGAATTCAATAAGGTAATTCAAATACCTTATTGAAAATACCAAATAGAAATTCCCTTATACTGACAGTTTAAAAATAACCTATTTACATTTTAACTGCTTTAGGGGTTTCATCCCATTAAACAACGATAACATTTTTAATTTTTTGGTCATAAAATAGACAAGTTTGCAGTTTTTAAAAAATTTTGGGGTGGGGTGGGGCTGAGATAAGGTCTCTTTACATAACCCTAGCTGTCCTGAAACTTGCTATGTTGACCAGGCTAGCCTCAGACTCATATAGAGCTGTCTGCCTCTGCCTCCTGAATGCTGGGATTTAAAGTTGTATACCACTTGGCCTGGCTGTAGTTTTGTTTGTTTGTTTATTTATTTATTCTTATGTGTGTGGGTGTTTCGTCTGCATTGTATCTCTGTGTATTATGTGCATGCCTGGTGCCTGTGGAGACCAGAAGAGGGTGTTAGTTTCCCTGGAGCTAGAGTTACAGACAGTTGAGAGCTGCAATATAGTTGCTGGAAATTGAGCCCGGGTCCTCTGAAAGAGCAGCCAGTGTTTTTAACCACTGAGCCATCTCTCCAGTTTCTGATCTGTAGTTTTGATATTTATCCTGCATAAAAATTATGGCATTTATTGTGAACATGGAAATAAATTTCATCTTTACACTAGCTGGTGTTAGGAAAGACAAATTAACCTTCAGGAAACTTTGCCTTTAAAGAAAAAAAAAATTAAGATGATAGAAGAAGATTTAAAAATGGTAATCAGTTTCCAAGAGAGAAGATATAACTTAATTTGAGGTTTTGAAATTGTTCCTAATGATGGGGAGGTATATAGATATCACAGGCAAACTGCATTGAAGCTATGCAAAGTAATATGCTTCCTTACCATTGAGAATTGTGTGGTGTTTTAAAGCATGTCTACAACTTCTTTGATGTAAGCCCCTTCAAAACAGTTGAGCCTAAATTACTTCTCCTTGGGAGTTGGCTGTGCTTAGTGATTTGCTCCTAATGAATGCAATGAAGCAGAGATGGAATAGAAGGTCATACGAGGCACTGCAGCTTCTTCTCCATTCTCTTCCTCAGGTTGCCTGTTCCTGGGGAATCCAGCCACTACCCTGTAGGACAGTCAAGCAATCCCATGAGACATGGAGACTTACTGCCAATAGTAACGAAGGAACTGAGGCATCCTCTTAATGGCCTCGTCAGTGTTCATTCTTGGGAACGGAAGCTCCAGGCCCAGTAAGACCTTCACATGATTTGTCTCTAGCTGATAACTTAATTGGAATCACAAAAGAAATTCTGATTTGCCATCATCAAGCTAATCTGCTCCCAGTTTCCTGGCCTAGACAAAACTGTGATGTGATGATATTGTATTCCCAAAATATTGTGCACCCTAATAAGCTTATCTGGGGTCAGAGAACAGAACAGCCACCAGGTATAGAGGCCAGAAAATGGTGGCACACACACATTTAATCCCAGCATTCCAGAGGCAGAGATCCATCTGGATCTCTGATTTCAAAGCCACACTGGAAACAGCCAGGCAAGGTGACTCACACCTTTAATCCCAGGAAGTGATAGCAGGAAGCAGAAAGGTAAATAAGGCGTGAAAACCAGGAACTAGCCTGGTTAAGCTTTTAGGCTTTTGAGCAGCAGTTCAGCTGAGATCCATTCTGGATGAGGACACAGAGGCTTCCAGTCTGAGGAAACAGGATCAGCTGAGGAATTGGCGAGGTGAGGAAGCTGTGGCTTGTTCTGTTTCTCTGATCATTCAGCGTTCACCCCAATACCTGGCTCCAGGTTTGTTTTTATTAATAAAAACAAACTCTCTAAGATTCATGCTACACTGTGGAGCAGTAAGTATTGTTTTAAAACACCAAGTTTAGAGAGGGTAGTTTGTTACACAGCAATAACTAACAAATACCAATTCCTCAAGAATTATCTCAAGAAGCTGAGATGATTGCAAGTGTTTTCATGTGAACGAGATACAGGGAGTTGTCAGGACTGGCAAACCGGCACTTAGGTCACATTTGCAGAATAATACCTCCGTATTCAGCAGCAAGTACAGCAGCAACCTCTGCTGCCATTGGGATGGGGGAAATGATGAGACTGCCTTCCTAACTGCGGATTTCAGTGGACTTTGTTAGGTGACTTCGGGAGACTTCGCCTCTATAATATTGCTGCAATTCCATCGGGTTCCTCTCTAGGTACAGTGAAATACCTGAAGACTCAAGTCTTTTTAATCTTTAGCATCAAGCAAAGCACCGGGGAAAGCTCTTCCGCTTTGTTTCTGCCTTTCAGATCACATAAAATGCAATTCAGTTGGCAGGAAACCAAACTAAAACAAATTGAAATTTGCCTTCAGGACCGCAGTCACGAGGGAAGCAAGGGAATGTTCTTTTCCTTTAACATAGTGCAACACAGTTTGATCCTTCAGGTGTCTGTTAAATTGAACTCGGTATGAGGCTAGTTATTCTCATGACGGAGGGGAGAGTTGTCCACGAGTTCTCGCCAGTGTCTGTACGTTCTAGGTCTTTCCAGTCTGGTTGGGTCCCAGCATGGACACAAGGCACCGCTGCTTTTTAGTTTCTCTCCTTGACCTACAATTTCCCTCACACACATAGGAAGACTGAAGGAACCTCTGTAAGTCTGTGGGGGAGCATTTTTCAATGTGAACCTCTTCTTTCACAAGCCCTGTGCTATGAATTCTGTCACTCTGCTCTCCCGGACTCTTGGTTCTACCTCCTTTATTCAGGGAGTCAGGAAGCTCTTCCTGGGTTTCTGCTCCTGCACTGCAGCCGGGAAATTCTCAGGGTAGCAGGCTGGGGGTGTCACAGGGCTTGCCTCCTGCTCTCAGGGGACCACCTGTGTCTTTGCTGTTGTTACAGCTGGGAGGATAAATGTGGTCCTTATTGCTCCGTCTTGGCCCCTTGTTGCTGTTTTGTTTTTGTTTTTAAATCCTGCCTGTATCACCCTGCAGGAAAGCGTTCAAACCGAATACAGTATTACTTCCTGAGTTTTCAATAAGCCATTCTACTGTGTGCAAGGCTGACTGCTTCTAGGGGATAAGATACATGGTAATGTCAGTGACTATCACAGGCATCAATTCATCACATGGTTATTTTTCTGTACATATAGCTCTTTGGTCAGTAGTTGAGCAAACAAGGCATTTAACAAGTCTATGGATGGCAGTATTGGCAGAAACAGAACAAATATGACTGTTGGGAAAATAACCCATACCCAGAATATACGCTATTTCATTAGGACAATCTGTCTCTCTGGGATGGAAGGCTTTTGATATAGCCAAGCAGCTACCAAATGCCAGCTTATATGACTACACTGTAGATTCGTTACTAGTTTCTGCTTTTGGAAGAGTGAGTACTCATCCATGGAAGTAGCCAGATCTGCCTTGCTAAAGGAACATCCACTCTCCCTCACAATAATCTGCTCATAGGTCCACTGAATAGATACAGGGTAGCTGCAGAAATAGTCTGATTGATAGCCCCAGAATAGTTCTACTCATCTAGAATATTTCTAATAGCCTTGTCTGTAATGACTGATCTCTGATTAGCACCTATAATGGGAACAAATAACTTTACCCTTTGAGACAGTTCTGAGGGTTTTTATTATCTATTTTCTAGTACTGTATAACAACCACAAATGTAATGGTTTGAGATAACATTTATTTTGATAATGAATTTTCCACATAAGCAGGCCACTCAGGGTTAACCCATCTCCACTGCACTTGGGATAAGTAAAAACTGAGAGCTGGATTATTCTGAAGGGTTGTTTACTCATGTCTAGAGGTTGGTACTGATACATGCCAGGTCTTTAGCTGGGTCTGAGGCTAGACCATCTGTATGTGGCTTTTTCAAATCACTTGGCTTCTTTGTAGCTTGGTTACTAGATGCCACAGGTGGGCATTCTGTGAGGGCCAGAAGGAAGCTATACTACCCTTTATAGCTTAGAATTCATATGACACTATTCCTTCCATGGTTATGGACTTGCCTAGACTGAAGGAGAAAAATGAAAATCTGACACCTCAGTGGAGGATTGTCAATGTTACATTGTAAAGGGTATGTTGGCATGGTCATCTCTGGAAAATATAAACTGTCCCACCACTCTGCAGGTGGTAACCCCTATTTTTATTAATTTTTCCATTCTTATTTCTTTCAAGCCCTTGACTGTCTGGCCAGATCATTAGTCTTGCCTGTGGACTGAAGTTCATGTAGACTTCTGGGCATTTCTACTTCCAAAAGATGATCAATATTACAGTGCTATTTGTGTGTGCTATTTTCTAGGGCTGTATAAGAGCCCCAACTTTAATGCTATGAAGAACAATGAGGCATAGAAATTCAGTGAATAGAACTTTGATCAGTCTATTTATAGAAGGTGCCTACAGGTTCTGAAAACTTTTAACTGTTAGGTGACTCTTTGTGGAATGAGAAATATATAGCAATGTCTTGGGATTAAAGCACAGGGAGTATGTTCTGGTTTGGTTTCTGGTGCTGTGATTAAACCCCATGATCAAAAGCAACTTGGAGAGGAAAGGGTTTATTTCAGCTTACAGGTTATAGTTCATCATTCAGGAAAGCCAGGGTAGGAACTCAAGGCAGGAGCCTAGAGGCAGAAGCTAGAAGCAAAAACCTCGAAGCGATGCTTATGGGCTCAATCCTCAGCTTACATTCAACTACCTTGTAAAGCATAGGCCCACCTGACTAAGGATTGTAATGCCCACAGTGGGCTGGATCTCCTACATCAATTATCAATTAAGAAAATGTCCCACAGACATGGCCACAGGCCAATCTGATTGAAATAATTCTTCAGGCAAGATTCCTTCTCAGGTGACTAAAGGTTTGTGTCAAGTTGACATCTAAAGTTGACTATCGCAGAGTGTAAACCACGTTTATGAACAATTCTAGTGTCTTCATAATGACTTGAGTGTTATCACTTTCTCTGAGGATGGAGTTCAGCTGCGAATAACTTTAGGGTGTTTGGGTAGCACATTAGCTCTCTATGGGAAGACTGGGTCTCATAGACATTTGGGGCTTAATGACTGTAGAATATATGGTAGGTTGATTAATGGCTCTCAAACATACCCAGCCTGAATCCCCAGACCTGTGGAATGTCACATTATATGGCCGTTGCTTGGGTGATGAAGTTAAGTACTTTGAGATGGGGAATTTCCTTGGAATCTCTGGACAGACCCAATGTAGAAACAACATTCTTGATAAGCACACAAAAGGATAAGCAATATAATGACTGAAACCACAATTATTATGGTATGCTTTGAAGGGAAAGAACAATTCTAGAAGCTGGAGGGCAGTCACTAAAAACTTGAGAAAGGCTGACTGATTTCAAAGCTTCCAAAGGATCAGGTCTTCCAACATATTGGCTTTAGCTCAGGAAAACTGATTTCAGACTTCTGACTTATAAGGATAGAAAGGGAGTGGATCTGCCTTGTTTTGCAACATCGAATCAATTTGTTGCTGCTGCTGCTGCTGCTGTAACAAGTTACTGTGGATTTAGAGGCTTAGCTTAGACCAGATCTATTTCTGTTCTAGAGAGCAGAGAACTGAAATCCATGTGACCAGGCTGGAAACGTTTGTAGACAAGGCTAGGAGAGTCTGCTCCTCAACTCTTCCAGCTTCTGCTGCCTGCTGCCATTCCTCAAGCTGGTGGCAGCGTCACTCCAATCTCTACCTTGATTTTCAGGTTTAAATGGTTTGTTTTATACATCTTTTGCTCTCTTACCAAGTCGACATCTACCTCTCATAAATTTCCCATTTAAGGACCACCTAGATAATCCAGAAACAAACAAACAAACAAACAAACAAAAAAACAACCTCAAGATCTCTAACAAGATCAGAATTGCATCTGCAATGGCCCCTTTTTCCTATAACTTACATCCACAGCTTAGTCTTTAGGACTTGATATTCTGGGGTGGCCATTCTTCTGCCTACTACAGCCATGGTAATTTGTTATAGGAACAACCAATACAGGTAGGTGGCAAAGCTCGACTAGGGCTCATTACTAACCCAAAAGCTATTTCACTGAGGAAAAAGAATGATTTTTCAAGGCAGATACAGTTTAATGAAGTGCTAGGATCTTGAGCTATGATTTAAATGTCTCTTTTTGCCAGGTGGGTGGCATGCCTTTAATCCTGCATTTGAGAGGCAGAGGCAGGTGGATCTCTGTGAGTTCGAGGCCAGCCTGGTCTACAGAGGGAGACAGGCACCAAAACTACACAGAGAAACCCTGTCTCGAAAAAATAAAATAAAAAATAAATGTCTCTTTTTCCAGATCAGTCATAGATATTTTGGACTTGACTGGTCTGACACTCTCACACTAAGAACAGCTAGGGAATGTCTCTTCCTCTTGACTCCATCCAAAGCAGGTTGCATTGAGGGTCCCTCAGGTAATGGGCAGGAATTGAATAATACAAATATTGCTAAATCCTAGGCATGGCATTGTGCTTTGCCCCTCTATTTTGTTGGGAAGAGGGACAAAGTGCAGCTTTGAGGGGAGATATTCTAGCATGTTCCAATGTTTCAGATACCCAGAAACTTCACTAAATTTATCTGCCCCTATGTGTCCCACAAAGGCATTCCACTATTGTTGGCCATTTGTTGTATAGTCTTTCAAGTCTTTTTTCCCATTTATATATACACAGATGTTCGATGTTCTGTGTTTATTTACTTCTTACCCAGCTGCTCTTCATCTATTTTTCTCCCACTATAAAATATACAATGATGGGTTAATAATTCTGACATCTACGTTCTCAACTCCCACCCTCAGAGTCCTCTGTGAATTGAATAAAAGAGGCACTCTAGAGTGAGACTCTGCAACTGGCTGGTAACAGGCAGCCCTTTCCAAGCTCTGTTAAACCAGATGCAAAAAAAGAATTTGTTTTGAGTGTGATGGGTGTGGCTTGTCTTTTGTGTGTGTAGATTTGGGAACTTGCAGGTGGGTCTGACTACTGGATTCTTCTGTTTTTGAGCCAGATGTGTTCCCAAATACAAGCGGCACACATTAACTGTGTGTGTGTTTGCATGAATAAGTTCCTCCTTTTTTAAAAACCAAGGACTGGAATACTGAAAACACTATCTTCTTCCTTCCTTTCAGAAATACAACAAGGTGATATGGTTACTTATCTCTCAAAGTATAATTTTTGAAAGAACAGGATTTTTTTTTTTTTGAACTGGATATTTTCACAGCTACTCTGGCTTTATTAATTGTGGCCAAATCTTGTTGTTTACAATCTTATCCATGTATTGTAGATGTAACCAACCATCTTATTAAATAAGAAACACAGAACCAATGCCAAGAAGAAAGCCAAGAGGTCAGAGCTAAGAGCTAAAACCTTACCCTTCCTCCTGTGGTGGTCCTACCTCTCTGAACCAGAGCTACTTCCTGTGTTAAAGTCTTTATATAGAGTTTCTGTTCTGCATTCTCATTGGTTGTAAACCCAACCACATGACTGCCTTGTCACGGCCTGTCTGTACAGACCTCCAGGTCTTCTATGGTTGGTATTGAGATTAAAGGCATGTGTCTCCAATGCTGGCTGTATCCCTGAACACACAGAGACCTACCTAGCTCTGCCTACCAAGTGCAGGGATTAAAGGCGTGCACTTTAATCACCACCACCACCACCACCACCACCACCACCACCACCCAGCTTTCCTATGGCTTGCTAATAGCTCTGACCCCCGGGCAACTTTATTTATTAACATACAATTTTATTTATTAACATACATAACAACTTTATTTATTAACATACAATTAAAATCACATTTCAGTACAAATAAAATACCACCATATTTCCCCTTTTCTATTTTAGTAAAAAGAAAAGAGGAAAAAGCTTATAACTAACATAAGAAAAACTATATACAAAGTACAATAACTATATATAATATATACAAGTAATAAATGCCTAAACAATGTCTAGTCCATTTGTATTTGACAAATTCAGAGAAAATAATTCCATTATCTATCCTATTTTTGTAAGTCCAAAATGTATCTAATTCACTTTCTATCCTAATTAATCTTCAACTGTAACTAACTAATCTTCAACTCCCTCGGAGACCCAAGAAAGAAATAATATTAGCTAACAAAAATAAAAACAGGAAGTACATGCAAGCAACTTCCAAAAAAATTGTGAGTTGGCAGAAACAGCCAGCTGCCTGGACAGTCATCTGAGGTTTCTCTGCAGTGTTGGGGCATCATCTTCAGCCTATAGACTTAGCATATCTGATAGACTCATTTGTGAAGTAGGATGTACACAAGGTCAACAGTTCAATCTCACTTTGGGTAAGAGTAGTCTATGTACCAGAAACACCTGAATTCCACTAGTGTCATGTCATGATTCAGGATTTTAAATTCTGGAAATTCTTGATGTTTTTTGAATTCAGCTGTCCATTCTTCTTGGCTGTGTGTGTGTGTGTGTGTGTGTGTGTGTCTTCATCTCAGCATCCCCTTCTTCTCCACATCCCTCTATTAAATGCCATTCTACTATTGAGAGGCGTGAGCTTAGTTACTCTTCAAGAACAACTGTTTCAGCTGCTGTTTCATTGCACATCAGAAGCAATTGGCCCATTGCCTGTTCAGCTGCCTTCGAAGAAAAGGGCACTCACTGTACCTTTTCCGGATTGCGAAGGCTACTTCAGGGATGGTGCCATATTGTCCTGGCCTCAGAAGATGCCTTTTGATAAAGACATAACCACACTTGTTTTGGCAAGAATCAGTAGTCCTTTGTTTTGTGTCCTGTCTGTCCTGTTTGTCAGCAGTTGATTCGAGGATACTTTGTTGTCCAGTGGCTAACTTTTGCCACAATGAAAGTTAACTCCAATTGCAGTTTTTTCAATGCCCATGTTTTCTCTGAAGTAGATTGGTACTGCCAGGAGCCGACATGCCTCATAGTCGTAACGATGTATGAATTCTGATCTCTTTGAAAGGAATCGGAAAACAAAACAACATTTAAAAAAATTCTACATCTTACCAGAAAACATGTTCAGTTTAGACAAAATTGAAGCACATGTCTGCACATAGCAGAGGAGCTAGTCCTGGGGCTCAGTGGAGACCTTAGCCTTCCATCACTGTGATAAATTACTGGAGGGAAAGAATCTATGAGAAGCAATGATTTGTTCTGGCTCATGATTCCTGGAGTTTCAGCCCATGGCCACTTGAGCCTGTTGCTTTGGGCCTGTGGTAGCACAGTGAAGCATACGAGGAGCACATGGCAGAGCAACCTTTCCCTTCAGGGATGCAAGTGAGTGAGACAGAAGGGAAGGGGCTGAGGTCCTGATATTCCTTTCAAAGTGCTGATGGAAAACACAGTCCTCACCTCAAAGGCAATAAGATGGTTTGTTTTTGAGATAAATATGAGTGACCATGGCTCACAAGGCACAGACCAGCCTGTAAACTGGGTTTCTTACACTAGATCCCATTATTTAAAGATTCCATTATCTCCCAGTAATTACCCCAGGCTAGCAACCAAATCTTTCACACATGGGTCTTTGGGGACAATTACCACTCGAACTATAACAGACTCTTTGAAGCTGTGACCACACAAGATGTAGGGGAAAGCATTTCATTTGTAGGTAGCACAACTAAATATTGTAAAGACTCTATGAAGTTTGGAAGTAGAATTTCAAGGTGATTTTCTTTGCTTCTATAGGAACTAGAGAAGTAGTACACACACACACACACACACACACACACACACACACACACACATTTTGATAGTAACAAAACCTTTAAAAAATTAAAGCAAGAATCATACAATAACATATTACCCAGATATCATAAAAGATGATTCTAATACCCGTGGCAACACAGATGAAACTTGAAATGGTAATAAGTGAAAGAGTCTATGTATCACACATACATGCCTTTATCTATGTGAGATGTTCAGAATAAGAGAATCCAGAGAGAGAAAGTAGATTTATGGTTGTAAAGTGGATTTGTGGTTGTAAAGATTGATGGAGAGAGAACAGGGCGGTGCTCAGGATGATGGGGTTTCTTTTAGGGAATGAATATATTCTGGAGTTAGGTAACGCTAATGATGTACAACTTTGACTATTCTAAAAGTGACTAGGTTTATGATTTAGAAGGTGGAATGATGTACTATGTGGAAGATTTCTCTGGAACTATTGTATAAAAACATGAAGCAAAATATGAAGAGAATTTTCCTGATGAAACAGTTCTCCAACTTTTAGCTGGATACAATAATTTTCTCAAACTTTTGAAAGACGGAGGTAATTGCACTACAAATGGGTTTTGATTTTTTAAAATCATGGTCATTTAATATGATGTATAACTTAACCAAAAATCAAATGCTTTTATCACCAACAAAATCTAGGATTTGTCCTGAATTTATTCAAGAGAGATTAAAAATCCGCCATTATAATGTTTAAGGAAAAGAATTGTCTTTGATATAGCTTCCAGATTTGTGAGAAAATATATTTCTGTTGTCTAAACTGTCCAGGCTTGTTGTAGAATATTGTTTTAAGGTGTGTTACTTTTATTTATGTTGCATTTGTTTAACTCTGTGAAGCTGTGTTCCTTTGCCTGTCTAAAACACCTGATGGTCTAATAAAGAGCTGACTGGCCAATAGCAAAGCAGGAGAAAGGATAGGCAGGGCTTGCAGGCAGAGAGAATAAATAGAAGAGAAATCTGGGAGGAAAAAGGGTGAAGGAGCCAGAGAAGGATGAGGACTCCAGGGGCCAGCCACCCACCTACACAGCAAGCCACAGAGTAAGAGTAAGAGACAGAAGTAAGAGAAGGGGGAAGACCAGAGGCAAAAGGTAGATGGGATAATTTAAGATAAGAAAAGCATGCAAGCAACAAGCCAAACCAAGGCCAGGCATTCGTAATTAGAATAAGCTTCTGTGTGTGATTTATTTGGAAACTGGGTGGCAGCTCCCCCCAAAAGAGCAAAAACAACTAACAACACAGGCTATAGTTCTTTGTTACAGTAGCCATCATGAACTAAAGCTTCTTCCTCTCTTGTAGTTTCTATTCCTAGTAGAATGCATTTCCAAAAAATACCCTAGGTACTTAGTAATTATTAATTGATATCTTGAAAAAGAAGTGAGATTTATTGGGTATAGTTGAACAATCTAATTGCAGGTGGCATGGGAGAGAAAATTGCTTTTTGCAATCTTCTTTTAGTTAGAGAGTTACCACTTTCTCATTTGGGAGCAAATTTCAAATTCATGTAATAGTTAAACAGATACACACCTTTAAAAATGTAAGCAATTGTACCTACAAGTGCACTGAATCAGTATTGTTCAGGAAGGTTTCAAAAGAGCCAAAACTTAGTAGCCAGCTCAATTAGATGCGAAGAAACCCCTTCCTGAATCAGAGGAGTGGAATCCAGGGTAAAAGTCACGGGATTTCTTTACTATGGTTATCTTATGTAGTTTGCCTGGGGCAAACTGTTGCCTCTGTAACCTGTTAGCCTGTGTGGCCTGAGGGATAGCTACAGGTTTGCGAACTGTTATCAGTTATCGAAGAGTAGATAAGAACTTGTTCCGGCATGTAAATCAACTTTATCACTATTCAGACTGCTTAGTGTAGTTCAGTTTAGTTTACTTTTTTAGTTCTGTGTGTGTGTGTTTGTGTGTGCGTGCGTGTGCGTGAGCACACACATGAAGATTTCTAGGTGAAGGAATCAATGTGTTGTTTTATATTCTGGTATAATCTCCTTATCTCACTGTGGATTGACAGTAAGATAGATCACTTGCTTAGGTATAATCAGTCTCTGTGGGACACCTGCCTGTGAGTGCCTGCCTTCTGCAGAGCCCTTATCTGTCAATTCAATTGAAACCATATTTATGTTAGAAGTTAGGGGAAGGGAGAATAATATGACCAAAATATATTGTGAGAAATTAAGAAATAAAGATAAAGTAAAATAAGAAAAAAATCTAATTTATATTGGATGCCAATTATGATGATATTCACACAAGAAACTGGCCACATGTCTGAAAGTCCCTGGGTGATGAATTCATTCCTTTGATTTGTCCAGGAAATGTTCAATATATCTCTCCCTCCCTCCCTCTCTCCTTTCCTCCTCCCCTCCCTCCCTCCATTTCCCTCCTACCCAAGGAGATAGCTCAATCAATAAAGTGCTTGCCCGGCAAGTATGAATTTGATTCCAAGCATCCACATAAAAAGTTGAGCATGATACTGTATGCCTGTAGTTCCAGTGCTGGGAGAGGGGCAGAGACAGGATGATTCCTGCCTGGGGCTTGCTGGGCAGTCAACCTAGCCACGAGCCCTAGGTCCCAGAGAAAGACCTTGTCTCAAAACATAAAGTGGACAGTTCCTGAGGAACAGCACCTGAAGTTGACCTCTGGCCTGCACTGGCGCGCACACACACACACACACACACACACACACACACACACACACACACACACACACACACACACACACACACACACAAATATGTTTGTACATACACACACACAAATAATTATAATAAAAAGTTCCCTTGAGTTTTAGCCTATGAAATAAATTGTTTTAGCATGATCTCTCTGTGGTGAAAGTAGTGAGTGTTATGTGGATGAGTGTTTTGTCTGCAAGCCTGTGACCATGGAGGCCAGAAGAGGGTGCAGATCCCTTGGAACTGGAGTCACAGACAGCTGTGAGCCATCATGCCGGTACCGGGAACTGAACCCAGGTCCTCTGGGAGAGCAGTGAATGCGCTTGACCAATGAGTCATCTCTCCAGCTCCGAAAGTGACGATTGTTAACACTTAGGTTACATTTGGTTATCAGGGATGGAACATGATGTAGTAGGATTTCAGAGATTTTTTTTTTTTTTTTTTTTTTTTTTTTTTTTTTTTTTTTTTTTTTTTTTTTTTTTTTTTGGACTATTGTCAGGTGTGAATACAGGATGTGTCGTGATGCTATAAACTCGAAACGATGGTGTTTGATATTCTTATCTACTAGAAAGTTTGGAGTGAAACAGTTCTAAGCTTGAAAACAGGTCGACGTCTTTCTGCAGCCATGCTGTTTCTACTCTGGGGGTTTCCAGTTCCAGCACTTCATCAGCTTTGGTATTTCCCATCAAGAAACATGGATTTCCCCCACTCTCTGGAATCTGAGCTGCCCAGGGACTTGTTTGGATAAGAGGAACATGACAGAGGCAACATGGAGACCACAGAGGCCGGCTCTTGTGCAGTTTCTGACACTCGCTGGCAGAGGGAGATTCAGTTTTCTCCGATGGAGTCCCACTGGCTATAACACACACTCCAGGGCAGGGCCTGTGCCCAGAAACAGTTGGTCAGGAAGAACAAACTCAATGCTATTTTTGTGGAGTTTTTGTTTTGTTTTTAGCATTTTTTGTCTTACTGGTCTTTTGCCTATTTGTTTTGATTTTTGGTTTTGTGGTTTTATGGGTAGGGGTTGTTTCATGGATTCTTTTTGTTGTTTTGTTTGTTTCTTTCTTTCTTCTCTTCTCTTCTTTCTTTTTTCTTTCTTTCTTTCTTTCTTTCTTCCTTCCTCTTTCTTTCTTCCTTCCTTCCTCCCTTCTTCCCTCTCTCCTTTTCTCCCTCCATCTCTTTCCTTTCTTCCTTCCTTCCTTCCTTTCTTTCTTTCTTTCTTTCTTTCTTTCTTTCTTTCTTTCTTTCTTTCTTTCTTTCTCTCTCTCTTTCTTTCTTTCTTTTGAGAGATAGAAAGAACATAAAGTTGGGTGGGTAGGGAGGTGGAGAGAATCTTGAAGGAGTAGAGGGAGGGGAAAACATGATCAAATACATTATATGGAAAAAAAGAGTGATGTGCAGTTTCTGATTTTGTTTGCAACCCTATAGTCATGAACAGAGGACCACACAGAGAACTAAATCCCTAATTGACAAGCCACATCTGAGCTCCCAGCTATCAGCCCACACCTGCCAACTTCCTGAATGATGCTGTGTATTTTCCTGCTCTCCTAGTCCTCTGGATGATAGCACATAGAGTGAAGAGGACTCCTAATCAAGCCACAGACTCATGAGAAACAAGAAAGTCATTGTCTGAGTTTGTTATGTGGCTTGTTATGTGACAGTCCGTAACTAAACAGCTAGGAATAGATGATTATCTCTTCTTTCAATGTCAGGAGGGAGTTGTAGATGTCAACTGAAGAACCATTCTGATCTAACTTAAGCTGTGCATACTTTGCAAAGGGAGGCAAAGTCACCCTTCTTCACCAGTAGATTTCTGTTTCTGAGATGGGAAGGGCAGGGAGTTTGATATAAATAGTTCTCCGTCATCATCTGAAATTGTGTGGTTCTGGAATTTTCCTCCTTGACCCACGATGAAGCTCACGTTCCCCGGAGCAGTCCTAGACTATTATTTCCATGCAACTGTGAAGCACCAGAGCCTGACGGTGGCAAAGCTAAAGCTAGAGCCCATCAGATTTCAGTTGCTCAGCCTTCTTCCCCAGGCCACCTGACTTCCCAAGAGATGTTTTCCAACTTCTGGCCAGATTGGTTACTACCTTTGTTGTACTAGGCTTCCTGGGAGAAACAGGCTGCTTGGATCCGGCTGTCTTTTCTCCTTTATCTCCATGTACTCCATCTTCATCTGTCTACTCCTAAAGCAACACATTCGCACAGTAGAGTCCGACAGTCAGAAATCGTCACGCAGTACAGGTCAGACACAGTCACAGAGCTTATAGCAAAGTATCGGAGCTAATGTTTATACTTAATATTCATAAATTTATTGATGTGTTTGCATCTTAATGTTAGGAGGTTTTTTTTTTTATTTTTTTTTTATTTTATAAATTTTTTTTATTGAATGAGAGCAAAAAAAAAAAAACAAAAAAGAAGCAATTCAAATCTGAGTATGATGGTTTGCAAGAAGGATGGGTTCAGGAGGCTCAGGAGTTCAAGGTCAACTACACAAGCAGTTTGAGGGCAGCCTGTGCTGCAGGAGACCCTGTCTCAAGGGAAAATTCTGCAAGGTCTATATACCTTTCCATTATCATTTATTCTGGTTAAAACAAATGAGTCTAAAGCTTGCCCTTTCCACAATTTATAGAACTGTTTGTGTTAGTCTGGGTATCTTAGCACTCTCTAATCTTTTCTGTACGTGCATTCTGGGTATTGACCTCCAGATGCATTAGCACTTATTTATGTACTACACCAATCTCAAACATCCAGTTCTATTAATTTAGAGGGTAACAAATCAACTCCCCAAGAAGGGCTGATTACTACATGCATAGGAGTTTGTTTTCAAATTTTCCTTTTGAGACAGTTCGACCATCTCAAGAGAGACAATTCTTGTCTTTTGAGGAAGGGTGAGGCTCTTTCCTCAGCCACACCAGGAAAACCAGTTTGGATTGGCTGGTATCAATCTTATTAGGAAATTCAGAAATTCCATATCTTAGCAAGAGCTATGTTCCATAAAGTATTTGAAAAACTAGCGAGGGTGGGGTGGGGGTAGTAGACTCAGACAAATGGGACAGGAAACAGGGCTGGAGAAATCTTTATTCACATAAGACCAAATGTGTATTTACTGAAAACAACACATGGAGAGGACGGGGAACTGGAACTTTCTTTGTTAAGCGAAAGCTTGGAAAATATTGCAATTGAAGATCCACCTGGTGTGTTCAAAGCAGATTCTAGAAGCCCACTGAGTAGCAAAGACTTGCTCATCTGTGAATGTCAGGCTGTTCCTAGGAGCATTGATGGGACCCAAAGCAAGTCACAATTTGGCTTCATGTGTGGACTCTCCCTCCCCCTCTCCCTCCTTCTCTTTCCCAGTTTTAATGCATAGGTTGATAGACTGGATGAGGGCACCAAATCTGTTCCTATTCTAATTCCAGAACCTCGCTGGACAAAAGGAACTTCACAGAGGTTGTTAAGGCTCTTGAGGTGGGAGGTCATCCGTGTAGGTCATGAAACTCAGTCACAAGTGTTCTTACAAGAGGATAGCAAGGAGAGACTTGACATAGAAAAAGGAAGAGAAGCCAATGTAGCCGTGAACTCCGAAACTAAAGTGGTGCAACCACAAGCCAAGAAATGTTGGTAGCTCCCAGAAACTAGAAGAGTCAACAACAGTTTGGAGGGAATATACTCCTGCTGACACCTTGTTCTCTTCCAGTGAAACTCTTTTTGGACTTAGAGCCTCGAGACCTGTGAACAAATTACATGCCCTGTGGTTTTGAGCCACCAAGTTTGTGGGAACTTATTACAGTAGCACCAGGAAACAAAAATATACAGTGAAACGGCCATCTTAGATATCAGAATGTAATGTAAAATTTAAATGTAGAGAAATTAATTCCAGGCAACCACTAAAGAATGTACCACAGAAGTAGGAGTGGAGGGAGGAGACGGGATGACTAAGAGTTTGTGGTCATCCTCAACTACATAGTAAATTGGAGGCTAGCCTGGGCTACTCGAGACCATGTCTCAGAAAACAATGAGAAAAAAAATGCACTGCACTGGAGAACACCGAAAGGCAGTATTGCATCTTCATTTGAGATGAAAGACACAAGGAGTCAGTTTAAGCTTGTAGACCATGTGGTAGGAGCAAGTCTTGCTCAAACCATTAGCTTCCTTTGTAGACAGACGTGTAACCAAAGTCCAGTTGAGAGGACTGCAGGGCCGTTCCTCTCATTTCACTAAGGGGAGAGACATATACAATTGCTGTGGTTTATACTGCCCTTTCAGAATGTTCCCCAAGTCAGGAAGGCTGGACCTGCATGTGCTGAAGAACATCAGCTAGCAGACCCATTGACTCACCATGTCCCAGATCCTCTTTTTTTTTTTTTTTTAATTTATTTATTTATTTACTTTTATTATGTACACAGAAGAGGGCGCCAGATCTCATTACGGATGGCTGTGAGCCACCATGTGGTTGCTGGGAAATGAACTCAGGACCTCTGGAGGAGCAGTCAGTGCTCTTAACCTCTGAGCCATCTCTCCAGCCCAAGGATCCTCTTTTTTTAACAGCTTTGCAGACTGGCTAAAAATCTATTAGCTGGGGTGCAGAGACATTAGGTAGGGTCACCGAGTGATAGAGCTGGGATGCACATTCAGGCTAACCCCTATGGAATGTGTCCCCTCAAAGGCTCGTGCCCTCCGGGTGGTAGTATGTGGACACGATGTAGCACCCTAAGGGAGTGAGTTCTTAGCTCCTGGGGGGAGCGGGTACTTGCAGAGAAAAGTTCTTCAGTTCTGAGGTGGTTGTATATAAGGAGTAACCTATCTTTATCCCAGCTGCTTTTGCTTTATGCTTAAGATGTGACTTGCTCCAAGACACATTATGTCTCTGTCCTCCAATATTCACCAATGGTGACCCAGTTTGGGCAGTGGCCCAGTTCAGGGGCAGCTCTCACCATAGAGCCTGTTCTGTGTCATTTGTACTTTGATCCTCTAGAGATGTGAGCTAAATAAACTACTCTTCTGGCAAATGGCTGCCTCAGGCATTTTGTTTTAGCAATGTCAAACTATTACACTGACTGACAGCAGAATTTCTGCTCTTGACAGCACATTGCACTCTTGTAGTTATTTAAAAAGTTGGGTAGTATTTCACCGTGTGAAAAATTAACAGTGTTCATTGTTGGATGCTGGGATTCCCAGTAGTTCTTCTTTGGCATTTCTATTGCTTTGTTCTGTTATTTTTTTTTTTTTTTTTTTTTTTTTTTTTTTTTTTTTTTTTTTTTTTTTTTTCTTTTTCGAGACAGGGTTTCCCTGTGTAGCTTTGCGCCTTTCTGGAGCTCACTTGGTAGCCAGGCTGGCTCGAACTCACAGAGATCCCTGCCTCTGCCTCCCAAGTGCTGGGATTAAAGGCGTGCGCCACCACGCCCGGCTCTGTTCTGTTATTTTTTACCTTAGCCATTATTGTTACTTTAGCAAAGAGCATAAATTGCTTTTATTAATATGCCATGATTTTTTGAAATGCACGTCTATATTAGGTACATCTACTCACACTTACAGGAAGAATAGACTATTTGAGAGTTCCACTTGAGATGACTTTCATAGTGTTACAGAGTTGGAGCAGAAGTTTATAGGCCTTTCTAGAACACAGAAGTTTGGGGGTGTAGCTGTTGGTAGAGTGCTTGCCTGGCACACACAAAGATTGAGTTTGATTCCCAGGATCACATAAGCTGTATGTACAATGCAAGTATAATCTCAGCACTATGGAGGTGAAGGCAGATGACCCAGGATCAAGACTATCCTCAGTACATAGCCAAGTTTGAGGACAGCCTGAGATACACAAAACCCAGTCTGAGAAAGCTGAAACATAAAACAAAAAGACACGAACAGATTATTGCAAGATATTGACCAATATGGAGATACTGCTTTCTCACACTTGTTCCCTTTGGCAGTTCGGTCACATGGTAACCACTTGCTTTGTCGCTGGCTGTTGAAATCAGTGTGAAAACCCTGGAATTTCTTGACATCCCTGTATTTAGCAGTCTTTTGTAAATCAGAAAGATCCATTTGCTACTGGAGAAGTTTGTGAACTGATGTTGGGTGGGAAACTGGGACACAGGTGATAAAAATATAATAGTTATAATGAATAAAATTATATATTCTATTGTGTTGCTTCTATGGTGAGGCAGTAAGAATAATGCATTTTCTTCTTCATACTTTTAGAAGTCTTAGGACAACTAGTCCATACTTCAGAAATAAAAATACTCCAAGTTTTCTCACATTTATGCAGTGAGATGCATTTTACTTTACTCTTATTTTTTAAAGATTTATTCATGTATTTTATGTATATGAGTGCTCTGTCTTCATGCACACCAGAAGAAGGAATCTGATCCCATTACAGATGGTTGTGAGTCACTATGTGGTTGCTGAGAATTGAACTCTGGAAGAGCGGTCAAGTGCTCTTAACCGCTGAGCCATCTCTCCAGCTCTTATTTTATTTTTTTCAAAGTGCATCTTGTTATGCCATGTTCAGTTGATATTCCTGGGAGGCCTACTCTTTTATGAAGGGTAACAGAGGAGCAGTGGATTTAAGGGAGAGGGGAGGTGTGTAGGGGGGGGAACTGGGAGGAGCCGAGGGAGGGTAGGCTATGGTTGGGATGTATCATATAAGAGAAGAATAAATTAAAAAAAGTGGACTGTGATGTAATTCAGTCAGTAGAGTGCATGCCTACAACATACAGAGCCCTGAATTCAGTCCCACACAATGAAATCAGGCATGGTGATACACACCAGTAATTTCAATACTCTGGAAGTAGAGACAGGAGATTGGAAGTTCAAGGTCATACTTTGTTACATACCAAGTTCTCAGCTAACCTGGGTTAGGTGATGCCCTATCTAAAATGAATACACACACACACACACACACACACACACACACACACACACACTCTTATTTTGGAGTTATATCTCACAACCCCAGCATTTCAGGCCTTTCTTCTCAGGTTTCATAGTGATGGAGGTAAAAATGTAGCTTTAACTTAAAAATCTGAGGATCCCTTATGGGCATGCTTTTCTGAACGGAAGCTTCCTTCTGCTCCACATAGACTTCTCTACTTCCCATTTGGTTCCTAGTAACTCTTCTTGTCTTTGCTTTAGTTGCCAGGTGTTCTTCTAGTCTCTAAACATTGGCATTCACCATTAGCCTGATGCTCTTAAATTAACACATACTTTATTTTCAGATTTTGCTTCCGGCTGCCTGTGTGGACATCTAGGCTAATTATTCTGCATCCCTTTTTCCTTATATTTCACCCCTTTTCTTTGAACTATCTATTGTAATTTGTCTTCCATGCAATGCATTTGAGATCATTTTTCTAACTACAGGACATTTCTTAGGCTCGGGAAAATGGCTGCAATCTTATTCACTCTCCGAAAACTCTCTGACTAGAAGAGCCATCGAGTTGAACTCACAGCTAAAGATGCCGTAAAATTTTGTCTGCATCAGTTAAAGAACCAGACTGTAACCTACTAGCTGCCCCTATTCAGACCTCGGAATAACAGTGGTACTGTGATGGAGTTGACCCGTCATCACTCAGTGACTGCATAGGGGTTTTAAAAAAGAGTGACTTGACATTGGTACCCAGTTTGGTCATAAGGTGTGCTGAGGGGCTCCAGAATGATTCCATGGCTCTAAACTCACCCTCATCATCCCTGTATGTTCCACTTGGCTCACTGGTGGTTGGGAAACTGGAAGCTCCTTTTAATCCAGACGACCTAGTCATTACTGTTTCTCTTTACAGAACCTTTTTTTTCCCTCCCTTAGTGGTTTCTTCCTTCTTTGCTGCAACCAGACTCTGGCTTTCTCCTAAAGGACGCATTGCCCTGTTACTTGGGTTTATAAAGAAGGGTGGTACAGTTATGTGTAGCCGCTGCCCTGTTGAGATTCCTTTCACATCTCTACTGCTCTGTGTTGGTCACTGACAACCATGCCCTTCTGAGATGTTCCCTGTGTCCTGGTCCCTAAGCCAGCTTCAGGGTATCACCTGGACTTTCCTCGTTGCTCTCACCAAATACATGGCAAGGAGCAACTTAAGGGCAGAAGAGCTTATTTTGGCTCATCTTTATGAGTTAAGTTCAGCATGGTGGAGAAGGCAATAGGTGGCTCATCACAATGCATCCTCGATCAGGAAGCAGAGGGGAGGCAGGAGGTTGAGCCATGGTGTCAAACTTTAAAGCCTTCTCCCAGTGACTCAGTAGGGCTCTGTCTCCTAAGTCTCTACAGACTTCCTACAGGACTCTACCCTCCTGGGGACCAAGTTCAAGCACATGAGTCTGTCAGGTTGCTTCACATTGAAACCACCTAAGAAGCTGCTGTAAATGCAAATTCTCAGACGATACTGTAGATTTCTGAGTCAGAAACTTAGGATCAGAGTCCAGCCATCTGTATCTCTGAGGTTCAAGCTAGAACTTGGGCATCTTCCTTTCAGGCACAGCCCGAAGCCATTGGCTGGTCCATTCAATGGCTATAGAAATCTGCTCACTCCTTCCCTTAATAGGGGATGACTGTGATGGTGTTTGGGCTCTAGACTCACCTCTTACCTTGGCCAAATTTCTCCCTTGCTCTAATACCATAAGAGATGTCATAGATTGAGTGATACCCCACCCCACCCCAAATATGTTGCTACGTACTTAGAATGCATTGTAATTTGGAACTAGGGTTCTTGCAGATATAATTAGTTAAGAGGAGGTTGTACTGGAGTCAAGTGGTTCTCTACTACTGTATGACTGGTGCCTTTGTATGATACAGAGGAGCACAGAAAGTGCCACATATGATGGCAGTAGAGATCAGAGTGCCGCATCTACAGGTCCTGGAACCACAAAGATTGTTGGCCAGTTCTAGAAGCCAGGAGAGAGGCATGGGCAGATTCTCCATCAGTGCGTGCCCTCAGCAGGAACCAATCGTGTAGACACTTTGATTTCAGGTTTCGACCTTAACAGAGAAGCTGAGAACATTTTCATATTTCAAGCTCTTCAGTTTATGGTACTTTCTTACAGCAGCTGTGGGAAATGAGTTGAAAGGCTTTTGCCTCGTCACATTCCCTTGCTCTCTCTATTGCACATACAGGATCCTTGCCTCAGGCTCTGCCACTAGGGACCTTAACCTGCGATAGTAAGAACTGTCCTGATTCCTCACCGTTATACCAGCTGGCTCCTCTGAATAAGGCACCTTTCAGCTAGGCTGCCTTTCGGAGCTGGCCACTGTTGTGACAGTGGCGTAAACCAGTTGAATCCAGCAGGAAGAGCTCAGGCCATCTCCTGACTGATTTCCTATTTCAGCAGACTTAAGCATTCAATAGTAAGCCCAGCTCTGCCCTCTGCTATTGTTGCTTCCCATAGCTTTTCTAGTCATGTGTGGCTAACAGAGACGTTTCGTTCTAGGGCATTAAAAAGCCGGATATTTGCATCTGTCATTCTGTTCAAAGCTGGCCTCTGACTCTGAGATGCTGAGGGATGGTGGTCTAGAAAACAGTGAGGTATTTTCTTATCCCCTGCCTCCTCCCCAGCTCTCTCTCTTTCTCTGCTGCCTCTGCCTCTGTTGAAGCAAGCTGAAGAGGGACTATCTGTAAGTTGGGATGTGGACATTTCTATGTGTGGGCTGTCCTGTGCATTATAGGATCTGTAACAGTACCCTTAACTTTCATGCACCATGTTTCAGTATCAGTACCCCCCCCAACCCCCACACCTTGTCTATAACAACAAAAAGTGTCTGAATGTTTCCAATGTGCCTCGGGGTGGACAATTCTTAAATGGTCAGTGCAGATATTGGCTAGTCATCAGGGACCACCATCAATGCATCCAAACAATCTCTCACTGATTGTTTCTTTGTAAAGAACTTCTGTGGGTTCTCAGAGACGCCCCAACTACTCAGCAGACCTCCTACTGCACACTGTCATCAGAATTCGCCTTCTGATGCCCTCCTAACACTCTCACCTCTGATGGACGCTTTGATTCCTAACTCCAGCAAACCGTTCTTTTGGATGGAGTCCCCTGAAGAAGTCTTGCACCCAGCTACCTCTGCAGGACAGCTTGGCCCTAAATAAACCCCCTGCCAGCTTCTCTCTTCCCCGCGCCATGGCAGATACGATTTTGGACAATAGTTACTAACAGAAGTCTCAGGGTGGGAATCAGGCATTATGCGTAGTCACTGTTCACTTCTGATGGAAGGCAATAGGTACCTCCTGGGGTTTCTCTCCACACTTCACTCAGGTCCCGTTTTCATTTCCTACTGCTATGTTAACCAATCTCCATAAGCTCATATGTTTGACTACTGGGTCCCTAGTTAGTGGAACTGGTTGAAAAGGATTAGGAGGCGTGGCTTTGTTGGAGGAGGTGTGTCACTGGGACGGGCTTTGAGGGCTCAAAAGACTCTTGTGATTCCCAGTGCTCTCGGCTTCAAGGTTGTGGATCAAGATGTGAGTCCTCAGCTGTTGCGTTACTCCGTCATAATGGATTCTGGCCTTTGAAGCCCTGAGCTAAATTTAACTCTTTCTTTCATAAGTTGCCTTGATCATGGTGTTTTATCACAGCAATAGGAAAGTAGCTAAGACAATTTACTTTTTAATTTTTGAAACAGGTTCTCACTAAGCGTCAATCTGCCTTCCTTGTGCTGTGACTAAAGGTGTGAGGCACCATGTTTGGCCAGAGCCCGCAAATATTTATAACCTATTATTCATAAACTAGGATTTCAGGTGAAACTCAGGGAGAAGGAAATATCACTTAATCATCTATTAAATTTCATTATCCTGATCTCTTGAATCCACTAATATCTACAACACTTGGTTTAAAGTTACCTCTTCCTCCCAAGCTAAGTTGTAGCGGAGAAAGTCACACAGTGGCTAGATAGCTCCCCAACCCCTTCACAACTGATCACCTCAGCTGGCCCTTAGCTCTGCCCGAAGATTCTTCCCCAGTCTTTTGGTCTGATTACTCTCCCTTCCTTGAAGTTTTAGGCCTCCACACTCCACACCTCCCATTTCCTCTTGACATAAGTCTTGAGGACCTACTGCATGTTAGGGCCTATAGAGCTCTGTTCTAGAGATCTGAAGATCTATGAAATCATCCCACGCCCTCAAGAATCTCACAGGTATGGGGTGAGGGGACTGACGTGTAACCGATAATTATATGCGATATAGGAAGGGCAGCAGAGTGGATCTGTGTGAACAGAAGTGTTAGAACACTGAGGGAGGGAATTAAGAAAGACTTTCCAGTTGTCCCCACAGTGGTTTTGAGTTGCCCTCATAGACAATATTGTTAAGTTGTATCATACAAATTACCATTCAATGAGATGGTTTCAGTTTAGTGTGAACATACTCACCCCTACATTACTCTAAATCCTGTGGAAGACTTGGGGTGATTTCCCAGGGTAACTAGTGATTTCCAAGCTTCATTGCTTCATGGCTTCACATGGTTTATGACTTTGTGCTCCATTTGGAAATCCAACATTATGACAGAGTATGTATGTGAGAGATCCTCTTCTGTTTTTTTTTTTTAATTATATTTATCTGGGGAGGGAGCATGTGCATATCACTGTGTGTGTGTGTGTGTGTGTGTGTGTGTGTGTGTGTGTGTGTGTAGGTCAGAGAACAACTTGTAGGAGTGGGTTCTCTACTTCTACCATGTGGGTTCCAGATCTCAGGTCACCAAGCATGGCCACAAATGCTGTTACCGGCTAAACCATTGTGCCAGCCCCCCACTTCTGTTTTTGAACTACAAATATTTATTGAGAAAGTTGACTGAATTACAAGTGTCACAGAGGTATTCAATTAATCATACTGTGGTTACCACATTAATCTTCACCATGACCCTATGCTATCTGAAGTTACTCATCTTGTGTCTGGAAAACAATAAGTTGGAGGTCACTTGTGAACCCTCAGAGTCAATATTTTTGGAAGAAGTCACAAGCCGTCCGTTCAGTGAAATCCAGCTGAAGTGCTCTGTGGTTCAATCATTGTGGTCATTTGGTACAAATTTCTCCTCAAAGTTGCATTTTCCCCAGCTTTTAAAATTACAATTATTAATGCATATTGATTATGCAAAGTAATGGCCTCCCCTGTGACATTTCCATACATGTATCATAATTTTATCATGTCCACTCTCTTTCCTCCACTCTTTTCCCCTCCTCCCTTCCCTCTCATTCCCCTGCTAACTCCTCCTGATGGTCTCTTCTCCTTCCTTAGTAGCCCCTCTTCTCCTTTTTAGGTGTTCTTTCTTTGTTCACATATGAGGCAAAATTTCTCTGACCTCGGCGAACCTTACCTGAGATCCTTATACTTCACACGCCCCGCCCCGACAAGGCGCCTCGTTTCAAGTATCAGATACTTTCATCCTCGGCCCTGGCACACACCTCTCATCTCCACCAATGGACTCCAGTGGGTTAATATGCACCTATGGACAACCTGAGGGCGTGTGGAGGGGTGAGTGCCTGAGAATCAGAGGGCAGGAACCTTCCAGTCAACCCCCGCTGCCTCCACTCCACAGAGACGCGGCGGTTGAAGTGGCTTCAGTAGCAGTCAGCTGTGGCTCCTACCATACCGAACCTGTGCCTGCTCTCCTTACTTCCCTGTCCCATCCCCGCTGCTTTCCTGTCCCATCCCATCACCGCTCTTCCCTGGGGTTACACTTCCTAGTTAAACAGTATCGCCTTCTGCCCGCCGCCCTGCTTTCTGAGGAACCTCGGCAAAGACACTGTGTATATTTAATTAAGATACGGTTAGATGAATAGGCTCCGAGGTCAGAGAAATGAGGTTTCCATCCTAGTCAGTTAGTTACTTAATCTCTTCATGCCTCCGTTTTATGGTCCGTGAACAGTGGAATAATGTCTGCTTGAAGGTGGTGTTATGAGCATTGAGATTTAAGTAGCTCCGGGTATGTTATCCAATCAACTGTTAGCTGTCATTATTACTGCCAGGCTGGTGAAGAATAAATATCCCCGAAGATTAAGACAGTGATGGTGGTGACAGACTTCCAGCAGCACCTTGTCCTTTTCCCAGTGCCCCATGTCACAGTGAATCCGCATCAACCCCTGGAGTAGGTGGATGGACCTTTACCCTTGCCTTAACGGCAACTTTTAGCGATCTTGGTTTGCAGAGCTTACTGAGAAGGAAGACATAAATAAGGGTGTGAGTAACTGGCACCCACGTGGCAGCTCTGGGTGCCACGGAGGAGAAAGGCGGAGCTGGCCACCCTCCGTGGCCCTAGTGTGCAGCTGCTGATTTCTGCTGTTCACCACTCCTGGGGCTTGAGCCAGTCACAAGCTCCTTCAATGGTCTCCACAAATGGTGCTCGGTATGCTGGGTTGCCCACAGAAGGCAAGTTCATGGTGACGGAATGGCACTGCTCTCAGAATTCTGGCAAAGGGAGGGATCTCCAGTTCTACTGCTCTGCTCAGAATAGAATCACTTGAAAATGGAGTCATGGGAGGCTCTGGTTTGGATTCTTAAGTGAACTCAGACAAGCACTCATTGAAAGTACAGAAGGGAGACCGGGGCAGTGTTGATGGATTAGATTTGTATGTCCTTGCTGCTGGAATCACTGCAGTGTAAGCCTTTAGGTTGATTTTGCTTGCAGAATTTTGTAATAGCCCATGTTTGGCTTCCCCAGCTGGTGCTTTCCTCAAATGAAAAATTCAGTAAGATATATCTAAAGAAAACAAACATTTGATTAGTTACTGTAGCATGCTTGTAATGAAAGGACAGGTTTTTAAAACAGTGTGTATTCAAATATAAGGTTTCTAAAGCAGCCTTTTCCAAAGTAATAAACCATTATTTGCAAATTAGTCACTAAAGATACACTGAGTAGCTTGAGCTCTTTTTTGTTTAGTGTTGAATAATTCTATATACTTCAAGGCCAAATTTTCTTCACTTAGCTTAATTGTCAGTTAGATGAATGGAAAATAGCATGCTACTAATTCCAATTTATTTTTGCTTTGATATAGTCAAAAATTCATGCAGCAAGGAAGAAAAGGAGGTCAGACTATGATCTGACAACTTTTTCTTTTTTTATTATTCATATTTTGCTATAATTGCTAACATTCACCTAATGATTCAATTAAATTACAAATAAAATACACAGTTGACATTTTTCTCATAAAAAGAAAATATAAGGTTTAGTATAATTACAGGGAATAAAAAAGACATACTTGTACAGTTAATTTTTCCATTTTCTGTGAAGTAATACCCTGTATGATGAAAACCTTTGTAAATGGGTTTAAGTTGACTCTGTTTTGAAAGTTGCTTCAAGTGGTCGCCTGGTTTTGAATTACCCTTCTCAAAGGCCCATCAGCTCATATTATTCTCAAGGAGACTGGTTCTCCTAAAGACATCAGGGGATCTGGTAGTTTTGCTTGTTTTTATGTGTACCAAATTCCATCTTTCTGCTCAAAACAGTCTTCATAGCTGAATGAGTCTGCTACTTCGAAAATAAGCTCAGAACTGTTCATGATTAGAATGGATTTTGCAAAATTGTTTATAATGTGTGTGGCACTGATGAGGACCTCTTTCTTTTGGAAAGGGATTTATTTGTTCTAGGGGTTGCCTGTTGTCTGGCCAGATTAATTCTTGTGTGGTTTTGCATATATATAAGTGTGCGGGTGGTGTGTGTGTGTGTGTGTGTGTGTGTGTGTGTGTGTGTGTGTGTGCGTGCGTGTGTGTGTGTGTGTGTGTGTGTGTGTGTGTGTATGTGTTGTGTGCTTGGGATGTATTTGCACGTGTTTTGTGGGGGGCCAGAGCTTGGCGTCTTGTGTTCTTGACTATTCTCCACCTCATTTGCTGAGGCAGGATCTCCTGGAGAGCTCACAGCTTCTCAAGTCAGCTAGTCTAGCTGGCCATCTTGCCCCAGGGACTCTCTGTGTCCTCTTCCTCTCAAACACTAGGACTTGTAGTAATGTTGGAGTAGGAGTAGCAGCAAGGCTGCTACCCACACTGGTGTTTATGTGGGTGATGGGGAGCTAAAGACCTGTCCTCACACTTGCAAGGCCAGCACTTTGTCTCTTGAACTACAAACTACCCCCCCCCGCCCCCACACTGTGATTTATTAGTTTTGGACCCTGAATCCATGGTTGAGGTAGGACTTCCCAGAAGGCAAAACGGGCAACCACTGCTGTTAAGTACAGTGTGTTTACGTCTGTGTGTAAATCTCAGGTTTGATGTGTAAAGTGGAAGCAACTCTGTGCCATTTGGGTTTTTTTTTGGTTTGGTTTGGTTTTGTTTTTGAGAGCTGTTAAAAATGAGGCAATTTATTTTTAAAAAATTATATTTTAAATATGATATTAGAAAAATGAAAAGTGATTTACAAGAGACATATAGTAGTGGTCTTCACTCTCTGTGCCTACTTATTCACTGCTGTGCTTGTCTTTACAATGGGGTGATACTGGTCTACATGGTTGATGAGAAGAACTTCTGATTGCTGTTGACGAAACACCCTAAAAACACTGAGAGCTTTCTATAAAATGCTAAATCAAAATTTGCCACTGTTGTTGAAAAAATTACTTAGGGAATGTTTGTTGGGAACCTTGGATCGCTAATGAAAGGTGTTTGTCCTGCTGGGCCTTCTGTTTTTATTACTGTCTTGTGCTATAACTCACTGGTTATGTGCTGCATTTGGTTGGATGTTGATGGTGGTCGTGGTGATGATGATGATGATTTTTAAAAAAAATTATTATTATTTTAGATTTATTTATTTATTATGTATACAGTGTCCTTGCATGCCAGAAGAGGGCACCAGATTTCACTATGGGTGGTTGTGAGCCACCATGTGGTTGCTGGGAATTGAACTTAGGACCTCTGGAAGAGCAGTCAGTGCTCTTAACCACTGAGCCATCTCTCCAGCCCCAATGATGATTGTTTTACTTCAAAACTGTTCCCAGATAGAATTTTGGTAATTTTTCCTAGAGGTACCTTATGAATTACAGCGTAATTCATTTAGTAAAAAGACATCCAACAAAATTGACTTTTGCTCATTTCATGCTGTCCTGCACACCTTCCTGAAGTTTTCACTCAAGCCTCTCTTATTCTGTTTGAAATACTATCCTTAGAGGTTCAGTGGTTAAGAGTGCTTGCTGCTCTTCTAGAGGACCCAAGTTCGGTTCCCAGCACCCATGTCAGGTGGCTCACAACCACCTGGAAGTCTAGCTCCAGGGGATCTATCATCCTCTTCTGAACTCTGTGGACAACACACACACATACAGAGAGAGAGAGAGAGAGACAGAGACAGAGAGACAGAGACAGAGACAGACAGAGACAGAGACAGAGAGACAGAGACAGAGAGACACAGAGAGACAGAGAGAGACAGACAGAGAGATGACAGAGGCATAAATAAAAAATTTTAAAACAAGTTCTGCCCTTCGAGAAGGATTTAGAGTCCTCTATCTCTACAATGATAAATTTTCCGTCAATTACAAAATAATTAAATAGAAAAACCCTAAGAGGCTTTTAAAAATGTTACAGAACATGAGGAATGGCTTGTAAGTGGAAGTTGTCACTTCCATTTCCCATAATTAGATTTGCAGAAAATACAGGTTGTAGACTCCTGGTGTCATCTCTTAATTTTCTCGGTGGCAAATGGACTGCCTTTCCAGCATCCTTATCCCAAAGGGGATTTGATAAAACTTCATTTTCATTTCATTATAATGGATATAATTGCTGAAATTCATTTTACAGTTCTTAATATATCCTGAGTAGAAATTATATCATTCAAAGAAACCTAGAGAATTTTAGAAGCTGAAAAACCTATTTGTAAGCTACTGGACAGCTCACAAATCTGTGGGGGAAGCCCCCAGCCGAGACCAATGCCCACAGCGTGCTGCAAAGACGTCATCTCTGGACACCGGTTGCTGCAGTTTGCACTGCTGCGATCCCGGGCATCGATGTGCCAGCTGCCATGATTGCTACTGCCAGTACCACCCACCTCCAAGATCCGTCTGATGAATGGGGATTGCTGGAGTGCGTGAGTCCACCCCGGCTGAGGAGTTCGGGACTTGACGCTGTCTGCTTAGCAATGAGAGGTGGCCTAGCAGATCATGTTCTTCCAACCTTGGAAAGAGGCTGAGATACTAGGAGACCAGAAGGAATGGAATGGTAAGGACTCAATCATGACTTTAATAGAACAGGAGCCTGTAAATTTGTGAGTTTGATTTTCTAATATGTATATATTATATATATATTATAATAAGTATATAATATAATTATATTATATTTTATACATTTATATATTAGATTTTATAATATGTATATAATATAATATATATATATTTCTGCTTAAGGAAATTCTGCTTGAAGTAGAAAAATTAGTACCATTATTAATTGATGCTCATTAATGCATGTACTCATATTTCCCTATACATTTTCTGTAGGGTATTTCCATTTAATGTAGCATTCAAATGCTTTTCATTGCGTGACTGGAAAAAAAAAATCAAAAAAGCCAGTGGGCAAGAACAAGAGATTCCTTTATTGTTATCCATTTCCATTGTAGATTGCTGGTCTTCTGTTCCTTAGTTTATATCAGACGAAGATAGCGATTGGTGCCGAGGCTAGGCCAGGATTTTAACCAGCTCCAGATTAGCGATTGCATCACAGTGGTTCTGACTGCCCATAGCCTTTGCTCTAAATCTAATTATCAATTTTATGGTTCTCAACATTGCTGCTGATCAAAGCTTTCTCTTTTCCTTTTTTCCCTGAGTATAGTGTCTGGCTCTACCAGAACTATGACACATGCTGGTGACTTTTACAAACCAATAATGTTTTTTGTAAAGGAGTCCAATCGATGAGAGAGAGGAGGGATTCTATGAGCAAGGGACATCGAGATCATGATGGGAAAAATGTACAGAGATGGCCAGCCAAACTAGTGGAAACACATGAACTGTGGACCAACAGCTGAGGAGCCCCCACGGTGCTGGACTGGGTGCTCTGGATAGGCGAGACAGTTGTTTGGCTTGAACTGTTTAGGGGGCCCCCAGGCAGTGGGATCAGGGTCTGTTCCTAGTGTATGAGCTGGCTTTTTGGAGCCCAGTGCCTGTGGTGGGACACCTTGCACAGCCTTGCTATAGGGAGGAGAGGCTTGGACCTGCCTCAACTGACTCTGCTGACTCCTCCTGGGAGACCTTGCCTTGGAGCAGGTGGGAATGGGAGGTGGGTTGGGGGGGAGGGATGGGGATGGGAGGAGAGGGGGATCTGTGGTTGTCTTGTAAAATGAATGGAAAATTTAATAAAATCAATAAAGGAAAAAAAATTACCAACAATATTCCTCGGGGAATTTCATCAGATTTTGGTTTGATAAGCTCTCATTTGAAATAGATTTTGAATTCTTTCAATGTAAAGATGCCTGATGTTGAATAAATGTACCAGATAAAGTTGTCATGTGGACTATATTGGGAATTGACTCCTTTTCCAGTTTGGGTATTTGCTGCTCAGCTTTTCTTGAAGATTTGAGAAGAAAGAAACTTCAGCTTTGCTTTTATCTAATAATGGCCAGCAAAGAAAGCCTGGAGCCTTTCCCCAATGATTTTTCATTAGCGCTTGACAACTCAACTTATTTGCTAGATAACATGTCCAGATAGGCTCTGTTGAACTCTCCTTTTGAAACAAGAATAACTTAAAAAAACAGAAAACTTCAGTTTGGTTGTATATAAATATTACTGTCTTCTTGGCTCCAGCTGCTGCTGTATTGGATAGACTCTTCCATTCCTGTATCTACCTGTATATATAATCCATAGATTGTATTCAGTCCAAGAGACAAAACAATACAAAAACAATCCAGTGCTGTTCAAACCTTCAATTCTCACATGAATTCAAACCTTCAATTCTCACACGATTTAGCACGCCTCTCCCTTTGACTCACAGGATGGCAGGCTCTGAGACCCGCATTATCTCTGCCCAGTTCTCCTGATGATGATGTGATGGAGAAAGGGTGGGATGTTACATGCAGGAAGCTGGGTATGTGACGATGATGTTCTGTTGGAAGCTGGAGGCCCCTGTGTGGTCAGTATTCAGGGACCTCTCTTTGTGGGCTGGGGAGAGAATGCACGTGTATTTTGGACAATATGATTGGAATGTCCTGCTCCAGTGTGGTGGCACTTGTCATGGTGAGAGAAAGCTCCCATGGGAAGGGAAGGGGAAACTGTAGAATGGGCTCAGGAATTCCAGCCATTTCTTCCAATTCTACCCCTCCCTCCTATTGTTTGCTAATATGTATTGTGTGCAGAAATGCTTCAGCCTCTCAAACACTGTGAACTTGCTCACCTCTGGTTGTACTTAGCTTTCTGCAGTATGTAAGGTACCTAACATCATTAGCTTGGGTACCTTATTGCTAAATCCTTGGTTAAATCTGGGTTTCCCAAAAATAGACCCTAAGACCTGGAATTTATTTAGAAGGTGATTCCAGAAAACAGATAAACGAGGCAAAAGGGACGCAAAGCTAACGAAGAGTGTGTCAGAGAAAGGGTTACCACAGGTGCAATTGGAAGCCTCCATAAAGACTGTGGATGCATGGGAAGAAGCAGAGCATTGTCCACTACTGTCCATTGACTCAGGGCTTGGGCATTAACTTCCTGGCATTTCTGCCCTGGCTGCCTGTGCAGACACTCAGAGGGTCTGGAATCGCCTGCTGGTGACCCACAGACCAAGATGATGGAACACCCCTTAGGTATGAGCTGATTACATGTCCAGCAGAACAAAAGAGAGCTTGGCAGACTCCTCTCTTAGATCTTTTTTGCTTTCTAATTTACATCTTGAGTTCCTTTTTCCCCCCTCTGTCCTGCCCCCACTTATAAGTATTGGGATCTCTGAGTCCTGGCTCTCTAACTACCAGCTCCATGTGCCTTGGGTTTCCATCTGTGTGGTGGAGACAACAGTAGTGCCTGATGTCACACAGCTGAAGTCAGTGTGAGAAGCAGGTCATTGAAATAGCTGGGATAGTGCCTGGCTTGTAGTATGCATCCAGCATGTATGCGCTGTGGTTATTATAGTGGATGGAGAAGTGGAGCTTCTTGCCATTTATAAACGTTTCATTTATAGCTAGCAACTGACGAGGCTGGGTTCTCAGTTCGGTGTTTAGTCCTTGCACTTGTTTGCAATCTAAGTCTCTGTCCATCACACCACCACCACTTGCTACTGGACGTCTTCCCCAGTCTCAGCTCCTTACCTTACAATCATTGCCTCTAACGCATCATCCCGACAGAACTGATTTTAATAGTAAGGATAAATAAGGCATAAGCAGATTGCTCATTAAAGATTATTGGCATCAGACATATGCAGGTACGTGTGACCATGTTGGATATACAGTGATATGTCTTTGCCGAGGTAATACCAACCCCTTCCAATTCAGTTCAGATGGAGTAAAAGTACTTACGGAACACCTGTTGTTTTCCAGGGTCCATCCTAAGCACTTGAAGCATGAGAATCACAAAGCAGGAGAAGGAAAAAAAACAAAACAAACAAACAAACAAACAAAACCCTCTGTTCTGGTGGCATTCACCATCAAAATAAATGGAAAAAAATAAATAGGTGGAAATGAGTAGATGGAAAAATAATGAATTTTAAAAATCATGATGATCTTCCTGATCACCAGGTGATGAGAGATCACCACCCTGGCTTCTCTCTGGTACTCAGTCTGCACAATTCACATGATTGAGTGCCTAGTTAAGGAATTCTGAGCGCTCGACAGAATAGAGTGGAGCTATTGCAGTCCACCGAGGGAAGCCTCGCTTGAAAATATTTGGCTTACAGATCAATAACTCATAAGAACAAAATGGCTTTATAAAAGTTACAGTCTGTGATCTGTGAGGGTACTAGGAGCCCTTAATAGGCTCATGGGGTTATTCTGACTGGGAGGATCCAGCAGAATTCCTGAAGTAGCTATGGTGGCCTCTGAGGTCCCAATATTCATCATTGTTCAAAAGGGGGCATGTACCTATGACTACTAATGTACATCCTTAATGGTTTAAACGACAAATGAAATGGGCTCTTGGTTATTGGTAAATCTTTAAATTTGGAACAGATATGCGAGATTTGGTCTAAAGCAAGGAGCTTTTGTTTTTTGGGTCTTTTTCACTCTAGGAGAATATAAGAGGATCCTGCTATTGACTCAATAAATAGTAATCACCTCCTATGTGTCAGGCACTATATATTCTTGTTCTTTGTTCCTATGTGTATATATAGGCACATATGACTTTATAGACGTGCAAACACTTGGTAGTCGCTGCTCAGAACAGTGGGTATTAAATATGTAGCACATGCTGTTTAAGCGGCTCGTCTGAGCATTTCTGCTTTGGGTAACTTTTGTATTATTACTTCATGCTTATTTAATCTTGTTTTGGGTTTTGGCTCCACATCTAGCCTCTGAGCGCTTCCAGACTGAACTGTACAGTAAGCTCCCCCTTTTTCTTTCGCTGTTATCCCTTGGAATTAGTAGCGAGCTACTTCTAAGCATCACACAGATGCAGGCATTTACCAAGGTTGCAGCATCTCTAAGGGCAACCGTCTACACTTTTATTTTTATTTTATTTTTATTTTTTGATGGGGAGGGGAATATTACACAGGCCGGGCCGGTAGTTTCAAACTCACTGTGCGGCCAGAGACCTTGAACTTTGGATCTTCCAGCTTCCAATTCTGTCCGGTGTGCTGGGATTATGGGAGTAGCTAGGCTACTCCCACACCGGGTTTAAGCTGTGGTGGGGATCGTCAAACTTGAGGCTTCAGGCATGCTAGGCGTTCTGCGCCCCAGCTCCAGATGCTTTTCGTCAACCGTTGAACCAAGTAAGCTGACAGAGAGGTCGCTGATCAAAGAATCTTGTTAAAGGAGTCTGAAGCCAGGAAAAGGCGTCTATAGCCAGCCAGCGTGGGGATTCTGTCTGAAACCAGTTCTCAAGAAGCTGCTGGGCAGTGGACCACACTTGGCAGATGCAAAGTTAAATAAAACCGAAGCATCACAACTCAGATCCTTACACACAGATCAAAGAGTCATAACAGTCCCTGGACCCTGGCCACCGCAGCCCCTGCAGGGCAAGCCTGTAGACCTGAGTGCTGTTTGCAGAACCCCCTCCCTCCCACTCGAGAGTCCGCCCCGGGTTCCTTCCTCAGCCGCCCCAGTGCGGCGTCCCCGAGGCCCAGAGTGGCTGCCAGGTGCGTTGGGACGCCCCACCCTCTCCGGCTGGAGAGCGGGCAGACCGGTTCTACTTGTCTTGGTCGGAAGGAGACAGAACCAACTCCAGACAATTGGAGGCGGTGAGGCCCCGCTGTCTCCTCCTCCCTCGCCATCCTTCTAGCCTCTCTCTGAACTTTTCTACCTGACGCTCGCGACGCTCGCAGAAAGCAAGTCCCCAGCCCTGCAGCCTGCCGAGCCCCATCTCCAGCGACGGGTGTGAAACCGTTCAACTCAAAACACAAACACCAGCCACTGACATGTTTTAAGAAACGCTCCAGTTGGATGAGTGCGGAACCAAAACAGACCAAGCGGGGAGGCAAAGAAGGGAAAGCAATTGGCCCAATTCGGTTGGAGCAGCGGGCTCGTGTTACACTCCCTTTGCCAGTTAGCGTCGTGGGCGTTTGTTGCTGTGTTAATTACAGTTCTTCCCGGAGTCGGAGGCGAGAACAGCCCTCGTGGAACCGTTTCAAGTGGAACGTTCCACCAGGAAGCAAACAACTGCCTTCCTGCCCAGCTGGGAGGGATTCCACCCGGCCGCCCAGGGCGGGGCGGCGGGCGCGTCCCGCGGGGCTCTGCGCACGCGTCCTGCGGGGCCGAGCGCACCTGCTTGCGGTTGGCATCGCGCTGCGGATCCGCTTCGACGGCGCTCAGGTGCAGGGGAGCGGAGGAAGTGCAGCCGAGCATCGGCTCCCTCCTTCTCCCCCCTCCTCCTTGGAAGGGGTGGTGGTGGTGGTGGCGGGCTCGGTGAGCCAAGGAGCGCGCGCTTTTTTCTTTTTTCTTTTTCCCGTGTATTCTCTGGTTCCTGGGGCGTCAGTCCTGTTTTATCTTCGCGTGGGTTGGGGATGAGGATGGGAACAGGTGGCTCCGAAGGAATCCGGGACGAACGCGAGATAGCGCGGCCGGGTGGAAAGTACACGGCCTTCCAGATACAATGAGCTGGCTCCAGACTCGCTGCCCTTCGTCAGATATGTGACCTTGGGCAAAGTTGTTTCATCCTTCTGAAAGGCTCCAGTGGCCTCGCGCGCAACTCCACAAGAGGCGGTGCTTGCATGTGCTGCTATTGGCTCTCTTGCCAGGACTTATCTGAACACAAACCTCACTCACTGTAGCCTATCAAGAAGCACTCGGGGGGGCGGGGGGTAGGCATGTAGTTCAGTTGGCAGGGCTCTTCAGCACCCAGTAATGTCAGCGGGGGCGTCAAGATTTCAAGGCCATCCTTAGCTGCACCGAGGCCAGCAGAAGCAAAACACGAAACAAGTAAAAGCCTTTTAAAATTGCCATTTCACACACGAGAGAGCCAGGTCCTAGAAATGCTTATATATATATATACCTGAGGTCAAGAGGTGGAGTCAGGGTAAGAAACATGGTCTAATTACAAAGTTCATGTGTTAACCACAGCCCTAACCTGCATGTAAATGATTATGTAGATGTAGAGTGCCTGAAAACAGCAGGATGGCAGCTGTTTTCATCACTATAGGAACATAAACAACAAAACTGACGTTAGAGTGTGTCCTCTGTGCACTGGAGAATGAAGGGGCAGAGCGGTCTTGGTGATTACCTACCGCAAGCAAAGGCAGTTGGATAAACAATAGGAAATAGGATGTGAATGCCAGTATCAGCCTCGCTGGTCTATTACAGCCTGCACATACTTAAATACACTGAAAATTACTTAGGCCAAGCCGCTGGGTCAGTATTGGCTCAGTAAGTAAAGGCGTGGAGCTGAAAGTTGTCACCTACCTGCTCCCTATCACTTACTACAATACTGACCTAGCAGTTTTCTTCCATTTCAGAAAAATGCATTCCCTGCTCCCACCCCCGCCCCCATGGTACTATTTGGGCATCTTAAGAATAAAATTCTTGGAATCGACTCAAAAGCTGCAATCCAAAAACCATGGTGTGTACTTGAAACTACTACCACTTATGCACACTTAAGGCCTGGCACAGACGCCTAAGATAATATATGGGAAATGCTTTGGAAGAAAAGCACTGGTAATGATTTTTTAAAAGGATTCCATGCATGTTTTGATTGTCATAATAATCTTATCTGAGGAAATTTTGTCATAAAAGCGTGACGCACACTCAGTTTCATGCCGTTCTTGGTAAAGTCATTTTCCGAATAGTTGTAGGGACAGGATGGGAAAGGCACAGCCTGGGAAACAGGTTAGGCAGGGCGTGGTATGGCCTCTGCTGTTGTGGAGATAGGGGCAGGTATGTAGGTTCCAAAGAGAACAGGGTGCTCAGTTTTCCCCAGGGCAGTCAATGCTGGTTCTTGGGCTAGTTTAGATCTGGCTGGGGATCTGTACCCTGAGTTAGCTGCCTTCATTAAAGACCACAAGCTTGGTGGCTTAAAATAATCAAATCTCACACTTCCATAGGTTAGAAATCTGACAGAGTCCGTCTTATTGGGTGAGGCTGTAGGGGCAAACCCATTTCCTAGTCTTCTAGGGTTTCCAGTTCGGGCACCTTCCTCTTTCCTGAGAATCAGCAATGGTATCTCAAATTTGTACATTGCATCATCCTGCTAGCGATTTCTGCTCCCCTCTTCCTCTTGTAAGGACCCATATGATCACATTGGGCCCATCCAGGTAGCTTAGGATCACTTCCCTATTTTAAGGTGCCCTGATTAGCAAACCTAGAGTCATTTGCATCCCTAATGCGTCTCTGCAATTTAATCTAAAGTATCTACAGGTTCCTAGGATTAGGATATGGCAATCTATGGGGGCCACACATTCTGCTCATTTGGGTAGCAAGCACAGCCTTAATTAATTCATAAGCACATGCTTAGTGTTCCCTCTGTAAAGGTGCTGTTAGCCGGGACTTACAGGTCCCCCAGCTCTGCCCTTACTAGTTAGGTTAATTCAGGCAAATTATTTAACCGTTTAACCTGCAACATCCACATCTGTAAAGTGAGGATCATGATAGTACCTCCCTTATCAGATGGATGTTTTAATTAAATAAGATGATGCTGGGAAATAGCACAGTGCCTGGCATGTGACGAGCCTTAAGTTTGGAGCTGTTATTATGTATCATGAGGATTATAGAGTGTCTGCTTTCACAGAGTTAGCAGGAGTAAGGCATACTCACACATACACATGTAGAATAAGATAACATATAGGATAAATACTAAAAAATATAAAAAAATATATTACACTTAGTTCTTAACTAGTTTAGTGCTGTTGAGAGAAGTAGATATAAGATATTCCCAACAATTAGGAAATGCCAGGAATAGATGGGGCAGTTGTGGGAGATAGGCTAGATCCAGAAGGGCACCAGAGCACCCTTCTTATGTTGACAAGATGGCAGGAAATAGGCTGATTTATGTGTCATCTTGTGGAATGGAGAGTTGGGCCAGCGGGTCCATTCATTTGTTACCATGTTTCCCCAGGATGTTTAGGGGGAAGAGTGGATTGTCAGACATGAGAGCCCAACTGTGGAAGGCTTAGAATGCTAGGCTGTAGAGTCCAGACTTTTTCCTGTCATAGTGGGGAGGCCTGGAAGGTTTTAGAGCAGAGGTAGGTTCGAAACAGCCATGTTTAGGAAGATTAAACAAAAAGAAAAGAGCAGGAGACCTGTTGAGGAATGTCTTCAGTGGTTCCCATAATGACTGAAGGACATGTGATGGCATTCCACCCTAGAAAAGCGGAATGGACGCTGGACACATGAGAAATTAAGAGCAAAGGGCCTTGGTGATATTTTAGATCGGGGAGGATTGCAAATTCCTGGAAGGTTGGTGCTAGCAATAATAGAAATAAGACGTGAGTCCAGCTTGTATTTTCCTGTTTGTGTAAGGTGTTGGCAGGTTGTCCAAGTGGCATGTGTCCAGCAGGCCACTGGGAATGTGGAAGTGGAATGTGAGAGGGAGGTCATGGCTGCATAGTTGAGATCGAAAGCCATCAACAGGGAGGTGGTGGCTACAGTCCTTCACCGCCACCATCCCCAACCTTTTATGATCAAGCCCGCTTTATTGTCTACAATGGTGGATTCCTGATGGAGTCCCTCCTTCCCTCATTTCACATTTCCTCCCACTCCTCGTTCTGAGCTGAACTTTGTCCTTCCCAAGTTCGTATGTTGAAATCTTATCCCCTACTGCCCTAGAATATGGCTGTATTTAGAAATAGGGTTTCCACGGGAGTAACTAAAGGTCAAATGAGGAGAGCCCTGATCTCCTATGCCTTGCATTCTTTTCAGAAGAGACCAAGACAAAGACACACACAGAGGAACCACCTATGAAACCAAGACTCGAGGATGATGAGAAAATACAGTTCGGTTGTTGAAGCCACTCAGTTTATGGTACTCTGTTGTGGCCCTAGCAAGTCAATATGCTTCTCTAAGGGAGCCGTGCCCTCAGACTCCCACTTGTTCCAAGACTTACATTTGTTGAACAACTCACATGTCCTAAGACTTACGTTTCACCAGGTCTGTGTCCCTCCGTGTCTAGAATGGCCTGGGTTGTATTGAATAGTTTTCAGGAATCTTGTTTTCAGTGAATAGAAGGACAGTGATGATCTTTATCTTAGGAGACCGTCGTGTCCAACGCTGGCCCATGGGAGAGGGTGTTGGTCAAAGAAGCCTTTTGAGCATGAGGCTCACTCACAGCTGTTCGTTGACTGCCTTGCCACCTGTTCACAAGGCTGGCTCTGGCAGTAGACTGTCCCATGTGCTTCCCTCTGAAGCCCTGCTTGTAACAGAAAGAGATGCGCTGCTTCCGACTGGACACTTTGTTGCACATAATTAGGTTGCACTGTTCTCTTTGCACTTAGTGACCACTCTGAATCTTATTTGAGTCTTGCTTTTCAAGCTACAAAACAAAGTATCAGGAGAGGTGAAGGCCAGGTCAGCACTTAAAGTAGCCTGTGGAGGAAACAAATTCAGTGCCGCATTCACACAGCCACCCATAGCAGTGGAATAGCATGACCAGTGCTGAGAAATCCTGTCAGCCAAGCTGGACAGGTTCCAAGCCCTGCCTTGTAGACTTTTAGTGACAGCAAGATATTCAGATGAGAACCACGTCCTCAGTGACTTCTTTGTTCAGTCGAGCTGGCCTTTATGATGTATGGAAGCAGTGATTATGAGAAAGATGCTGATGAACTATTCCCCATCGTCCCAGAGGACACAGGGAGAGAAGTGAAACAGAGCTTGCTAGCAAACGCCATTTCTGACTAGGTTGTTCTCTAACTCCCTCTTCTGGGAGGCTGTGGTACTACCCTGAGTTTTCTCTGTTCCACTTGTGGAATGATTGTTCTTGTGCCCAGTCCTATCAATAGAAGGGGACTTCCCCAAGGACACATCTCGTGTCTCATCGGCTTTTGTCTCTGATTCAGTTTCTAGCTGGCACCTCAGTGGCTGAAGAGATTAGCTGACTAACCCTTTGTCCTTCAAAAATGTTTTAGTGTTTCCCAGAGACTCTCTGACTCTCTCTCCTTTCTCTCTCTCTTTCTCGTGTGTGTGTGTGTGTGTGTGTGTGTGTGTGTGTGTGTGTGTGTGTGAGAGAGAGAGAGAGAGAGAGAGAGAGAGAGAGAGAGAGAGAGAGAGAGAGAGAGGGTGCGGGAGGGGGAGGAGAAGAGAGGGCTGTGAATAAACTACTATTGAAAATGACTATCATGGTTGTATACAAGATTTTATTTATTTATTTTTGAGACAGGGTTTCACTGTGAATCCCTGGCTGCCTCAGAAAAACAAAACAAAACAAAACAAAACAAAAAACCAGCCTGGCCTCATACTTGGGACAGTTCTCCTACTTTTCTGCCTCCCAAATCCAGGGATTACAGGTATGTGCCACTATACTCAGCTAGATTTTATTTTGGATCTCAAGAGGTGTGTGAACAGTGTATTTGAGGATCTAGTCTATGGGTAACGATTAAGACACAGTGTTGCCTGATTGACTCACAATGGTGCCGAAACACAGATTTACCTGAAGCTCTGTAAGTAGGGAGAGGAGCATTTCTACAATGACATGTAGGCAACCTGAGGAACACAAGTCTTCCTCGGAATTTATAGGATGATCAAAAGCACAGGTTGAACTCGCAGCACAATTCTGTTCATTGATTTCTCTCTCTCATGTCAGGTACTCTGTAGTACTATTTCATTTAGTACACACAAACACACATACACACAAACACACGCACGTGTGTACGCATGCACATTTCTTGATATGAATATTGTTTCCTCAGTTTTGTAGAAAGGGACACTGAGGTGCAGAGATGCTTATCCTTGTTTACTCAGTTCGTTGTATGTGCTAGACACTAAGCTGGGGTAGGACAACCACAAGGCACAGAAGCCGTGCCCTCATGGGACTTACCATCTAGCTGGCAAGCGAAACACAAGAGGTATAAGAAAGATGTAACAGACTGCTGTCAGTGCTCACTGGAAAGTACACCCGTGCCCAGGAGACAATGGCAGCACAGTGATGATGCACTGAGAAACAAATACACACAGCACCAGGCTTAGTTCTCAGTACTACATTAAGATGTAAGGTTATAACTGCTCCCCGAGAGTAAGCACACACGGTTGGTTCCTGGGAGCACGTTGGAAATAATCAGGGAGGCTCCTCAGAGCAAGCGAGGTTAAATCAAAAGGGAGGAGAAAGGAAAGTGTTTCAGGCAGAGGAAACAGAAAGTGACAAGGGCGAGGGTTGGGGGGTTGAGGGGGGGGTGGGGAGAGCTAATACGTTCCTTAAGCATCAATTCTGTCTGCAATAGAGATTTTGAGGGAGACATAAGAAGAGGAAGGTAACCTGGGCTAAGTCCTGTGGGTTGTCATATAGAGCTCAGATTCAGGGTTGAGGTTTCCAGGAAAATGTAGTGTGTATTCCCAAGAAAAATGTAGTGTGACCAAAGCCAAAGCAGGCGTAGCGTCTTCTCCACGAGCGGAAAGAGGAGAATTGGAATTTGTCGCCGTGTCCTGTCCGACTCTGGAGCTCACCAGCGGCCAGTGCCCACCACGTCAGGAAACATCCTGCGGGCAAGAAGAGAAGAAAACCGTTAGTCTCATTCCTTACCTCCTTAGAACTTTGCCTTTTAGGATCTCCTGGGGCTGCAGCAGGCCTAGGGAGGAAGAAGGCATGTTCCTCCTCTTCCCCTTGCCTGGGGGAGGGTGGCACTTGTCCTTCAGAGCAAATTTGCAACGACTCTCCAGTCCCCGGGTCACTGCTCCCACTGTCCTGGGGTTGACATTGTCTCTGGCAAGTCTGTGCCAGGCCTGCGGGTGAGCAGAGGATGCCCTGCTCCACTACCCACGGGAGCCTGCTGTCGCCCTCCAAAAACCAGGCAGGTGAGAAGCACCCGCTTGCTTCCTGCTTGGGAAAGGAACAGGTGCTGGGTGGCAGAGAAGAGTTGCCTTGTCTTCCCTGTGTGTTCTTGCTGGGTGGGTGTGAGGGGCATCTGTGTGGGTTTGTTTCACGCAGTTGTCTTGCACACCATCTTGCTGAACAGAACAGTTGCCACCAACACCAATGCCTACCTAAGTGGATGCACCATTACTTTATATTTGGGAATCTTAAGATGTTAAAATGCCTTTGTAGTAAACAAATATCCTCAACAATTGCTCAAGGGAAGTCGTGATGGAAATAATGCTCTTTATATTTTCAGTGGGATGGCTGTCTTTACTCTTATTTTTCTTTTCATGCTATATAGCAGCTAAGGGCACAGTCTGTCTCACACTCCCTCAGCTCCAATTGTGATCCTGACAATGTCCAGCCGGGTGACATTGGGCGGGCTGCTTAACATTTTTGTACCTCTGTGTTCTTCTCTGTAAGAAAGAGATGCCAAGCTGGGCGGTGGTGGCGCACGCCTTTAATCCCTGCACTCAGGAGGCAGAGGCAGGTGGATCTCTGTGAGTTTGAGGCCAGTCTGGTCTACAGAGTGAGTTCCAGGACAGTCAGGACTACTCAGAGAAATCCTGTCTCAAAAGAGAGAGAGAGAGAGAGAGAGAGAGAGAGAGAGAGAGAGAGAGAGAGAGAGAGAGAGAGGTGCTCGTAATAGTATTGGTCTCACAGTAGAGGGTTAAGTGAGTTTATTTGGCAATGTACTTAGAATAATTGCTGGCCTACAGTAGGTGCCTCCTAAGTGTCAAGCTGTTAGCATAAATAGTCTTTCTTCCTTCTTTCCCTCATTCCTCCCTCCCTCTTTCCTTCCTCTCCTCCCTCCCTTCCTCTCTGTGGGTTCGTGCACTTGTGCATTGTATGAACACGTATGCGGAGGCCAGAGGTCAACATCAGGTGTCCTTCCTCAACTGCTCTCCACCTTAGTTCTTGAGACAGGGTCTCTCTGACAGTGGAGCTCATTGATTGGTCTAGACTGATTGGCCAATGAGCTCTGCGGCACAGCCTATCTCTCTGTCCCGGTGCTGGGATTGCGGACAGGTGACTTGGACATGAGTGCTGGAGATCCAAACTCAGGCCCCCATGTGTGCTGAGCTGGGCCAGCTCTTCACAGCCTGAGCCCTGTCCCCAGCTTGCCTTCACTTTTTGAGAGTCAGGTCCACATAGATGCCTAGGAAAAGCTTGGGAGGGGTAAGTCACGCTGCCCTCTATCCCGTGCATTGTTAAACCTACCACCACAAACCAGATGACAGCGAGTCAAGGCTCTCTGCAGGATCAAAGCAGGAAGGCACAGCTCTGCTGTGCTAAGTTTAGGGGTTGCTCAGAGCATTTGCAAAGGACAGAATAATGTCCTGCGTGTTAGCACATGTCACATCAATCATCTCCAACACCCTTCAGGGCAGTGCGGTAGCACACAGCCCAGCGCAAACTGCAGAACCACTAAGAATATTTTTAAATGCAGATAATGTACACTGTATGGGTAACATTCCAGTTTTTTCCTAAGTTACAGGGGACTTATACTGAGTATTGCTATGTGGATTTCTTTTTAAAAGCAGTCAAACTGTTACTATTTTAAAGTGGTCTTTTCATGGTCAGTTCATCTTTTAGCTTCCAATACATAGGTGATTTTTCTTTGCTTCAGAAACAGCTTCAACCAGAGGGCTCCCGCACAGATAAAGGAGAAGGCTACTTTCTTCTTCTTCTTCTTCTTCTTCTTCTTCTTCTTCTTCTTCTTCTTCTTCTTTTTCTTCTTCTTCTTCTAGCAGAGGCTACGGTAAGCAAGGTCTCTGTCGTCTGCATAGCCTGGGAATGCGCAGGTGACTGTGAAGACAGCCGTGGAGGGACAAGAATGGGCATATGGTCCTCATTGGCACAGCATAACAAAGTAATTAAAAATGTCTTAAAATGCAGAAAGCCCCCAAACTGTAAAGTATATCATAGTAGATGTCAAATTAGCATTTTTCTGCTTCTTTTTAACAATGCCACAATCTCATTAATCTACAGAAGGAACTGAATGCATGGACTCCAACCAGTTGGCTGGACATATGTTGCACATTGGACTGGCCATTTGGCTGGATCAGATTAAAGTGGAGAAACTGCATATTTTTTTGGGCACTGAACACAAATCTGGACCTGCTTATTACTTTTGTCCTCTCTTTTTAAAGTGATGGATTTGTAAGTGCCAAAAATTCAGTACCAACTTGCGTTTAAAAGGGAAGAAAAAGAAAGCCTATAAAGAAATGCGACAGAGGAAAAAGACAAAGGATTGAGGATGGAGACTGCAAAGCTGGCTTCAGAGGGGTGGGCCGGATTAAATGGTAACACTCATGCTGACAGTGTTATTATACATTAGGAATGTCAAATCTGTGGGTTCTGGCTCATTTATGGACAAGGTGGCTCAAATGATTAAGGGTTTCATTTGGGATGTTATCAGGCATTATTAAACCATTTGACACACTGCTTTGTCTTAATCCTTCCTTAACAAATATGAGAATTTAATAATCTTCCCAATTTTATCAAAAGTAGAACAAATGTATTTTGTTTACCCTTGTGGTGACACTCACATATATGAATGCTCAGGACATTGTTCTAAATGTTGTAAGAATATACATTTGAACGTGATCTAGTAATATGCTTGCACTTAGGGCAAATTCATAGCTAGTTCATGACCAGGTAAGAAGTGGCATCTTGTGGAAGGTGTCAAGGGCAATGTGGACATACAAGAAGTCAGCTTGTGTCTATGAGGTATGTTTCTTGGAAGGGATGGTTAGACTAGGGTCAGAATCACCTTCAGGAAGGAGGTAGCATTTGAACAGATGGGAATAGGAGTCTGACAGGCAGAGTGAGGAAGGTGACCTCTGGACTCAGGCCTGGGATGCCGGAAACCACAGGGAGGTGTATGAGTGCACTGGAGGATGAATTTGGAGGAGCAGATGGTGGTCACCATTTGGTGCTTGGGATTCTGTGGCAGATCGAGGGGTGTTCAGGGCAGTCACGGGTCTCTGCAATCTTCTGAGTGGACGAATCTGTCCTTCAGGGTGAGCCCCGTGGCAATATGTAAAGCTCTCTGTGGATTGGGGAGAACATTGTTCTGGGGGAGACAATGGCAGATCAGGCAGGATGTGATGGGGTCCTCATCTGAGGAAAGGCAGTGGGAAGCAAAGGTGGGGTACAGGTAAGATGACCCCAAGAGCTGAAGCCACGTGATATTAAGGCCACTTGGTGAGGCAACAGGATCAGAAGACGTCAAAGGTGATCATTTGAAACAATAACTCGGCGTTTGTTGGCAGGCTGGCTGGTTACGCAAAACACTCTGGTTGATAGAATGATTAATGAACAAATTTGTCTGAAAAGATGCCTTTTCAAAAACTAAGCCTTTCAGAAGAGTGTGTTGATGCTCAGGAGGCAGAGGCAGGAGAATCTCTATGAGTTTGACACCAGTCTGGTCTACTTAATACAGACCAGCCAGGATTACATAGTGAGACCCTGTCTCAAAACAAAACAAAAACTCCTCAAAAACGAACAACAAACCTAAGGCTTTAGTCCCTCAGACTAAGAGAGAACTGTGTTGGGACCAGGATGGATGTGGCAAAATGGGGGCCTGGTCTCATGTTCTAAGTTCAACAGCGCATCCCTGAAGCTAGACATTCTTTTTGACCATTTTAGAAAATCAAGAAAGCTCCCAAGAGGACCGGAAGTTGAAACTGTCTCCTGGAGCTGACAATGCTGTCATGGTCCTCTGTGGGAGGAATGGATGCTTTTTCCAGATCTGAATGTGGACCTTGTCTATCAGTAGAAGACTCTTTTAAGAGAGGGTGGAGACATGTGGTCCTAAGAGACTTGAGTGTTGGAGTTCCAATAGCCCCGCAATATCTCTGTATGGAACTTTAAAATTAAAGAATGCGGTGTGTGTGTGTGTGTGTGTGTGTGTGTGTGTGTGTGTGTGTGTGTGTGTTCAGGGCTGTGGAGGAAGAGGGTTTCTGTAGACAGGGTGCACTTTTGACCTGTGCCCCAAACCCAGAGTTCATGTAGGAGTAGTTTCAGTCTTCGGGAAGATAGAAGCCATTTAATTTCATTAATCTCTCTTTTTGTGGCAGTAGAATTTCCTAAACGGAAATGAGACCTCTGAGACTCTTGGCATAGAAACGGTAAATTAGAAATATATCCATGAATACTTCTCTGCATTTAATTAAATGGCAGTCTCTGGGGGCTTAGCAGTGTATGGAGTAATAAACCCATCACATAGAATGGCTAAATATGTGGACTTTAGTCCACATTCATTTTATTCATAACAAGAAGCTAGCTACGTAGACACATTCAGAAGTGACTGTTTGTGAAGAAATATTTCTAGCATTTATTTTCTCTTAGAATTGTCAGTCTGATCTAAACAAATGTGGGTTAAATGTGTTTCCAGAGTTTCCCTCAAAGCTGTTGGATCCATGTGAACTTTTTTTTCCGCCCGAATGTGGATGAGGCCTCTGACAGGAAGATCAGGACCAAGACCCATTTCTCTCTGGTGATGAAGACCCCTGGTACCACTTCTAAATTGCCCTGTAACTCATGATTAATGTCGGAGGAAGCATCTGATGAGTCAGCGAGACCTGTTTCTAGTACTGTGAAGTCTTGTGGGGATTTCTTCAGGAGCACCACAATATTGTGGGGGCAAAGGCAGCTTGCAGAGAGCAGAGGAGTCAAAATGCGTGATGTGCACCTTGGAATTTCATTCACTCAGGAAGCACACCTGCACGCTTCCTCACAGAGAAGAATCTTCTTTTAGTGATAGGTTAGTGGAGGTGTGTGTGTGTGTGTGTGTGTTTGTGTGTGTGTGTGTGAAAAAACCCACATTTTGTGGGTTAAATTGATTACAATAAACAACAAAAATGTGTCCTTTTTTTTTTAAAAAAAAAAAAGGTTTGCCTATTTATTTAGTCAACAGCTTAGAAAACTTTATACACTATTTTTTTTTTTCCTTTTAAAGACAGGGTCTCTATGTAGACCAGGCTGGTCTCAAACTCACAAACTTGCAGAGATCCTCCTGCCCTCTGTCTCCTGAGTGCTGGGATCAAAAGCGTGTGTCACCACGCCCAGCTCTTTAACCTTTTTAAAAAGGATCTCTCTGATTACATTTCATACCTATTATAAAGAAAAAGAATGAAGGGACTCATATTGCAGGTGAGGAAGCCTAGCGAACTGGACATTGAGTTCCCTTCACCCTGTGATGTTAGTGGCAGACAATATCTGGCTTGGGGGCTCGAGGATGAGATCTAGTCCAGTGTCTGATGTTGCTCCTTCTTCTCCGAGTACCTTCGTCAGGGCTTCAAGACAGTCTCTGAGCCTCAGCTGTCTTGTATATAAAGTGGGACCATAATAGATCAGAGAAGGTGTCTTGGGGCTTTCAACAGTGTCCTGTGCCTAACTGATGCTCAGTCAGCATTAGCAGTCATTAACATCCTTCTTAATAACTGAAGGCTGCTCCAGGCTCCTGTGCTTGGGTGGACTCTCACCGGGGCACCGGGATGCTTGGGTGGTGTCGGTGATGTTCTTCAGGGGGTAGGTACCCTTAGCCCTGACTCTCACATTCCTGTTTCCTTCTAGCTGTGTTTCAAGTTTGCTCAGGATAGCACTTGGATTCCAGCACCCTCCCCAGGTGTGCGGTGGCCTCAAAAGCTCTCCTGCCTCTCAGACACAGTAGCCTTTGGGGAAGTGAATAACCTTGAGCTGGAGTGAAGTACAGGCTTCGAAGCCAGACCTGCTACATTTGAAACTTGGTTTCACCTTGTATGGTTTCATAAAATCTAGTCTACGGAGCTAGTTTTGCACAGTGATTCCAGGCTTGACTGCAGGAATAAGGCTGGGCTGAATCTCTCATCCTCAGGTAAATTACTTAATATCTCTGAGCTTCAGTTCCCTCATCTAGAATGGGGTTAATGATACTCCTCCCCTCTTAGAGTTATCATGAGAACTACTGTGATACCACATGACTCTGTAGTAAGTGCTCAGTTAAAAGTTATGGTATGTGCCCTGAAGAATTTGCTACAAAAGGCAGATCGAGTGTCCTTCGGTCAAAATACTTGGGACCAAAATTATTTCACATTAAAAATTGGTGGCTGGGGGTATTTTCACATACTTAATGAAATATCTCAGGGATGAGACTGAAGTCTAAATATAAAATTCCCTTATGTTTTCTATAAACATTGTCTGCATAGCCCGGACATTTTACAGAACACTTTTTAAATGTGCTTGTTTTTTTTTTTTACATTGGTCGCATGAAGTCAGGTATGGAATTTCTCAGCTGTAGTATCACGTCGGGGATCAGAGTTTCAATTATGGGTGCTTTTCAGATCTTGGATTTTATGCGGTAGAGATACTGAACTTGCGTTATTATTACAACATGACCACAGGCCAGTTATTTAAATGTTCAGAAGCTCCGAGTTTTTATTTTTAACCTGAAATTGGAAAAAAAACAAAGCAAAACAAAACAAAACCCCAACAACCCCCCAAACAAAACTCACTTGTCTCCAAAGCCAGGTGGAATAGACGTGATAATGTACAGAGCCGGCTGGAAACAGAGTAGGCTCTTGGTGAAGGAAGTGATCACTATTACCGCAAATTAACCACGCTGGAGAGACTTCACTGGCCCTGGCCTTCCCGCGGCCTGCTTCCTGCCTTTCATGTCATGCCCAAGTTGAACCACATTCCCCACAGAACTGACATCTTTCCAAGCGGATTCCGTTCCAGGTATTGCCACGCAACCCAACCCCTGCCTAGACTCAGGCCCGCGTAATTGCTCTGCATACGGACCTTACTCCCAGGGCCCCAGTAGAGGCCTGGCCCAAGAGGGCCGCTGTATTTGGTTTCTGTAGGTCAACAAACAAGCATTTGAAATTAAATAAGCATGTTAGTCACGGCAGGTTCAGGCTGCCGTAATTAGCTTCTGTCTGGCCTGCTGGAGCAGCAGCCGGCCTCTGCTTCCCACTCACTGCCTGTGCAATGAGAAAATCCCGGGTCCAGGGCTCTGGGGCGCTGCGGCCCGAAGCATTTGACGTTGATGCTTTAGGACAGAGGCTGGCAAGGCCTCTTCCTGTGCTGGTGGTGGGAAGGAGGGAAGCCTTTTTAGGCTGTGGGGCGTTTCTGAGCGGGCTACTGGTACTGGACATACCAAGACAATCCCTGATTACAGGGAGCTGTGGTGGGGGGCCAGCACAGGGACGGCAGAGAGACCAGGAAGCCAACAGTTATCCTCTTTCTCTTTGGTTCCAGGGCCAACACCACTTGGGCTTTCAGACTTCCCAGGGGTGCTTTCTGGGCTAGGCGTTTCCCTTCGGAGATGTTATGGTGGTAGCCGAGTCACTCACTGGCCGTCCTTCTTCACCCATGTGTGGCTTCCTTCTGTGTCCTGGACCAGCACACACCTGTGGATGAGTCTCAGTGCCCCTTTTCAGGCCTTTGTCCCAGCTAGGACACTGAGGTGCCTGTTCCTCAGCTTGGTTGCTTTTTCTTTCCGTTTCTTTGAAGTTTATCTTTTTTTTTCCTTTTTATATTTTTCCTTTCTCTCTCTCTCTCTCTCTCTCTCTCTCTCTCTCTCTCTCTCTCTCTCTCTCTCTCTCTCTCTCTCTCTCTCTCTCTCTCTCTCCTGGATTACAGCCTGTGTCTATCACTATGGTGCAATCTGGCAAACTTCTGCCGAATCTAATCATAGCGGGGTTGATAGTAGTAATGATGGCAACAACTCTTTGCTTTGTAAAGTTCTTTTGATCTCTCAAAGCAAATTGCATTTCACCCCGCCCCCCCGCCCCCCGAAACTGCTTTGCATGTATATTCATCAGCTTCTCTGTGCGTGCGGCTCTTGGGAGCTGGATTCGTCGGTGTTCTCTAGAGCAAGGGACCCAATAGAAGGAAGGTGTGTTAGCTGGAGGTTGGTGAGGTTGGCTTGCTCAACACAGGCCGGGTAGTCCAACACTGCCGTCTTCACACTGGAGAAACTGAAACCCACGGGCTTGTTCGGTTCGTGAACATGGGTGTCTCCACAGTCCTAATCTGGTCCCGAAGGCCTGGATAATTCCTGGAGGGTCACGAGTCTTCGGTCCACGTTGGAAGTTTGGAGAAGCCCAGCAAAAGTTGGCCACAGCAGTCGCAGCAATGGAGTAGCTGAACAAGACACAAGGCAAACAGGCCAAAAGCATCTCCTTGGGACTCCCTTACCTCTCATACACAGTGTGGGTCTTCTCACTTCAGTCAACGTCATCAAGACAATCCTTCTCGGGGCTGGAGAGATGGCTCAGAGGTTTTAAGAGCACTGGCTGGTCTCCCAGAGGTCCTGAGTTCAAATTCCAGCAACCACATGGTGCCTCACAACCATCTGTAGTGAGATCTGGCGCCCTCTTCTGGTGTGCAGCAAACGTGCAGGCAGAACACTGTATACAGAATAAATAAATGAATCTAAAAAATTAAAAAATTTCTATACAAAAAAAAAAAAAAAAGAAAATCCTTCTAAATCGTCTCACGAGGGTTTGCCTTATGGGTGATATTTTAGAGACTGTCAGTTGAAAACCAATTATTAACCATTACAGGTACCTTCCGTGTTGATCAGTGCTAGATACGCAAAGCTGTTTAACAAATAATGTCTGTCTGCCTTCCAAGGGAAGGCAGAGTGGAAAGTAAAAATACTATGGGCTTCAGTTGCTGTTACTTACCAGCTCTGTGTGTGACCTTTGACACATTTAACAGTGTCTGTAATACAGGAACAGGGGTAGTGCTTTTTAGCATCTCAGTGAACGTGAACTTCCACGTAGTCCTTTGAACACCAGCCTTGAGTTGGTCCCCAGAATGTGTCTGGGGGCTTTGTCAGCACAGCCTCACACACCTTACCAGGGTTTGCAAGCTCTGGCTGCTTCCGTCCTTCAGGTGAGGGAACTGAGGCTCTCTGAAGGTCATGAAACTGTCAGGTAGAACAGCTGAGGGTGGAAGCCAGACCTCCAGACACCCTGTTTGCAGTGCAGCCCAGCTGGAGCGTGTTAAAAGCCAAACCCAAAGGGGTGATAAAACAGTGGAAACTAGAAAATCCAGAGAAGTGCGTTCACATGATTCTGCACATGCTCTGGGTTCTTCTCTCTCTCTCTCTCTCTCTCTCTCTCTCTCTCTCTCTCTGTCTCTCTCTCTCTCTCTGTCTGTCTCTCTCTCTCTCCATCTCATCTCTCCATATGTGTGTGTGTGTCTATTTCTATGTCTATGTCTATATATTTTCTTTTTTTGAGAGAGGGTCTCTTAGCCCTGATTGTCCTGGAACTCAGAACTCACTATGTAGACCAGAAAGGTCTCAGACTCACAGAGATCTGCCTGCGTCAGTCTTCTGAGTGCTGGGATTAACAGTGTGAGCCACTAGGGCCTGGTTTGTATATGGTTATTTAAAATAAGAAAACGTTTACATACACTAATCTAGAAATATATGTCTACATCATGATTGTATGTAATATACTTTATGCTTCTAGTCAATTCTAATGTGACATGTTTGTATTCAAAGTTTTACTCAAGTAAAGGAGGGGAGGGCATTCTATCCAAGGAGAAACATTTCAATAATTTTTTTAAAAGTTTAGATACATTGTGAGACTGACTGGGTTTTGCATCACTGCCCTCTGGTGGTAGATTCTGAAATGACCATTCCCATTCACTTCTTAGAAAATCAAAGTGGAATTAATGAAAAAAAAAAAATTCCGAATTTATCCAAGATCTTTTTTCAACTTCTTGTTAAGATGCTAATAGTAAAGTCTGGCATCCTATCTTTGTCCCACAAGAAATATTTTTATAAAAGTGCAAGACTATAAGAAAGAATTGACTTTTACACAAATGTTCAACCTTCAAAGAAACTGATCGTGGCTGTGTGCTCTGTACACTAACTACACTCCTCATGGGAGTGTGGTAGTGATGTTAGTGTTTGCCTAGACAAAGAGGCTCCAGGAGAAGCACGTGGTTATGTCACCTCTACAGCACACAGGAAGAGGAAACTCCTCTGTGCTTGCTGCAAAGAGGGGATGATACTGATGATACTGGTAGCATGTACTTGGGCCACTGAGATTTACATACAGCCATCCCATATGGCTGGACACAGATCTTTTACACCATACAGTCTCTCTTTCCCCACCTAAATCAGCATTCCTAAAGAGAAGTTGTTCTAAAGTCACTAGACCCAATGCAGGCTTGTACATCATCTGGGATCACTCTCCAGCCTTGAGTTAGCTACGAATTTGCTCATCACCTGATCACCTGGTCAAGACTTGACCCACTTCAGCTGTGAATTGATTAATGACATTAACCCTAGTGGCGATTCTGTCTCCTTCTCTTGGACAACATAATCTGTGAAAAGATTCACAAAAGGAACCTCTTCCCTCACCAGTAAATGGTAGCTAGGGGGTTGAGGCTTGCCAGGGCAGTTTCACAGTGGTGATCCTGAAAGGTCACATCCTGGAATTTATTCTGTTTGGTTACATTCATGTTCAAAGATGCATGTATCCGCATGTTAATTACAAGACTGTAATAGCTTAAAAATGGAGAAGACCCTGTTTAATGCTAACTCATCAGTAGGGTCGTGATTAAATTAATTAGGAACAGAACATGTTCTTAGAGTCAAATCGAACAGTTGTCAAGAAACGCTGAGATGGTTGTGGGTGGCAGTGTCCCCATAATATGGGGCTGTGTTACACTGCTCAATTTCAACAACAAAAGTAAAGAGCAGAGCGGTGTGCATAGTGAAAGTTACATGAATTTGTGTGTTCATAGGGGAAACAACTGTTAGCCGAACAGGTTATGTTTAGGAATAATATAAATGCATATACATTTACATTTCTTCATAACAATACAATGAGTGAAAGAAGAGGCCCTGAATGTGAAGGAGAGTGGGAAGGGGTATATGTGAGTGTTTGGAGGGGGAAAAGAGAAGGGAGAAATGTTGTAATTGTATTATAACCACAAGAAGAAAAAATAGAGAAAAATTGTATCTAGCAAAGTGTAAGAGTGGGTGACCCTCTGTCCTGTGGGGCTGGACAGGAGGAAACAGTGAGTCAGAAGAAGAGGAAAGTGGGGAAGCTCTGATCTCCTACTTGTGAGATTCAGAATTATTTGAATTTTAAAAATAATATGCATGTGTGGATTTTGGTATAAAAAAAAGAAAAAAATCTATATATTAGCTTCTGTAAGGATATTTGAAGCATTATCTGTCAGGAGTGGAGATAATATATCGCATGTCAAGTCTATTTACCAACCACACCAGGACTCCCTAGTCCAGCCGTGTGTCTCAGATCCACCTTGGGTCAGTCCCCTCAAGTTTTCCTCAGGTAGACCCTAAACAGCATCCGTGTGGACAGGCAGCTTCTCACCTGCTGCCCTTCATATCTCTCCCTGAAACTTGGCCATAGGTTTCCATGGAAAACCATCATTGATAGGAATTCACAGTGAATAAGGTGATGTGGAGTAAGCCAGGAAGTACTGTAGAAGAAAGTCCAGCCCAGCAAACCAGAAATAGTCTGCAAGATTCTCCATATCTCGAGAGGGAATCCAAGTCCTAGAGAAAGACTGATTCCTGTCGGTGGACAGATCCCTCTGGCTCTTAAGGAATATGGCAAGGGGTCCTGGGGTCACACTGAACAATGTCAAGGCAGCACCCAAGTCCTAGAGGATCTGGGGTGCCAGGACAATAGCTGTTAGATATTCAGATGCAAGGAATAAAATACCCAGCCAGGGCTACAGGGAGAGGATGGGTCTCAGGAACCGTGCAGAAGCCGTAAGGTCTCGCTGAAGGTCAGCATCTGAGACATCTGGGGTTGATGCTTCCTGGAGTAGACAGGAAAACACAAGAGACCCAGGCTCTGCAGAGAAAGAAACACTCAGAGGCCGTAGCTGCAGATGGCTCGAGACGTTGGGATTTTCACTCTTTCTGGTTTCTAATCACTATTTCCTTGAAAAACTGAGTTGAGTGCAGGCGTTACGCGGTGGGCACAGGAATAGCTTGATAAACTGTCACACTGATTACATTACCTTTTTTTTTTTCTTTTCTTTTGAATCCTGAAAACAATGGACTGAAAGACATTAAGGTCTTAGCAGGTGTTGGGAAATTCACCCCAGAACTGATCCTTCAAAAGATGGATGTATACACCACAGCCCCTGATGTCCGACCTTCTTGTTATAGCAACTGTCTGCTAACACTTCTTACCACTGTCATTTCTGCTCATACTAGGCTCAGTACTGTACCACAGGGACTTGGAGCCAGCTCTTCTTCCCACTTAGACTCCTCTCCCTCAAGATGGCTGTATACCTTGATGAAAGAACAAGTCTTCTCCTTAAAGTTGGCTCAAAGTCGCCTTTCCAGAGAGTCTACATTTGACCATTATATTATGATCTCCTTTGCTTCCCCCACACACTTATAGTGGTCAATATTGCTTGATATAGTTTTAAAAATCATATTAATTGCCTTCTCCTGTTTCACATTCCTTCCTGCATCCCTTAATGTCTGTTCTGTGTAGTCGGAAGTGTTCCTGTGTCCCACCTGGCCCACGGTCGGGTCAAATCTCTCCCACTCGTGTCCCCCAAGTAAACACACAGAGGCTTTTATTAATTATAACTGCTCAGCCATTAGCTCAGGCTTATTACTGACTAGCTCTTACATTTAAACTCAGCCCTTTTCTGTTCATCTATATGTCACCATGTGTTCTGTGGCTTTACCTGTTTGCCATTACATGCTGCTCCCTGGATGGCGGGCTGGTGTCTCCCGACTCTGCCTTCCTCTTACCAGAATTCTCCTCATCCGCTTACCCTGCCTATACTTCCTGCCTGGCTACTGGCCAATCAAGGTTTTATTTATCAATCCATCAGAGGGTTGTTGTCTTTTCTGTTTTGTCCACTGATACACAGTGCTTAAAACTGGGCCTAACACAAGAGGTGGTTTGTGTTCATTAGACGGGAGACCTAACGGACTCTAGTAAAAGACCTGGGACCCTCTGGTCATACAGAATATCTTCACTTTTGCTCTGGCCACCCCCAAATCCCTGTGGATTTAGGGTTTTGGCCTTCTGTGAATGAGATAAGGTTCCTGGCTTAAGTCGAGGGAAGCAGTTAAGACCATGGGTTTGGAGTAAGAGCTAGGTGCATATCTCTGCCTGTTTTCCTCACCAGTTGTGTGTCTTGGGGAAAAATCATCTCCAATCTGAGGCCGGAATACATGTGGGAATTCACAAGGCCTGGCATGTAGTGGCAGCTCACACTACCATTAATGGAGGTGAGTGGACGAAAGCAGCTGTGAATCTGAGAAATGTAGCTTCCCCTCAGGGCTATTTGAACTATGTTCAGTGAAAATATTGAGGAGGAAGCTCCGGGACCCAGTCAAAGAGAGGGAAGAGGGACTACATGAGCAAGGTGGGGGGTCAAAACCATGATGGAGAAATCTACAGAGACACCTGAACCAAGCTCGTGGGAACTCAGCACCTTTAGACCGAGAGCTGTGGAGCCTGCATGGGACCAGACTAGGCCCTCTGCATTCGGGAGACAGTCGTGTAGCTTGGTCTGTTTGAGGGGTCCCTGGCAGTGGGATCAGGATCCATCCCTGATGCATGAGCTGGCCTTCTGGAGCCCATTCCCTATGGTGAGATGCCTTGCTTAGCCTTGATGCAGGGGAGAGGGGCTTGGTCCTGCCTCAACTGAATGTACCAGGCTTTGCTGGCTCCCAATGAGAGGCCTTACCCTTTGGAGGAGGAAATGGGGGTGGGCCGGGGGGTAGAAGAAGGCTGGGGCGGGGGAGAGGAGGAGGAGGATGAGAGGGGGGTCTGTGGTTGGTATGTAAAATGAATAAAAAAATTCTTAAATTAAAAAAAAAAACCAAGAGGTTTTAGTAAGGAGTTTTTCTTCGTTAAGAAGAGTTATTAAATAAGTCCAAATAATGGAGCTGGACAATGGTTTTGTACCTTAGATCTTCCTCCCAGGAGAGACCACAGAACCCTAGGAGGTACCTCACGTCTGGGATGGGTGTTGGGAATTTTTGTGGTTTTATATGTTAAGACATTTCTGCATTTGCAGCCTCCACATCTGGAGCCAGGTTCCCCCGTAGTACAGATGGAAAATAGCAAAATGCAAATTCTGTGGGTTTAGCAGAGGGGAGCCAAGGCAGAGAGTCTGAGAAGGCGTATGGAAAGTGAGCCAGAACTGGACTCCAGGCAGGGGTCTGCAACAGCTTTCTGTCCAGCCGTGGCCACCAGGAGGAACAAGGAGAGAGACTGATGTTTGCCTAAGGTCTCTGTTACTGCTCCAGGTTCAAAAATTCCAAAACAAATCAACCTCACAATCAGCTTACTACTCTAGGAAACCGTGAAGAGTGGATGGCTCCATATCCTCGTGGTTAGAGCCCTGATCTTATGAAACTGGGATGGTTCATCTTCCCTGTCGGCTTAACTGGATCTGGAATCACCTGAGGGACATGCCTCTGGGCACAGAGCGAACAAGGGCCGTTCTTGAGTTGATACACCTTGAATGTGAGATGCATCATTCCATGGGCTGGAGAACAAGGCCGGATAAAAGAGGAAGAAATGAAAGCCAGAGGAGGGCTGACCTTATCTCTCTGCTTCCTAATCCATGGAGATCTGAGGCAGCCCAACCACACATTTCCCCCACCAAAAAAACGGAGCATGCCTTCTGCATCATGATAGACGATTTCCTCAAATTAGGAGCCAGAATAAATCCTTCCTCATTCAAGTTGCAGCTTGTCAGTCATTTGTTAACTTCAAACAAACAAACAAACAAACAAACAAACAAGCCACAAAACCCAAACCTTCACCATCAACCACCACAACCCAAAAGCAGCTAATGCAAAAACTTTTGGAGGAACCTAAGAAAAGTGACTGGTATCTTTTGTTCTAAAGATCTGTCCTCCTGTTTCAACAAAAGCATCCATCTAGCGCCATCCATCCATCCATTTAAAATTCATCTTTATTTTAAAATCTGCTCGTCCATTTTAAGTCCGCATCTATTTAAAAGTCCCAAGATTTCTTGAGGTTCCCCCGCCCCTCAGCTTTTCCAAACTATTGCCTAAAACAAATGCTCACTCTGGTATTTCCCCCTACGATTATTGCAGTGTGTGTGTGTGTGGGGGGGGATGTACCTACACAATAATCTGACCTGTGAAACCAGTACCTGGTATTGACTCTAGGTGAGGAGAAGCCGCTTCCACGTGCTTTTCCACATATGAGTAAAACACAGCCCAGAAAGATAAGTTCTCTCCCCGGCTGGCTCTCTGCATTGTAGTGTGGCCGCGAGTGACTGCTCGCTAAGCGTGTGACTACTTGCCGGACACTGGGCAGTTTTTGGAGTATCATAGCTGCAAAGTGTATCAGATGCCCCCAAAGCTTTCTGTAGTCACAGAAAGCATAGACATTGCTGGGGGCTCCACCTCTTAGGATAACCTCGGGACCAGCCAATCAGTGAAGAGCCCGATTTCCTCTGGGAACCGTGAGGGGTCTGTCTGGGGCTACCAGTCATGCTGAGCCTTCCTCGTTCCCAGGGAGCAGAAAGAACTAGGACATTGGGGGAAGTCCCAAGTAACTTTTATCCCCAGCCACCGCGGTGGCTGAAGACTCAGCGGACTCCAATGCTTCAGCAATCTGTACGGACGGTGTCAACTGCTTCTACTCGGTCCTTCACGGAGCCATTAGCAAATGTTTACAAATTGTATTGCTGGGAACAGACATGCTGCTCTCCTGGTTTTACTTCACAGTCTTGTTTGGTGTATTTGGATCTTCAGAGTGGCCGACACTTGGCAGCCAGCCTTGGTCGCTTCTGTGGCTGGTACGCTGCTACTTCCACTTTCATTCTCCATTGCTCTTGGAAAACTCTCCTGCCGCTGCCTTCCTCTTAATCCCTCTAGCGCACACTGTCCATTTCCCCGCTCCTTTGCCCTTCTTCCTTCTCTCCTCCCTTTCACGGTTTCCATTCTGCAGTCCTCTGGGATGACAGACTAGTCAGAGCTACCCTCCACACACCCTGTGCATCACTGTCTTTTCAGTGGGAGGGAGGCTTCCACCCAGGCTTGAGAGATGGTTGTTCCCACCTGGCGGCGGTGGCGCACGCCTTTAAGCCCAGCACTCGGGAGGCAGAGCCAGGCGGATCTCTGTGAGTTCGAGGCCAGCCTGGGCTATCAAGTGAGTTCGAGGCCAGCCTGGGCTATCAAGTGAGTTCCAGGAAAGGCGCAAAGCTACACAGAGAAATCCTGTCTTGAAAAACCAAATAGTTGCCGGGCGTTGGTGGCGCACGCCTTTAATCCCAGCACTCGGGAGGCAGAGCCAGGCGGATCTCTGTGAGTTCGAGGCCAGCCTGGGCTACCAAGCGAGCTCCAGGAAAGGCGCAAAGCTACACAGAGAAACCCTGTCTCGAAAAACCAAAAAAAAAAAAAAAAAAAAAAAATAGGTTGTTCCTGAAGTATTCCCCACAGAGGCTGACCAGGCCGACCCAGGGAACGCTACCAGTTAATTTTGGCTCGGGGGCCCATAACACTCACCAGTCATTATGCTGTATTGGAGAGTAAAACCGATTTGGCAGCCTCATTAGAGTATAATCAGTTCAATTCTTCCCTTCTGGCTTCTTAGAGCAGCGGAGGGGCGAAAACTACCTTTCCTCTCAGCTTTCTGTACTCCTAGGCTCATGTCTCAAATTAAATCTTCTTTCTGCTGGAGCAAAGAATGACTCATTGGCCACCGTGCTTACCGCTTTAAATGTGGTTCTAATTAGTTTCAGAAGCTGTTAAGAGAGCCCCAGGATAGCATCTCCAGTCTCGAAGGTGCCGTTCTGGGGTGTACACTGTATGGATGCTGAGCTTCGATGTTTGGACCATATTCAGTAACAACAGTAATAAGAGCCGTCACTTACCTCATGTTCAGTAAGTGCCGGATGTATTAACCTGCTTAATCCTCAGATCAATTTGGTAGGGCGTGTACTGTATTATCTGATTCTAGGATGAGAATGCTGAAGCAGAGAGGAGTCTGGTAACTTCCCTAAAGTAATGGAGTTATTAAGTGTTGGAATCAAGTCGCAATGTGGGAAGACTAGCTTCGGAATCTGTGCTCAAAAGTCTTCCCTGCACCAAGGCCGTAGAAAGTTGGGAAAGAAGCATGGCACAAAGATAGTGATGCTTATCGGGAATCATTTGGAAATGAAAAGGGAGCAGTGCATGAGGACATCAAAGAATCTAGCAACAGAGTCTCTCGGAATCCTCATCTGTGACTATGAATGTCTGAATTGCAGTTGTCAGGAGAGACTAGCTGTTGGAAATGATGACAAGCTTGTATTTGACCTGATTTGAGACCCTGGAATGTTCACCCTGAAAGAATGGTGATGCTATTGCCAGAAGTAGGGGTACCCCTAATGTGTGTGCATGCCTCTGAGGTATTGGGCTTATAAAGTTTCGAAGATGTAGGAATAAAGTCTTCTCTAGTGTCAAACGCTCTGCCTTCCAAAGGAGGGGCTCTTGCTTGGAGAAGGCAAGAAGCAACTGTAAAGAGACCTGTCCTGTGTCCTTCATCTTCTCCAGGTGACTTTCTTCAGGGTCTGTGTTCCAGTGAGTGCCAGGGACCTTAGAGTCCCCTAACAGCCCTTACAAGTCTTGGTGGGTGGAGTCAGCAAAAAGAAGTAGAGAGGAATGGTTTAGAAGAAGGATATGCCCATATTTCCCTCTGCTGGACGAAGAATGGTAAAACTGGCATTAAGGAAAAGGTGGGAGCTGAGAAGTGGGGCAACCAATGGGGCATCCCACCAGCTTTCACTCTAGATCTGGGGCTAAGGGGATGGGTGAGTCTCAGAACTCAGCTCCCCAGGGTAGGGCTCAGATCCTGAGACTAAAACACAGGTCTATGTTGAAGACTATGCAAGCAGAAAGTCATCAGTGGGGTAGAGTTTAAAGATTCAGAATTCACCTTTGCCCACCATGATTATAAAGTTTATTTTGTCTATTCAGACTTCAATTCCTTTGTCTAGTTTGTCAGCATTCTAATCTTCCCACATTTTCTCATTTCAAGACGAGGAATTACATGGTGATAAATACCCTTGAAGAGCTAATAGAAGCTATAAAAATAAAGGCACCTTTCCCCCACACTCCCAGGAACTTCAGTGCCTGAAAAAAATATGGCATTGAAGCCCTGATTATAAGAAGCTTTCATTGCCAATAAACACATTAGAAACTAAGGCTATGTGAATATTAATAGTTTGGAGATGTAGGTGGAGGTATCAATATTCTTGAACAGCATATGTTCACACTTCATCACTTTAATTAGTGAAGTTCTTTTGCTTGTGGTTTCAGCGGGAGATATCTCAGGGTAAGAGAACAAGACCTGGATTTATGTGAATGAGATTTTTTTTTTTTTAAATTTCATCACTGAATCCAAATAGCATTTTCCTAGTGTGAAAGCAGATGGTAGAGACTTTATTTGTGGTCAAAGGCGCAATGTCTGAGAACAAACCTTGCTTGGCAGGCAGATTTGCACAGATCCAGGAAGTGATTTAAGACATGACATCCCTTCCAGGACCTAATCAATTGACAGGTACTTTTATTAACAGTTTTTATACACTCCAATACAGTGACTAAGGGGAGCTGATTTTCATCCTGGCAAATCATGATTAAAAAAACAAAAACAAAACAAAACAAAATGACCATTGACTGTGTATGTGGCGATTAAGATCAACTTGAAAAAACCAGCCAACCTGAGAATAAGATTTTGTGAGTTTCTTACATTCTAGCAAAAGAATGTCTCCTGACCTGGTTTTTGAGACTTCAGTATATTTGAAAAGAATCTTTTTGCGGAGGAAGTAAGTAAATCTTGGTTTGCTAGTTACCTTATTAGTCTCAAAATGGTGATTTTTAGTATTTCTAACGATGTAAACTTTGAATGATATATTGTTCTTAAAGAACGATGAAATTACAGTATAATCTCAAAAAAAAACCTGGGAGAATTTAAGAATGTTTGAAATCTCAGTTGACTTTTCAAATATAAGAAAGGATTGTTATTTTTAGAGCATATAGCCAAAATTCTCCTATCTTCTCAATGGAATTAAGCAACAAGGAACAAGGTTACTCTTGCATTCTTCTAGAGCTAAACTGGCTTTGGAATCTAAGTAGGACAGTGGTTCTCAACGTGGGTGTCAGATGACCCTTTCATAGGGGTCACCTATGACCACCAGAAAACACAGATATTAATGTTATGATTCATAGCAGTAGCACAATTACAGTTAGGGAATAGCAACGAAAGCAATTTTATGATTGGGGGCCACCACAACATGAGGAACTGAGCTGAAGGGTTGCAGCGTTAGGAAGGCTGAGAAGCACTGGTCTAAGGAACACACACAAGTAGGAGAGAGCAGAAAAGTATAGTGTGCTGGCAATGGCGCACTGTTGTGGTCTATGTTGGGGTCAGTTTTCTTTCTCTGGTGAACTTCTTGGATTATAATTTCTTAATTTTCTTCCCAGTTTTTTTTTTTTTTCACCTGCACCAAATAAATACATTGCCTGAAATCTACAGAGTAAAGGAGGGTCAGGTGATACAGTCATCTGGCTGAGCTCCTTGAGTTGAACACAGCAGTGGTGATATGCACCAGTGACATCATCTCCCAGCCACTTTAACTACCCAGGTCTCCGTTGGCCTGGCAGGCTCCAGCTTCAGCGTAATGAGCCTCTTCTAGTTAACAATTGTCTAGCTAACAATTATCTAGTTAACAATTGTCTAGCAAACGAGACACATATACAAACAAAACCAGGTTCTGATCCAATAATCTAGGCTGCAACTCAAGAACTCTCCTCAATCATTCATTCCATGCTACTCATGTAGCTGGTTGATGGGTCACAGTTTGAGAAATACCGCATGAGGAGTCCTAACTCCATTGTACCTTCATAGTCAAAAATTTTAATTACAGAGACTAACTACTTTTTTATTATATAGAAAGCAATGCCTCAGTAAACACAAATGAATCAGTGAGAAGGAACACGTCTTCTCTTTGAGGATTTAACACTTCTGGTTCCTTCTTTACTGTGATTGGAGACACAAGGTGAGCGTGGATATTGAGATGTAGTTTGGCCACAGAGAATGTAGAAAGCAGCGCAAGAATGCAGACTTAAGCTTTCAATTTCTGCCTTGACTTTTAAGTCAATAATAAACAACTAGAGTCGGCCAATTAGTAGACAAACAGGAAACCAGGAAACGCACAGAGAATGGTGACATAAAGCAGCAGGGACCAAGGAGCAGGATAAAGAGTGACAGCTCAAAGAGCTGAGAGTGAGACTATTTCAGGAGTGCGAGGGAGTCTCCTTCTCAAAATGTTTTTTGTTATACACATGTGTGTTTGTGTGTATATGTATGTTCATGGGGGGGTGTGGGTGCACGTGCATGTTGCATATACTGGTATGTGCATGTACGTATGTGAGTATGCAAGGGGACAACCTTGAGTCTCATCCTCAGGAACCTTTTGAAACGGGTTTCTCATTGTCCTGGGGCTCATCAGTTAAGCTAGACTGGCTAGCCAGAGATCCTCAAGGAACCTCCTGTCTCTACGTCTCCCAGATCTGAGATTTCAAGCCTGTGCCACCAAGCCTGGCATTATGCCGTTGTGTGGCTGTCTTGGGGTTTCTATTGCTGCAGTAAAACACCGTGACCTCAAAAGTAAGTAGGGGAGGAAAGGGTTTATTTGGCTTACACTTCCACATCACAGTTCATCTACAAAGGAAGTCAGAACAGGAACTCATGCATGACAGGAACTCAAGCAAGACCGGAACTGGAGGCAGGAGCTGATGCAAAAAGCAATGAAGGAGTGCTGCTTACTGGCTTGCTTCCCATGGGTTTGCTCAGTCTGCTTTCTTATAGAACCCAGGACCACCAGCCCAGGGCACTAGGGCACCACCCACAATGGGCGGGGCCCTTCCCTGTCAATCACTAATTAAGACAGTGCCTTATAGCTGGATCTTATGGAGGCATTTTCTCAGTTGAGGCTCCTCTCTGATGACTTTAGATTGTAATGAGAAGACCTAAAACCCACCAGTACAGTGACTTAATAAATGTGTGGAGATGATTAGTATTTCTGTGAGGTGTCACTTGTGTGTTGTGTACAAGTGGAGCCCAGTATAGGTGGTATAGACATCTGTTATTCTGCTTACAGTAGTTTACCTACAGTACACACTTAGAATAAAATGGAATTACGTCTCTCAGAGCTTCTAGGTAAATTGGACAATATTTCTTGTGTACCTTCTATGTGCTCAGCATAGGACTAGGGATATAATGACCTTGTAGTGGGTAGCTGTTTCAGCTTTGACCTGGAAGTACTACCTCAGTGAGGCTTCTGGTAACTGTCACACCTACCTATGGCCTGCCCCTGTTGCGAGGCCTGAGACCGGAGCCCTTAAGACCCGAGATCCAGATGTGCCGGCTCTCTTGGTTCCTGGTGATCCTGGATGCTGGATGGTAGACTGAGCAGAGTTCTCCAGAGAACACTACAGGACTGCACTTAACCTCTCCCAGATCCTGTAACCTATCCCTTTACTTGTTGTAAGTTACCCCAAAATAAACCTCCATTTTAACTATGTGGAGTTGCCTTAATAAATCTCCCATTATGACCTGGCTCATATTCTGTGTTCACTACCAGCCAGATGGCTTTATCTTGTGTTTTTTAGAACCAAACTGAGGCTGACTGGGTGTAGCACACAGGGTGTAGCAGACAGGGATCCACAGGACACACATTTTGTAGTGATTTGGTTTTCATTCTTGTGAAGGGGCCAACTATATCCCTCAATTTGGAGAGATTAAAGTGCTAACTAATTGCTGCAGATCATTGAATTCTAAGCAAAAACCTGAAAACATAAAACAAACTAAAACAAACAAACAAACAAAAAAACCCAAACCACTCAAGAGAGGTGCCTACCTCTGTGAGTTAAATTATGGGTGGGAAAGAGCATTCGTGTGCTAACAGACAGAAGCAACTTCAGGAAGGAAGATTGATGTCAGATTATGGTTTCCTTGTGTTAGGGTGGGAAGGGCATCGCAAGGATGCTCACGTCGTGGTGGATAGGTCAGAGCGGAGAACTAACAGGAAGAGGCCAGGGCAGGATATAGGCCCCAAATGTTTACCGCTTTCAACCAGGCTCCTGTTGGTTTTATGCGGCACAATGTTATTCATTAAGCGGTGCTGTTTACCACTCGAGAAAACCCCACTATAAGAGTTTATTAAGGGGAGGAACAGAGGGGAATGTGTTTTAGGCTTATGGAAGTTTGTGAATGGAAAGAGAGAAAGAAGGAGGAGAAGAAGGGGGGAGGAGTCTGTGACTATTTTTTTTATTGATTCCCCCAGCACATGCGCGTACGGGCTCACATAGCTATGCCACGCATGCGCATAGATTGCGTGATCATGCAGCGCATGGATTACATAGGACCAGAGGCCCCTTGCTTGGTTACTGGAGAGCGCATGTGTGGTCATGTAGCAACAGGTCCACCCTCCATAGTTCCACCACCTCCTGATAGTCTATTAAAAATTTGAATCTATCAACGGATTAAACCCACTCATTACCTCGAAACCTTCATAATCTCTGGCAATAAAATGCCCTCTGGAAAAAATGGAGTACCATGCCAGGTTCGGAGATTTTTGGAGTGGGCAAAAGCCAAGTCAAATACAAGACTCGGTTGGCAGAAAAGTAGACATGTGTCTCCCCTGTCAAGTCCTTTGCAAAAGTGGCCCCAAGCTAGTCCTCAGTTGCTTGTGTGTGGGTTTCTGCGCTCTGACTACATACTCAGTGTCAGCCATGTGGCACTGGCCGCCACCCTTTCTTCCCTGTTCTCTAATGTCTGCGTCTTGATTGTGCCTCCTCTGCCCGCGACAGATTCCAGTCTCCTTGGCAGCTTCTGATTGTATGTTCTACTTCCTTTATACACTTTTTGTACTTAACTGTGCTCGGCAAAAACTTGTTGAATTGAGCTTGCCTGGAGGATGATAAATCCTCTCTCCACAGGCCTTATTGTTTTCCGAGGCCTGTGGAGTCGTCCATGACTCTAACTATATTGAGACCTCCCAATTAATGGAGCTCGGAAAGTAGCATTTTTAATGAGGGTCAGGGAGCTGGGAGCACAATGCCAGTACCTTGGGGTGCTGTAACTTTTCCGTCAGCAATTCATTCTGCACTCTTTGTGTTTGGTCTTATTTGGTTTGCTTCACAGCCAGTAGCACTCAGAAGGGACATATATTTAGAATAAACGTCCAGCCTTTTATTAAAGCTTTCTGTATATAAGGAAACAGGAATGTTCTGGCTTTCCTCCACCTAACTTTCCCCCTCTCTGGAGCAGCCTTTGCCTGTGGTAGATACTGTTGTAAGCAGTGACTAGGGTGGGCAGTGGTAGCTGGGCTCCTTTTCAGATGGCAAGCTATTTCAACTTATCTTCAGTATGAATCTGGAGCCACCTACATGACTTACCCGTGGTGCCAGATTCGGGTAGGCAGCTTATACATTATACAACTATCAAGAAGCATCCACACTGTAGTCAATACGCCCCAAGAAGGATGATGCAGTGAATGAAGGCTCACCCAGTTCTACTGAGTCAGAATCTCTAAAGAGGGAGCGTTGCATTCTAACAAATTTCTCAGGTTCCTGTTATTGCTAAGGTTTGTAAATCACTGCTTAGGAGATCAGTTTGAAGAGAAAAACATACCAGAAGGAAAGAAATGAGGGAACTCATTTTAGTGTCTATGCCATCCGTAGGTCTTCTGTTTCTCAGCTTCATGGATAGCTGTGAGTTATTGCCAATCAGAATGCATTTGCCTCATTAGTAATCTATTCTTCCAAGCAGGTCTCTCTTGCTCTCTTCAATTGAGTAGCATCTCAAACACATTGTTTCCTTGGCAACATTCATGTTCCAAGCTTCCTTAGATGCACGTGCCTTTGTCTGGGGTACTCATTGTTGGTGCAATGAATGTTCTAGTTTCCTTCTTTAGCTGTGACGAATATGATGACCAAAAGCAATGTAAAAAGGAAAGAGTTTATTGGCTTATGCTTCCAAGTCATAATCCATCACTGAGGGGAACTCAGGGCAGGAACCTGGAAGCAGGAACCACAGAAGAACGCTGTTGGCTGCCTTACTTTGGGGCTCACTGGAAGGTGCATATCCAGCTACTCACACAATAGGTAAGCTGTCTTACACAGCCCAGAACTACTAACCAGGGGTGGTACTGTTTACAGTAGTCTGGGCCCTTCTATATCAATTAGTCATCAAGACAATTCCCCACAGGTATCTCTATAGGCCATTCTGATCTAGTCAATTCCTTGATAGAAACGACTCCTCTCAGATGAATCTAGGCTGTGTCAAGTTACAATTAAGGGCTATTCAGGACAAGGACCATCTAATTGGCTCTGGTATCTTTTTTTTTTTTTCTCAAAAAAAATAACAAAGCCTTCTCTCTCTCATGTGTCTTGTGGGGGGGGGGTGGGTGGGCAGTGTGTGCCCTGGCATGCATGTACACAGCATTGGACAACCTTGGGTGTTACTCTTTACCTCACACCTTGTTGGAGAAGAATATCTCATTCCCTGTTGCATACACCAGGATAGCTGTCCACATGAGCTCTGAGGACTTTCCTGTCTCCACAGTCCTTCTAACCACAGGAGTCCTAGGATTACCAGCACAGCTACTGCCTTCAGTTTGTTACGTAGATTCTAGGCATGCAAATTCAGGTCCTCACGCTTGCTTACCTACTCTACTCACTGAACCATCTACCCAGCTTGGCTCTGGTCTCTTAATAAAGAATATCTCTTCTTCTAAAGAGATCTGTTATGATTCGAATCTAAAATCGTCACCTAAAGGCTTCGTTGTAGGCTAGTGGGTATTTCAAAAGTGATTGGCTCACGAAGGCTCTACCTCACCAATGGATTAACCCATTGATGATTTCATAGCTGAATGGATTATCAGGTGAGGTCTGGTTGGAGGAAGTAGGTCACTGAGGGCGACTTTCAAGGGTGTGTCTTACCCCTGCCCTCTTCGTTTCTCTGTGTCTCTCTGCTTCTTAGCTGCTATGAGGTGAGCAGTGTTCCTTTGCCATGTCTTTGAGCCATGATGTTTCTGTCTTGACATGGCCCGAAAAGCAATGGTGTTGACTGGCTGACCATTGACTGAAAAACTCTGAACCAATGAGCCAAAAGAAATCTTTCCTTCCAAGTGTTTCCTCTTGATGATTTGTGGTAGTGATGAAGAGTGACCCACATTGGAGCCATGAATATGGCTAACACTTAGTATTAAGATTTAATAACATAAATACACCACCCAGAGGCATGTCCATAACAGTAAGAGCTAATGTAGATTGGACCACACCTTGCTTCAGACATTCTTTTCTAAGCACTTTATTAACATTTAACCCCTCAAAACAGCGATTTGCCATAAATGTTTGACTATTCTCATTTTACAGATTAACTAACTGGGGTCTAGAACTTTCCCAGCACTTCAAAGATGACTCTATGACTGGACATCACATAGTTAAGGAGCCTGAAAAGTAAACTGCTCTTATTTATGACTGCTAGGCCATGCTAGAAATACAATGTGTGTGTGTGTGTGTGTGTGTGTGTATGTGTGTAAGTTAAGAGGGAGAATACAAGACAGAAATTAGGTCAGAAAGACAAGAATGTTCAGAAATCTCCACTGGAGTGTGTTGGGGGAGGGAGTTGAAAGACACCATAAGGCAGCAAGCTAGGCAGCATTCCAGCAAGAAATCCCTGGTGTGTGTGTGTGTGTGTGTGTGTGTGTGTGTGTGTGCATTATGTGTGTGTTCTCTTATTCCTTCCTTGACTTCTTATAAAGCAGTAGCAACAGCATATAATTATCAATGGTTCTTTTTTCTTTCTTCCACATGAAATACCTTCTTTTGGAGTCACACCAGCCAGTACCAGCTGGGACCTGCCTCTATTTGACAGACAAGTAACGGATTTAGGACTAGACAGGAAAGCTGGGATCAGAGTGCATTTAAAGACATCAGAAAGAGGGGGGTGTACGCATACTGTGGAGGAACATGGAGTTCACAGCAGGAATGTTGAAAGAGAAGTTAACTGTACTGTGATGACTGCTCTTAGGATCCAAGCCCAGAACAGCTACTAAACCTGTAATCCAGTTTCCACCAGTGAGAGGCAATTATTCCAATAATTCAGGTGGAGAGGGAACTATTGAATTACTGGAATAATTATCTCCATTTTCTTTCCTTTTTTGGAGAGAGGGGAGAGGGGAAGAGAGAGAGAGAGAGAGAGAGAGAGAGAGAGAGAGAGAGAGAGAGAGAGAGAGAGACGGGCTGGGCTGGCTGGGCTGAAGCTGCCTCCTAAATTAACTTTTTGAGTAAATATTTTTCTGGGCCTGTATGGGCCTTGGCAAGATCTTGCTCCTGAAACCGATCCCTTTTACCCTTCTTGGCTACCTTTCCCTTTCAATCAGTGTCTTGATAGGTAATAGGGGGAACTGATTTGAAAAGAAAATGGCTATTTAGTGTCTCCTGTCATTTGCAAATCACAGCCAGTTTCTGCTAGATCAAGAGTGGCTCTCCGTCATCTCGACTGAAGGCAGAGGAATGAATAGAATGACCCCATCTTCCAAATTCCAAATTGACAGGCAGGTGATGCAACGGGTAGGTTCTGCCTGATACTTGGTGCCCTGTGTAAAATGAATATGTATGTACTCCAAATAGGTCTTGGTGTTGAGAGCGGACTTTCAAGGAGGGGACTGTTGTTGTCTGGGCCAGTTGTTCTTTGAGAGACACTCACAAAGATCTTCACTGTTTCGGGCAGAGGATTACTCCAGAGACCTTGGGAGTTTCAAGACAACTGAATGCAAGATAAGAAAGAGGATATCTTGAAAAAAGTAGGCTGGTCATCCCCGCCGGGACTCTTCTGTATGGCACATTATTGACTTCAAGACAAGAGGCCATGAAAGTGCTTTTCTTCAAGACAGTAAACTCTCTGTTTTTGGAAGTGAATGGAAAAAAGGGCTGTTTGGGTTCCCCATATCGGTTTTCAGAAATGAGTAAATTGTACAATGCGTTTCCAACTGTAGTGCTCCCAAATATCACTTACTGGTACCCGGATGGTTTAGAAGCTCCTTGGGGATCTGAAGATGAACAGAAAATGTTCTGTGCTGCAGCAGGGTGAAGGAGTCCTTTCTCAATGCCATCAAGCAAGCAGAAACAAACAAATACCTTTCCCTGACCCACAACTGTCGAAGGATCAAGCTAGATGGGTGGGGAATGTAAAAAAAAAAAAAAAAAAAGGTTTGCAAATAGTTACCTTACATAGGATCTTTGTTATTGCTCTAGGCAAGAAGCCAGTATTTGTCGATTAGTAGATCTGCTCCTAATGTCCCCCTTACCTGCACTGAAGAGCCTGGAGTTCCCAGATTCCCGGCCCTCAGGGTTTTGGATTGTATTTAAATCTAACCACGATATTGTATGGGTGCAAGGCTGGGAGGACAGAGTGGAGTAGGGGCCACACTTTTGCTGCTTCTATTATTCTTTTGCTAAAAAAAAAAAAAAATCAATCATGGCGGTATTTGCATTATGGATGTCAAGAGGCAGGCCATAGAGATCTGGCTTTGCATTTGAGGATAAAAGCATGTCCGGCCTGGTGTGAAGACAACTTCCTGTCCGTGAGAGCTTCTACTCTGTGTAACTTTGACAGCGAGACTGTGGTTGAAGAGGTGGCAGATTCCTACTCTTGGGAGGGCTAAGACCTCCCTTGGTGACCCACTTCTACCATGTGGGAGCTATTTCTGGAATCTCGACCTTAGCCCATTTACTCAGCTCTTCCAATTGTTAAGTGAGCTTTTTAATGTCCTATAGCAAATCCCTTTATTCTCAAACTTTCTAGAATGGCTTATGTCCTCTTCAGTAGAGCCCTGATTATACTCCCATTTGTATCCTGAAGTTTGGGGGCAACAGACTAAAAAAAATAAAAATAAAAAAAATAGAACTCCAAATTTGTTTTTTCTGATGTGCTTTGGTATGGAGGCAGCACTGGTTCACTTAGTATTGAAGCACAGAACACTGGCAGTGCCTGGCAGGCCATGGCAAAATAGTTATCATCCATTGGTCACTTGGAATAAAGCATCCAGTGAAGGCAAAGCTTTGGCGGGCTGAGTACCTGGCGGTAAGAATGAGGTATTCAACAACTGTGGTGCTCAAGTTTTGTTTCTCCCTACACTGAGAGAACTTAGGGAAAAAATGTGCTAAGGACTAAACTTACTGTTTTGAGCCATAATTAGGAGGGTGGAGAGAGCAGGGAGCTTTTGTGACTCCCCAGGAGACTCATTCCTTCAGTGTATCTACAAGACGGGTGCATTCTAACGCCAAATGCATTTTGATTCTGTGGGTTGATGACTAAAAGATGAATGGAACCCACAGTGTCTCTAGGTCCCATGTACATAAGTTTAGGTATTGACTGGGAAAAAGCAGGACTCTGAGAGCGGCAATGGGGTCCTTTGTGTGGGTTCAGTCAAACTTGAGTTCATTTATCAACAAAATCCCATCAACTCTCTCTGGCCAGTAGAGTATTAGCTTTGTCTGGGATGCCTAGTCAATCAGTTGCTTGGAGACTCTGATCTTTATAGACTTTGTAACTAGAGTAGAACCCTAAACAGGCCCCAGAAGGATAGGTACAAAGAGCTTAGGCACAGGTTTACATATCCAAGAACCTACAGGATTTTGTTCATTTATATCAGTAAACCCCCAAGAGATTAGATTATAAGAATATAAAATATAGAGAAAAAAAAGCAAAACTTTTAATCTAACTTGATTCTCTGGTGTGGGGGCATTTCAAAAGTCTCTAAACTCATTTTTCTAGTTGTTACAACTTGAAACTTGGTTGTGACTCAGCCTGTCTTATTGTCTGGACACAGAATCAAATGCTGGTATACTTGGAAGGAAATTGTGATATACAGGGAGGATTCCAAACACTTAGGAGCATTATTTGTACATATATGTCATGCATGAACCAATAACCCGCCAAAATGATCCTTTCATCAAAATGTTGTGAAGGCAAGGGTGAGAAATTCACTCTTGGGCAGTATTGCAGCAAATGTCGTACAGAAGCAGTGGTAGGAGATGCTCCTGAAATTCAGTGTGTCTGTTGAGATACCGGAGTAAGGAGGGAAATAAGAAATCCCTAATGCCAGAAGAAAGGATTGAAGAAATTGAATCCTACTCCCTATGTGACGGCTTTCTGACACTTCAATTTCCTTCTGAGTGTAACACTAGCGGGTCATACAGCAACAGGACAGATTGTCATTTCATCTTTGTTGGTAGTTAATTGATTATGGAAGTTCTAGAAATTAATAGATACCCGGTTTACCAGAAAGACACACTTGAAGTTCATTTAGATCTATATGCATGAGTGAGTGAGTGTGTGTGTGTGTGTGTGTGTGTGTACATATAAATGATTTTAAAAAATACCATAGATCTGAAAACCATTGTCACAAGTTGAATTGCAAGGGTAAAATTGAAAAAGCTTTAATCTAAGTTTCAGACCTAAGAAGTTTATAAACCTAGAGCCATTGAAAGAAGGGGAAGCCAGGGTCTTGAGCCCCTGTTGAGAGGAGCTAAGGTCACTTTCTCAAATAAAGTCCAAGCTGTTTGAGAACTGAACTCCATCCTGTGAGAAGGGAGAACTCAAGACTTGGGAGGGTGTATTGGTATATTAATGCCCCAAGACCCACAACACCACTGAGGTTCTCTAGAGGCGGCAAATGAGATGTGGGTGACAATGTATCTCTGTAGGTTTGTGACGCCATCTTGTGATTGTGTTCTCAACTTCTGAATACGTGTTTAGAGCAGACGCATATGAGCAGCAGGAGCACAGCACTGGCTTCGTAGTGTAAAGACTTCATGATTAAGCGATGAGGGGAGCTGGAACCACTGTCACGTCACAATAGGAGAACAAACGAGAACACTACCAACCCCAAGGAAATCAGAGATCAGCGCCTCGCAGAAGACTTTTAAAAATTGAAGGGTTTGGTCGTTTCTCTCGAATTTGCCTTGAGCTCATCCAGTTGGGCTTTACAGGAAAGCTATGGGTCTTAGAGACTGACAGTGAACCACTTCATCAGATGGTGACCACAATTACACTCACTGTCCCTCACGTCAAATCACTGTAGCTTCGGTTCCTGGCATGCAGCTACTGAACTGGAAAATACCCTTTGTCTCAGTCAAGGTTTCTATTCCTGTGAAGAGATGCCATGACTATGGTAACTCTTTTTTTTTTTTTTTTTTTTGGTTTTTCTGAGACAGGGTTTCTCTGTGTAGCTTTGCGCCTTTCCTGGGACTCACTTGGTAGTCCAGGCTGGCCTCGAACTCACAGAGATCCGCCTGGCTCTGCCTCCCGAGTGCTGGGATTAAAGGCGTGCACCACCACCGCCCAGCTGACTATGGTAACTCTTACACAGGAAAATATTTAATTGGGGCTGGCTTACAGTTCAGAGTTCCCGTCTACTATCGTCATGGTGTGACAAGCAGCACACAGGCAGACATGGTGCTGGAGAAGTAGCCAAGAGTCCTACATCTTGTAGGCAACAGGAAGTGGTCTGTCTCTCTGGGCATGACGGGCACATATGAGAGTTCAAAGCCCGCCTCCACAGTGACACACTTCCTCCAACAAGACCACACCTACCCCAACAAGGCCACATCTCCTAATAGTGCCACTCCCTTTGGGGGCCATTTTTTTTTTTCAAACCACCACACTCTTTTTTTTTTTCTTTTTCCTGTTTCAGTTGGTATGGAATAGTAGGATCAGTTGTTTTTCACCTCACAGACACAGCAGTTCATTTCATCATCTATGGGCTGTGCCAACCATCAGGTTCTCAAGGCCATTTTACATTATTATTTTACCTACTTTCTTTCATATGGATTGATTGATTGATTGATGGGTGGTATGTGCACACCACTACGTGAGCATGGTTCTTTGCTTCCACTATGTAGAGCCCAGAAGATCCAGTTTAGGTTGCTGAGCTTGGTGGTGGATGTCTTTACCAGCTGAGCCATCTCACTGATCAGTTTGATTTTAGTTTGAAGGGACATTGTCATTACTTTGTGCCACAGAACACAGCTTCTTGAACTGTGGGCTGTCATCCCTTAGGGCAGGGGTTCTCAACCTGTGGGTAGCAACCCCTTTGCAGAGGTTGAATGATCCCTTCACAGGGGTCACCTAAGACCATTGGAAAACGCAGATATTTATGCTACGATTCGTAACAGTAGCAAAATTACAGTGATGAAGTAGCAACAAAAATAATTTTATGGTTGGGGGTCACCACAGCCTGAGGAAGGGTCGCAGCATTAGGAAGGTTGAGAATCACTGCCTAATGGGGTCATGGAACTAAAGGAGGAATTGCAAACGACGAGGCAATAGTAAAACATTCCCGAACTTTACAATGAACAAATGCCAATTCAAAATCCCACACATAATCCTAGCTGTTTCTGGCAGCACTTTGCCCATAGTGTATCATGTGGCTTCATGGCAGCCTTGGTTCTAAAGGCAGAGCATGTGCACTTAGCACTGTGGATGCCGTCAAGACACGGAATGCCAATGAATGTGCCTGAAACGCTGTGGTCAGAGACTGTGGTATGCTATGAACTGTAGTGTTTTTAACTGTGCTTGGAGAAGAAACAGAGTGGTTAGATTATGAAAAGCAAACAAACAAAAACTACTCCTCCACTTGTGTGATGTATTGTGTTAGAATGTTTGACTTTAAAAATTGTTGTTATGAGCTGCTGGCTTGAGTTTCATAACAAATCATCAAACTAATTTTGGCATGGGAATAGGACAGATTTTTTTCAACAATTTTTGAAATTGCCTTAACCATATATCTTCCATGGTATACAACATTTGTGTAAAGCAGTGTTCTCAGCATTGATGTTTGTCAGGACATGCTCCAAGAATGGGGTTGTGTGAGGAGAATTCTGAGTGCTTGTGAGAAAACTACCAAGAAAACAGACAAGAGTCTTGTGACCTCAGTTTCTTCAAAACATGGGATTGTTCGTGGAATGTGTTTCATGCTCCTCCCAGCTGTGGCAAACAGGAGTGAGTTGACTTCAGATTTTTTATTATTGCTTGCTGATGTTGTTCAATTGCATGTTTAAACTATCCTTTATATGCCTCTATGAAAAAAAACATGTTTTTGCCATGTGCAGCTCATCCTTGTGATTGTACACTTTACTCATGTGATTCTTTTTAACCCTCAGAGCATAAATTGTCTGATGCTCTGAATAAAGTTGGCTACTGCATGAGACTTTAGTCTGCCTCATTTATAGGCTTCAATCTCCCAGGTCCCACTGCAGATCCAGAGCCATGACAAATGATCATGAAAGAAAAATATCAACCAACTCTCAGAAAAAAAAAAAAAACCTGAAGATGTTCTATATACTTCAGAGTAAAATATTAAGCCATGATTTCTACATAAAAATAAAGCACACCCACTCACTAGTGTTCAAATTTGCCTTTATCTCTAATAAGTTGTATGTATATCAAATAATTGTTTTAGAAATAAATTTCTTTATGATTTATTGTGACATAGGTGTTTGACTTGTACATCTATGTTACAGGCTGATATACATGTAAGAATTTCTTGTGTGAATAGAGGTCATGAGTGGAGAAAATGTAAGCTCTGCCGTAGAACAACAGATCTGCCCACTGTGTTGATGACATGTCTGAATGAACAAAGACTCGTGTGCTCTTGATGACCTAGAATAATTTTTTTAATCATACAAATGTAAGAGTTTATCACATCAGTAAAGTTTATGAGAGTCTGTGGTGGTTTGAATGAGAGCGGCCCCATAGGCTCATATATTGAATGCTTAGTTACCAGGGAGCTGAACTCTTTGAAAGGATTAGAAGAATTAGGAGGTGTGGCCTTGTTGAAGGAAGTGTGTCACTAGGGGTGGGCTTTGGGGTTTCAAGAACCCATGTGAGGCCCAGTTCTCTCCCAGCCTGCAGATTACCATGTAGCTATCAGCTACCACCCTACATCATGTATGCACCATGCTCACCTCCACGATGATAGTGGACTAAACTTCCGAAACTGTAAGCAAGCCCCAATGAAATGTTTTTGTTTTTTTGTTTTTTTTAAGAGGTGCCTTGGTTATGGTGTCTCTTCAGAGCACTAGAACAGTAACTAAGGCACTTGGTATATTATGTTTCATGGCAAAGTGGAATCAAGGTTGAAGGTAGAATAGAATTCTTAATCAAGACTTTGCAACGGGAAGATTATCCTCATGGATACGATATAACCATGTGATCCTTACACTCTGAATAAGGAAGCATGCTTTGGGATCCTCTGGTAGGCTTTAAAACACTCAGTCCTGAACCGCACATTCAGAGATTTTGGTTTAGTTGGTCCAGACAGCTCAAGAATTCCTACTTAATCTAGCATACGTTTCAGATCCGGGGACTAGGCTATGACACTATTTTATTTACTGTGAGGAAATCAGAGACAAAGGTATGGGGAACAGACACCTGGGGATCCCTCCTCCACACTTTCTACGAAAAAAGCCATTCCATATTAAAACCCCCAATGCAGACAAGTTCTCAACATGCACCCCAGGCTGGCCTTGAACTCTCTCTACCTTGTGCCTCAGCCTGCAGTACTAGGATGACAGTTTTGGACCACCACACCTGGCTTAACCATTTTAAAATGAAAAATATTCTTTTTGGCAGTTGTCCTCCCAGTTGCCTTACTTCACAGTTAGTCTGCTGCAGGCTAACTCATCTAGCTCCTCTGGGGGCTCTGGTACAGCTAATCCACCCAGACAGGTTCACTGGGAAGCTATTACTCATGAGGGCATTTCTGGACTTCTAGTTTTTTTTTTTTTTTTACCTTGCTGCATGACTGGTAACACATGCTTTGAGCATTTTCTATGTCAAGAGTGTTAGAGTTATGACCCCTGATATGGGACACCAGGAAGTTAGTACTTCATTGCTGATGCGTTAGAAGCTGAGTGTTTCTTCACCAAATCCCTGGCTTTGCCCACAGGCAGCCTACGGTGGTCCTTTTTGTTTTCTGGCTCACCCGATGGCAAAAGCATCTGAACAACCCTCCACCGGCATCTCTATGTGCTCACTAAGTGGTTACACGTTAGTCCTCAGTATGTGTCTGGAGCCATGTTGCAAGAGGATGAGGAGTGGGCTCATCTTCAAGGACACGAGCAAACCCTACCCACATTGCTTGTCCTGCTGCAGACTCCAGGCCTTCCAGCCTGGTCCTGTTGTAGGGACATACTTGTTGTCTTCCTGGCAAGGCTGGAGGCTCTTGATGTCCCTGGCTCTCTAGTCTGAGGTGGGTCTCCTGGGTTCAGTTCCTGGGTTGGCGTTGGCTGCCTAGAAACCTCTTTCTCTACTTAAATCAAAGCACAGTTGTAGTACCTATGACTCCAATGGGTTTTCTTTAGTTTTTATATTTTTATGCTGTAGCTCTTTATCACAACTTACATGCTATTATAATAGTGTATATATATTGTTAAAAAAAACTCCTTAAAGCCAGGTGGTGGTGGCACACACCTTTAATCCCAGCACTCAGGAGGCAGATGCAGGTGGATCTCTGTGAGTTCCAGGCCAGCCTGGTCTACAGATTAAGTTCCAGGACAGTCAGAACTGTTACACAGAGAAACCCTGTCTCAAAAAACCAAAACCAAACCAAAACACACACACACACACACACACACACACACACACACACACACAAACTTTTTAAATCCTCCATGGACCAACACATGACATAATGTTCAATCCCAGCACTCAGGAGGCAGAGGCAGGAGGAACTCTGTGAGTTTGAGGGCAGCCTAGTCTACAGAATGAGTTCCAGGACAGCTAGAACTGTTATACAAAGAAACCCTGTCTTAAAGAACAAAAACAAAAACAAAACAAAACAAAACAAAAAACAAAACTCTTTAAATCCTCCATAGACCAACACACCACATAATAAGTTCTAGGTCATCAATGATTAACAGCCAGCTCCATCCCCAGAGAAATAGTGGCAATGAACACCAGCTACTTATCTCACTCCAGCACACCAACAGGCCAGAGGGGGGTTGACTTAAATGTCACCCATTTCAGTATGGAGAGCAAGAGGTTCTTGGTTGCCTGGTGAGAAGGGAGAAGCTTTACCTGATCAACCACACTTTCCAAATATTACGGATAGGTAAATGACCCATGAAACCATAGTACCAGGATTGAATCTCAGGGGTGAGGAGACGAAACAAAATTGCCACCTGGGGCTTTCGTTTTTATTAAGAGAAGAAAATAAACAGGGCTAATTGCATTTCCAGCCTGAGACTGTGTTTTCTGACATGGATGAAAAGTATGACAATTTTAACTCGGTGGGTGGCATCTAAAAGTCAGACCAAAGTGCTCATTCTGGATGGTGCATCCTGGGTGTAAGTTCACACTGGGGAGTTTGGGAAACCCCTCTGTAGGTCTTTTTTACCTGCCACCTCTTTTCCCCCCTATCCCTCACTGTACATTTCTCCTTCTTACTTCTCCTTTTCCTAATTCTGCGTGGAGTTTCTATGTGGGCCCCACTGTTGACTAATAATAGCAGTAGCTGCTATTAATCAAGCCGGGACCACTTGCCAGGGGCTGCTTGGATATCCTGGCTTCATCCACTCACTCATTCTTCAGTGCAGCCTTCCTGGAGTGTGTATGGCTTATTTATATAAGACCAATCTGATGTGGTCTTTAATTGCTCCATTATGCCTTTTGTCAGCACAGCAAATAATAAAAGTACTGGTATTTTTAACGTTTTTCATGCTTGACTTAAAATATATTGGTAAATATGATGCCGGCCACTGGGAAAATTAAAAGTAGCAGACTATGGGGAATTGGGGTTTATGTTTCATTACTGTTTTAAATTTTATTTTCCTTGAGTAACAATTACTGGTGGCAAATGAAAGTTCTGGAAGCAGTTGTTTCACAGTGAAATTTAACCGATTCCTGCCCTGTGGTAAAACAGATACTGGTGAGTAAGAGCATGAGATGCAATAAGGCGCTGCACTGTGACCTCAACTTCTCCTGGTAGGTTTGGAATTAGTCATCATTGTTCAATGCCTGATCACCCGAGAAAGCAAAACTACTACAGCTCTGCTCTGAATTCCCCCAGCAGAGACCCTCTACACTGTGTCTGGAATGGGATGGAGACAACTGAGTCTGGAGAGGATGCAGCCAACAAAGGCTGGGAATGTTGTCCGTTTCTCCCTCCTGGACTGTAAACTACCTTGGTTTGTACATAGGATTCTCCAGAGTTCTGCTTCACCGGCAAAGCTCTGAAGGCTGCTTGCAAAGCCAGGGCTCTGGGGACTAGTGAATGTTCCACAGGCAGGCAGGCCAGTTGTCACACAGGGGCACGGAGCCAGCTTGCTCAGGCATGGGGCCCCGGGAGCCTGGCCTTGCATCAGCTGTGATGGAGCTTTCGTCAGTTGCTCTGCTTAGGAAGCCGGAGTCCCTGATGCAACAGGACAGAAGGGGCTGGTAGGCTGGGACTTAGGAGACCCTTGCCCACGGGAACATGAGAAGCAGTATCTTGAGGTGCAGGATTTAACTGGCCAGCCAGCTCCTATACCAGGGAGCATCTCGCATCTTCCAAGGTTCCCTTAAAGGGAACCAGATAAAGTCTCTTGGAGGAAAGTGGTGAGGGCTATTAGGAGAGAATTGCCAGAATACATCCTTCAGCTTTGTCACCATAAAAAAAAAGGTGTGGTCAGCACCTCTGTCATTGCTACTGCGAGTAATTGTGTGTGTGTGTGTGGTGTGTGTGTGTGTGTGTGTGTGTGTGTGTGTGTGTGCATGTATCCATGTGGGTGTTCTCAGATATGCAGGTGTACGTGCCAATGGAGGTGAAAGGTCAGCCTAGGTTGGCATTCCGTTTTAATTGAGAGCAAGCTGCTCTCTGGCCTGGAAACTCACTGATTTACCTAGGCTGGCAGGTCAGTACGCACTGGGATTTGTCTGCCTTCCCTATCCCTAGCATAGCATGCATGCACCTTTGTGCCTAGTGTTTTGTGTGGATTCTGGGTATGACACTCAGATTCTGTGCTTTCAAGGCAAGCATGTTACTGACTGAGCCTTCTCCCCATCCCCAGGATGCAGTCTGGATTGAGACTGATGCAAAGAAGGGCCCAGATTATTCCACAGCAGCATTAAATGTTGTAATGTCACACTATCTGACACCAAATGTTAGACTTTAAGGGACTTTGCATCTTACCTGACCTGACCATTTTTTTTTTCTGGGTAAAATTTAGATTTCTGATATGCAGAAACAAATTCTTCCTTCCTCTTATAACTAGCATAAGACTGCTCTTAATACCATATGAGTATATAGACACTTTCCCAACTCTTGCTTTCAAGAAAATTATACATTGGCTTGGGAGCTAAGATGAAGGAAAAGGCAACAGATGATGTGTTATAGAAAAGATAACTCCATAATCCTAACACATATGCGATTAAATTGTAAAAGCATCAAATGCGGGAATCGAGGCCTCCTGTGGATGCAGTTTACACAGAGCTGACCAGCGAGCGTCAACAGAAACGAACCACCCAGTACTCCTCTGCGCAAGTGTCCTGAGCGGTTGCTGCCTACCATTTCCAAACCGTTACTGTAAAATCAACTGGCAAATGTTTATCCGCAGCCTAAGACGTGTGAATGGGGGCCTACCAAACGACTGTGGTTCTCACTCCAGCTGCAACACTGCTATGCTCAGCTCGAGCTGTGGCACATCCACACTCCTCTGTCACAGGAGAATCCAACATATGCATGCATCCTCACCTTGCCAGCAGCCGTCAGAGCTGAATGGGAGCTGAACTGAGCAGCCTCCTCCACTACTTTTGGGAAAGGGAGAGACTCAACTCGTGCATGGTGTCTATTCTCTGCCAGGCACAGTTAAAATCGCTTTACTCAGTCCAATGCCACAGTTCTGTTATGTTTTGCTTTTCATTAGTTTCTTAGCATGACGTTGTAAAATTCATTTATCTCTTTTTGCTGAAATTATGAATGTGATAAATGTAGGTGTCAGGACTTGGTTCTGAGTCCTAACTTTACCGTCATGCACCAACTGTATGAGTTGCTTAGCTTCCCCAAGTGTCCAAGTTCATCCTCAGCCGCAGCACGGGGGGATGTTGTAGCTGTTTTGGAGTCCTGACTGTGGCATTGGAACTCTCCACCCTCGCCTGCCTTGCTCCATCTTGGGCTCATATTGTCAGCATTTCTGTTCTCATAGTCCCCTCCAGTCCCTGCCGTTTCTCTCCTGGGGTTCATTCTACCCACTGATCTCCTCCTTTCAACCTTCCGCCACCCAGGGACCTCCTCTTTAATTTGCATTAATAATGCCACGAGCTCTTGCCTAGCCTCCCCTGATATGTCATGTTTCCCACTGTAAGGTGTACTGGAGTGTACAGTGTGTTTCTGGTTTGTAAAGAGTGTTTCTGTTTCTTCCCTCATATTCTGAATTTATCCCTATGCATCTTTATTTCTCTGAAGTTCAGTTCAGTGTTCCCAGAGTAAGTGGTCAGCAATTATTTCTCCACTGGAGAATTGGCTGTTTTCCAGCATCCACCATCCGCTGCCACTTCTCTCCCCCGGGATGTGTTTCTTTTGCAGACTTTCACCACCAGATCCCAGCTCGTCCCTATCCACATGTTCAGGGTGACATGGTGGCCGTGCCCTATTTGTGTTCTCCAGTGTGGTAGCCCCTGGCCTCGGAAGTGTGGCTGAAGAACCGACTTGCTTTTTGCATGTTGGGGATTGATTCGGAATTCAGAATCAGATTATAGAAGACCGGGGATGTAGTCCAGTTGGTAAAGTGCTTGCCCATCGCGCATGAAGTCTGGGGTTTGCTTCTTAGTGCCGCCTACACCAGGAGTGGCAAGCTGGGAATGGTGGTGCATCCCTATAATCTCAGCACTCAAGGCCATCCTCAGTAACACAGGGAGTTCGAGGTCAGCCTAGGATCTTTCTCTCTTCCTCTTTTCTAAGAAAATAAAAGAAAAAGGATAAAAAGAATCAATTTTAAACTTTCTTTGAAATAACATCAACAGTTCAAATAACTACTGCCCATTGGACAGCGCAGTTATCCAAACAGGGAACAAGCTAATCTGAAGCCACACCAGGAGATTAGACACTTGTGGCCATCCCGAAGAAGTGCATTGCTGAGTTTATATGAACTATGTCTGACGGAGAGGTGTTCCACTCACTTCCAGGCTAGTCGTGGTTTGGGGCTTTCTCTCAAATTGTTTTGGGCAAGACATCATGCAATCAATCTGGGAACTAACTTGTAGGCACTACCTACTGCCCATGGGGTGGCAGTGCCGATAAAATGACATTCACATCTGTAAGGGAATGTGGGGAGACGCTGAAGTGGGCTGTTACTGAATTGCCCTAAAATCTCTCCCAAGACGTTGAGATACTAACTAGAAAAAATGTCCTTCTCTTTTTTTTTCCCTTCACTTCTGTCAAATTCAATTTTCTTATTTTCTTTTTCTGAAACTGTAGTAGCTGTCAAGAATGGATTGCTGGAAGCCAAATTTGTCATTTTTATCTCCGGTGGTTGGAGAACTTTGATTTTTTTTTTCTTTCTAGGAGTAATGCATCTCCACTTAGAGGGCAGCTAAGTGAAAGCGCTCTCCGGAAACAAGATTTGTTCTGCTGCCTTCTTTCAATTTGTCAAAAAGACAAAAACCTCGGCAGCCTCACTTGGTAATAATGCCTGGGAATTACTCAGAGCCATCTTCTACCTACTTTTCTTGTCTCTATTATCTTGCATGTGTAGTGGAGAAGAAAGTGAGCACATTTACAACGTAACGTTGCTGCTTACACATGGATTGCCGAAGTTGATTATTCTAAGTGGCATGCTTGTTTATATTAAAGTGACCAGTGCTTGTGAGTATACAAGAACTAACGGCAGAATTTTACGTCTTTTCTATGACAATTAACCCTTTCATGGACTGACATGGATAAGGGTGATGCAAGGCCTTGCATAAGAAAAGGTTGTCCTTCCAACAGGCAAGCTGAATGGTAAACTTGTTACAGAAATTTCTTCGACGCAGTTGGAAAACAGGTATTAAATAAAAATCTCCATTTGCAAAGAAGCATGCTGGGACCACCCATAGTTCAAGCATTTTTACTTTCTCAACATGACTGTGTATCAGTCATGTTGAATATCCATCATAACTTCTAAGCTCTCAAATCCCAGCATATAAGCAGCGCTTTAGGCTGGCCGCTTACTCCCAACCCAAACCTGATATCTATAGCTCGTGTGTCTAATGTTCACAATGGAGCATGGAAAATCTTAGAAAAAGATTTCTGCTGTTTTCCCGAGGTTGGTTAGGAGGAAAAGGGTAGCCCTCTCTGCTCTGGCCATCTGACCAACAGTTCTGGGTAGAGTTCTCTTAAAATCCCAGCCTGTCCCTGTGGGGAGCAGGCTTTTAGTGACAAAGGTATATGGTTGGGCATGTCAAGCTCATTGACACCCAAGAGAGTCTCCAGGAACTTATGGATGAGGTGTGACTGAGAAATCAATAGTGTTAGAGGCGGAGTATTAAAAACAAAACAGGACACCTTGAGTGTGCCTGACTTAAGGGAAGGCATATTCTATCAGAACTGGAGCCACCTTTCAGCTATAGTGGTTCTTGACCTGGGGAAGATTCTTCTTCCCAGAAGGACAGCTTCCTTAATGAGTTACTTCACCCCAAATTCCAATAATATGCCTAGAAACAATGGAAGAAGGGCTTACCAAAATAGATGCTAATAATGGCCATTTATTCTCTCTCTCTATCCCTTTCATCTATCTATCTATCTGTCATCTATCTATCTGTCATCTATCTATCTATATCTATCTATCTATCTATCTATCTATCTATCTACCTATCTAAATTTTATGCTGTATACTGAAGTACAATGTGGAATGAAATACTTTTTGGTCCCCAAAGAAAAGTCTCAGCTGGGAAAGAAGAAGAAACATTTTAGTACAATAGTAGTAGCCTGGGAGGCCAAGGCATAAAAAGGAACAATTTGGAAAGACTTCCTGAGAGACCCGCTGCCCCTATTGAAGCAGATGATCAGGGAGAGGGTGGGTAATGTTCAGGAGTGGGAGGGGTCATCTGGAGTGGGGAGGGGTCATCTGGAGTGGGAGGGGTCATCTGGAGTGGGAGGGGTCAGCTGGAGTGGGAGGTAACACAAACATGGGTGATTAGGCCTGGGACTCAGAGAGCCCAGTGCCATTGGGATGGGATAAGAAGTTCAGCATGGTGCCCTTTTGACCCTGACAAGAGCAAGGATTGGAGATAAGGATGAAGGGGGACAGGTCCAGAATGATGGCCGGGAAACTCTATAGGAATGTGAGCTCTATCCTGGAGCTGGAGAAGCCAATGAAGGGTTTAAATCAATGGCGGTAGAAACCTGTGCCAGCAGCAATGCCACGGTATTCAGAACTTTGCTAAAATCAGTATTGTCATTGCCTTTACCTGCTGGCCAGGAGATACGCTGAGGGTCACCTGGGAAAAGGCCCTTCTTTGTTTATTACTCCTTAATGTAGGGTTATGGTGTATTCACAAGGGCTGGGTGGGCCTCCCTTACCGGCATGGCCTGGTCACAGCCAATGTCTTCAACTGCCAGGCGAGGAAGGACTTTCTGTGGACAGAGACTGCTCAGTTTTCTTCATCACAGCCAGGAGGCTGAAATCACAGGAAAGACCAGAAAGACTAGTTAAGGTCAAAGATCGTAACATTGGATTTTCCTGGTTGTAGCTAGAGTTTTCCTGCCTTGCCCACAGTCAGGACAAATCTTTGTCACCCGCCAGTCCCACAGCCGCTCAGACCCAACCAAGTAAACACAGAGACTTATATTGCTTACAAACTGTATGGCCGTGGCAGGCTTCTTGCTAACTGTTCTTATAGCTTAAATTAATCCATTTCTATAAATCTATACCTTGCCACGTGGCTCGTGGCTTGCCAGTGTCTTCACATGCTGCTGGTCATGGCGGCGGCTGGCAGTGTCTCTCTGCCTCAGCCTTCTGCTTCTCAGAATTCTCCTCTCTCCTTGTCCCACCTACTTCCTGCCTGGCCACTGGCCAATCAGAGTTTTATTTATTGACCAATCAGAGCAATTTGACATACAGATCATCCCACAGCACCTGGTTGGAATTCCAAGTTCACCATCTGTTCGCTCTACAACTGAGAACAAGTTAGGCTCAGCTTTCTCACCTGTAGATGAGAGTAACAGTAATATAACCATCTCCCAGGGCTTCATAAAGACTACCCAGGAAGACACATGCAAAGAGCCCAACACTTAATAAGCGCTTTAGGGAGGCTAAAAGATATATGGAACTTGATATTGAGGGGCTATTGGAGGGTAAACAAAATAAGATACCGATTCTCACCATAGACAGTATTCTTCCTATGATGTCACAGGGACTCTTAGAGAGTTTGACTAGCTTACTCAGGAGTACATGACGGGAGGTGACCCTGACCTTGTGTGACTATATAAGTAACCTTGTGGAGTACAGCTGCACGGAGAGGCAAGGTGGTCGAGGAGGAGTGAAATTCTGCTGGAGCTGGAGGTGGTAGCTTCTCCCTGGATCTGTGCTTTGAGAGGGTGTTGACATGCTGGCCTCTCCACAGCCACCAGATGTCAGTGCTGACAAAGGGTTGCTCTCGGGTTCTGTCTCATGCGGTAGTTCCAGAGTGCGCTCAGGTCTTCATTGAGCAGATAAAGCAAGCCTCCTGGTGGTGACCATCTTCAAATTTACCAGTGTGTGGGATGCTTTTTGGGGGGAGTAGACTGGAGTGAAGGGACACTAGCCCACGGAGTGTGTGGCTCTGGCAGGCCTTGCCCTTCTCCCTGTTCCTCTGCCTTGCTGAAACCATTAGATTGCATTTCTGAAGCTAGGCACCAAGGTCTATTCCCTTATTTGGCCAGTCCCTCCTCCTGAGGCTAACAAGGTCCAGCTATCAAAGTTTTAAAGTCCAGCAATCAAAAGCTGCCTTCGGCTAACCTAATGAACGTGCCCAGTTAAAATTAAACACCTCGTCCTAAACGGGGGTTCCCCTTGTATCTTTATAAAGCTCCATTTTCCTATGGGTCATGTCTGTCTCCTCTATCCCGAGACAGTTCTTTTTTCCCCCAGGACAATACCCCTGCCCCCCTTCTCTTGTCCCCTTCCCCTTCTCCCTCTTCCTTTATCTCTTGTCTTCGTGTCTTATTCCCTGTCCTCTGTCCCCCTGGGGCCAATAAATCTTTGTGCTGAGAACTTGGCCTTTGGGGTCCTGAGTTGTTATTTTTCCTTTCACAGAGGACCACAACAACATAACTCAGAACTGAATTTGCAAAATGTGTGGTAGGAAAGCATTTGGCTTTTTACAACATTACTCCCTGAAGTAGAACCTGTCTCTAAAAGATGAACCTTTGAAAGCCATGAGTTCTGGAAATAAAAGGTCCTCAAACTCTTACGGTCCATAAGATGAAAAATTTTGATCATTATTAGTTATTAATCAGCAAAAGCTTGGAACTAAAGCTTTAGGCTTGTGATTCATGAGATGTAACTCAGAGTAAAAGCCTATACATGTAAGTGATTGAAAATTTCTCAAAACAGGAGGTCTTTCATATGTATGATTTTATATTTCTTCATTTAAAAATGCTACCTAGGGCCCACTAGCCTCAAAACCTACAGAATGTTTTAGATGAAGTTCTAGGTGTGCAGTGTTAGCTGGAGTTAACTTCCAGGGTTAGTGTGGACCACACCACATGCTTTGGACATAGACACCGTTTAAATTGCAACTTGACCTTGAATAAACTACCTATCCTCAGAGCCTCCACTTTCTTATAGTCAAGTAAAGGAATTAAGGCCTATTAACAAGGTTGCTGTGGGTGTTGACATGTAATGGGCTTTTGGACTTGCTTCCCCCTTCTGTATGTGAAGATTTTTATACCATACACGACAAGAGACGCTATAATTTAACGAAATCAGAGCATTTCTGATGTGCAAGGGAGACTGAGTACTTACACCAGAGCCCAGAGACTTGTAGGCATCGAGTAGTCCTGATGTGGTCCCTGTAACATGGTGCTTGGGACCGAACACCAGACTAACTACCCCATCGAGATTTGGAGAGTTGAAGACAAGCCTGGTTCGTAGTGTTGTTCCCTGGGATGCCCTGTCTGGCTCTCTTCTTGTTCTTATCATGTGACTGTCATTGCTTGTTCATTTTCCTTGATAGAATCAGCGCTTGTCTAGCAAGTAGTGGGCACCCCACATATCGATGAGTTAATGCGTAATTATCATGAGCCTGGAACTGGTGGGCCAGATGCCTTTCTCAGAAGATGGTAATGAGGGATTCAACTCCAGTGTTCAGGCATGAGAGCAAACGCCTTAGCCCACCGGTGGTGGGGGAAGATCTGGAGAACCGGCAACAATGGAGACCTAGGATTTGTTTTATAGGAGTTTATGTAAGTTGTGCCCCCCCCCCCCCCCCGTTTTGAGATTCTCCTAGGATTTTGTTGTTCTCCAGCTCCTCTGAGTCTTAATCTGTGTTACTTTTTTCTTGTGATGTGTTGATAAATAGTCCTCCTCACTGGAGCATTAATTCCCTGGACCTGCCTTATAATAATATTCCAGCTAAATAACTCACTTCAACGGACTGATCCGGCTTCAGAGCTGGGAAGCGCAATGGTGGCGATCTGCTGCCATCCTGTGGTAGCACTGTTCCTGTGTAGATACAGTCACAGGGGACTAAGCACAGGAAAGCAGCACTTAGTGACAACATGGGAGTGGGGGATGGGGAGTGGGGGATGGGTGGAGGTTGGGGGTGGGGGGTAGGATGGAAGGGTCTTTGGAGCCGTTGACCTTTCACAGAGCCCTTGTGGCCCGAGATGTGCAATGAGGTCCTGCTTAATTTTAGTCCTACTAAAGACAGAACTTTTTGAGCACTGTAGGTGCTGGGCATGCGCCAAGAGTGTCTTGATTAAATCTCCACCAGCTTCGTTGATTCTAATGCTGCTTCCCCAGAGGAAGGGGAGACGCTGGGTACAGAGATGGGAAGTTACTAGGGCGCGGGGTCGAGGGTGTAAGAGGAGGAGGCCGGGGAGAGATGGCTCGGCGGCGGGCTAAGGCGTTTGCTCTCACGCCTGATGGCTGGGGTTGAATCCCTGGAACCTAAACAGTGGGAGGAGAGAACTGACTCTCACCAGCTGTCCTCTGACCTCCACACGTCTTTCCCAATAATAAATAACACATAAATAATTAAAGAAGAAAAAGAAAACGGTTCTGATGTCACCTGGAGCTTCAGGCTACAAAGCCAGTGCACAGACTTAACCAGGAGTGACTCCCGGCTCAGGAGCTCACAGCCAGCACCGGGGGGAGCCGGACAACCTGAGTAGGAGGTGAAGGACAAGGGAGTTTTTTTCCTTCTGCTAAGATGGACCCTTGATTTCCCTCCGCACAGTGGGAAGTGGGTTGGAGAGTTGCTGCTGCCGACATCCCATCACTGCTTCCTATCGGGACGAGAAGCCAGTGGCTATGGACTTCTTTCCTATATCAAAGGTTTCCTCCATCTTTTTCGGGAAAGGCTTGGAGAAGAAGCCACGTCTCCTCACTTGGACTCTTTTTATGAGGAAAGAACCAGAGAAGATCCACACACAATCTATGCCAGGGCGGGAAGGTGGGGCCAAGCTCCTTCAGCATCTGATGTCCAGGATGACCCATCCCCTTCTTCTGTAGGGGCTCTTAACCTTGTATCTCATGGGACTCCAAAGTCCAGGAAGTCCAATGTGACTTGGTGGCCTGACTTGAAGTGACTTGTGATTTCAAGGGAGGGATGTGTGGAATAAGTTATGGAGGAAAAACTCAGCCTGACGTAAAAGGCCCAAATAGTTTCATAAGTGAATAAATCTCTAAGGGATAACTAGGAGATGGGAGATGAGTTTTTAAAAAACTTGTATGAAAAAGAATCCTAGGGAAGAATTCGATACTGCCAGCCCCTCCCCCCCATAACAATGACATAGTATTTGAGGAATAGCTGATGCAATTTTCTCTTTTACTTCTCAGAATATACTTTCTGCCAAGCTGGCCAAGGCCACTCATTTGCCTGAAGAAATTGGGGGTAATTACAGGAGAGAGAAATCGACAGTACTCAGGTTTTCGTTCTCGAAATAGAATCTTGTTTCAAGGCAACAGGCTTGAGAGCAGGTATTATAGAAGGATCCCATTTGCTAAATTCCCTCATTTCCCGCCTTACTTATCTTGAGCCAGACCACAGGGTTCTTATGCAAAAGGAGAAGAGGGCAATGCAAAATCCCCAGCCCTTTCAGCTGTGGGCACGGGCGGAAAAATAAGGATACCGCAAGGGAGGTTTCTGAGGAGAATGATGTACGCCCTGACCTCATTCCCTGACTGTGTCTTGTGCCCTGACTGACAGAGGGTGACTTCCACAGCTGAGTTTTTCTCATTCCTGTGAAATGGGGATGACAGGTTGAGAAACGGAGTCTCCAGGGGCCAGCTGACTTGATGGGCCAGCCAGGGCTGGTTGAAGAATGTAGAGAGGGAGGAGAAAGAGCAGGAGACGGTGTTGAAGGATCCCAACCACCTCTATAGAAAGTGGCTGACTTACCCCGAAGATCTGGCCAAACACTGGGATGGTCCAGCTGGAGGACAAACAGAAAAGTGACGTATTATCTCAGTCCCATTTGCTATAATGAAATACTCGATACTGGGGGATTTGTAAAGAGCAAGGGTTTACCCTTCCCACAATGCTAGAGGCTAGAGAACTGAGGATAAAGTCTGGTGAGGAACTCATCCTCAGGAAGCGAAGAACACTGTCCTCCCGGGTGGAAGGCTAGAATGTGAGCAACCCAAGGTTGCAGGGAGCCTCTTTGATAAGGGCCTTTATTATCCTAGTCACTGTTCATGAAGGAGAAGCGTCCTTGGCCTACTCAGGTCTTAATGGCCCAACGCTATCGATGTGTGAATTTTGGAGGAGGCACATTTACATCTAAGGAAAGGATCTCTTAACCTTTCATGCCCAGAGGCATCCCATCCTAGGTGGCCCAATGTCCACCTCTTCCGAGTGGTTTAGAAGACCCTCCCAGATGGAGCCTTGGTCCTTGTCTGACTCCATCCCTTCATCCAGCCGCACCGGCTTCTCATGGTGCTTTACCTCCCGGGCAGCCCACACTGCACACCTGAGATGCCTTACCACCAGCTTTTTCTCCCCTCCGAGGCCAAAGCTGGTGCCTTACTTCCTTAAGATCTGTTACCCAAGACTTCCTCAGGAAGCCTCCTGGACCAACCACCCTGTACTCACAGTTCTCCGGTCCGTCTCCGGGTCTCACCCTCTGCTGGTGTTCTTGCTAACAGTGACTATACTTATCCCATGTTTCAGGCCGCTCGGGCTGCCGTAACAGAACACCACAGACTGGGAGACCTGAAGGGAACACATTTACAGGGCACAGTCTGGAGGCTGAAAGCCCTTGGAGTGCCAGCATGGTTGACTTCTGGCCAGCGGTCCTTTCCTGGCTTTCAGATATGTGGCCTGTGCTCTGAGCATGCATGTCTGTGGAGGCTGAGTTTTATATACAAATGTTGGAAGCGAGACGTAGTTTAGTCCTCAGAAATCTATTTTACACCTGAATAATATAGATCTCCACGAAGGGAGGGGCCTTATCTATAGTGCCCATCTCTGTGCCTGGCATGTGATCGACACTCCATAAATAACTGTTCAATACACGAAGGACCTGGATTCTCCCCATGGACTGTAGTGGTACCATGAGCAAATTTATTAGCTCAGAATAGTGAGCCCTTGAACAAGATCCTTTTTTTCTTTTTCTTTTTTTGGTTTTTCGAGATAAGGGTTCTCTGTGTAGCTTTGGAGCCTGTCCTCGAACTCACAGAGATCCGCCTGCCTCTGCCTCCCGAGTGCTGGGATTAAAGGCGTGTGCCACCACCGCCGGGCTAAGATCCTTTTTTTCAGGCATATATACACACAAGAGGGACTTTCTCTCTGTTTTGTATCTAATCTATTCCTCCACCATCCCAGAAAATAAAAACGAGCAAAGAGAGGCGTGGGAATGTTAAGCAACCTGCCCAAGGGCCGGAGCACATCGCCAAGGAAGGACAAGGACGCTGGTGGTCAGTTCCACAGTCTCTTCCTTCTCAGACTCGGGATCAGTGCTCCTAAAGCCTTGGTGTGCAACAGTCTTTGTTAAAGCGGACTGCTGGGTACACTTCCAGGGTCTGACTCTAGGTCAAGGATAGCGTTTCTATTACGTTCCCAAGGGATATTCAGATCCATCCCGCCCTACACTTTGAGAACCACGCTGCAGACACAGACTTCTTCAAGTTCAGTTTTTCATTCGGACTTCTGAGTTTTTTTTGTTTTTTTTTCGCAACCCACAGCCCTCCTTGAGGCCATGCATCATGGGTTTCCAGAGAACATTCCGTGTTTCTAGACGGTGTGTGCAGCTCCGGGCGGGCCTGCTGGAGGCGCTGGCCACGTGGTGGCAGCACTATCCCAGGCTCAGAGTGGCCTTCCTCTCTGGGTAGTTTCAGCATCGCATCCCCTGGTTCCCACCAAGGGGAGGCTGGACTGGCTTTTCCATTACTTGGCTGAGAGGACAGGACGCCAGTGGGAGGGGGCCGGCAGAGCGGGAGGTCACCGGCACACAGAGGGGCAGTTTTGTTCTCTGGGAGACTCTGGGAGAGGAAGCTGGGTGGTCTCTTCAGAGTGTCTGAATGATGCGCTTCACAAAACCGCCATGCAGCGCCAGGCCGCTGAGAGAACCAGGCCTGACAAAAGGTTGGCAGACTCTGGCAGGGACTGTTGGTGTGCCCGGCCCCAGCGCCCCCCCCCGTCCCTCCCCCCCCCCCCCCGCGCCTGTGCAGCAGCGCCTGGGCCCCTCCTGAAGAGCTCTGGCAAATTTTGGAAATGCTGGTTTCCAGGGGTGACGGACTCCTCCCCACAGCCTCTCTCCCAGGAGACGTCGGGTTTACAGTCTTCCCATTAAGTTCCTTCCAGTCCCCCCCCCCCCCACGTGGACTCAGGTGGAGCCTAGCACCGTTGCTATTTACCCCACACCCCACACCCCCCACTTCAGTGTCACCCCGAGGCCTTTTCTGCCTTTACTGGCCTATTTGGTTGTAAACATTTTTAAGAGTCATCCCGGGTGCCCAGAACTGAGCTGAGAATTTGATAAACACGCACAAGCGTGCAAACGATGAATATGTACTCCGTTTACCCTCCATTGCCACCCCCCTGCAGAAGGAATGATTCCATTCATTTCAGATGAAGAAGCTGGACTTTATAATGTGCCAATGTTAGGGCACCGTTTAGCTAAGGCTCACGTTATGAACATCCCTTCCGACACATGGTAAGCCGATGTGAAAGCTGGTTTGGAGACACCGGGCTTTATCTGACCCCCACTTGTACAGATGGGGTCACTGAGGTGTTATGGTGGAGATTAAGCCATTGTTGTGTCCAGATTTGGGTTTAAACAACCTCTGAAGTTGAAGGCCTTTAAATTTTAGGAGACATGAAGCTTTTTTTTCTCTTTTTTTCTCTCCATTTGAGATATGATCATTGGGTAGTCCAGGCTGGCCTCCATCTTGTGGTACTTTGGCCTCGTTCTCCCAAGCACTGGGGTTTTGTAAGAGGCATAAGCCACCATGCATGCCTGGCATGATGTATACACTACCATGCCTGGCATGATGTATACACTACCATGTCTGGCATGATGTATACACTACCATGCCTGGCATTACATTTTCCTGAGGATAGCTGTGTTTTCTGTTTGTTTGGTTCACAGTTCTTCTGGGCTTAAAGCCAAGACTGGCTCCTGTACCTTCAATGCAGTGGATCTGGGTGACAATTTTCAGAGGAGTATTACTGACAGAATCTTGGCCGGCCACATTTCTCCCCAGGACAGGCCATCCGATCGGCTCACACTGAGCTAAGCGGATCCCTAAATCGTCTGTATTTTCTCTTCCAATGGCTATGTCTCAAAGCTCCTGGCTGGGCACTTCCGGGACTTTTTTATGATTTCCTGAACCTCCAGAGTTAGAGGAAGGACTCCTAAGTTGCCAGCTGACGCCATTTCCCAGGAGATCCACCCTGGTTTTGAAAGCCACGGTGTGCCTGCCATCACTGGGGAGAATGTGACTCTTCCTTCTGCAGTCCCAGTTGGTCTCTGCTCGTCCTGGCCCTCAGGCCTGGCTTAATGTAGGGGCTTCTGCAGAGTAAGTGCCATTCACCGTCTCTGGAAAAGATTTTGAAAAGATACCCCATTTCCCTCCTTATGGCCACTGGAAAATAGTCAGGTTTGAGTAGGACAGGAAGACAGACACACAGGGACTTTTCTAAAAGCCACCCCCAAGTAAAAAAGAAAAGTGCCCCGTCTCTTGAAAGCAATGTCAGTGACATGCCTGTGTTTTAATGGATTTCGGAAAGTATTCTATGTTGGGAGTCGGGACAGAGAGGGAGGAGGGGGAGGGAAGGGAAGGAGAAAATGAGACGGAGCAAAACAAAGCAAGCGTGAGCCTTCAAATACTTCCAGCACGGATAAGCTAAACATCATTGAACTTATTTAAGACAGAGGTTGCAGAGCCCCGAAGGTGATCCATCAGGCTTGTAGATGGTGGCCACAAGATTTACAAGGACATGATCAGTGCTAATGTTGCCAAGAGAAATAAATGGTAGAAAGTTCTAGAAGTGGATGTTTTTAAAGAGTGTTTCCCCTTTGGATGAACAATTACAAATCAAAATGGGGATAAAGAAGACCCCCTCCCCCAACACACAGACTCCTTCACATATTAACTGTGCTGAGGCAAATAGAAATCATTGTCTAGGGCTGGAGAGATGGCTCAGTGGTTAAGAGCACAGGCTTCTCTTCCAGAGGTCTTGGTTCAATTCCCAGCACTCACATGGCAGCTCACAACTATTCTAACTCTAGTTCCAGGAGATCTGACACCTTCACATCAATGCACAGAAAATAAGTTTAGAAACCGTTTTCTAATTTTCTTTTCACTTGTGCTGGGGACCTCCCAAGTCACCAAATAATATGGAATACCCAGTGCCCTGTTTTGCATCCTCAGTATATTATTTATTACTTAATACTTAGACTAAAACAGTATTTGTTACTTGTGTGAAGTTCAAGTTTAATGGGGTGTCTTGTGTTTCATCTGACAACTCTATTTACAGGAGCAGAATTTAGTGAAATATGAATGTCCTACAAGTCAAAGCTGGAGTAGCAGTTTTGTGGGTAGGAGAACCCTGCCCTATGGTTGGGAGGTGTCGCCAGGCTACTTTCAGAGTGACCAGCTGAGAAAGTAAGAAAGAGAAAGTACGGGAGAGTGAGAATCCCCTAGACTCCAGGACAGCCCTTCTCAACCTTCCTAATACTGAGACCCTTTAATACAGTTTCTCATGCTGTGGTGACTTGGTGACTCCCAAACCATAACATTATTTTCGTTGCTACTTCATAGCTGCAATTTTGCTACTGTTATGAATCGTAATGTAAATATCGGTGTTTTCCGAGGGTCTTAGGTGACCCGTGCGAGGGTCGAGACCACAGGTTGAGAACCACTTGTGCAGGGTTCCTGAAAAGTGATGCCTAGGAAAATGGGGCCTCTTGGAGAGATGTTGCGCAGGTAGGGTGGCAGAGGGAACCGAGAAAAGGAGACCTTCAGGAATTTCCTGGCTCTTGATGGCTTATTACAGATTAAGCCCGCTTGTTACTGCAGACTTCAGAATGAGGCGTTACTCAGGTGAATTCTCCGGCAGCCGGCCAGAGCCTTCTCCGTGGTGGTCTTGAATGGGCTTCCGTGAAAGCTAGCGGATGTTCCCCGGATTTCTCTTCACTTCCTCCCTTAGGACACTACGGCTCGCAGTCGCAGTCCCTTCCCTCTCCGTTCCTTTTTTTTTTTTTTTTTTTTTTTTTGTGGGCTTATTCATTCAGAATGTGCCCCAGTCGTGACACCTCTCGGCTGCCCTGGCCCGGAGGGAGAGGAGGCCACACAGAGCTAGGCATTGTTGATCCAGATCTGGGACCACCCGGGTGGGAGCCGAGGAGACACAACCCACTAACACAGAGGCCTGATGACTGACAGCAGCTTCGGGTCAAGTGCCCAGCGGGCCGCCCGGAAAGAGGCCCTGTGTTCCGGACCCCAGCGGGGTCTTGCCCACAAAGCTCCCCTCCCCGCAAGCTCCCTTCAGGCTCATGCAAAAGGCGGTGCTAGAATCCCCCTCCCCCCTTAGGAAGGACTCCTGTTGCTTTGGCCAGTGTGGAATGACAGGTTTACTACAGGAAAAGGAAGGCATGGGCCCTATCTTCTAAAGACCCAGACATTTTTAAAAATGTTGGGGGGGGGGGAAACAACAAACCCAAAGCTAAATATATTTACTTAGAAACACTGAAAAAGGTTAGCCTGATTTTTTTTTTTCATAGTTCTGTTTGTGAGCAGATTTATGACCACCCGCGTGGGGCTCTCGACCTGTTTCCGTCTCGTTCTGGTTAGACTGGGACTGAGGTGCCCTGTTCCTCAGTTCCCTCCACAGTCTCACCAGCCAGGCTCTGGGGAGAGCCTCCACCTTAGGATGCAGAGCGAAGACAAACTGGTTAAGGAGCGAGAACTTTCTAGCAGGGGCTTGGTCTGCTGTGGCACCTCCCAGAACGCAATCCAATGTCCGGAATACCCCGCAGGCTTGCAGATAATCGCTGTCTCCGGGGTGACCAGGTTTTGATATTTTAGATGTGAGCCATCTCCTTCCTTCCTAGTCCCAAATCGGCTAAGTGAACATCATCTATGCCTTGGGAAAACGTTCAAATACGGTGATTTGTAAAAACTCCCATCCTAATATCCTATACAGAAACTAATGAAGATTAAGGAAAATGCAAAATGTACAAAACTTTATAATTCTAAGCGCTGTAATGCCACTGAAGCCTTCCCAAGATGGCCTAAACTCCATGGGCTCTACGCAGGAAATTTTTCTGTAGGCGACTGCCCCCTGCTGGTAGCCAGAGAGATGAAAGAATCTACCGCTAGCACTTCAGGCTGGAGATTTCACGATACTGCCCACCAATCCTTTATTATGGAGCTAGAGGTAAAATAGTCCTCCGTAAGTGGTTATTAGTAACTAGGACTGCTTTTGAAATACCTTTTGGGATCTAACTCTGTTCTTTTCCTAAATGGCAGCGGTAACCACAGAGATAAATCTACTTAATTTGGAGGCCAGACAGGAAATCACTATTTGAAAGAGTGCCATGGTAGCGTTTGCTTTTCTGGTTCCCAACACAGAAATGATTCCCTTTATCTGAGAAATCGGAATCCGACCTGGGCAACTGATTGCAAGCTGTCACAGCACCGTGCATCCCACCTCTCTTCCTCTTTTTGGCCTCCCGTTCTAGGAGTTGAGCTACCGAATGCCATGATGTATTGTCTCTCGGCTAACCGCCCCGAGCTGGTTCTGCTAAGATTTTACCGTCCAGAGTCGCATCTTTGTCCGGCATGCCTGTGCTCACTACAGTATTTACATAAACGGGGAAAAAGAATAATAACAACATGCAAATACGTTAATGTAAAACTATTTCTTTCTTTATTGAAAATACATCTACAAAGTAATGCTTTCCAGTCCATAGTGGGTGCAAGCGTAGGCAGAGCCTCTGACAGACTGGCAAAGGGATCACCTTGGAGGATCTGTTTTCATAAGAAATGGTTAGTACAAAAAAACAAAAACAAAAAACCTCACACTGGGTAACAGCATTAATTTGACATAATTAAGTTTTGTTCTACTAGTGTCTTAAAATGACTTCCACGTATATTAACATCTGTAGTGTATTTCCCAAACAGAGTTTGCCGTTATTAAATGATTACTCCACCATAGCCTAGTGTTAACCTTTATATGCACGGAATGCTCGAGATCTCTATAAAATAGCTCTAATTGTAGATTGGGAGACGCATTTCTAGATACTCAGTTTGTTAGCATGATTATGTCCATTCATCATTTTCCGTCAGAAACTAATGCAGCTGGTACTACCTGATGGCTCCCAATGAGTACTTTGACTGAATATTCCTGCTGTCTTTTCTTGTGTCCTCATTGACGTTATTTTCATGCTGACTCATCTACCACGTTTTTTTGTAGGGCCACAAACAAAACTAAAGCAAACTCCATTCTAGGTGAGAATTTCGAACGATTTGCCAAGTGCCATTTCTATACAAAGAAGTATCTTGCTTCTTTCATTCTAAGTACTTTCTGTTTAAATTGTAAAACAAAACAAAACAACAACAAAAAACTCCCCCAAAACTAGAAAACATTTTCAGAGATGAGAACATCTATCCAGTACATGGATATGTCCCAGAAATCTTATTTGTTTGACTCTGAAGTATGAAAGAAGTGGCATTAGATGTCATTTCTCTGGGGACTGATTGCAAACTGAAGACCTGAAGTGTTCAGGTGAACAAAAAGGGCCGAGATGTTGCTCTCCCTTTACTGCTCTGAAAGAAGACCAGCTGTTCTTGATCTTTATAAAGAATCCTCCCTTTGTAATGTGGGCCATGCTCTGTTCTTTCTCTGCTCCTTAGTGTTCTGTAGTAAGACCATGAGCACACTTGCTAATTGCTAGTCTTCTGTTTATTTCCTAAACATCTAATTGCCAGTTGAGGAAAGCTTTCTTAGAGCCATCCCTTGGGTTTGGGGAGAATACCCAAGAAGTGAGTGCTTCTAATATTGGTAAACAAAACAAATCAAACAAAAACAGGCAAGGGGCCCCACAAATAATCCCACTCCTGGAATGGCCTTCCACATGTCTACTTATATAACCAGCATTTTGGACCCAGGACCTAGTGAGCCACACACAGCCTGCCCTTAAAGAGAAATCTCCATTTCCATTTTGTGTCCTCTTTGAGATCTCTGTGTTATACAGGGCGGGGTCTTCCTGGTGTCACAAAAAAATCTCAGCTAGAGAGGCCCAGTGTGTCTAAAGGATCGCTCATTGTCAGGATGAAAATACTGAGGCCAAGGCATGAGATGAGTCTCACTCAAGACCACACTTTCTGCTCTTCCTCAAGGCCGTGCATGTGGGCATTGCCCTGGTACTGATGAAGTCAGGAGAAATGGGGGAACACCTCTGCTACCCAAAAGGTAACTGATAATCGCTCATCAAGTTGTTATGTTTTAAGACTAAAACTCAATTGTGTTCTGAAGGGTTCTTATATTTTGAAAGTTGATTCTAAAAATTTTTTTAACTTATCATTTGTTTAATGCTTTTACTTACAAAACAATCGCTTAGGATTGTTTGCCATCGAAATCTGTAATATCAAAACGATGTTTGATTCCAATAACTTACTTGGTAAGAATAATATGAAGCGATTTAAAAATTCCAAATGTGGTCTGAAACTTATGTATTTTGGCTGCTGCCAAGCCCTCCCTTGTTTTGGACATTTTTCCAATCCTATCGGAGTAGGGAGGAAGTGAGAAGGGGTTCACTGCATGAGCGAACTCAATGAGATGGACACACTGCAGAAGAGTTTTTCCAACACCTGGTGCTGGAGAAAGCACTCCTGTGCCGGTCTACATCTTGGTTTCGCTGTCAGCCACGGGTTTCTCAGGTTCATTGTCCTGGGCAATCAGCTGATAGGGCTTCTTCATTTCGTTCTCCTCAATCACGGAGTTCCCCATTTCAACATCTCGGTTCTTTAGTTCATGTCTGGACAAGTGCTCAACTATCCCTGCTCCCAGGGAGTCACCCAGCACGTTGGTGGTGGTTCGGAGGCGGTCCCTGCGGGTGGGGCAGGAAGGGAGGAAAAGAGAGGGTCCCATGAACACCCACCAGATCCCAGCTTCTATGGTGAACTGGCTAACTGCAAGAGGCTTTAGAAGCATCTTTTAACTCTTTGTTTGTAGTGTGTACCCCTCCAACGGAATGATTTCATACTTGACACACACTACAACAGTCACTGTCAAAGGTTGTAAGGACAAGTAGGTGATAAGTTTTCAGCGATTAGTCTGGCTATAAACAGAAGGTGAAGAGTAAGGGCTGACCCCTCCAACTCCGTGTGTGTGTGTGTGTGTGTGTGTGTGTGTGTGTGTGTGTGTGTGTGCGTGTGTGTGTGCTCACCAGCAGTGTGGTCTTCAATTATTTTCTACCTTACTTTTTGAGATAGGGTCTCCTGTTGAACCCAGAGCTCACTGATCTAGCTAGACTGGCTCGCCAGCCAATCCCAAAGGTCCCCCTGTCTCTGCCTTTCCAGTGCTGACGCCTGAAGTATAGGTGTGTGCCAGTGTGCCCTGCTTCTTTTTAACGGGTACTGTGCTGAGGATGGAACTCAGACCCCCATGTTTACACAGCAAGCTCTCATACCCACTGAGCCATTTCCCAGGCCCTTTCTCCGTTTCTATTTAACATTTTCTCTTTCCTCCATTCACCTGCCGTTGTACTAATGGTTCTCAAAGCATGGTCCAGAGGCTCCTTGGGGAGGTATCCTGGGATACAAACCATTTCATAGGAACACTATGGTCTCATTTGCTTCCTTTGCTCTTATTTTCTCAGGAATTTGTGGTAAATCTTGCATGGACTACATGATGTACAACCTCATAGCACATTGCATGCAGTCAGGACTATTGCAGCCATCTGATGTTAAGCAGGACATGTAGGGGACTTAGAAAATGTAACCCAGTGTCCTTCTTTTCACTAATCTTTTTGTCTAGTAGTGATTATTTTTCACAAAAAAGTTGTTATTTGTGTCAACCCACAACGAATTATTATTCTAGCTTTTAAAAAAATGAAAACATGTGTGAGTTTTCATACTATGGTAATGGGTGTAAACCATATAGCTTTAATATGCCGCCCATTTCAATCAGTTTTACGCATGAAGATTGAAAAAAATCTTGAGAGTGGAAGCTCGTATTCTACCAAAGTCCCTTTTGTTTTTGTTGAGACAAGTTTTCATTTAGCCCAGGCTGACTTTGAACTCATTGTGTGGCTTAGGAGGATGGCCTCTAACTTTTGATTCTTTTGACTTCACTCCCCACATGGCTGAGATTACAGGTTTGCACAGTCCTCCATCCATCCCCTCCTGGTTTATGGGGTGCTGAAGAATGAACACAGAGCCTCATGCACATTGGGCAAATATTCTACCAATCGGGCTACATCCCCAAAGTGTTGGTGTCAACTGATGTCTCAGAGGCGTACCATGGACTGAGTTCTTTCTTACCTGTCATTGAATATAATCCCTAATGTCAACAGGAGGCGGAGAACACGGTATCTCCACTTTTAGGGAGGTGGAAGCTATGGTGGTTAGGCAGGCTGATACTGTCACGGGGCCTGCGGTGATGACCCAGGTAACCCAGGAACTCATGCTCTGTGCCCTGGCCTTGGTGCACACTGTTGGACTCTTCCTAGCTCTAGGGAAGTCTTCCCACGTGGACTCCAACATCCAATGTGTTTTCCTATGTACTCTCTTTGGGCATCCCTTAAACATTTTTTTTTTCCAGTAGATGGCAATTTGAGAGACTAGGGACAGACAATATCCCTGGAAGGGTGAGAGAAGAAGGCTTGAAGACAGACCCTGCATGGTGGGAATCTAAGAATGTGGAGGCTACATTCCTTGGGATTTTCCTTGGAGTGCCAGATCAATTCCACTAGATGATATAAGCTCTCTGTCTGCAGGGCTATCCCTCACCTTGTGGGTCTCAGACACAAACATCTGCCCTGAATTACCCCCACTGTTGTGGGAAGCACAGGGAGGAAGGGCCTGAGCTGGCATGTGGGGTCTGTAGCTCCGGCTGCTGAGGGGATGTGTTGTGCAACCCAGAGAGAGCCTGGCTGACTGATGTCAGCTTTGCAGACAGTATGTTTCCCAACTCGGAGTGGCTTTATGGAGTGGGAGGAAGAGCAGCCAGATGGGCCCTACAGGCTGAGAGAGGAGGGAGTTTGTGCGGCATGTTAGGCTGGGACTCGAGATAAGGACTGGGGACCAGGTCGTGAGGAAGATTTAATTTCCAGCCCGTGTGTCTTTCGCTCTGTTCTTCTGCAGGTCCATTAGGCTGTTTGTTATTCTAGAATGGTGGAGGTGCGGGAAGGGGGTGGGCTTGTGGGTGGGAGCTACGGGGTGAGTCAGAACACAGTCCCCCGATACTCACAGAAACCAGTCCACTGCGATGATGAGTGTGATGTCATCCGTGGGCAGGCCCACAGATGTCAGCACGATGACCATGGTGACCAGGCCCGCCTGAGGGATCCCAGCTGCCCCAATGCTTGCGGCCGTGGCTGTGATGCTGTTGACAGAAGGACCCAAACAGAAAAGTTTACAAAGGCCTCCTAATGGAGAGCACCTCGCAAAACTCATGTTCCCACGCTCGAGTGGAGGGTCTGCTTTAGAAAAATGGAAATACATAAATAAGAATCATCCACTGAGCTCACAGTCATACTAATTAAAATAGATCGTGCGCTTTTTATTACGTGTCAGCTGATAGGCCGGGCATGGTTTGCCTCATTTGATCGTCTCCACGACCCTTGTGAAGTGAGCTTGATGACTGTGACCGTTTTTTAAGTAAAGAAATTGGTGGCTATATCCTTTTCTATGTTCTTACAATCATTTTGTAAGGTCTAAAAGGAAGCGGGGGTTGGGGGGCTGGGGGGGTGAGGGGTGACTCAGTGGTAGAGCATTTGCCTAGCACGTGCCAGGCCCTGGATTCACCCCAGCGCTGCCAAGGAACTCACAGGTGAATCTGAGCTCCAAAGTGCCATAGGGTTGTAGTGACAATTTATTTCTCATAATTGCCTTCCTCAAGAGGCTAAGTTTCCACGATTGTTGTAGCGACAGAATTAAATTCACTAATTCGAAAGCAGAATGATTTCTGAACAAAATCCTATAGCTCTCTCTCTCTCTCTCTCTCTCTCTCTCTCTCTCTCTCTCTCGTGTGTGTGTGTGTGTGTGTGTGTGTGTGTGTGTGTGTGTGTGTGTGTGTGTGTGTGTGTGTGTGTGTGTGTGTGTGTTCAGTATGGACCCAGTTGCATGTGTGTTAATTGTCCAAGACTTATTTGATAGAGTGATGTGAGAATGTGAAACTGTCTCCTCATGAATAATAAAGTCTTGGCAAGATCTAAATGGCTTATGATTCCCCCATACTCCTTCCCTGCTGGGGCACTAGAGTGGCTAGTTTGTATGGCCACCTAGAATGAAATCAACACTTCCCAGCCTCCTAAATTCTGACTCATGACACATAGATGGAAGTGACTGGCCAGCTTCCAACTTCCCCTCTTCCTGTTGGCAAACATTTTAAGGTGTGAAAAGCCATCACAGCCCACCTGGCTGAAGGGGCTACCTAGAAACTTTGGAACTACAGCCTTTGTTCCTTACATTGTGGAACACCGCCCAGCCTTGAGGGTTTTGTGGAGTAAACCTTACAGAGAAATGTATTTGTACCTTGTTTAGGTCACTGAGACCTTTTTCATTATTAACTCACATACAGCTGAAGCTTTATCTTAACTCAGGGCTCTTCAGCCAATATGCCAAGGTGTGTCTGAGAAGAGGCTATATATAGGGCATGGAGACACTGATCTCCAGCCTCCTGTGTGGTTAGATTGGGGCTCCTGATCCCTGGTGATCCTACGATCCCAATTGCTGGTCAGCCAATGATCCCAATCACTAGTCAGCCTATGATCCCAATGCCTAGCCAGCCTACGATCCCAATGCCTGGTCAGCCTACGATCCCTAATCACAGTAGCCTAACCCCATCATCATACTCTACTGTATACTGCAGCTATTACCCCTTCCTAACAATGTACACCCAAATACAGAGCATAACACATTTCTAAATAAACATAAGAAAAATGTGGGGTGGGTGATGGAGATAAAACTCTTCCAAAAAGGTCCAAAAACATACTTTAAGGCATAAAATCAAGATTTGATCTTGATCTGAGAGGAAAAAATTTTGCAAAGGACATATGGGGAATTCTGAAGATAGGATGGGTATTTTGGAAGTCCTTTTGAGATTATTTCTTGTGGGTCCGTAGAAGAATGTCCTTATTCTTAGGAGATGATCGTGGCAGTAGAGAGGGAGGAAGAGAAGAGAGGAGAAGGAGCGAGAGAGGGAGAGCACAGGCATGGCAAAAGTTAATTTGTAGGCCTAGGTAGAGGAGATTGTAATATTGTTTCAACTTTTCCATATCTAGGGAAACTTCACTAAGGAGCCACTGTGGGAACCAAGGTTCGATTTCGAATATTGTTATATTCTGAAATAGCTAAATTCAAGCCCACAGCAGTGAAGGGCGCAGCTGCTCTGAACTTGGAGTCTTAGAGCCTCCTGCACTTGGTCCTTGCGGCTCCTTGCGTTTGCTCAGGTAGTGAGAAAGGACAGAGGATTAAATCTGCACCTACGCGTGGGCTGTCTTTGGCAGGTACGAGGGAAACTGCCAGGAACGACAGCTGCCCCCGCAGAAGGAAACTAAGAGATTTGAGAAAAGCACAAAAAGGAAAATTGCTTTTCACTGGACACCTTAAGTGCTGGTTAAATGATTCTCTATAAAACTGAGTTCTCTGCCTTCCTTGCATGGTCTGTCATTTATCTTATTCTGTCCAAAAACTAACTCAAGAGAATAAACTAACCTGGTTTTCAAGGGTGTTTTCATTTCCCAATATTACCTATAGACATAGTTTATTGTTTTCAAATTTGGAACCTAATGTTTCTAAAACAGAATTTTCTATACTATATATTTTGTAGATATTAAAAATGAGCTAGGTATAGCTATAAATTCTATATTGATAAACAAACCAATCAAGGGGTGTGGGATTTTCAGGTGCCTAGTGGCTTTACCCAGCAGGTCTGCGTAGAGAGGATGATTGGACCATGGGCCTGAGTGTAGGTGTCTGAGATGGTCTGCACTTGGCTGTGCTGGGGAGGAGGTCTTTTGCTCCACCCCTTGGCATTTCTATAAATACCCTAGGGCAGAGAGAGTCAAGGCCCATTGGAATAGGTTCCAGGCCCTCTCAAGGCTAGCCTGTATTTTCTATCTGTTTATTTCCAAACTCTAAATCCTTCTGTCTAATATTTCCTGCTGCTCTCACTCAAGGAAACTCTGGGGAACTGTGGGGCTGGTGGGCAGCTGCCCCACAAAGGGGTACATGGTATGTGTGGTACGGTTAATTACTAAAAAAGAAGTGTGTACATGTCCTTGCACTGGAAAAAATCTTTGGAAATCAGTCATGGACGATGGTTACCTAACAGAAAGATTAAATATGGTAACAGGTAAGTTATACTTTCCACGTCATACACTTCTTCATTATTTGAAAGAATATTCACACCTGAAGTTAAAAAAGCTGAAAAATACGTAAACCCCAAACTGCCCCCTCCCGCTCCAACCTCCTGTTTATGTGGGAGCCCCTTCCCAATCAAGTTCTTTGCCCAACTTCGCACATTCACTCATCGGTTAAAACCATTCTGAAGGAAACGTTGAGTAGAAAAATCTTCCCTTGTACCTTATTGTAATAATCTGTCCAAAGTTCAGGTCAAAGTTGTTAACTTGAGCGATGAAAATGGCCGCCAAAGCCTCATAGAGGGCGGTCCCGTCCATGTTAATGGTGGCGCCCACGGGGAGCACGAATCTGGTGATGCGTTTGTCCACGCCGTTGTTCTCTTCTAGGCACTTGAAAGTGATGGGAAGGGTGGCAGAACTGAGGACAGCAAAACAGGGCATGTCAGCTGAGTGCCCCCAAGAGTTCCGCGTTTTGTCTTTGGTCTTTGGCACAGACAGTTCCTTCCTCTCTCATGTCCTGACTAAGTCAGCAGGTGTCTGCATAGGGGGTTTTGAGTGGTGTGGTGGCCTCAAAGGTCACGTGGCCACTCTTCTGTGCCTGGGTTGCTCTGAGGAATTACTTGTGATTATTCCCATACCACGGATGGATGGCTGGACCACATCATTTTCTCCCAGGCAGACATCAATGGAAGACAGAAAGCCAGTGGCTAGGAAAAGGGTCTTCCTTCCCCTCCTCCCCCCTCTCCTCACCCCCCAAATGATTCACAGATAGCTGTTCCCTGGATCCCAAGGAGGTATGATTAGTGTCAGAGTTGAAAAGAGCCAATTCAATATTCCCGAAATTTAAAACCCTGAATGAAATGAAATGCCTCTACTTACCCCCAACCCAAGAGGCTCAGGTCCAAGGTAAAGGCTTAGACACACTTTCTTAGGGGAGTAAGCCCTATATGTGCACATACCTTGAGGAGGTCCCCAGAGCTGTGATGAGGGCTTGCAGCAAACCTCCAATGAAAACCCAGGGGTTCTTTCGGGTTACCAGGAAGTAGAGGAGGGGCAGGACAATGACCGCATGAATGAGGAGGCCGACAATGACTGTCACCGTGTACATGGCGAGCTGCCCCCCAATCACACCCATGTCTTCCATCTCAACGATTTTCCCTGCGATCAAGAAGAGGATGCCCAGAGGTGCATACCTATTGGAAAGCAGCACACGCTCAATTAGAAGTTTGATCCCTATAAGTTATTGCACGTAAATTACCAAGTGGGTGGGTGGGGGAATAAAGAAGGAAAGATGGCATTTCCAAAGTCCTGTAGAAACTACAGATGTCCTTCTTTTCTGTTTAAAATACACAGTCCCCCAGATATTTCTAAGTTATTCTGAATTGCTCTAGGACATCCCACCCTCTCCCCGCCTTAGAAAGGAGAAGAATTTTTTAGCTCTCTTATCTCCATTTTCCTAGATGCAACTGGGGCCCTGCTTGGGCCTTCAGATGCCTGCAGTTCCCCTTCCCTCTTGACTCCTGCTGGGCACCTGGAACAAGCCACTGTACTAATATCCACCCTTTCCAGAACGTTTTCCACACCACAGCCTGCTTCCCGAGCTAAAGCAGGAGGCACGCTATGCCCTGCTATCATGTGGTCAGCTTTCTCAGTCTAGAACGGTGTTTCTCAATCTGTGGGTCACAACCCCTTTGGGGGTGTCAAATAACTCTTTCACAGAGGTTTCCTGTGACCATCAGAAAACACTGACATTTGCATTACGGTTATGAAGGATCAACAAAAATAATTTTATGGTTGGGGGTTGGTCACCACAACTTGAGGAACTGTGTTCAAGGGTTGCAGCGTTAGGAAGGCTGAGAAAACCTGCTGTAGGGCCGCTTTATTGCTTTCTCCCTTAGGTACGCTCCACTTAAAATATTACTTGGTGATTTTCTTCAAGTCACCTTTTATACTTAAGTAAATTTCCTTTCACAGGAAATTTTATGTTACTATGCAAACTAAATACTAGTACCACTTACCATAAATAGAAGACCATAAAATAAACCCAGAGCTATTAAAATTAATAAAGTGTGTGGATGGACGGCTGCAGTTGGGTTACAGGCATTTGCATTAAGTAATTATCCACAGGCTGTTACTCACAGCGCCTGCAAGAACGGGCAAATGACCCTATAATGACTCACACATACTGGACTAACCCTACTTGCTCAAAGGGGTGACTTTCAACTCCCTTTGCGTGATGGGTGCACTAAGCTAAAATGAACCACACTGCCAAATACAGAAGCCAATCGCCCTTAAGGAGAAGGGTCTGCTGGGAACTGCGGAGGACTTGCTGCAGCTCAAGCAATACAACGCTCCTTTCAAAGGTCCTTAAAAAATGCAGGCCAGGAAATCACAGAAGTACCTGTTCTCAGAAATGTAATAATTCAATGTTGAGTGTGTAGGCGAATGTACAGCTAGAAAAGCTACATGTGAGGTTCATTCAGTGGCCTTGAATGGGCTCCTTTCATGGAAGGGGTGAAAGGTGGAGGCATTTTAATAATCTGAAGATAAATGTCCACTTTCAGCCAGGCCAGGGTTTCAAAGCGGCCTTCCAATTGAAGGCTCCTGTGGGGACCACATTCTGACCTGTCTTTGTGCCAAATTCATATTCGTCTTGTGCAAACTCCTAAAAAGTGGATTTCTATGGGCTTCGGAGGCGTTAGAGACAAAGGATAGTTTTAATCATGTTGGTGAGTGAATGCTCTTCTCAGTGATTGATGCCTTCCTGCCCCAGGTGCCAAGAAGGACCCTAGATATTAAAAATAAAGGATGAAAGAAAAGCAACTCCCACATAAGGCCTACGCCAAGCAAGGGGCTCTCTCCGTGCTGGGGACAGTTTACTTTCCAAAGTCAATGATCTCCCCCTGTGGGTTTAGTTTTTCTTTTGTCCCCTGCTCTGAATTTTATTAAAGGAAGTTCTGTTGTAAGTTGTGGCTGAGCAGTCCATAATACTTCCTGTGAATCCTCTTGCAGGCCGCTACAGCTCTGCGACATAGACTTCTTTCTTAGGGTTCAGCTAGAAGGGAAAACTCATTTCCCCACCCCGACCCCCTTCCAAAGATCCAGGGCCTGTGTTTGCTTTTTTCTCCTCCTGGGAATGCTTTGTACAACTGGATGTGCCTAGTCATTCTGATTTGAGCAAAAACCTCACCCCAAGCCTTCTGTACCACCTAAAGCAAACGACCCAGCTTCTCCTCCCTTTTACTTTTTTTTTTCCACCACACTATGACTCAGGAATATGATATTTATTTGCTTGCTCATTGTTTGTCTTCCTTAAAAGTGTGTGAGACCCAGTGTGCCCTCGTCTGCTCTCTCTGTTGCTGCGGCTAGTATGCTGGGCCCTCTATTCTTATCACGGAGTAGAAACTCAATAACTGTGTGAATGAATAACTAAGCACGTGTGGAGGGGGTGGAGGGGGTGAGGAAGTCGAACCTTTCCCAAACAAGGAAGTACATTTAGGTTCAGGGCCTCTGCAGTTCCAGAAACACACCAACTTTCGTGTGGTTTCCAGGAAAAGATCACTGCAACCATCTGCCCGGCTTGTTGGCATCCTTCTCAAAACAGAGCACACACCCATTGCAAGAGGGGTCTTATACACAGCTAGGAAGCACATAGAAATACGTACCACATGATCACTGCTACCAATCTCATGATGGCTTCGTTAAGAGAATCAAAGAAATCTCTCAGTGCTTGGCCCTGCTCCTTCATGTTTCCAATCACAAACCCGAAGCACATGGAGAAGACAACTAGGCCCAGGGCATTGACCCCATTCACAGATCCAGGAACGGTACCATCTCCTCCCGGATCCGGGTCAGGGTCTCCATGGCCTCTGACACATTGTTGATCACGGCGCCCAGGACTGTCTCGTTGGCCTGGATGGGCACTTTAAAGCTCCTCTTCTCATAGCTGGTTTTAAACTTAAAAATAAGAAGCACAACAAGAATCAAGTGATTTTTATTTGTCTTTTTACACTTCCTTGCTCTCCAAGTTTCCTATCATGATACATGTTATTTTATATTCAAAGGACAGTGTTATAGACTGTATCTATACACCTACCCATGTATTATCTATCTAAATTGTGGCAAATCCCTATTTCTCAACACAGACACATACACGCTGAAATACATATGAATCACAATGCACACATATACACCCAAACACACGACAAATTACGATAAGGAGGAAATCTCTGGCTAAAGACGTCAGACTCAGCATACACACACACCTTTGCTTTCTTCTGAAGTGTTTGTGAAATGACTCTAATGAGATTTTCAAACAGCCACACATTCAAATATTCCTAAGTCCTTTGTCTTCTATGGAGACCATGCACAAATAACTGACCATCCTTCATTTCATATCCTGCAGCTGTGAAACGGGATAGCCACTGATTTTACCTCACAGGGTTGCGGCAATGGCCAAATTAAGCACCACAAGGGACAGCATTGTGTAAAATGTAAAGTACAACATTAACGTGGACTAATGATATTCAGTGACAATTCCCTTCAGCATTATTAGACTTGGTTAGAAACTTCAGAGGACAGGAGGAAAATAATCCTCAAACAACTGATCTTCGGGTCATTCCTGATTTTATAAATTCCTATTCTTTGTTGTTTTTTTTTTTGTTGTTTGTTTTGTTTTATTTTTCAAGACAGGGTTTCTCTGTGTAGCTTGCAGCCTGTCCTGGAACTAGCTCTGTAGACCAGGCTGGCCTCAAATTCACAGAGATCTGCCTGCCTCTGCCTCCTGAGCACTGGGATTAAAGGTACGCACCACATCACCTGGCCATCAATTCCTATTCTTAATAGCTCCCTGCTTAGTCAGTGGTGATGACAATCCTCTTGCTTCAAGACCATGTCACTTCTCTCCTAAGCCAAGTCTTGCCCTCCCCCCCCCCCAGCTCCTGTGTAGATAAGCCAGTCAGCAAGTGCTGAGAACATTGCTGTGGCCACAGTGAAGCCTATCCCTCGGTGACCTCCAGAAAAGTGAAATCCCTGCCCTGGCCTTGATAGCATTGGTCCTAAAGCAACAGTGAGTACCAGTGTGTGATCGTTGACTGGGTTTAGAATCTAGGGAGGAAGGCATGGCCACACATGAAGTACTTGGCTATTTTTGTACCAAGGATGAGCAGGAGACTTCCTGGTCTATTGGAAAGCTACCATCTCCAAACAAGGGCATGGTCAGCTGTCAATACGGTGGATTGCTGGTCATTTTAAAAACACATAAAATTCTATTACAGTCAACTCTCAGTCTCTTCATTGGGGTATTTGTGGATTCTGTGGATTCTCCAGGGTACATTTTCAGGCTTGGTCATCCGGTCTTAAGCCTCCTACTCTTCACCTTTAGACATAGTTTAGAGCCTCCCCAGAAACCTTATTTGCATTCTAGTCTAAGCCAAATAGATCTTAGGGCAACACATTTGCTTCCCCCTCACAGTCCTGCAAATGTACCCAAACTAAACACAAGCCTGTGAAGGTCAGCACTTTTCCCGTCTAACAGATCTAGAGATCAGCGTTTTTGATGTCCTCCATTGCCAGCTCATGAACAGACAGACTCATGATGCTGGGTTTGTTGGTTGGACTGGAAGGGATTTATTCTTTATTGTTACTGTAGTTCTTGAATAAAGGAAGTTAGATTTTTGGCTGCCTGAGCATTTTTTTACTTTTGGGGTCCTGGGAACTAAACTCGGGGTCTCGAATGTGCTTTCTAAGCACTCTACACCTAGCCTGCGTCCACATCCCCCCTCTTTTTGTTACACACACACACACACACACACACACACACACACACACACATACACACACACGTATAAAATTAAAATTTTGTTGCATTTATTTATCTAATGGGGGTAGGGGCACATGCCGTGGTGCACGTGTGGAGGTCAGAGAGCAATCTGGGAGGGTCATTTCTTCTTCCAACACGTGGGTCCCAGGGACTGACTTCAAGGTATCAGGCTCGGTGACAAATGCCTTTACCAGTTAAGCCATCTTGCCTGCCCTTTGCTTTATGTTTTGAGACAATGCCTCATTAAATCACCCAGGGTAGACTTGAACTTACTCTGTAGCCCAGGCTAGCCTTAGGCTTGTGATCCTCCTGCACTCTATTGGCTTAGAAGGGAGTGTGTTTTGATCTTGTAATCTGCTGTGCATTAGCTTTTTACAAATAGTCTAAGGGAGGGGAAAGATGGTGTCTCTCATGTGTAAAACCCAGTTCTCCATGAGGTCAGGGTTTGGTTTTATTTTGTGTGTCCCAAGCAGAAAGGTTGGGTGAGTTGAACCACAGAGAGGAGTGTTTGGGAAGTAGCGTTTAATCTACAGTATATTTCCCCTTTCACAGCTTGGGCAACAGAGCTTTTTTAATCAAGCGAGGTTAGGAAGAACTATATTTCCCAATACTAGAAGATGTTTGTACCCATCACGTGGAGAGCCAAGAACTGCTAAGATAAGGGGCGGAAAGGGATGGACCTCACCATGACCTCCAGGTAGAGTCTCTGGGTTGCTTTCTAGGAAGCAACATGGAGCGGTAGGAAGAGGATGGAAGTCACGGATCTGAATTCTGGGTTTGCCATTTACTACTTGTGAGAACCTGTGCTTGTTACGTAATCCCCCATTCTCATAAATGAGCAGCCTCCTGAGTGAAGACCGTGCTACTCACCATGCTCATGGGAGGACTAAATAGAACATTGGTGCTTGGCACGCAGCAGGCATTTCATAAATGATGATCCCATTCCTTTCCAATATGGTTCTTCTCTAGAATCCCTAGGACCCTGCATAGACTTTTAATAAGTAGGCCGGTGATTTTTAAACCAAGCCCAGGAACCAGAATAGTCTGTCTAACTTTAAAGCAAGTTGTTAGTACATTTATTAATATTTGAATTTGCTTGCTTTGGTGAGTTTTTGCATGGGAACCCAAGGAGAGGAAGAAAGAGAGGAGAGGACCTCCTAATTAGTCCTCTTAAAAATAACATAGACTAAGTGTGCTGTTTGTGTGTGATATGAGTGTGCCTGGCAACTAGGACACCTTTAACACAAGTAAAGGACCATGGTCACCTAAGTGCCCCACGTAATCCTGGTGCTTTCCGTATAGTTGGCCAGAAGTATTTCTTACTGCAGAGAGGGAAAAGGCAAGAGAAGAGGGCCCTACTGGCTTGATACGTCCAAGAGGTATTTATGTTTTATTATTTTTAAACGTGTGTGTGTGTGTGTGTGTGTGTGTGTGTGTGTGTGTGTGTGAGAGAGAGAGAGAGAGAGAGAGAGTAGGTATGTGCATGTGAATTTAGATGCCTGGAGAGGTTAGGGGTGTTGGATCTACTGGAGCTGAAGTTACTCGGGTTGTAAGTCACTGGACATAGATGCTGGAATCGGATCTTGGGTCCTCTGGAAGAGCAGCCAGTACTCATAAACACTGAGCCATCTTTCCAGTCCCCAAAGAAGAATTTAAAAGGTGACTTGGTAGCTGGAGAGCGTTTACCTGTTTAAAGCAGGCTTCCACCAGATTGGGAGGGAACATGTTCCTGCAAAGAAAGCAGCAGTCATTTGCAAAACTTCCCCAATAGGAACTTTGTTTCTTAAATACTGCACCACTGTGTCTAAGGTAATGAATCAAGCAGCAAATGGAAAAACAGACATTGTGACTTGAAACTGGATACATGGTTGTTCCTAAGTATGGCCCATGCAATTCATGTTTTTCATGGAAGTCCCAAATTCAACCCAATTATCCTCCTTTCAGCCCATGGGATTTTTTCATTCAGCCATTAGATTATTAAAACCTCCCTCCTTGGAAGAAACAGAGATGATTTCTCCATCAGCAGGGTGGCTGACTCTGTACATATCCAAAAGTGGTTATGTTGTGGTGGTGCTATGAGTCTAGGGATCGAAAGATATGATTCGAAAGACATGATTAGTTGCACTATGGACTATTTTTCTCTGCAGGCTTTCAGGGAGATAGAGACAGCATCCCAGAGAGTCCGAGGCTCTTTGGGAGTCAGTGGAGAGCTTGACCCAATATTTGAACTTGAGGCCTCTGTGGCAAGGTTTGTCACTTCCTCAGAGATTGTATCAGAGTGATGATTTGAGGAGGAGAAACAGTCTTGCTCAGGAATGTGACACTGGCCAAGTCAACGGCAACCACTTGTGTCTCTGTTGATTCATCTACAAAGAGGAGCGTGGATTAAACCACCATTGGGACTCTTCAATGGGAGACTGGGAGGAGACAGGACTCTTGAACGGGAGATTCTAGAGACAGTGTGCTGTCAAACTCATACTTTAAGGCTATAATTGTTTGACTCTTTCTTGTTGCTACCTGGACCCTCCAGTTTTCTTTTCCTTCCAATCTTCGCTCTGTGGTTTTTTTTTTCTATGACACAAGTGTACATTCAAAGAACTTCTAAGATAAATGCCCAAGCTAAGGAAGGGGCAGGAGAGCCACACACTTTTTACTGGGGCCAAGGATAGAAACTTACGATCCTCTGAGGGGCCAACAGATATAGGTCTGGGATAACAAGATCTCAATTTTCAAAGGCAAAAATGACAAAAAAGGACAACATAATATTTCTAACCCAAATTAACCATTTGTTCATGGAAACATAGTAAAAGTTGTAATTAGTTCCACGAACTTAATAAAAACAGTTATCAGTTACTAATTTGCAGGGATCTTTTTATAATACTTCTTAATTTTTTGAAATTATTATATAATTATATCATTTGCCTTCCCTGTCCTCTCTCCAACTTCCCCATGGATGAGTATCTTTGTTATTGCTCTCACTGGGCAGGGAATACAAGGCAGGTAGAGCATTGGGATGTACTCTATGAAAAGACTTTCAAGAAAAGGTCTCATTGTGGTTGGGTGAGGCTAACAGGTGGAGGACATGAGGTTGTCCCTGGCGGGAATGGAGAGGTGCCACAAAGGAGACCCTCTTCTCCACACGTCTCTTGACTCACTCTTGAAATGGCATTTGAAATCAGTCCCTTGAAGAAGCTTCTTTCAGACCAACCATTGGGAACCCTTGGGAGTGGCTATTGAGCATAGGCAAATTTGGGTTTTTTTCAGGTAAGATGTAAAGAGGAAGAAAAGGTTAAGTTTTGATGGGAAAGACTAGGGCCACAGAGTTAGAGAATGCAAAGCAGACAGGAATCTAGAGGCATCCTCCATTTGCCCTGCTAGATCCCTCCAGCATTCTGTGCAGAGCCCTAGGATCTAACCCATAGGGAACACAGCATATGGATTTGCTTGTTTTCTGACTCTTTTTGGCTTTGTTTAGTGGCATTTGCTGACAGCTTCCAGGGTAATAAGAGAAAAAAAGTATATCGAATGCCATCAGTCCCTTGCCCTGTTCAGCTTCCTACTTGTCTCATTATACCTTAGGGCCTCCCTGAATCTGTTCAGAGACAGGGTCTTGCTATGTAGCCCAGGTGAGGCAGGCTTCAAATTCATGATTCTCCTGTTACAGTCACCCAGGGCGGAGATTATAGTTTGTACTATTATAGAATAATATGTTAATAATATGTTACTTTTGTTTATATTGCATTTGTTTAACTCTGTGAAGCCATGTTCCTTTGCCTGTCTAAAACACCTGATGGTCTAATAAAGAGCTGAACAGCCAATGGCAAGGCAGGAGAAAGGATAGGCAGGGCTGACAGGCAGAGAGATTAATAGAAGGAGAAATCTGGGAAGAGGGAAGGAGAAGGAACAAGAAAGGAAGGAGGAGGACTTCAGGGGCCAGCTACTCAGCCACCCAGCTACACAACCAGCAACAGGGTAAGAAAGAAAGGTAAACAGGAATAGAGAAAGGTAAAAGTCCAGAGGCAAAAGATCGAAGGGATCATTTAAGGAAAGCTGGCTAGAAACAAGCCAAGCTAAGGCTGGGCGTTTATAATTAAGAATAAGCCTCCATGTGTGGTTTATTTGGGAGATGCATGGCAGGCCCCCTCAAGGAGCAAAAACAAACAACAACATTGCATGGCCATGCTGACTTTCAGAGTTCCTTTTGAATACAGAGAGTGCTTGTTGTTAAGATCTGACTGATCCAAGGGCAGGTGTGTGGAGAGAAAGGAAGAAAATGTCAGGCTCAAACTTTGTCTTGCTCTGGTAATCACCATCTCCACTTCAAGTGTTGGGTAAGACTCAGTTGTAATCAGCATCTTGTTTGTTTATACTACACTACTGAAGAGCATCCTTGGACTTTTTATAACCGATCTGCCAAATCCTTTCTTTGCAAATAGTATAAAAGAAGGAACATTAGTCAGAAATGGTCAGATGAACACTAAAGGCCCTGCTGAACCATGCTGTCGCTTGCCCTAGACAACGATACAGACCAGGGACTCTAAGGACTAGGCCATACTTTGCTAAAAACTATCTTACAGAGCAAGACTTGGGGAAAGAACATCAAGAATTATCCAATTAGTCCAGGGTGAACTGCACAGTGGAGACAACTCAGAGATGAGATTTTTGAATCCCACAGCAGGCCTCTCCAGATCATCTCCTTCTTTTTCATCTCACCTCTTCTGCATGAGATCAGAAGATAGAGCCTCAATATCAACTTCCGTTAGCAGGAGGGAGAGATGTGACTTCCATTTCAAGTCTGACAGGGCTGGTCCTGTCAGATAACCTCTTTGAGAGTTTGGTTGGCTTCCCAAAATAAGAAGTGTGTGGTCAGTGTGTACCCTAGGGACGGGTTACAAGGACATACCTGATTAGGTCCAGGAAGGCATCTGCAGCAGTCACTTGTACAATTTTACCTTCTCTGTACATGTTTTCCTTTGTGCCCTTTCCAGGATGGATGATGATGACAATGATTATGCCAATCACCACAGCAATGATGGTGGTAGTCATGTAATAGACTACAGCTCGCATGCCCATCTTCCCTGATGCCTTACTATCTAGGGCCGCCATTCCTGGGGAAGGCAAACAGAAGATTTTCAGGAAGTCAGTTGGAGGGATTCTCCAGTGGAAGACAATGGGAACCTCATTTCCTTCTACACCTGCTTCCCTTCATCCCTCCCAAAAGTACCAACTGTGAGAATTTGTCAGTGAACATGTGATCACCCGTGTTCTACTCCAGATTGATTTCATGGGGCCAAGTGACACCAGTTTCCTAAAAGCTTGAGGTGTGATTAATTTCTTCCCTCAGTTATTATAAGTTGGGGGAACCTATGCATGTGAGTAGTGTGTGTTTGTGTATGGGAGTATGAGTATAAATTTCCATCAGGATAGTGTAAGTTTACCCAAGTCTAAGCACTGTGTTGAGTCACATACATAGGCTGCCAATGAGTTATTATTTTATATGCGTGTTATGGAGTCTTTTATGTAACATTTGTTTTTAACACAAGTACTTGCCAATCTATCTTCAATTTGTATTTCAGGCAAACATTGGGTTCTAAAGGCCAAAATTCTCATACCACATCTCTGCTGTTTTATTTAATCTCATTTAATGAAGTTGATAAAATTATTCTTTGTGGAGTTCTCCTTATTCTTGTACCCCACCTCCCTCTACCTTGTCCCATAGGACACCTCATGACATGCTAAAAATACCCCTTCTCCTTGTTTTCAAGACATATTCAGTGTCTACTTAAGGGGAAGTCCAGTGTTAGTCCAGGTGGAAAAGGACATATGACTTCTAAGGGCTCCCAGTGGTACAAGCTAAGCTGCCCAGTATGGGTGGTAGGAACTGAACTTGGGTCCCCTGGAAGATCAGAAAGCACTCTTAACTACTAATCCGTCTGTCCAGCCCCACTATTTACTATTTGTGTTTTTATAAATGTATTAAAAGGTAATAGCGTACTTCTTTTTCTTCTAATGATTTATTTGCTTTTATTTTATGGGCATTGGTTATTGTGTGCATGTATGTCTGTGTGAGGGTGTTGAATCCCCTGGAACTGGAGTTACACAGTTGTGAGCTGCCATGTGGGTGCTGCGAATTGAACTTGGGTCCTCTGGAAGGGCAGTCATGGCTTTTAACTTCTGAGCCATCTGTCCAGCCCCATTAGTGTATTTCAATAATAGATATCAGTGCTCACATTTATACAAACATATTTAGGGTAAGCATTGAAAAAGGTATCCATGATTGTTAAGTAACTGGTTCAACTTGTCTAAAAATGTTGACACAAAGGTACTGAAGGAGGGATTGAAGTTATGACTTTCCATTTATAATTCCAATCATATTTGAATTGTATTACTTATAATTTTCATAAGCATTTACTTAATAATCACCAAAAGTCTAAGGTTCTGGTGAATAGCAAGTAGAGGGTAATGGAAAGTCAAACTTAGACCTTATGTAACTAAGTTTTGTAAATGTGATGCCCCTGAGACGACCAGCCACAGTTCTCACAGATGAAGAGGCTGACTAACTTTAGTGCATGATCTTGACCTCTTATCCTTGAGACCCAGGGTTAAGTGTCCATTTACTGAGATGGCACCACTCAGCACTTCAGCGACATTATAACTGGGCTAATATGTTCTCAGCAGACCTGTTCATGCCCCATTTTCACTCTCAGGTCTGATTCATGTGCCAAAATATCTTTATGTTGTTGTAATTGCAATGCTATTTCCTCTAAGGGGCCCACTCTCTTGCAGGCTTGCCTGACTAGACATCACTGGACTACATCACCCTTCCGGCTCTTTCTCTGTCTACTTAGTGAGTGGCATAAGTGCAGTGGCTGATATCTCTGCTAGGAGGTACCAGGCAGCAGAATTTTCTTCCTCTCAGAGGAGGTTTTCTTTTCCTCTGTCTCCTATCCTGTAGTCCTTCTTAGATGTCTTCTCTGATGCTTCTGCCCATGACTGCCAACCTATAAGCTATTTAAAGAGAACACTGGTGGTCAAGATAGCATTGGGTCCAAAGTTGCAGACAGAGGAGGAGGTTTTTGTACCCTCCCCCTCCCCCTGGCCAGAGGGATGGGAACATTATCATAGTACCCACAGCTATAGGGACAGTACCTTTAGGAAATGGTTTATAGGTTTCTTAACATGCTTTGAATGAAAACCAACATGAAAGTATCTTTTCATACTTTCTAATTCTGAAATAACAAAGACAACCATCAGAAGGCATTTTCTTAGCAATAGCACAACATGAGAATCATTAATCAAAGAAGAGGTCTTGCCCACATCTGCATATTGGCCCTTTAGTTTTGAGAGAAAATAGGCTGTTAGTGTCTCAGCCAAAGAAGATCCCATCACTAACCAATTCTCCATGGAAGTCCTTCTCCTAAAGGGAGTCTGATGTCCTACACAGGACCACTTGCTCACTCCTGCTCCTGAAATACTTCAGCTTTTAAAACTAAAGACGCTACCGAGAACAAGGCCATATGTTGTTGTCAAGGGAACAGCAGGGCAGATGTGTACAACTTGTTCCTCACACAATGGCCTTGAAATTAGTGGGGCCAGAAAAAGGAGAGGAGAATTCTGGAAGACAAACCTCAAGCAAGCAGGACATTGTTCTTCCTCTCCCACACCTGAACTCTAACCACCCTCCCCTGCCCCCATGATGAAATATGAGAGACAAGTTCTATGGCAGAGACTAAACACACATGAAGCGAGTCTGGGGCAAGGGAAGATAGAACACTAAATCACTCTGCAGAAAAGGAAACTTTGGCAGGAATGTCCCAAATGTTTAGAGAGGGAAAGTTTGCATAGATCTGTGTCATTTAGTTTAAAATATAGGGGAGAAAAGGGCACTGAGGTGATGGGAGAGGGGAAGTCACTTGGGTATGGGAGTGTGTTACGATAGTGGTGTATTCATCTAACATGTCTGAAAAACGCATTCCAGAGTGAGGTGTAAAGATAGTGATCTCACCAGCCTCCTTTTGCTCACTTGACGTCTCAACATCTGTATTAGGAAAAAACCTGCCACCAGAATCCTGAAATCCAAAAGAAATCTTATATTGTGTTCTTGTAAAGTATCATGATGGCTCTCCCAGGTACAACAATATGCCCATATGGTTTGTATACTTTGAATTAACCTCTACGTTAATCCGTAGGCTCATTCATAAAGTCCTGATGCTGTATACTCATTTCATTCCATGGGGTGGCATAATGCTGATATCATTGATACAGTTTTGTAGGTAAAGAAACAAGAGCCCAGAGAAGTGAATGACTTGACCAGTGTTTCACAGCTAATAACCGCAGTGGCAACATCCAAACCATGCCTCTGAAAGACCACCTTGCTGATTACATCCTCTCAGAAGTTGCCCACATAACACTTCTTGTTCTCCATGTTGACTCTCCCTAGCTTTCATGTGCCACGTTGAGACAAACCACTTGGGTTGAGGAGGACACTATTATAGGGATGTAATTATGGAAAGTCTCTGCTCAGTTCCTCTCCATACCTTAGAGCTACCCAAGGGCCAGGCTGAGTAGTCCTCATCATGGGAAGGAATAGCTAGAGAGCTGACCTGGCAGTGTGAACCCTCCCTCCACTCCCAGAAAAGTGGTCCAGAGCAGGCAGGTATGTAGTAATGGAGGGTGGAAGGCCATCGATTTTTCTGGCTCTGAGCAGATTTCGCTTCTGAAAAAAATCTATTCATCAATAAGCAATTATCATGCAAGTAACCGTTCCCGAAAACCTTCAATATACGTAAGAGTTAAGCACTGAAAAGAGATTAAACAGGATGCTTTCTAGACTATCAAAGGTTAAAAAATTGCTACAAATACTTGTGTGTCTTAGGTGGCAGGCACTTGAAGATAATAAGAAGCAAACGTCTTGAAGCAAATATAGAATAACTTTTTCACTTATGAAGAAGGCCTTTAGGTAATCAGTTTAGTACAGCAAATATGCACCAAAAAATTCATGGGATATTTTGGAGGGGAAGAGAGGAGTATTTCCTGCATACTATGTGGACCTCTGAATCGTAAATTAAATTTCCTTTGATACAATGTTTTGTATGGCTTGGATAAATGAAATATGTCTTCAGCCAAGTTTTAAAGGGGAACATAAATAATACCAAGCTCCCGAGGTTCTGTCATTTTCATGGATTCCACTCTCCCATCTGCTAAAAAATCTATGCCTTACAAAGTGTTTCTGTCTGCTTCCCTCACAATTCTAGTCTCTGGTTTTGGCATAAGAAATGCAAAGCAAAAAAAATATAAATAAATAAATAAATAAAAAAAGAAAGAAAAAGAAATGCAAAGCAGCCTTCTGTTTTGAATTGTTTCTCCACGTATTCTCATGACACTTCATTGCTCTTCCAAGGCCCCTGGAGCAGGCCCAGGAGGGACAGAAGAGGGCAGTGGCAGCTGCTGATTCAAGATGATTGCTCTGCTTTGGTTCTGAGTTCTTCTTAGACGTGTTCCTTCTTCACAATGCACTCTCAAACCCTCATCTAATGAAAGCCGCCTGTTTCCAGTCCTCCTAGAATTTCAAGATGGGCAAACTTACAGCAGAGGACTCAAGGATGAACATGTACCGTATTCATGGGAATACAAGGTGATGTGGCTTTTAAAGATGGGAGAACTAAACTCTAAAAATACCATTTATTTCATGTGCATATAGTAGATCGAGAAACGAGTTCCGGTGTCTTGAGCAGCTGCCTGCTGCTGAGTATTGGGCAAACAGTCATCTACAAAGGTGTTGGAACCAGAGGGTCAAAAGGTCACAGAGGGAGGGGCAGTGGAGGTAGGGTGTGAGCACCCAAGCAAGTCATTTTAAATCCCTGACTAAAACTATGTGAACATCTTTTGTATTGCAATATTTTCTTCTGGCTCTTTACAGATTAGACAGAAAAGAACACGAAAGTTCTATGGTTCTATTCACCTTTGAGCCAATCTTTAAAAGTCAGCTTTCAAAGTGTTGGCAAAGAATGGTGTGTTATCACACCGGGCCTGGTGGATAGAGACCTGTAGATTCTAGCTACTCAGGAGGAGTTCAGGATTGCAAGTTCGAGGTCAGCCTGGGCATCTTAATGGTATTCTAGCTCTAAAGGGAAAGTATGCGGTGGGCCGGGGCTGTAGCTCTGGGGTAGAACATTTACACATTCCTGTCTTAGTTTCTCTGCTTGCTGATCTACTTCATTCGTTCAGGTCAGCACCCAGGAGTGATTGCTATTGTTCTATCTTTCTATACTTTGGCCGGGCGGTGGTGGCCCACACCTTTAATCCCAGCACTCGGGAGGCAGAGGCAGGCAGATCTCTGTGAGTTCCAGGCCAGCCTGGGCTACAGAGTAAGTTCCAGGAAAGGCGCAAAGCTACACAGAGAAACCCTGTCTTGAAAAAAAAAATCTTTCCATACTTTGACGGAAGAGTGAGTGAGTTAACAAACAGACAACAAAAGAAAAGTAGACAGAGAAAGGTGAGGACAAAAAGCGAGTGCTTACTTCTCAGGCTGTGAAATCGGTTCAGTTGGTCGTGACTGCATTTTTAAAAAAATCAGTTAACAAAAAAGAATAGCACGGGAAATACTAGAAGGTATTAAATGTGGTAAAGATGAGCAGTGTGTGGTGATGTTTTTCAGCTTCCCGCCTACAGATATGAATGTGCCAGGCCACACTGTGAGATGCATTTCTCATTCTGGGTTCAGATTTACCAACACTGGTTATATCCCCACTCCGCTGGCAGCAGGGGCTTTAGAAAGGAACCACAAACTCTTGTGCTCCCTTCTCTTCATTGTCGCTACCAGGGACTCTGGGCTACTCCTCTCACCTCGGAACTAGTGTCTTTTCAGGAGTAAGGGTACGGGCTTCCAGCGTCTGCTCCTGGTCAGTTCGTCGGAACAGAAAGCTTTCAGACATTATTGTTAGAATTCTGCCCTCACTCCAGCCGCATGGCTGCATGCGCACAGTTCAGGAGTTAAGCAAAGGGTCTTCCGTCTTACGACATTAGTGTGCACTAGTGACTACGTGCACGTGGTGTGGTCACGCAATCAGCGCATGCGTGGTGTAGATCTGTAAGCCTGCTTGCGCATGTTCACGGGGAAGCCTTAAAAAGCCGGACACAGACACCACTCTCTCTCTATTCTGTCTCCCCCCCCCCCCGCCCCCCACGATCTTTCTCTCTGCTCTCTCCATGTGCATCCCCCCCCCAGGCCTGGTTCTTCTGCTTCCACCCCTCTTCCTCCTAATAAAGTTCTGATACTGGGTAGTTGAGGCTCATGACCTTTCTGTGCGGTAACCAGCGCTGTTTATCGTTTTTACAATTATGATAAGGGAAAAGCTTCATTTCATAGAATTTTCTGTAAAGAAGGCAAGTTCCTCTGTGGTGTGTGTGTGTGTGTGTGTGTGTGTGTGTGTGTGTGTGTGTGTGTGTGTGAGATGCCTGAGTTTGTGGGGTCTGCAGGAGGTACTCAAGTGTCTTCCTTTGTTGCCCTTTGTCTCAACCCCTTGAGAGGGGGTCTCTCATTAAACCTGGAGCTTGTGAGTTTTTTTCTGGGCAAGGCTGGTCCAGCAAACCCCAGCACTCCTGCTTTTGTTCCTTGTCCTCATGGCCCTTAGGTTATAGGTACATATAACTACAGTAACTTTTTTCTTTTAGTTAAAATCTAATTTCCACACAAGATGTTTTGATCATATTCCTTCCCTTCCCCAACTCCTCCCACATCCTTCCCACCGCCTGCCTACCCACCCAACTTCACATTTATTTTTTCTATCTGTCTGTCTCTTTCTTTCTCAGCAAAAACAAAACCTTGAAAATCAAAACTATCTTAAAAAAAAAAAAGCAAGAAACCAATAAGACAAAACAAAACAAAATAACCAGGTACTTTTTGATTGGATTTAAGGCCCAGTCCAAAGAGATAGAATCCATACCCAACAACATTAAAGTGGCCAAGAACCTGAGACTAGATAGGTCATGGGCATAGACTATTGTTCTGCTAGATGAGCATAGCAATAAACTATACCATAAATCAGTGCCTTGATCAACTCTCATAGGAGAAGCTTTTACAGCAGATGGTAATTAACACAGAGGCCCACAACTGGACAATGTGCAGAGAGGCAGAATCTTTGGAGCACTATGCCCTTCACCTCAAGGTTCAGAGACTGATGTGAAAGAGAAGGCAGAAAGATTGTAAGGGCTAGAGGGAATAAATGACCCCAAGGAAACAGTGTCTTCCAGATGTAATAGAACTGATGCTTGTAGGAACTTACAGAGACTGTGACCCCATGCATTAGACCTGTAAAAGTGCAAACCAGACAAAATCCCAGCACTGAGAAAAGGAAGTACACATGCTTAACCAAGAAGCCACTTGCAATTGGTACATCTTGGCCAGGAAGAATCGGCTTTGTCAAGTGGAGCATCACTAGGTACGCAACCACAGTCCAGGACAGGCCTCATGCCCAGGATTAGTCCGCCAACACAGAATGGACCCCAGGGCATCCAAATTTAGGTCCTTATCCTCAGGCTTGTACCTCAAACTTTCTTATTAAGTCATTTCCCCAGAATTTTTTTTTTCCTTTTTGCGACAGGGTCTCACTATGTAGCTAGAGCTAACCCAGAACATACTATGTATCCCAAGCAATCAGACAACCCTTCTCTCTCAGCCTCCTGAGATTGCAGGCTTGAGCCATCCGGAACATTAAATTGTCTCCACAAAGGCTCAGAGGTATTACAGCTTTATCTTCAAGTTCGATTATAAATATTTTCTTTTTTTTTTTTAAACCTCAGCCAAAGTTTCCTTCCTGGTGATGGCTGATCATATCGAGGAACCGTTCTTTTTGTTATCCTGAATAGCATTTAGCTTTAGAAGGTTGTATACATGAAAGCAACCGGCGCTAACACTTGACGGCATATGTGGTGGTATGTAATTTGTCAGGAAAATTGATTTTTTTTAATTTGACCTCTAAAACTTGCTAACCACATCTTTAAACTCCGGTGTTCCCTCGAAAAATGAAGCATAGAAAAGTAAATAAGGAACACTCTTTTTGAAAGATTGGCCAATGGGGAAAAAAAATCAGTGGAGCAGACAATATTATTGGTGGCAGAAAAAGCCAAATAAATCACTTTTCTCCTCAGATTTCGAGGACTAAGCAGACGGTCTTTTTCCTTTTTCTTTGGCCATAGTTGTGGTGTAATTGTTTTGCTTTGTTTTTCGACTCACATAGAAAGAAGCAGAGAGGGGAAACTGAGGTCCATTACTGCTGCCTCTAATACCAGCAGCGCCAAAGTGTCTGTTGGCATAACCTTAGCCTGGAAGCTTCCTCTCTTAGCCTGAATGGCAATGAGATCCCTGAGTGCCCACGCTTTCGCTCTCTTAGTTCTGGTCCTAATCCAGCCCTGTAATTCTGGTGGTGCTGTTTACTCTGGACCCTACCCCAAGGACTTCCTGTCACTCTCAGAGAGGTCACCGGAAATGGTCGTAGGGGGCAACTCTGAAATTCTTGTCTCAGAGGCTCCCAGCTGCGGGTGCGAGACCCCCCTATGAGGTGGTTTAGATGCCCATTTACCCTTCACATTAGCCCATCCTTTACTCACAGTGTTGGAATGTGTCACACAATATGCTTTTTTGAAGAGGAACCAGAGAGTAATTCATCTTCTTTATGTGTGCTAAGCAGGGCAAGAGGGAGAGGCGAGTGGACCCGCGACAGGCAGGGGAAGAGTGATTAGTAACAGCTGACAGCCTCAGACCAAGACCTTTTCTTTGGTTACCTCATTGTAACAGCCCAGCACAAAGGAATCACTGTCTTCCTGCCAAGATTTAGAAACCCCAGGACCATGGAAAAAAGCAGAAAAAAGACAAGTGTGTGCTGGGTAGAGGGGACATCAGGGTGGTCAGAGACTCCTGGTCATACCTGGAGAGCTGACTTTGAAAAATAATCCCCTTGCTTGTGGGAAGACGTGCCTTCCTCGGCATGGTAGGCCTCTAGTGGCAGCCACCAGGAGCCCTAACAGTGGGAAGTAGGTGAATTCACTAATAGAATGGGCCTGCGGAGGCGGTCAATGGCTTTGGGTTAATGAGGGGAAGTTCTTTGAGGGCCAGAGCCCCAGCTGAGGGCCCCCTTCTGTCTTCCCCCCCTCCCAAATCACAACTAGCAACCAACCACTGGATGAGTAGTAATTTCCCAAAACAGCCCTCTTTACAGTTGGGTTGTGTTTCCTGCCACGGAATAGACCTTCCTACAGGCCCCCCCCCTTTTTTTTTTAAATGAAGATGACCACGACAGTGTGTCTCCTAACTGCCAGAATGCTGAATGGCCATGAACGGATTTTACAACTGGGCTCCACTTGTCCAAAGTTAGCCAGAGGATGTGTGTAGTCGACAGCAGAACATGGCAGATGTCAAGGGGGGTGGGTTGCTTTTTTCTTCCCACGCAAGGCTCTCTCGTCCCTCACAGAAGAAAAGGAAGTGTAGTGAAAGCCCCAGAGAAGTTGAAAACAGCATGGATGCTGAAAACCAATTCAACCTGGCCCAGCTTCCCCAAAGAACAGCTGAGGCAGGACAATGGCTCCTGCCCAGGGTGCATCCTCCTAAGGCCAAAAGAGCCACACACACCCACGCAAACCCATATCCATCCATCTCCCACCCCCATTCCTTGGCACGCCACGATTCTGGAGCCAGAACCTAATTTGGAATGGGATTGGGGTTCAAGTTCACGGCCGGAGCCTGAAATGAGGAATTTTAAAGAAGATGCATTTTTTTAAAAAAAATCAGTCAGAATAAACTTTGCTCATCTATTTCCTAAATTAAATGTAAATCTTATTGACTCTTTAAAAGAATATATTTAAAGAGCCAAATTCAGTTGCGCTTTCTGATCAGGTAGAGTGTGCCAAATTCAGTCTTTGGGGATGGAGTTTAGGCTGGGAGGGGAGGAAAGAAGGGCGTGTGGGGAGAAGGGAGTTGATGGACCGACAGGAAGAGAGAAAAGACAAAAAAAAAAAAAACAAAACCAGATTGGGAAACTGAAAAGCAGAGGAAAAGGGAAGGCAGAGGAGGAAAGTTTTCAGTAGGTACCTTTATCTCGGTGTTATTTCTTGGCTGTATGTGGCTCCCTTTCGGTTCTGACTAGTTTTCTCAGCATTTAAAAGCTCATCGATTGTTCTTATCTAATCTATGAAGGAATAGACACACCCAGGGAGTCAGAGATTGTATTCTCCCAGCTACCTGAGCCAAACAATAAAGCAATACCAGTCACGAGTGAAACAGTCCTCGGGTCTGGAGCCAGTCAGTCTTTCCCATCTCCGTGCTTTGCGGTAATAGGACTGGTTCCCACCTTGCAACAGGAAAAGCTGTGTTTCTGCCCCAGGCACAGGGGCAACAATGGATTGGAGGTTTCCTGACATGTTGCACCAGCAGTGGCCAACACTTCCCCAACTGGCTGCTTTCTAGAGAAAGGAGCTGGTTCTGTGACTGCTGCTTGAGTTCTGAAGCGCTCAAGCACATTTCTTCCTTTCGCCCATCACTTTCCTATTTTAAAGGTTTTTTTCTCAAGGAGGTGATCAGGATTCTTAAAAAAAAATTCTCCAAAGGAAATTGGACAGTTTCCTACATTAAACTACATTTATTACCAATGGACCAGGGGTCCTGGGAGTGATCTAGGATGGCCATGTAGCCCTGGCTGTCCTGAACTCACTATGTAGCATAGGCTGGCCTTAAATGTGCCTCAATAAACTACATTTATTATCAATAATCCAGGGATCTAGGCGTATGAAGAAAAGAAAGGGGAGAGAGGTGACATTTGGTTGACTGGAGAGTGACGACGTATGGGGCTGGCTGGTAGAGAAAGTTTAATTTAACTCAGAGTTCGGGAACAGGGTGAAGGGTGATGCAGCCGATGGAGATGCATGGGGGATATTGCTAAGAAGGAATACGGTGCTCACAACAAGGCAGAGGGAAAAAACGAGATGCAAACATGGACTTTAAATGAACGATTCAGGGCCCGTTACAACAAGGAACGAGTCGGAGGAGTTGAAAAGTTGTATTAACAATTTCTTGCTCTTTCTAAAGAAGGGGCGTTCATTGCTGAAACATTTTTTTTTTCTCACTTGTTCATGCATTACATCATGATGAAGATTCTCCTCATCGTTCGGGCCAGAGGCCTGAGTCTGTCCGGGGTGGTATTCACAAGCGCTGAAGTATTCCCTGCTTCACGTGGGCAGTTTTGATTAAAAAAAAAAACAAAAACCAAACAGCATCAAACCTGTGCTCAGGAAGATCGGAAATCCTCTGAGACACATTTTTGCTTCTGGAAGTACCTAGAGCAAATCTGACCCACAGCCACCAGGGCGATTCGGCCATCTTTCCTCTTGACTAAATACCCTCTCCAAGCGTTGTCCTGTGTCATTATTTCCCGAGGCTCGTTAACTGTAACGTCTTTTCCACCCCCAACCACTGTCCTCAGGCTCTGTCCCCAAGCTTTTCTCAGGTCGGTTTCCTCCTCTCAGCCTTACCCTGCCCTTCCAGCCAGCCTAGACTGCTCAGTATTCCTCAGCGATACCCGAGTGAGTTTTCCTGTCTCTACATCTTTGCATTCAAGCCTTCCTCATTTCCTGTACAAATCCTACAGTCAGCCCCACCCCCAAATTCCCACAGCAACATTCTTTGTGCTTCTTGCTTTGTTTTGCAGTCATGTGCCTACCTGTCTGGCTCTCCGTTTATGTGTCCAAGTCCTTGAGGCTAGAGACCAACAATGTCTCTTCCTCGCTTTATGGCCGGCCTATTTCCGCACACTGCCTGCTCGAAACAGGAGCCCCATAAATGTATCTTGGACTGGATTCAACACCTTCTTAATAGCTAGTCTGCTTTGTCAAAGTCCCTCCTGAATGTGCTTGGAACCCGGCACGTTACTCCCAACTCAGTGTGACCACAGCAGGGTAAAGTGAACCATTAATATTTCTACCATGGAAGCACACAGCTATATCCATTCTGTTTAGCCGTCCCTTCCTACTGTTGGTTCTTATTAAGCTTTTAGTCACAGGAACTGCTGCCAAGCTCAGTGGCTCCCATCCTGTAATTGCGCAACTGCCTTTTGAATCTAAAAGTGGAAGTGTACATCGCTTGCCCGCTCCAGTTCATCTTGCTGGTTTCCATCCAGCACTGTAGCCTATTGAAGTAATTCTCATTGTGAGTGCAGGCGTTTGCAGCGAAAGCCCCCCCCCTTTTTTTTTTTTGGTGGTGGTGGTGGCGGGGGGCAAGAGGCCTTATGCCATCTGAAAACACCAGTGAGTGCTTTCCATGGCTTTGAGCTGTTGATAAAATATGGAACAGGATAGGTATTTCTGGGGAAAGTACACCAGAATATTTTACGAGGGATGTTCTCAGGTTAATGTGGAACCTGAAATACTCGAGATATAAATGTTCAGTGGGTTACAATGTAGCTCATTACCTTTTGTTATTGTTTGTTTCTTTGTCGGAGACAGGGTCTCTTTCTTTGTCGGAGACAGGGTCTCAGTGTGTAACCCTGGCTGTCCTGAACTCACTGTGTAGCCTTGGCTGGTCTTAAATATGCCTCAATCTCTCTGTGTCTACCTCTTGAGTGCTGGGATTATATGTATATGCCACCACATCTGGCCACCTCACTGTTTTTTATCAAACCCTGTCTTACTGATAAAGGGATTAAGGGAGATTCTACATTTTTCTGAATAACTGAGATAAATTGTATCAGGAATCCCACAACCAAAAGGTCATTATAGTAAAGGAGCATTTTTTTTTTTAAATGATAGAAATAATCCTTAGTACACGGAGCAATTGCAAGATGTTTTGTGAAAAAACTTTGAGGCTGAGCTTGTAACTTTAGGAAATAAATTTTATAAAGTATCACACAGTGTATATGCTAAGTATTTATGTTCAGTAGCTGGCATGCCATTTATACTCAATAACTGCTGACAATTGCACTGGGTTAAGTTATGATGCCACCCATCAATCAGAAAATCATTTAACTAGATTAAGGTGGACAGCTGAGTGATCTGAGTGACAATAACACATGGTTCAACATTCATAGCTTCAGCTGCAAGCTGCATATCACATAATTACTAAGAGCTACTAATGTCCAGACTGGTTCCAGTTTAAGTAAACCATACAGTATGACTTTTAACTTGCCTGATATCTATCTATCTATCTATCTATCTATCTATCTATCTATCTATCTATCTATCTATCTATCTATCCATCTATCCATCAAATCACCCATCCATCCATCCATCCATCCATCCATCCATCCATCCATCCATCTATCTGATACTGGGTTGAACTCAGAGCTGAGAACAAGTTGAAGCAAGCACCCCCATAGAGTCACATTCCCAATCCTGCCCTCATTTTTATGCAAAGGAAACAGAGTGGCAGAGAACATAAATCCACAGGGAATCCACAAACACCCTTGGAAACCAAGTCTGTCATCAGAAAGTCAAAATTAGCCATCTAAACCTAGGGCTAAGTTAGAGCCCAGGCCCTCCTGGTTTGGCAAGCAGTACCAATGACCCCAAAAGGCTCACTGATGTACAAAATGACACCATTTGTTATGGGTGTAACCAGGACTGAATGAACGTTTCATGGCCTTTGCTAACACAAGTCAGCTCAAGGCTGCGTTTCAGAGTACTAACGTGAAACCTAGTACGCTAACAAAACCTGAAATCTGACTGATCTCACCAAGTCACGTGCTTTCTTGGCAAACTCCTTTTTCTTTCCCTTTCCTTCTCTCTTTAAAAAAAATCTACTGTAGAAATACAAAGGTGCCTCTTGCTTACTTGCAGGGGGTGTGTGTGTGTCACAAGAAGTAGCATTCCAGTGAGCAACCTTCCACAGCTGTAGTGAACAAGACTCAGGAGGCATGTCAGCTGAAAGCAGCGGAGAAACACACACACTGTCATCTCTGAAACTGGCCAGCAATGGCCAGTGGGGATGCCAGGGGGACCTGGGCCATGGCTAATGAAATATCGCTCTCTGGGCTGTCTCCACATGTAAGACCTTAGGTCTGACATGCTCCACCTAGGAAGACGGAAAGTTTCTAAAGTTCCTGTTCCTCATGCTAAACAGAATCTAAGAGTTGTGATGATCACTGGTACTAGTCCAGACTCAGGATAGGTGGCTTACAGCTGAGGTCTCCACTGAGTCCACCTCCCGGTGCAAACAGTCTGTATTAGTCTCACTGCTACTACAATTCCCACTGCATAAATGAGCCCCAAATGTAAAAGTGACTTTCACAGTCAGTCAGGGCTGGATCTAGTATAGAAACTAGTCTGGTAGCCCTTAAGTTTATTTTCTTAAAAAACCAAGCAGGAATAACCAAAAATAAGGCCATGGTAGCCTGAGTAGTCTCTGTACCTTTCAATGGGCCCCAGTTTAACTTTTCAGGTGTAAACATCTGGCTGCAGAGGAGAGAGATGAAGGGGCTGGAGGCCAAGGTTAGCAGCACCGAGCTTTCCCTCATCAACGTCTTGCCAGAGGAGCTCAATACTGAATGAATGAATCACCTAAGCTAGGCAGTTTGGTGCCGTGCAAAACTCGGAGCAAAACTGTGCGACGCAGCCTGAAAAGGAATGAAGCATGGACGCATTTGCTGTCCGGACTATTTACAGCATGTTCAGTGATAGCTCAGAGCTATACAGGGTTTGACAGGGAGATAAAGGAAAGGCTGTCGTCGATGCCTCCAGGAGGCATGTCAACTGTCCTTGGGAAGCCACAGTACTTTGCAAAAACGCCTCCTGGATGCTGTGGAATATCTTTCAAAAGAGGACAAATAGGCAAACTATTTTTAAATTGGGAGGTGGGGGGGGGAAGATGAGTGGGATGGTAACGAGTGAGGGTTCGGAACATAAGACAGGCAGATGAACCTTAAGTTTTGTTTTGAATCGAAGTTTGAAAGCGTAAGAACGTTCTCACTGGCGTGGGCAACGCATGCTGCATTTTCAGCGCATCTGAAAAACCTGGGGTGTACTTCTCAGCAGTGGAGGGACCTCACAGCCCACCCGCCAAGTGGACTCCGAGTCTTTGGAGGTTAAGTGGATGAAGAAGAAAACATGAACATTCTCCATCTTCTTATCTAACCATCTTTGGCTTATTTGAGATACATGTATTGACCACATACTGTATGCTAGCTGTAGGAGAGATAGACGGAAATGCAACACAGCATGTGCTTTCAAAGCCTGACCACCCAGGGGAGTACAGGGTCTTGCCAGATCTGTCTCACAGAATGTGACGTTGAGAAAGCAGGACCTGTATGTGGCAGAAGAAAAGAGGCGATCCAGAGAAGAGGACTTGGAACTAATAACGTGTAAGTTGGTGTCCCGGCAACGCCCCTGTGGTTGGCTGGAGAAGCTTATCTCAAGAGAAGGAGTGATTTAACTGCCGAATCAGATCTGTTCATGCACGTTTACCAGCTCTGACCGGGAGCCAAGGATTTAGCAGTGATCTTGTCAGAACCAACGAGTAAGTAGGTTAGGAGAGCCGGTGAGGGGGGAAACATGGAGCCAGCAGTTGAGAGCTTTTGTGACCATGCGAACACAGGAACACATGGAAAGCCCGAAGGCTGCTGAAGTTCTAAATAGGAGACATGAAATAACCCAACTCTTGAGGGCTAGCATCTCTTGTGACGTCTAGCACCTGTTCACACCTCTGGTATGAGCCATCTCCTTGGGGAGGAACATGAAGGAATGGAAAGCAGCTGCCGAGAAGCGTGCAGATTGGGGAAGCTGCTTCCATACTGCAGACTTGCAGGACTGTTACGGGATACGGCTCCTGAGCACGCGTGTTCAGTCAGGATCCAGGTCTCTAGGAGGGATGGGGAAATGTAAGGAGTCCATCTCAGAAAATACTTCAAGAAGTTTCAATCTGAGTTCCCACACGGCTTTTCAAAGCTGTGCCTATGTTCTCCGGTAGGAGGCACCGTAGTTTTCTGCACATTAACCTAGAGCATTTCACAGGACTTTCGGTGGCCCTATTAATTTCTCCAGTTCAACTTTTGGAGGTATTAACTTTATTCTTGATCTGGAAACCATATGTGTATAAATTTCCCGAGCTTCTTGTAGTGTGCATTTCCGTCTTATGGTGACTCTGGAAGGAGCCACTTGTGATCCAGCAGTGTTGGTAACATGTAGCCAGGTTGGGGTACTTCCACTGGCCCAGTTCTTGCTCTGTGGGTAACTATGGGAATTCTTGGGAGGCCTCCAGAAGACGTGAATCTAGCCCTTTGTCTCAGTAACTCTATACCTGTTATTGATGCAGAGGATGAATAGAGCACACCAATCACACGTTGTTCTGTTTTTAAGCGATTGTACTCAGCTCTGGGAGAGGGAGAGCTAGCCTTTCTCCCCTTGAAAGTTACTGAGAGCCAGCTATTATATTGTAGTATGAATGAAGCTTCCAAACTTTGAGGACATGTAGTCCTAGGTACTGAGGGTGAGCAAACTCTGTGTGTGTGTGTGTGTGTGTGTGTGTGTGTGTGTGTGTGTATGTACATGCCCACTCTAGTTGGAGCTGGGATGCCAAAACATATCTTTCTTCACATCCAGAACTGCCTGTCAGAGAAGCAAGCTAGCTGGCAAACAGAAAACTCCCGTGTCATGCTTACTGTTTTCATGGCAGACTGGCACACTCCCGTATCCTAGGGCAGATTGCATGCCACAACTTTAAGTAGGCATTCCAACGATGTTAACTAAAAGATTGAGTCAGTGAATCTTTCCAGGAAAAGCATGACAAAGCTCTCTGTCTGGGAAGGAAGGAGGGAGGGAAGGAAAGAAGGAAAGGAAGATGGGAGGGAGGAAGGAAGGAAGGAAGGAAGGAAGGAAGGAAGGAAGGAAGGAAGGAAGGAAGGAAGGAAGGAAGGAGGGAGGGAGGGAAGAAGAAAATCCAACTACATAAATTGGCAGTAGGAAACAAAACATCTCTTAGGTCAATCTCTCTCTCTCTCTCTCTCTCTCTCTCTCTCTCTCTCTCTCTCTCTCTCTCTCTCTCTCTCTGCTGGTCTAATACTGCCCGAGGAAGCAGTTCCAAGCAGACCTTGGAGCATTAATCCCTTCTCCTCCTCCCAAAGGAACCTCTGTCAACTGCTGTGCAGTATAGAATGCTTTTGAAAGTGGAAGCAGAGACATTCGCAGCACAATAAAAGAACTCTTGGGAATCTCCAAAAACTACAGTGGCCTGTTCTTAGGGATGCAAATGTTGAACAAAGTGGTCCTGGCATTCAGGTCATAGTTGGGTGGAGGAGGTGAAGGCAGACAGACATGGGAATACCTACTTACAATGCAAAGGTAGAAGAGGATTCCTGGAGCAAGTGGCTGGCCAGGTAAGACCTGAGAGTGAGTCAGGATGTCAGGTGAAGAAGCAGAGAAAAGAGTCCAGGTAGACACATTGGCAGGAGTGGTGGGGAGTGACTGGCTGGAATGAGAACTGAGATGGAACACAGACAGGACCCACACCAAACGTGTTAAGAAGTTTGGACTTCATTCCAAAAGCAATGTGGGAATAAACTCAGAGCTGAGCTTTGGAAAGATTGTCCTGGCTTCATGTAACAGAGAAAAGTGTACAGGAAAAGAGCGAGACCCTGGAGAGAGGGATTGGGAGAATAAACCAGGGAGACCAGAAGGAAGCTCACTGCGGAGGATCGGGATTGACATGGTATTTTCACAAGGTGAAGGGGGCAGGCATAGACAGAAGTCAACAGTAAAGGAGGTAGACTTAGCCAGCATGGCCGATCGGGGAGCAACCCAAGGATGGACCACTTCCTAGCTTAACCTTAGTTTCTGTATTATCTATGACTTCTTTTAAACAGACTTTTCAACTCTTTTTTTTTTCCTTTCAAAATCTAAAATAGATGACTTCTTCCCCAGGTTTATGTTCTTTTTCACACCCCCCACACGAGAGAGAGAGAGAGAGAGAGAGAGAGAGAGAGAGAGAGAGAGAGAGAGAGATAGATAGATACTGGGCATGGTAACTCATGCCTTTAATCTAGGCACTCAGGAGGCAGAGGCAGACATACCTCTGTGAGTTCAAGGCCAGCCTGGTCTACATAGTGAGTTCCAGATCAACCAGAGCTATAAAGTAAGACTGTTTAATAAAATAAATTTAAAAAAAAAAGAAAGAAATGAAAAGAAAAGGAAATGGAGGGCTATTTTATTCTTCTTTTTCATTTTTTGGACAGGGTTTTACAATGTAGGTCATGCTGGCCTCACTCACTATGTAGACCAGGCTGGCCCTGAACTCAAGATTTCATTGTGTGTGAGGCCTAGAGATTGAGATTTTTGAAACTGGACTGGCCAATGATAATAAAGGGCTCTTGGTAAATTTTAAAGAACAATATGGTTATTATAATTTCATTTAGGGAAAAAGGAAACTTCCTTAAAAAAAAAAGCCATCCTTCTGTTTTAGAGGCAGATAAATGATTCCAGCAAAAGGCGATCTTTCTATCAGATTCTGGCAGTACTGTCCCACATTCAGGAGAGAAGGCTTCTGCCTCCACCCCAGACTTGATGTGTATGCACTTACCCATGTATTTATTCTTGTTCCTCCACAGGCCTATAGTGAAGACACCATTGGCTTTCCAACTATAAAATAGACAGACATCTCCAAGCTCAGCTTTCACATTTGCTCAGCAATATAGTCCTCAAGGTAGACTACTGATGATGCTTCTTAAACTTACATCCAAAAATCTAAACACATTAAAGTTATCTGTGGAGGAACAGTCTAAAGCTCATTATCCTGTGAAAACTAATACCAAGATCTCCAATTGCTGAGGCAGATTTCACTCAAGTGTTGAGAGAAGGAAATGAGTTGTCGGGATATTAGAGTAACTTTCAAAGTCTCTACAAACCTAAGTTTGAATAGTTCACTCTGCTTCTTCCACCCCAGCACTAAAAACAAAATAAGTGATTCCATTACTACCCATTACTGAGAAGGCGGAGGGTGCTTTTGGTCTATCCTGTTGCGACTGGCATATTTTCGAGGTGCACTGATCTGGACTTTTCTTTAGGGCATTTTCTCAAAGTGGATTATTTCTTGTCCTTTTAGCATAGTTGGGGGGTTGTTTTTAGAATGAATCTGTTGAAATGAAGCTCCCGAAGAAGATAGAAATAGTTAAAAAACAAAAAACAAAAAAACAAAACAGGTAACAAATTACAGAAAGGTCGAAGCCCTGCTCATTTAGGCCTCTTTTTTATCCTAAGTGCCTCTGTCACACAGTGTTTGGGTTATAGGCATATGGTCTGACACACCTGGCTTTATGTTATGCTGAGGATAGAACCCATGGCTCTGTGCATGCAAAGCAAGCGCCGTGCTACCACTGAACTACTTTCCCAGCCCCCAGGAGACAGAGGAGTGCTATGGAACAATCTTTTTGTACACTGTGAATATGTATTACTCTCATTGGTTAATAACGAGCTGATTTGCCGGTAGCTAGGCAGGATTTGGGGGGCAGAGGAATGCTGAGAGGAAGAAAGGTGGAGTCAGAAGAGGCACCATGAGATGCAGAGCAAGCAGGATGGGAAGTATGTAGATGAGGTAAATGAGCCTTGGAGCTGGATAGATGAATAGAAATGGGTTAATATTAAGTTATAAGAGCTAGCTAAAAAAAAAAAAGCTTAAGCTATTGGCTGAACATTTATAATTAATATTAAGTCTCTGTGTGGTTATTTGGGGAGTGGCTGGCAGGACAGAAAAGTCCACCTACTATGAAGCTTAAGGAACTTAATATGTAAGTATGTAGAAGAACAAAACATGATTCCCTGCATCTCTCTATGTGATCGGTCCTCAAAGAAGTGAACCCACACAAACCAAGTAGTTAGCTTAATGCCAGTGGGTGCTTTCTCCAAATGAGACAATTAAAAGGCTACACATGGCATTCTAACTCCAATGCTGTAGGAAAGTACTGATGATTCAAATAACAGGGCTCCATAGCCCTTTCCAAATCAAGGTTGGGATGAAAAAAAAAAACTAGAAACAAAAAAGCCATGGAGTTATTGTGATAAAATGAGATGAAAGAGCTGCTATAGATGATAATAATTGTGGCAACTGCTGCCCTTTCTCAAAAACTGATTCTAGTTATAAAATTGTTGTAGAATATTATTTTAAGATGTATTACTTCTGTTTATGCTACATTTGTTTAACTCTGTGAAGCTGTGTTACTTTGCCTGTCTAAAACACCTGATGGTCTAATAAAGAGCTGAATGGCCAATAGTGAGGCAGGAGAGAGGATAGGCAGGACTGGCAGGCAGAGAGAATATATAGAAGGAGGAATCTGGGAGGGAAGAGAAGTAACCAGAGAAGGAGGAGGACTCCAGGGGCCAGCTACCCAGCTACACAGCAAGCCACAGAGTAAGAGTAAGATTTACAGAAGAGAATAGGAAAAGCCCCTAGGCTAAAGATAGATGGGATCATTTAAGTTAAGGAAAGCTGGCTAGCAACAAGCCAAGCTAAGGCTGAACATTTATAATTAAGAATAAGCCTCTGTGTGTGATTTATTTGGGAGCTGGGTGGCAGGCCCCACAAAAGAGCAAAACCAAGCAACAATATAGAATAAAACAGATCTCTGAAGTCTGGATTCTTATTAAAGAAACATCCTTCAGTTGAATATAAAGCTCCCTTTTTCTAGAGCTAACAAATCATTATTACTGGAAGGATCACTGGCTTTTTTTTTTGGGGGGGGGGACAGGGTTTTTCTGTGTAGCTTTGTGTCTTTCCTGGAACTCACTTGGTAGTATCCCAGGCTGGCCTCGAACTCCCAGAGATCCACCTGGCTCTGCCTCCCGAGTGCTGGGATTAAAGGCGTGTGCCACCACTGCCGAGCAAGATTTATTTTATTTTAAAGAGGGTTTCATGTCACCCAAGCTGGCCTTGAACTCCTGATCCTCTTGCCTCCTCCAAGTACTAGGATTAGAGGCATGGCCACCACACCAGGCTCTGTCCTATGTTTACAGTGGGTAGAAAGGCAGAAATCACTTGCCAAGGAAGATTTTACTCTCACTGATACATTTGGGCCTCCTTCTTTCGTTTGGCCAATGTTTGGAGTGATTTTTGAATGCCAGAGGAAATACTCCCCCTTAGCGAACAGTCCATTTGAAATTGAGTATATCTTGATGGGATGTCAAAAGTGAAAACATTTGTTTGGAAGGATCAAGGATGCTTTGTTCCAGTGAAATTCATGGCAGTTAATGTTGCCCTTTGTAAATAGAAAATAGGCAATTTATTTCATTTAACTTATCTTAATACGTTTCATTGTGAATGGTATGGGACTGAAAATGGAAACTGGCCAACAATGTGTGTTTGCTGAGAACTTGCAGGGCCCAGAGGGTATTCCAAGAGGAAAACGATCAAATTTGACTCATTGGAAATGAGAGAGAGAGACAGAGAACACATTTCCAATAGAGTAATTAAAGAAAAACAAATGAAACCATATTGAAACCACATTTCACAATAGATAGTGTCCCCTAGCCCCTGTATTTTATTAGAACAGATATATAAAGGGTGCTTGACTAATGACATGAGGGCCTTAGAATGGAGATCATTTCAATCGGAAACAAGCTATGGACACTACTGTGTGCTAAGGCTCTTGGTAGCTCAGAATCAAGAATTCTAACACAGTTCATGGCATTAATCCCTTTGTACTCCAATAGCACAATTAACGTGGGTGAGGATAATGTGCTTTAAAATTCTCGCCAGTATCTCTGCTCCCCTCACACCAACCACACTCCGTCTTCCACGGAGGCAGGGTTCAAAGTATTTCGTTTTCTCAGAAACAGCCCTTTCAATATTACTTTTAGGCACTGTTGAAACAGAAAAATTCCGAAGACGTAGGGGTAATGTGGGATTTCCTCCCGTATAAAGGGCATTATGAAACTGTCAAGTATTTCCCGATTCATACTAGGAGGATGAGGCATCCTCACGACCCTTTGCATGGGCTTGCAGAGTGCCCGGCCATGGGTGCAAGCTGCCGGGCCAGGCTTGACTGCAAAGCTCAAAGCATAGCCACTTCTCTGCCATCATGTAGCTGGTGCCTGGAGAGGAAACTGGTGCCGAGCCACCGAAAGCAAAGCCCGAGGCGGAAGAACAAAGCCCATCCACATACCAGAGTGTGGTTTTTGTTTAACCGCTGCAAGCGGACAGTGTGAAACAATGTCTAACATTCAGACTTCTGAGAAGCTTGGGATAGTTTGTTTACTCTTTTCTTTTTTTTTTGAGGGTTTGTATTTTATTATGCCCCCGTGTAGATTTCAACACAGAAAAGATAATCTGCAGAAGCAAAATAAACAGTGGAAACCAGTTGTTAGTGGAGAACAGACATCCCTTGTCATCAAGGACAGCATGCAAGGTACAGCCGGGGTGCCCTTGGTCTGACTAATCGCCCATTTTGTTTCCGACAATCACACCAACCGAGTGTTTAAGGGTGACAATGTGGCTCTCCTTGGCACCAATTTTGAAAGACCCGAGCATCTTTCATTTCCCCTTACTGGCATAGCTCTGGTTCCTTAAAGATCACTTAGTAGCTCCCATTTTGATTGTACTAGGGATTCTTCTGGGGGTGTTTTCTCAAATGAACATAATGGAATGACCTGTAATCTACACATGCATTACAGCCAGGCTTCCATGTCTATGGATGTCATACCTGTGGAGTCAACCAACCACACACGGAAAATATTTGGGGAGCACTTTCATTTGTCCTGAGCATGAACATGTGCAAACTTTTTTTTTAAAAAAAAATCTCTGGGCCTTAACAGTGCTTAGATAGAAAGTCCATCACGGGTATTATAGTAACCTATAAGGGGAAGGGATTATGTAGGTTACACACAAACGCTACACCATCTTACGATAGACTGGAGTACACACACAGTTTGAAATTTAAGGGGGACCCTGTTACCAGCTAAAGTGAATACTGACTTTGTAAGGCAGGGTAGAAAAATAGAAAAGTTGATAAGGAATGAGAAGGGAGGGCGCCTCACTCTAGAGTCTGGTTGAAGGCTCTTGGTAGCTCAGAATCAAGAATTCTAACACAGTTCATGGCATATACTTAAGGCCTTTCTCCCTTTCAGCTATTAACCTACACTTTTCTAGTAATCATATAAGAATCACCACACACACACACACACACACACACACACACACACACACACAGAAAGACATGTCATCTGGGTGTGGTGGCCCATGCCTTTAATCCTAACACTTAGAAGGCAGAGGCAGGTGGATCTCTTGAGTTCGAGGCCAGCCTGGTCTACAGAGTGAGTTCCAGGACAGCTATAGTTACACAGAGAAACCCTGACTTGAAAAAACGACAAAAAATGGAGTTGGAGAGATGGCTCAGGGGTTATGAGCACTGGCTGCTCTTCCAGAAGTCCTGAGTTCAATTCCAAGTACCCACAAGGTGGCTCACAACCATCTATAATGAGATCTGGTGCCCTCTCTGGTATCCCTGAAGATAGGTCCCTCCTATACATTAAATAAATAAATATTAAAAAGAAAGAAAAACAACAATAACAAAAAGACATGTCCCTAGCCCTTCATGCAATCCTGTGGCTCCTGATTTTACCTTATCAGATTATTATCCCATTCAAGGCATCTCTAGAGCCATCCTATAATCCTACTCATCAGAAAAAGAGAGAAACTGAACTGGATGAATTTCTCAGTGGTTAAGAGCACTTGTTCTTGCAAAGGACCTGGGTTTGGTTTCCAGCACCCACACCATGGATCGCAACTATCCATAACTCCAGTTTCAGGGGATCTGACACCCTCTTCTCGCTTCTGGGGTCACCAGGCATGTACATGGTGTCCCTACAGCCAATCAAAATGCAGAGTTGTGGAGCCAGTCCCCATGGGCACATCTGCAAAGCAACTCTCAAACCAAAGGCTAGGGATCATTTTGTAAGAGGGGTGGAAAAACTGTCAGGGCCAGAAGGTCAGGGCGTGTGCTGTGAGACTCTGTCTGCTGGTAACGTCAGAAGCTACACTGTAAATCCTCACCAACAGGACTGCCCAAACATGACCTGGTCAAGGCCAACAACCAAAACCATGTTAAAATGGATAGGAGAAAGTCTACAGAAGGCCTCAACCCTACACAAAGAACTGCAGGCAACCCTGGAATGCTGACAGCAGGAAAAACAGTCTTCCCTCAGGGAAGAGCACACCAATTGATGATCTAATGCCAATGGTCAACCCTGAAAACATATAAACAACATTATGCAGACTGAGCAGGTTGTATTTACGTATTTAGGAAAAACAAACAATGAAAAAAGAGGTCACAAGCCGGGCGGTGGCGGCGCACGCCTTTAATCCCAGCACTCGGAGCAGAGCCAGGCGGATCTCTGTGAGTTCGAGGCCAGCCTGGGCTACCAAGTGAGTTCCAGGAAAGGCGCAAAGCTACACAGAGAAACCCTGTCTCGAAAAACCAAAAAAAAAAAAAAAAAAAAAAAAAATAAAAGAGGTCACGAATTTGAAAGAGCAAGGAGGAGTGTATGAGAGGGTTTGGAGGGAGGAAAGGGAGAAATGATGCAATTATGCTTTAACCCCAAAAATAAAATATATAATTAAAAAAGGAGGAAGGTACCTGATGGTGACATCTGGCCTCCACAGGCACACAGGTGCTCATGCATGAGCACACACATGTGTATTTGCACCCATACCTGGACACACACAATTTTGGGGGTCATCCTTCTAAGATGCACTGCATAGATTTGGGTTTGAAGTCTTATTTATGCTTTCAAAAGAGAAAGATACTAGAAGAACACTAGTAGAGGATCCTTTCTGGAAGACACTTAAAATGGAGACCTACAGAAGACAAGTGGCGTACTTTCTGAATTGAAAACAATAGGCTTTGAGTTGTAACTCATCAGAAACAGAATTATAAAGAATATTAATCCAATCTACTTTCAAAGACCCAAACAGAACTTGTAGCAGCAGCAGCAGCAGCAGCAGCAGCATTCTGTAAGTTGAGCTGTACCAGGGGACGAGGTAGCCTGTAAAATCCACTTCATACCAATGAGATTTGTGTCAACATTCTGGTCTTAGTATCCACATTCCTTAGTGGGAACTCCTGCAAAATCCAGTAGGTTTTACACTGAAGTTTGTGCCTTTCCCTACACCTTCTCTGACCCCCAACCACCTCCTTCTGCTGAAGAATGTCTTAACTAGGGGACAGCTAGCTGACTACTGCCCCCAGCATTTCTTATTCTGGATAACTCAAGTATTTGAATGGTTCATCTCAGAAAGTATAACCAGACAGGGGGAAAGCTATCTAACTCAAAGTAGCAACTGATGAGCTTTGAAAGCTTTTTCCAAAAACTGAAAACTAAACAAGACCCAGAAACATCAGTAACAAAATTAACTGAGTAGGTTAAATTGATAGGCTAGTACTAAACACTTAGAATGCTTGTGGGGTTTTGCTCAGCCACAAAAAAATAAAATTGCCAAGTATGATGGTGTACGCCTTTACTCCCAGGACTTGGGAGGCAGAAGCAAGTTGATGTCTCTGAGTATTGAGGCCAGCCTTATCCACATAGTGACTTCCAGGCCAGCTGGGACTACATAGTGAGACCGTGTCATTAAGAAAGAAAGAAAGAAAGAAAGAAAAAAGAAAGAGAGAAAGAGAAAGAAAGAAAGAAAGGAAGGAAGGAAGGAAGGAAGGAAGGAAGGAAGGAAGGAAGGAAGGAAGGAAGGAAGGAAAAAGGGGGAAAAGAAATGAAGAAGAATTAAATTATATTGTTTGTTGGAAAGCAGATGTAACTGGATGAAGATCATCATATTGAGTGAAACAAGCCAGACTCAGAAAGACAAACACCATTTCCCCCCTTCTTTGTGGATCCTAGATAACCTACAGCTACATAACACACACACACACATCTGCACACATAGTAATTGCTATGTAATCTGTATATTTGGTTTTTTTTTTTTTTTTTCAAGACAGGGTTTTTCTGTGCAGTCCTGGTTGTCCTGAAACTCGCTCTGTAGACCAGGCTGGCCTCGAACTCACAGAGATCTGCCTGCCCCTGCCTCCTGAGTGCTGGGATTAAAGGTGTGCGCCACCACTGTGTATTTGATTTTTTTAAAGTACAATTTTAACATAGAAAGAAATGATTAGAGTTCAAAAATAGGAGGACAATATGACTAAAAATGGATAGTAAATCTAAACAGACATCCCTCCGATGAAGATCTAAAAAGGCCCATACAGATGTGTGTATGTATACATATGACATGGGGGTAAAGCAAGACTGTGGGGATCAATGCAAATAGCTAGCAGGGAGTAAGGGAAGGGTGGGGAGGTATGGTCAGAGATGCAATATATTTGTATGAAAATGTGTTTATGAAACCCATCACCATGTACAATAAATATATGCCAATGAAATTTATATTTAAATTATATCAGCCTTACGTTTTTTATTTTTGAAATTAAAATATAATTACACCATTTCCTCCCTCTAACCCCTCCCATGTGCTTCCTTGTTTTCTATCAAATTCATGGCCTCTTTTTCTTTACTTGTTTTACACACACCACACACACACACACACACACACACGCACGCACGTGCACACATGCACACACGCACGCACACATGCACAAATATTTCTAGATAAATAAACACAAACTGCTCAGTCTGTATCATGTTACTTGTAAATGTATGATTTCAGGGTTGACTTGGCAATAAATAACCAGTTAGGGGGCTTTTCCCTAGGGAAGGCTGTTTTTCCTTTTCTCAGCATTCCTTAGTTGCCCACAGTTGTCTGGGGTTGGGGCTTTTAAGTTTTAATTGTATAAAGTCATCTAACACAATTATCCACCTCAGCCTTCTTAAAGCACATAGCTCAGTAGAGGCAAATGCATTCAAACTGCTGCATTATGTGCATCATTTTCTAATGTTATGCAGACTGCATATTTCTAAGTTAATGCATACTGTATTCATTCTCTTGCATAAAAATATGCAATTGACAAATTCAGCATCTATACTTCAAAGGAGTTCAGTCAAGTGTACATGTACCAAGACCGCTGTGCCACAAGTGTCTAGGTTTTAGCTAAAACACAAGACACATGAAAGCAACAGTTTCCCTGTGCATCATTAGAGGAACAGAATGTAGTTTAAATCACGTATCGCCGTATTAGACAAAGGCATCAGTAGTTACTTTTCTAAAGGAAGGGATACGTTTTATTTCAAAAGCACTTATTAGTTTAGAACTACCAGCTTTTGCTAGTGTTTTCTTCTTTGTATTATGTTTTGTATTCAGTATTTATGAGTGTTTACATACAGCACTAACTAAAGGACCCTTCTCGAGAATAATCACGATCATCTTATGACAAATTATGCACATAGCAACTGCTGTCATTATTTTGTGTATGGAGGGTTTTTTTAAAGTATAATTTTAGCGTAGAAAGAGCAACTGAAATTCAGTACTAAACAGAAAGTATCTGAAGAGCCATCCCTCCAAGTTAATGGACAATAGCACATGAAAAGATATTCAATATCACCATCTGAAAAATCCAAATTAAAACACAAGAAGGTAGTGTTTTGTACTGGCTTTGACAAAAATATATGTCAACAAAATGACAGTTTCTAACAAGTATTGGCAAGAAAGTGGCAAATACAGAACTTTCCTACTGCTGGTGGATAAAATAGTGCAGCCATTTAAAAAAAAATTCACTGAATTTTTTAAAGGCAAAAGAAAACTACTATAAAGTCTAGTAATTCTATTTGTACATACCCCAAAGAAATGATAAGATATGCCTATAAATGTTAGTAGCATCTTTCTTTATAATAGTTAAAAGCAAAACAACACAAAACGAAAATGAGGATGATTCAAATGTCCACTGATGAATTGAAAAATAAATGTGGAAAAAAGTCAATGGAATATCAATCAGCTATAAAAAGGAACAAAATATTGATGTGTGAAAAAAAATCACAAATTAACCTTGAAAACATGCTACCGTGAAAGAATGAGTCACAAAGGAACATGTACTGCAGAGTGTTCTCTTTCCATGAGATCTCTAGAATGTTGTGTGATACGTAGATGTGTGAAGAATGAACACTGACTGCGTGTCTAGCACTGAGGCGAATGGAGGGATTTGGAGATGATGGCTAAATAATATGGTTTCTTTCTGAAGTGATGCAAATTCTTCTAAAATTGATTGTGATTATGACTATGCAAGTTGGTGAATATGGTAAAGGCCATTGTATTGTAGACTTTCACTTGTATGTATAAATAAACTGTACGCATGTGACTCATTCTCAACAAACCTATTAAAGTATGTGCAATCAAAATAAGTAAGTCTACCAATAACAAGCAATAATTTTTAGAGAGCTCATAGAAATGAAGTAATCTGTTTTTCAACTGTGAAGTTAGTTTCTGTCATTTAATGAATAGGGCCAGGCCACAGAGGTGACAACTCTGGCCACAAAGTATGTTCTAATAATAGAAAGTATGACATACCTTGATGCAATCATATCTGTTTCAGAAGTTCTCACTGGATGGACACAGCACTTCCCAAGAAACTGATCTCATTTGCTGAAGTTAGATGTTTGTTTAATGGTAGATTATATAGTGACTGCAAGACATGCCCTACAGAACACCTGTGGGCTATAAGCTACATGCAAATGCTTTCTGGTAAAATAATATAATGATGCCCTGTGCCCATTTCAGGAGAAAAATAATGGATTCAAGGTAATAGATCAAATTGTCTCAAGCTTAAAGAGTTTTTTTTTTCAACCATAAGATTTTCTTCATCCCTTCTATCCTATTTTTTTTGAATAATAACAGAAAGGGACTTGACAGCTCCAAAGCAATGCACATAAATGATGTTGGAAAATTTGAAATTGACAATATACTTAGATTTAATAGCTTTACATTCATGGAAATACAGCTTTGTTACTATACCTCATAGGAGTTACATGTTCCCATGGTAAATAGTTCTTCATATAGAACTTAATACATAAACATTTTTAATTGTTTTCACAACAATGTTATGAAATTTTATTTTGCTTAGGTATTACTACTTTAAATTCTGGCTTCTGGGGGTCCAAGTCAAAGGAATGAATATGATGAATATGATAAGTCAAGTATTTGGTCCCAAGACAAGGCTCAAATTCTATTCTCAAGTGAAAAGAAGCCAAGTTATAAATATAATATAGAAGTGGCTGATGCTTTCATTTTCATAAATACTTAGTGTGTGGTGTAGGATTGCTGCCACTAAGGATTTATTTTTTATACTGATCCCTATATTTCAATTTTGGAAATTTCTGCAATATAGTTTGAGAAAGTTAGCTTTAAGATAATGACAGACCAGCTCTTAGCACACCCTTAAAACAAAGTGTTCAAGCTAGGCAGTGGTGGCGCACGCCTTTAATCCCAGCACTTGGGAGGCAGAGATAGGAGGATCTCTGTGAGTTCGAGGCCAGCCTAGGCTACAGAGTGAGATCCAGGACAGGCTCTAAAGCTACAAGCAAGTGAGAACAACTTCATGCACGGTCTGAAGGCTAAGTTGGATCTTGGAGGAGCCCAAGAGACTCAGTAGGGCTGTGGAAGAAGTCATGCCAAGAGACAGAACACACGAGGAGGAAGGATGGAGTGCTGAGGGCTAACACATTGAGAGAGGAAACCCTCAGGGAAGCTGCGGGCCACAAAGCTGGCACAGCGGCTCATGAGGTCTGTCAAAGGTCTTGTTTGCCTTGCCAAGAACTAACTCTTTCTTTAGGCAATGCAAAGGATAGATGAGGCAAAGACACAGCACTCTCCCGAGGCCTCTGTGAGGAGACAGATGGTGTTGTAGTAACCATGAAAAAGAAACAAACCCATGCCTTTAGGAACTAGGAACTCTGCTGGGAGCAGAGGTAGGGGAAAGCCAGGATGGCTTCCTGGAAGAGGGAGCAGCTGACCTAATAAGAGCTGTTTGTCACTAAACGGCAACACTGGGGGCCCTAGCACTAGAAACCAGAGGATAATTCTAGAGAAATTGTAACATGGTAATTCTCAACCCTGAGTCCACAGTAGAACCACCTTGAGAACTGTTAAGAAAACATCCATCTCCAGGCCCCATTTTAAACAAGTTAATTGAAGAACTCTTATGGGAAGAGAGATTTGGGGCCCAAGTGCTACCTCCAAATGGTCTGATGAATCTGAATGGGACAGTAATTCTTCTCAGATTGCGAGCTCTGGACATCAGGAGGGCCTAAAGCAGTTCTGATAGTTACTTTAAATCAACAACTTGGTTTAACCTAGAGTCATCTGGTAAGAGAGCCCCCATCAAGGACTGTGTACAACGGGTTGACTTGTGGACATGCATATAGGGAATTGTCTTGATTGCCACAAATGATAGAGGAAGACCTGCCCTAAATGTGGGTGGTCTCCTTGACGGCTGCCCAATAAAAGGACACAGAAGAAGAGTCATTTGATTTTTGCTTGCTTGGCCTTCACGCTTGTGGTCCAGTCCATCCACTCCATTCCTGACACTTCTGATTCCTTTGCTAGTATCAGAATCAGCTTCATCATGCTTTCAAATGGACTGAAGACCACTGGTTCTCCGGGAATGTTCCAGATTGGGACTACTGAAACACCCAAATTTATGCACTGACCAACTGCTGGGTTCTTGACCTTTCAAGTATGAGATAGCCATTGTTGGACTACTTGGACCCTGTTGTATAAGCCAACCTAATAAACCTGTTTTAATACATATTCACTCTAGCGGTGTTTCTGCTAGAGAATCCACACTGACACAATGATGTCTCATTTTAGGATCATCCTGCCCCCTTTAGCTACCTGCTGTACTCAAGCACAGACCTCTATGACAGGATTCATCCTGATCTTACTGTTACGGTATCAAGAGCACAAGGTCTTCTCTTCCCAAGGCACCCAGAGACCTGTGTGGACTGCAGGTCTTGAGGAGACCACCACGTAGATAACGAAGGTGAGAAACATCTGGTTTTTCTTAGAGGCAAACGGGAGGCTTTTACATTTTCGACAATGTTTTCTAAACCCGAAATGACCTGAACCACCGGCTGACTTGAAGTTACTGAAATTCACAGATGAGAATTTCTAACTAACACAGCATCCCACCCTGAACCTTGAGCCTGTGACCTCGAGGTTTTCAAATGAAGAACTGTTTCACTTTCAGCATAAAAATCTTTCCACAACATCCATTTCTGTGGGACTGACTGTTCTGTTGTAGCTGGGTCACATCACTGTCCTACCCTGTCACCGGGGCAGGGTCAGTCCTGGGTACATGCCTGGGTGTGGGAGGTGGTCGGGATGGTGGATGACTTGGGGAGCAGGCCCATTAGAAGCACAGGGACACCTTTCGGGGGTTCAGATACCCAAGAGACACCAAGTGAGCACTGACCTCTCTACTCTCCACATGGCACAATTAGGGCCAACAGGCAGCACTTGAAGAAAGTGAGCCACAGCTGGCAGCCAGGTGTAGCTGGACAGCACCTTCTGAGGTGCTGGGGGGCGGGGGAAGTGCCTCTCCGAGCAAGACAATACAACATTGCCTCTACTTCCTTTTTAGCTCAAGGGCTCCCATCTCCTACCTCCCCTATGAAAGGGACAGTTTCTGTCACTGAAACCCCATCAGGCACCCACCCCTCTCCCTGACTTTCTGCGAAGCCACATTTCCCATGGTGACTTTTGCTGGGACTCCAAACTCCTGTTTTTCAGGACTCACAGGGTCCCACCTCCAGCTCACATTGCATTTAATAGTGAATGACTCAGGTAACCAACCAAACAAGAAAGACCCTTTCCCTGCTCAGAATTATTTGCTCATGTGGAAATCTGAATGCTGGTGAGGAAAGAGAGAGATGGTAGAACTATGATTCTTCCACAACGTCCCCCACTAGGGTTATTCTATCTGTCACTGTTATCCTCCATACCCCAACTGTGGATTTATCTCCACAAACCAGACTAATAACTCTTGGATGACAGGGACCTTCATTTAAGAATCCTTAGGCCCTGGTAATAATAGTTGGCACATATGAAGCTTCAGTAACTGCTTATTGAGTGAAATAGTCATATCGGAAAAATAACCATTTCTGTGACAACCAGATTTCAATGGCTTTGTTCATACCTTACCTCTACCCAAGCTCACGGGCATAAACATTGCTCTTATTTCCTTTATACCTGATATAAAAAGTCAGGAGGTTGACTTGCCCTTTGGACGGGCTTCTCTCACTATATCCTAGGACTTCCTTTTTCAGGTAGGCATTACTCAGCCTTTTTTCCCACATTTGTGAACACTAGACGACATAGGAACAGCCCGCAGGCTTCAAATGAGGCGCCTTGATGGCCGACTCCTTCCAGGTCTCCGTAAATTGGGTTTGGCTGTTAAGGTAGATGCTGAGTTTGCCCAAAGCTCGGTGACCTAAAGCTCTGCTCCTAGAAGCGGTGTTCAGTTCCCAGTGAAATCGAGGGTGCGCTACACGGACTGAGTCTTTCAGGAAAGACTGAGAAGTTACATAACCAACGATAATATTTAAAATTACGCAGCTGTGATCAAGGAAATGGAATCTCACGCTGCAGGGCAGAAACCAATCGCCCCCAGTGGTGAGAGAGGAATTCTCTTTGGCTCCACGCTGTTTCCGGATTAACTTTGCGGGTTCTTTAATTTACTTTAATAGGAAAGTGGTCACTGCAAGGATCGTAGACAAAGGAGGCTTGTGGAAGCAGAAGACTTAATGACAAGCCCACCCACTCAAGTTCTCTGTCCTTACTGTTGAGTTTTCATGTGTGCAAGGAGAGGACAGCTCTTGCCGTTCTTACTGTCAACAGCTACCAGGAGTTCCCATCCAGGGGCCAGACTGAACCCTCCCACACATTACAGGCAAGTAGGTATTTTGTTTTCCTGTGCTGAAGCCTACAGCACACATTCCATCATGTTACTGAAAATGAGAGCGAGACCTAAAGACACTCCTCTCTCTAGAGAGCTGCCTTTTATTCTAACTCATAGACGTGAGTAGCCTGCCTCGAGTTCTTGTCCGTGAGTGCCCAGAGTATTCAAATTGGCCTTAGATGCACATTGGACGCTTGGCAACTAACAGTTCAAAATATTAAATTTCCCTCAGCTGACCCCTGCTCTCCTTTTTGCAAGCACTTAGCTTATGTTTCGAAAGCCCAAGAACGACGACGAGTGGTCGAGCTCACGCTCTGGTTTTGATCACTTGTGTCAAATGACAAAACGTTAGTTTGCTTTGGTTGTGACTTTTATTTTCCTGAAGCTGAAGGAAGTGTCCCACTCTGAGGTCCATTTCCTGATTTCATTTTCGCTGTGTCCTCAGTCAGAAGAATCCTCTGCTGGCGATTCGAGCTTGTCGGCTTCAAATGTTGTCAGCTCTCCCCTCCCACAGGATTCATTCACTGGTGTATGTATTTGAAAGGAAAATGTCTAAGTAATATTGGATCACAAGAGAGCCTGTCACGTGGAGAGGAAATTATGTTTTCCTGGTTCTTTAATTTTTTTTTTTTTTTTTGCTTTTTTTTGTTTTGGGTACAAAAAGAACCCTTAGTTTTACAAGGGCAAATGAGTTCCAAGGATCTCCTGTTCCTGGAAATGTCTGGGCAGAAGCTGGACAGTCATTTGGAAAAGAAACTGTAGGCATGGGTGAACAACACCAGTACTTCCCAACCAGGGGTAAATATAGGGTTCTGGAGGAAGAGAGACTTTCCTCATTTGTATGAAATCACATAGAAAGTGAGCAATTACCTTTCTGCTCTTTGGGTTAGAGGAAAGAGAAAGCCCCCAGGGCTAAGGTATACTTAACATCTTGTAGACATTTGCTAATTATTTCTCTTTTCCTTCTTAAAATATGATAGTGAGGGTCTTGGGCCCTCAGAGTCTATGTCAGGCAGTGGTATCACTTCAGAGTGTTGTAACACAATAATTCATTACCTCCGTCCCAAGGCAACGGACAGGAGATTTCCATTGCTAGCAGTGATTTGAAGCTGTGTAAAAACCATGTTAACTTGAAGAAATGTTTATGGGGAAATGTGGATGACATCTATGCTGGTAAACTCTGGAGAAGTTGACATCAGGTGGGAGATGCCACAGCGGTAGAAAATCTGGTTTGGAATCAAGTTCTCAAAAGTGAGCCAGCCCAGCAGTGGTGGCGCACGCCTTTAATCCCAGCACTCAGGAGGCAGAGGCAGGCAGATCTCTGTGAGTTCAAGGCCAACCTGGTCTACAGGGTGAGTTCCAGGACAGCCACAGCTGTTACATAAAGAAACCCTATCTCAGAAAAAATAAAATAAAATAAAATATAAAGCAAGAGGAAGGTGAGGGTGGATATGATCTAAATACGTTGTATACATACATAAAATTACCAAAAAGTTAAAAACAAAAACAAAAAACCCCACCAAAACCAAACTGCCTTTCTTTTTGGGCACACAGAGAAGCAGTGAACTTGGAACAGGAATTTGCTCACGTGTGTTGTGACTGTATGAGGTGAGGAATTTGGGGAGCCTCTCTCTTCCTACCCAATGCACATCTACTTGGGGACTTTGCCTTTGTATTCAGGTACCTCCGATGCCTAGCCTGGTGTCTGACACAGACTACAGAATGAATGAATGGAAGTCCCAAGATGAATTTCATCTATGTTGTGATCTAACCTCCGCTATGCCCCCAACATAGGCTTCAAACTGCTGTTTTTCATAATTGTGCCTAACGTTCCCTCTATCACCTCTTTCACTTACAGTTTGCTCCACTCCGAAGAGACTGTCTGCCAACCGCTTTTCCCTTCCTTCCAAAAAACTGGGGTTGACAGTAAAGCTTTCCCGTGTGGTGAGTGATTGCAGGAAAATGCACACTTAGAATGAAAACACAAGAAAGCACCAATTCTTGAAAAAAAAAATTCAGCTATGTTCACTCAGTATAACCAGACATGGCATCTAATTATTATCCTGTGCATTAAATCAGGCCGAGCCAGCCAAACCAACTCATATTTCTGGCATGAAATAGCTAGTTTGGCTGCTTATCCTGACCAAATCAATAGAGATTGGTGCCAAATCCTTGTTTTATTGTGTGATATGTTGGCACAGGCATATTCTTCTTGTTCAAGAAAAGAAAAGAAAAAAAAAAAAGGTACTTGAGTACAAATGTAGCCATTGGGCTTCCTCCCAGCTTCTCCCTGGAGCTTCTGGAATGCTAATACAGACCAGGGATGTTTGGGAAGACTGGATTTCAACTCAGGACAAGAATGTGGCTTATGAAGAGTTAATGCCTCAGCTCACAAACACTAGTGTTTCAAATACGAAAATCTGTTGTAGATCTCTTTAGGTTAGTCTGGGAACATAGCTTAGTGGTAGCTAGAGTGCTAGGTAAACTAGCTTTGTTTACTAGCACCACCATAAACACACACACACAAACAAATACAAATGTAAGAAACAAAATAAAATGTGACTTTGGTGGCTCTAACCGTTATGGTGTATTCTCTAGAATCTTCCAAAACTAAATGCAATAATGACTTTTAATCAACTTCATTCCCATCTGCACAGACCCCCAAGGCTTTTGAATGTAAAAACACAAAGGCCATGCAGCATTTTCTCACAGGAAAGTCTCTTGTATGGCAGTGTGAGCTCTGATTTCTTACTATGATGCTCATGTTCGATACAGACAGAACAGCAATGATACAAAATGACCATATTCAGAAGACGTAGAGGAGAACCTTCCCATTTGCTGCTCCTTTAACAGCCAAGAACGTGGTGTTTAGCAGCTTATTCCCCACGGAGTAAGCTCTGTTTAGTTTAGGATTACCCTCGCGTGAGTCAGGTAACACCAGCAAAAGCCTGATGGAGGTTTGCAAATAGTGGGGCATTTCTCAGGCAGTAGCCCTGATACGCAAACAAGGGTTTTGATATTAGTAGGGTTGACTGAATCAGTTGATGTACTTGGCTTGGCCACATTGTCCTGTTTTGTGAACTGTACCAAAACTGAAGGCTTTGAGAAGGTCCCCTAAAACTTTGTAGAATTAAATTCTCTTCAAAACATGGTCATATTTTGCTCGTGTGGACACAGAGCAGCAACTGGCTGGAGTCGATTACTTATTATCTTATAATATCTTATATTTTTCAGGTCTCAACAGCCTGCTCGCCCGACTTGTGTCCACATTATTCTGCAATGCAGTCACTCTCTATTTAATCGTCTCTCTTAGCCCTGCTCTCTCTCCTGGTGAAGAAAATATTTCTCTGTATCCATGACTATCAAAGTAGGAAAACAAAATGTAGCCTGAAAGGGCATCTTCATAGGTACACGTCACCCACTTGATGACTTCGAGCTTTTGAGATTGCTTTTTCATTCTTGAATAATGGAGCCTCACTTTGTTGCCTCCCAGGGCAACATCCTTCCCCAGGAACGGCTCCCAGCAAAGCCCAGGGGATCCTCAGGGGGTCTGTGTAATTTGCAAACATTTCCTCCCTACATTCCCACTTTTAGAATGTTTTGTATCTAAAACCACCAAGGGACGTCTCATTGAATCAATCATTCATTTTAATTGATTGCAAGTATCTAGATTACTGTGTAGCTCAGGGATTACGCCTTGGAAAAGAACTCTGTAAAAACATCTTTGACTGAACTCTGCCCAGGCCCTTTCCTTGACCCAGTCCTGGAGAAGAGATAAAACTCTTAATGATCCCATGTGATAGCACTCTCAACTTGCACGTAGGTTATGAGTTCATTTTATATTGACTCCTTTCAACTTGACGTTCTGTTGTTGTTGTTGTTGTTTTTTAACAGTCATATTATAAGGGCTGCTAATTTCCCCAATGTTTGACCAAATTTTTCTTTTGAAGCGCTGAAAGGGATTAGATCAGAGTAATTTTTTTTTTTTTTGCTGAAAAATTATTCAACCAAAGCTCTTGTTCCTTTAATAAAGTTGATTATTAAGTATTTAAAACACCAGGGAATTCCACTTCACGGGAGAGGGCGACTGTTTCTAGGGGAAGCAATGTTTTTTCTAACTGTGTTGTAAAAGAGTTTCTGTGTCTCAAAAAAAAAAGGACAATTGTGAGAAAGTGAAAACATGGGTTCCACTCTAGAAGAGACAGTAGAAAGGAATCCAGACGCATCAGAGTGTGTCCAGAGGAACAGCAGTTTCTCAGCCTAGAAAGTCAGCTGCTAGGGATGACGCAGAGGGATTCACTGTTTCACTCAATAAAATGTTGGAGATGGCTCCGACCTCTAAGCCATTTCTACAAAGATTTCTTTTTTTGAGAAAAATGGTTAGTCCATGAACATGTGCCCCAGGCCAACATTTAATACAGCTTCTGTGATAAGAACTGTAGGTGCCGTCATTACCCCTAGTCTGCAACTGACCGGTCCAGTTTCATAAACAGGGCCCCTAAAGGTGACAAGACTGGTTTGTGGGCCGTTTATCCTCCGCTCTGAGCTTGGGTACATGCAACTACTTGTTTGAGGCCCCGGACAAGTGGTAGCCAGCATAGATCTGTAAGACACCGAGGAGTGATCGGACATAGTTTCTGTGCATGTAATGGCCAGCCCTCTAAGGCATGTAGTAGTCAGAATGCTGCCCCGTGACCTTTGAGTTGCTCTACGAAGTTCTTGTTACACAGAAAGCTTGAAAGAGTCTAACTGTCTTTGAACACTCTTGGGAGGCCGGGAGAGGGGCAGCTCCCACTGAGGTAAACTGGCCTGTCCAAGAAGGACAGTGACCACAGGTAGAAAAAGAAGCCAGGGTCAGTAAGTAGTACCTGGGGTCTGGAGCTTTAGCTACAAACCCAGACACCATCCTGCTGGGGCAGTGTTTACGGAAGCTCTTTCTCCAAGTCAGAGATGTGCTGTGGGGAAAGAGAAGAGTGGGCGGGAAAGAATGTACAGCAACATTTTTTTTTTCTCTCTGCACCTTCTTGCCCCATCTACGTTTGTTGAGCACACGGCTAAATGACTTCAACCTGAGCCCGTGTAGACGGAAGCTGCAATCTCACGGTCACAGTAGAGAGACCCTATCCTGTGAAGCTTCCACCGCTTGAAAATCCAAGTGTCCCTGGACAGGGTAGCCCACGGGGGGCGCCTCCCACCCCCTCCCCATTCTCCCACCAGCATAAAAGGCAATGGGGGTGGGCGGGGGAAACCGGAGAAGGAAATGACATCATGCGGGTACACCAGGAAGAGACAAGTGTTGGTGGCGGCAGAGTTGGCGGGTGTGTGGTGGGCATTACCTCTTGATGAGGCTTCCAGGAAGGTTCCCGCTCATGTCCTGGTGGCTCTGAGAACAAGCATTCTTGCATCAATAGCTAATAGGCTGTCCAACCAGATGTTATCTGGGTGGGATAAGAGGGCGAGAAAACAGGACCTGTTGTACGCTGTTGTCAACTACATCACTGTGGTCAGAGAAGGCGGGTTGTGTGGTGTTTAGCAGGGTACCTCGTTCATGGGGAGGCAGACCAGACTACGTGGCTGTTTAAATCCATTTCCTCTTGTGATTGGTAAAAATACGAGAGTCATAATCATTCATGCATTACTAAAGCCCTCCTTCCCATCACTTCGAAGGGATTTTTTTTTTTTTATTTATTTTTCTAGAATAGAGCATGCATTCAGCAGAAACCTAAAGCGTTGACTTTTCTAAGCATTCCTTTGCAGTAAGCACACTTAAAAAACAAACAAACAAAAAACCCCGCACAGCAAAAACTGTCCGTGACGAATGAGTACCTGTGACGAGGCTGGAGATGATGAGGGGTAAGACCAACATCTGCAACATCCGCATGAGAAGCTCCCCAGGAAATGAGAAGTATTTGACTTCCCTGTAGCTCATTTTATATGGTCGGAGGGCAAAGCCAAGGATTGTACCTGAAGTGGGGGGGAGAAAAAGACAGAGAAAGGAAAATTGAGTTTTCAAACTAAGGCAACAATCTCTGAAAATGAGCAACTATCTGGCTGGTGGTTACTTAAGTCTGACATGAGTCATTTACTTTAGGTAGCCAATATTTATACAGTGTTGGGAGCGAGGGATGGATCTGTCTTAGCAGTCATTACGTGGAAGTCCTTTAAGTGGCACTCACAGAAAAAGCGATTCTGAGCTGAGCAAATGAAAACTGCTTTTTGTCTAACTCAAAGGCAGTGGAACCCGTTTTGACACAGACCCCGTTTGGACAAGCCTCGGTGTCGGAATGAAGACTAGAGTATAATCAGGAGACCAATCACACAGTCCCCAGCAAGGTGATATGGAAAGGAAAGGCCTCCAGAGAAAGCTGCCGACGAACAGATGGTACAGCTGCGAGTACAACCACTCATAAAAAACAATTCAACTTTCCAATTGCAAAAAGCCCTGGCGCTCCCATTGTTAATCTGTCCCACCATCTCCCTGTCTGTACACACCATGTTTTCCCTCTCACTCACTCGCTACATGGTCTTGACATTGCCTTGGCAACCCTGTCGTACAGACTTGCTATTTGTTGGCAAGAGAAGACTTCAAAATGAGAAAGAAAAAAAAAAAAAAAAAAAAAAAAACTTTTCAAAGATTTCCTGTTGAAAA